>NC_137632.1:8328234-8928234 GCF_963383615.2 Lipophrys pholis
CAGTTTAACGTTTCCCAAGAGTCAAGCCTACCTCAGTGCTATCTGCAGTGCGCTATAAGAAGCTAACTCAAACTAAAGCTACCTCACTCCGAGCACCCTAAGCAGACCACGAACGCATCATTTTACATTTGTGAGCAATGAGTTTGGCTCCAGCAGACACCAGACTTGAGACTGTGAAGGAGCATGAGAAGCGTTTTCGGTAATTAAGGTTTAATGAGATGGTCTTATAAGCAAAACAATTCCTCTCCTCCCACCTTCTGTCCCGTCACTCCTCCTCTGCGTCTCTGGCTCTCGGCTTCTTTCCACTACATCTACTACATTCACAGCAGTTAACTTGCAAATATGCAAATCTTTGGGCAAAATGTGTAAAGTGTGCATTCAGCATTCCCGCAGCTGATAGTGCATGGACAACTGCTGTGGACAGGAAGGGAGAGAGATGGGGTGAGGATGGAAATTAGAATGGCACTTAAACTGTGAAGGAATGGGGGCGGGGGGGGGTGGGGGGGGGGGGGGGGGATTAAATATCTGTTGGGACTTTGCAGATAAATGGTAATTTATTTTATCTGTAATCCACAAGATAAAATGCAATGGCTGATTGAATGATTTCGATATTCATGTGGGTAAATGATTCTTTAATCCTTTTTTCATCAAAGTTTAGTCTCCGTCTCCTGGCATTTCTTGGTTCTAACAGGATTTTCTATTTGCTCGACATCAAATCTGTCTGCTGGGCGTGAGCGGCTGGAATCGCTGCGGCTCAAGGTCCCTGTTGTCTTTTTTGTTGTTTTTTTTCTTTCAAATTCTCCAGACCGCTCAGTTTCCCTGTGACCCAGTGCTATCTCATTAGCTGGACAGCAACTCGCCAAGAGGACCCGGGAGTCCTAATGCTAATCAGAGCCGTGGGACGGCGGGTCGCCGGCCTGGAGGAGCCTGAGAGACGACAGGAGACCAGGAGCAGCACTGTGGCAGAAAACCTGCTTCCAATGCCGGGAGACACCGAGGCGACGGAGGACGAGGCGAACATGCGAACCAGCATCTGAAATGACTTCTAGATCTCCTGGACATCAAGAGGGATTCGGATTTGAAATTGGCTGAACGTTAATTTTATCCTCAAATAATGAGTTTCTATCATCTCAATACATTTTGGGATATATATATATATATATATATTGGACTTATTTCCCATCTTGGTGTCCGATAACATTTTGCTGTCAGAATCAGAGGGCCAAGGTTTATTCATCAAAACAAGATGTCAGAGAAAAAACAAACAAACCAGAGACTATGTAGAATTTAGAGCAGACCCGGGTCAGTGTTTAACTTTGCAGCAATATTTCTGCAAATCAAAGATCGGAGTGTGTTTCAGCCTTTCTTGAGGCTCCTACTGACTTTTAGCGATTTTAGCCGTCTCATAACATTATCATTATTACTGTGCAACACGGATTTCATAAACCTACAACAGATCAGAAGCCATAACAACATTATCCTGTAAGTCACTGACATACACCACCAGCACCATAAGGACATAAAGAACTGAAGCAGACACAATCAAGCTGCTGTTCTAGTAGAATTTCCGCGCGTTGGAGAAGCTCGATATGAAGTGGACGGGGAATGTGGTCCAACATTTTACCGACTTGGGAAGCGGCAAAATGTTTTCACGCAGCTTTTTGCATGATTTTCTGCTGCATTTGAATTGGCTGCTAAAACTCCAACTGTCGGTCCTGAGAATTTCTGACTCTATCAGAAAATAATCTCAGGCTGTCTACGGTTGCAGGACTGTGACATTTCCGATCCACCATAGACATTAAGCCATGACAAGAGATTTTCTGTATGAAACAGCCAAAATCGCCAAGTGTATAGCTTCCTTTAGAGGCAATCTGAAGGACTCCAGGGTAAAAAGGTGGGGAACCTCTTCTACAGAATATAAAGGTTTTGATTTCAGCAATTTGATCATTTCATTCCCCAACATGGGTAAGAAAGTTACATTTTGTAGGCATGAGCTTCTTTGGATGTTCAGATTTTACTCAAATTCTCAACGAGCAGAATGAGGATTCATTTATTTATTTATTTTTCCAAATAAGGACATAAATAATGAGCCCTAAGCGTCCTTCAGAAATTGTGTACTGAATATAAACTAATCTGTCAGAGTCTGATTTTATCTGCTTTCAATACAGATCAAGCTGGAGTCTGAAGAGCACGGCATGAGTATGCATCTCTAATTCGACTCAAGTCACTGAGCTCAGCTAAATGAGTGAAGAGTCAGAATGAAGGATTTGATAGGCGACGTTCACATGAAAAAAAAAATCCACAGCTAATGTATGAACTTCCTCCCACATAATGACACGTGGGTTAAAAAATCGTTTCGAAGCTGAATGACTTCTTCCCTCACAGTTTGCCTAATGGGGACTCACACAAACACACACTCACACACACATACACGCACCCACGCACGCACACACACACACACATTCAAGCCATCAAAAGTCTCACAAAAGTGCTACGATCCCCGACCCTCTATGATTGTACGTCCCGTATAGGAGGGCTCCTTCTACATCCCAGTGCATGCCTCAGTGTTACGGCATGACTTTGCATCATCCAAGCAAGAGAAAACAACCATCGACACAGATTTTCGAAATAGGAACCAGTAACTGTGAAACGAAATTAAAAGTCAAACACTGGATTCATGTCAGACATGAGTTGCCTTGTCATATTCAGCAGAAAAAAGAGAGCGTTAGAAGAGGAAGCTGCCGCTAGATACACAGCACTCGTATGGAGTAGGCGGTCTCCCGCTGAGCTCTCCTGACCGTGGAGACTCTGCCCGTGGCTGAGGGGCAGTTCCAAGCTGGAGGTTTTTGGTATCGATTGTTCGAAGCTGCACCATAAAACCCCCCTGGAGGGGAATGTTTTTACCGTTTCACCTAATGAAGGCTGGCAAGGCCAACTGGCACGATGACTGGGCACGCTGGGATGTGAAATCCCACGCCAACTTCAGGAACCTGTACCCTCACCCAGCTGCACCAGTCAGCAGCAGTGAGTATTACACTGTTTGCATGTGCTATGGGGCATATAGGTGGTGGTGGGCGGATAGCGCGGCGGCATCAGAGTTGGTGTTGAATGCCCCTTATTGTAGGGCATTTTCTTTTTCTCTGCTCTCTTTTAAACAAAGCAAGCGGGGCGTCGTGGAAATGTGTTTGCTCCAGTTTTCTCTCATTTATCTTTTTTTTTTTTTTTTTTTAATGTTAGAGATTTTACTGTTCTTGGTAACATTCAGGTCTCTCGTGTAAAAGTCACTGTTTTCATCAGATATTAAGCAGAGCTTGAACTTAACTTGTTAAACCTAAATGATCACAAATTTATAAATTCTTCATTTACTACAATCCTGATTTAATTAAACAAAATTAAATTGGATAATTGATTTTGTTTAATTAGTTGTTTTTAATTAATTAGGTTCAACCATTGAAGCTGCTCTAGCTGTACCATGAAATAACGTCATGATTCAGCACACAGTGAGCATTAGGCCTGCTGCTGCCAAGAATTGATCAGTGGAATTAGCATGAAATTGATGCAGGAATCATCCATTGCAAAACTCGGGTAATGGACATTGTGCAATACACCTGTGCACATGTATTAGTCTGTAGGCTCCACATGTTACCAGGGGATGATCATTATCCAAATGTCCATATTTCTCAAATAAAGCTGATTCGACGAAGGCATCTTTTTGGTTCACATATTATGTAAATAATAATTTCTTCACTCGTGCTCTTTCAGCCTCTTTTCGAAAATTCCTGAGATCAAAATTTGTATTTGAATTACAACAAGCCTGTAATCTTTTTCTTTCTTGCTCCTTTTATAAGATTTCTGTGATTGTTAAGCCTGCTGGTACCAAGTGTTGATTAGAATAGTTGATAGAGTGAAACTGATGCGCGGCACATTTCATGCAATTCCTGTGAGATTGTACAGACACACGTGTTATCAAATTAACTCAATTCCTAAAAAGAAAACAGTGTGCATACATCGATCTGCAGTAAATATGAATAGGAGCAGGATTGATCTTACATCATATGGAGCCATTTCACAATTTCTTTTCCAATTTTCTTCATTGCTAATTCAATGTGCTTTATTACCGTTTTGTCATCTTTTAAAATGAGTTTAGCCTCTGTTTCTGATGAAAACACTGACTAATACACTCTGCTGTAACCAACAATGCCGCCTGAGTCTCTGAAGTAAGAACAGTGATTAAATGAGAGGCATAAACTGTAGCAAGGGGGTATGTGGGTGATTGTTGGAACTGAGAAAAAGCTGATTTCTCACTTCAAAGGATTTGGAGTCATTTGTTACCTCCAGCCGAGAGCTAAGATACTCTTCTACTAAACAACAGTTGCTAAATTCCTACTGTGAAAAAAGATTTGGGAGCAGAACATATAATTCCAGGAAGTAAGTGTCTGTGTGTGTGTGTGTGTGTATGTGTGTGTGTGTGTGTGTATTTGTGTGGTTGTTTGCAATAAAGCCTGCCATGCAGTGTTTTGTTTTCCATCTCTGTTCATTAGTTTAATAATTATTTGCCTAAATCTTATTAGTCTTATCTCAAGAGGAGCCGTGAGCAAAGAAACTGCAGTGTGTGTGTGTGTGTTTGTGTGTGTGTGTGTGTGTGTGTGTGTGTGTGTGTGTGTGTGTGTGTGTGTGTGTGTAGACGAAGTATGTGTGTTTGTTGTGTAAGCAATGTGTACAATGAGACAGATTTGTTTTTGTGTTGCATTTTTTCAAGTCTTTTATGATTTTTTTTTCTTTGTGTTCCTTTTTTCCTTATTTTATCGCTGTAGAAAAAAAAAAGCACAGTTAACATTGAAAAACAAAAAAAAAGAGTCAGTGCAGTCAATGGATAAGAAACAGGCAAAATTTGTCGGCTCGATGACGCCACGTCTCTTCCGAAACGTCACACAAGAGGTCGCTTGGCGTCTTTAGTCCCACGTGGAGAAGCACGAAAAGCATCTCTGCGGCCATCGTTCTTGCCCTGCAGTGCTGCCAGTTAGAGATCAGATCTCTGAAACTGTGAACATGCCCAAGGATGAATTTCAGAATCAAGAAATAAAAAAAATAAAAAAAAAAATCAGATTTTTTAATCCCAACCAGAAAGCAGGCTTCCACTTTTTTGGCAGATCCTCTGTTGGTAGAGTTTGGGTTTCCTGCTGCGGTGAGTCGCGGTGGCAGAGAGAGCGGCACATTAGATGAAGACCTCTTTTGCTTTCGCCTTTTTATTTCAGAAAAAAAATACAAATCCGTTTTCTGAGTGTCGGTATGATTCTGTTTGTTCGTTCATCCACTGGTTGCTTGCACGCTGCAGATGCAGAGTCGGCGCACACGGGGATTAAAAGACCAACAACGCTCTTCTTCTTTCTCATCCCACACATTCTCGTGAAGTCATCTTAAAGAGTTTTTTTTGTTTTTTTTTTCCTCCTCAAACACATTTCAGTGAGTTTAAGACATTTTCTCAGAGAGAGAAAAGAACAAAGTGTCATTATTTTAATAACAACAATAAGAAGAATTATTGTCCTCTAAAGTAGAAAATAAAGGAAGAAAGTGTCGCTGCGCATTTCTGTCAGATGGCCTGCGGGGGCGGCAGGCGTCTCAGTGAAGGTGGGAGATGCAAACACCCACTGGAGGAGAGCCTGAGAGCTGCAGCAACACCCGCTGACCGAGGTCCCACGGGCGCACCCAAACACCCAGCGTCCAAGCCCCGGGTTCGATTGTCAGCCATGCTAGGAGTCAATCCGTACAGTCTCTCTCCTGCAGATTCGGCATTGTTGTTTTCTTCACATAGATTACTGAAGCTGACTGCGGCAGATGATGGTTTCTTATGTTCCGTGTATGAGAAGCATCAACAGAAGAAGGAAAAAAAGTTGAGTATTGGATTCAGAACGTCGGTAAAGCACTAACAGTTGACTATATGGATATTCAAAGTTTTCCCACTAGACTATCTCCCTATCCGAAGTGACGCGAAAAGTCAAACACACCGAGTACAGAGAAAGGAAAAAAGGTGCGGTAATGGTTCATCAGGAATGTTAAGTATGTGTTGGTTTGGCAGTGTCCAAGCCCCCAAGGCGGCGTGAGAGCGGCCGGGGGTCACCGGGATGATGCATTCAAAGACGGGCGTGAGATGTGTTCACTATTGCGAAATGTGAGTGTGTAATTTTAAAGAAAAACAACAATATAGCTACTCCTCGTTCTCCTCTGATGGCCATCTGAGCCAACTGGGTGTCAGACGGGGTGAACGAGGCGGGCGATTGGTAGCTCGACTGCCCATCCCTCTCTCTCCTCCTCCTCCTATCTCTCCTCCTCCTCCTCTTCTTCCTCTTCATCCTTCCATTCTGGCTCCTCCTCTCCCGCTCCTCTTCTTCTCGCCCATTAGATGTGCCTCTTCATGTGCAGGGCCAGGTGGTCCGACCGGGAGAAACACCTGCAGAGGAAAGGAGAAAAAAAAAAAGCTTGTCAGAAATGTTTAACAGAACCACTTTATACTTTATAACTGGACTCGTGCAGTCAAGCAGCACTGTGGGTAAGATTCTGGAAGTTGGGGGTGTTGTCGTGAAGGGGGGGGGGTTCGACTTGACTTATTCTTTTAAAGATCCAAACTCTATAAAAGACTTAAAAGTGAATGAAAAAACCCCAGAGCTCACATAAATAAATGTAAACAAATGCGCAGACACAATGAATCTACGTTTCCAAAGATACGCTCTGATGCCTGTAATATATCACGTTGGCAAGAGTTGCTGATTGATGCCTGCGGCTCCGTTTATTGGCTGTGAACGTGCCAGTGTAATTTTTTTTGGGGGGGAGGAAATCTCCATAATCCCAGGCTCCTTGAACTTCCCACCGGCAATGTGTATTTGCTGGAAATGCGCCACACTTCCAGTCCCCACTACACTGCACTGCACATTCTATCTCTGTGTTCACGAGGAACGATCCGCGCTGAAACACTGACTGGCTCAGTGTACTCTGTGTTCTTGACGGCAATACTTGTCAATCCCAAACTGACAGAAGCATCCATCGTGCCCTGGAGTTTATTCATTCATTCTGATAACTTGGCTGAAACTTCACTGTTGCAGTAAGTCCGAGGGCACTGAAAATGTCCACACAGACACAGAGCTGACAGTGTGTGAGAAAACTGTCAAATCAAATAATATTTTCTGTGTGCCACTGCTTTCAGTAAACACTTTTCGATGGGACTGCCAACAGAGTTTCATTGTGATTTTCAGTTGCAACCACAATACAGACCTCATGTTCTTAATACAGTCTTGCTATAAACCAGAGCAGTAAGAGTTCTACTTATAACACAACTTTTCAAGACAAGACAGCATTTTCTTTTATAAATATTGTGCTGTTTTTATTTATAAAATTGCTTACTATTATTCACAATCTTTTAAACAGACCTTTTACCTACATATGTTTATTGCAGCCTCTCACAGCATGTGTGTGTGCTATGTGTGTATGAACTGCCGACTCACACTTGGGCGTACCCTGGTTTTACACCCAGAGTCAGCAGGAATCAGATCCAGTGCCCCTCGACTCTAAGTTGGATAAAGGAGGTATGAAAGATGGATGAATCCATCTGTTTCTATTTCATGCTGCTATATTCACGTCGGTGTCAGGAGGGCGGGAGTCCATCCCAGCTGACATTGAGTCAACAGCACAGTAATTCAAGGACAGCATGGACACGTCAACCTCCAGGAACAACTTGGGAGTCGCTCGTGACTTGTTTGAGGAAATTGGAGTGTATGCGTGAAAACCCATGAATGCTCAGAGGGAACATAGGAACTCTACTTTCAGAGAAATGCTGTAGCTTATATTTGAACTGAGTGTGAGGTGACAGCCCCCCCCAACAAAGTCCTCTGACTTCCACTTATTTAATTTCACAAAGAAACGCAAACCAATGAACCCTTGAATGTGACATGGTCTTAGTTGTGAGATTTGAAAACCAGCACAGTGATGGTGTCCCCTTGGGCTCATGTAGAGGCTGATTACATGTCATCATCACTAAAAGTCAAGCCAAGCAATTAATTAGTTCATCAAGAAAACCCTCATAAATTCTTTCATTGTTTTGTAATGGTCATCTGCTGCAGTTGATAACAGCATGCTGTAGGTCAGTGGTTCCCAACCTCCCAATGAGGAGGCGCCAAGAATCACAGGACTGCCCAAGGCTTTGTCTGCTCTGAGGTTGTCATTGTATTTGCCAGTATGAAAAAAAAAAAAAAAAGAGGCTGATTTAGCAGAGTTTGTTGGTTAGTTCCACTCCTGTGGCCTCTGAACCCCGCTGAGTTACAGCATGCGCCAAGTGTCACAGTGATGATCCCCAAAGTCAACAGCTACGAGACAATCTTCATTATCGGATAGTTTTAGGATGGAACCACTGTACTTAAGTTCACTTTAGTCCATCTAAACAGTCTTGGAACAAAAGAATGTAATTTTGCATATTTTTTGTCCAGTAACTGACTGTCCTTTGTTTCCAAGTGGCTTAAAGAACAGTCTTAAATGTTTTTTAAACAGCCTGTATCAGAGGTAAGAGTCACCTCACCGTGTGACACACTAATCCAGTGACACACAGAGGTGCAGAGATTTCCACCACTTCATTTTAAAACACGAGCTTGTCTTGCTTGATTATGTCACAGCAGCGAAGCCCGGTTATAAAGACGAATACAAACCAATTCAGCCTCACTGATTTCCTAAATACGAATGAAAGACCGCCATAAATCACAGCCAGACCTCCACAGCTCCGCAGTCAGGGTAAAATACTACTGTAGAAACTAATTAGATATGCATCATGAACAGGGACACTAACGCAGACAGGCTGCCAGTGCTCTCCGATGCCGGGTCATTTAACTCGGCGCTCACCGCACCTGATGTGAGGGAGACATTAAACCAGGTGCTGCTGGTCGAGTATAAATTAACGCTCACAATGTCACAAAGTGTTTTAATCGAATGACTTGTGCCTTATTAATTGCGAGGACATTAAAGCAGAACCTCCACAATAAAATGAATCACAAATGATACGACGAGAGGAGAAGCAAAACAAAATGTGGGCAAGACTAAAATGAGAAATTAAAAATTCAATTTGCCAGAGGCTTTATTCATTATTAATTAGTCGAGCCTATTGTGTGTGTGTGTGTGTGTGTGTGTGTGTGTGTGTGTGTGTGTGTGTGTGTGTGTGTTTAGGCAGGCTGTTGTTCAGTCCAGATGCAAAGCGACGGAGAGACACACACACTTAAAGGTATAGCAGAGGACACGTCGACTGTTTGCAGCATTTTAATGAGGGTGTGCTCGGAAATACAAACATTTTCTATACTTGCTTTATCTAATTTTGTGTTTTTGTACTCAATCCCAGCTTCCCCCAGACAGGTCGCCAGTCAGTTATATCATAATAATCACACAGACGTAGTGCAGAAGTACCAATACTTGCTGTATTTAAATAGATTATTCAGCTGCATATAGTTTACTGTCTGTTTTCTAAAACTGGCGACAAAAGAGGGAGAAAGTCAATGTGGATGATAGATTATTTATTTTACTTAGTACCCGTCCAATTTAAATTGTGGTCTATTTTACAGCTTCTAGCGTCTAATCATCACATTATCAAACTTTGTTTTGGATTCAAGACACATATGAGGTCAGAAAAGTAAGATTTTAAATGATAATAATAATGTACATACAGCAAAAGGAGGTTTGAGATTAATCTAATTTAATCTGACTGAAAAGTAAAATTATAATCCGTGTTGCTGCTGAGTTAAGTGTATTCACAGTGAAACACATTCAGTTCATTCAAGTTCAAACTCTAGTGCTGTGCACATGTGTATGTGTGTACTCACTTTTTCACTTAGTTTATTGTGAAGACAGCTTGTGTCAACTCTGTCATGTTAGTGTCGTTTAGGTTTCCGGAGGTTTGTGGTCCATGTCACTCTTGGTTGCAACTGTAGTGTGTCTGTAGATCATTTATATGATTAAAGATTGTCGATACAGTTACTGTCTGTCTGACTTCCCGTCTCCTCGACGGAGTAAACCTGTTCTGACAAAATAAAGCCTACAGCCATGCCGCATTGACTGAGCCCCCAAACACAAGGCACAACAAGAAGAAGACATAAGGAAAGCATTATTACACACTCTCTGAGGTGAGCGTTTTGCTTTGGCACATTTGTCCCTCTGCACTTTCCTTATTAAAGCTGAGCATCATTTTGTCCCTCTGTTTTGCATTTTCTCCAGTATCTTTTTCAGATGCATTCACGTGTCACTGTCGGCCTTCGCAGACGCTCAACATGCACTCTTTGACTTTTTTCAGAGTTTTGCGTTGTTGAACTTTGCTCTCGGGTCTTTCTGGTGTTTCCCCTCAGCCCGGCCATGTGTTACTGACTGTACACCTTCACCCTGTGTGTGTGTGTGTGTGTGTGTGTGTGTGTGTGTGTGTGTGTGTGTGTGTGTGTGTGTGTGTGTGCGTGTGCGTGTGTCTGGACAGATGGCCACGCCAGTGACTGTGTCACTGTCGGGGGGCGGAGCACCAGCTGGTCTGGCTGCTCCGCCCCCTCCCATCACATCCCGCACACACACACACACACACACACACACACACACACACACACACACACACACACACACACACACACACACACACACACACACACCTATGTCTTCTTCTCCTCCTCTTCTCCTCCTCCAAACTCTCTTTTTCCCTCCTCCTTTTTTTTGTCTTTCTCCTTTTTCCGGCTCCATGGTAACATCAGGGGGTCCCTGCTTGATTAGGCAGGATTAATAACAGACTACCATGCGTGCGCTAGTGTGTATGTGTGTGTGTGTGTGTGTGTTTCCCCAGGAGAAACTGTGTCAGATTGAACATTCTTTCTAATGTTAACCTCTCCATGGCTGCCACTTTTTGCCATTCACATGGTAATATCGCAGAGCTCCACCCACCACAGATGTGTGCATGAGGGTGTGTTTGTGTGTTTGTGTGTGTTTGTGTGTGTGTGTGTGTGTGTGTGTGTGTGTGCTATTCTGGCTGTGTTAAATATGTTTCTATCCCACTTGTAATTTAAGCACAAAGCCTGATTGAGAGTCAGATTCGAGGGCATTTTAAACTCAGCTAAAAGTAGTGCCAACAACAATGACGTCGTCTTTACTAATTTACTAATTTCACACAAACACAGTTGTCAGTTTACTGTCCAAACAAATAACTTTTTGCCAGAAAACGTACTTGCACCTATGCCCATGTCTACTTCAACTACTTGACGATCAGATTTAATTACATTTTATGACTTTAAATTGTTGCAAAAAATTTTAATTAAAATTTTCAATGTCTGGAAGCTTTCATTATTGCTGTGTGTTTCAGGCATAGTGGAGTAGTATTTAACACTCAAACGTAGAGGGTCTTTCTATGAATAATATGCATGTTCTCCCTGTGCATGCATGGAATTTTTAGTTTTTCCCGTTACCTCAGTTTCTTTTTAAAGTCCAAAAACTTGCATTTGAGGCTGACAGGCTGGAGAACCTTGTCTGTGATAGGAAGGTTGTGCAGCTGAAATCCTGGGAGTCAACATAATGAATAGTGTGTGGGCACCAAGCTCTATTTCTCTGCTTCCTGTTAGTGAGAAATAAAAAAAGTGTAGAGTCCATAAAGAGTGTAGGAGGTATGGTTATGAGAAGTACACATGCTGAATCCTGTCAGCAGCGATAGGATGTGAAATTCAGAGTTTGACGCCAATCTATGCAAGAAGTGCTTCAGTCTTTCACTCTGAATAACAAATGTGAAGTATGGACCAAAAGGGAAAATGTGGCGGTCACAGAATATGTAGGATTCTTCTTCTGGACACGTTTAACACAGCAACATAACTGACTAAAAAAATAAATAAAAAAAAAAACTCTTCCTATGATCAGAGCTAGCAATTAATATATAGGATAAACGTACACAATCTAAATAGATGGTCCAATGCAGTCACAGCAGCCAGTTTAAATTTTGCAGGGTCCAATACTGTTGCAAAGATGCCAGACAGACGCCAGACCAGAGCACTTTGTTTGCACTTGGAGGGAAAAACAAAACAATGTCGTATCTGGCATTAAATCTCTGTAAGCAGCATGTAAAACTGAATTTGTGCTCCGTAACTGAAAGTTAATTACCAAAACACCCCCTGATAGTCGCAGTTCCCTCATCTTTATGCATTTATGTGGCTTTTGCGTTTGAGTTTTAATTGACGAGTCTAAAATTTTCTGACACAGATGTTCACGCTTTGTGGTGATGATTCACTTTGGTGTGTTTTTCCGCAAATGTCAGGGAACTAAATGAATGAATCCTTTACCTCAGACGCTGTGGACTCACTTCAGTGCCACCAGCAGACTTTGAGGTAGGCAGAGCCTCAGTTGTGTTTCCAACCAAATCAGCTTATGTTGGTGCCATTGTCGGTGTCGTGGTTACGTCTGGACATTTAAATGCTCATGTGAGTCAGTATGACTTTGCATCTGAGCGTCTTTGTGCTCAACGTGCATGTATGTGTGTGTGTGTGTGTGTGTGTGTGTGTGTGCCAGAAAGGAGCTAATGCAGTCCCTCTTCTCAGCCTGGATTAGAAGCCTCCAGCAGGTTTCTGGGGGGGTTTATGTCTAAAGCCCAAACTAGAGGGAGGAACCCACAACAGCCAATTACACTGTCTCCAGGGCAAAAATGTGTGTGTGTATGTGTGTGTGTTTCATTGGAAAAGTAGAACAGACACACATACAGGGAGGGTGTATGTTAAAGTGGAGCTGGCATCTGGTGCCACTCAATTAGCTGCGACCTGCTTGCCAATAGCCAGAATCCATTTAACTGCCAGCACAGGAGCATGAGTAAGCACACACACACACACACACACACACACACACACACACACACACACACACACACACACACACACACACACACACACACACACACACACACACACACACACACACACACACACACACACACACACACACACACACACACACACACACACACACACACACACACACACACACTCTCACTATCTTGAGGACCCCAAAGTGACAGTGTGACTCCCATCAGGCTCACACACACATCCCTGGCTTTCGCCTACCACTCATTTTGGCTTCACTTCGGGATGCACACACACACAATCCATCATGGGGTCCTCTTTTGTTTTTCCATCGGCTGCATCAGACGTGAGCTGTTGCAGCAAACACGCCGGAGCGGGATCAATGCGTGAAATCTTCCACCGCCGACTCGATAACATCACCCCGACGTCAATAATGTTGCGAGCCACTTCTGAGCAGAAACAACTGACTTCTCTGTAATGTAAATCCTCAAGGAACCACATTAATTTAAAGGTAATAACATTCCTTATCATTAAATTGACTACACCACCAGCTACTGTCTTGAATCTTTATCACTCTCCCAGATAAGAACTCACCTGCACAGCTGCCGAAGCAGGAGCGCTTCTTGAAAAAATGCTCACGTCCCTTCGAAACTTCAAGCCGACTCATTTGTAGTGTCTTGTGTCTAAAATGTTTACTGAAAGGATTTGATTTCCTTGTGTGTAGGAGAAGAGACGGCATTTTCTGAAGATTATTACACAGTCTGCGTGCCACATGAGATGCATGTAAAGCAAGGCTGAGTGAAATATATTGTTTTATTTATCATTTTTCAGAGAGGCCGACAGACTCCCTGCCATTCGGGAGGCACCAGCAAACAACGTTCGGAGGCAATTTTCCAACATGGAGGAGCTGTTGTACTCTGACAGTATAGCCAGCTGTTTCCACAGGTCTGTTGATTGAATGAACGAGCATTAAAAGTTTTTTTTTTTTTTAGAAAAGCTTTTCATTGTTAATCACTAGATTCTTCATTTTCAGTGATTTCAATGAGGAAACGCTCTGATGTAATGAGCCTAACTGAGCCTACAGTAAGTGAGGGAGATGATCGTTTTAGCCGAGTTCTCATGATGCTATGCTCATGTTTTGTTTTTTACATGTGCAAAAGCAACATAATATTTAGGTTTAATGAGCAGTTTCTTTCTCATTGCAGCATTTTGAAGACAGTGGAGCCCAAAGACAGAAAGTTGACAATCTAATAGTGCACTCTACTTTTTGAACCAACTCGCTGGCGAGCAGCACATCCTGATACTACACGTGAACAGAGAGCACAGATGAGGGGATTTTTGTGCAGTAGAAATGTATTCTTTGTTTTAGAGGCTGGTAGTTTTCTGCACAGGGGTGTGGTGGTTAGACCTATCCAAACCGACAGTATCTGGAAAGAGTTCAGCACAGTTTTGATGAGAGCGGTTAGGTGTGGGATATTTACTGCAAACAGAAGATGTGACGGCTCTTCATCTCCTATTGGCTGATTGATTACAGTACCAGGAATCTCAAACAGAAGCCTCAAAATTTAAATCACCCATTAATGATAAACTGCCCATCTATGGGATGGTACCTTCCTGGATTGTAGGTCGAACATTGGGCCATCCCAGATGGAAGGGCATGAACGCCGTGCAAACGTAAAGTGTAGTGTGTGTGTGTGTGTGTGTGTGTGTGTGTGTGCGCACGACGGCGGCTGCATGTTTACCTGTCGCAGTGGTTGCACTTGAATGGCTTCGCTCCGGTGTGTTTGCGGTAGTGTCGTGTCAACTCGTCGCTGCGGGCAAAACGCCATTCGCAGCCCTCCCATGAGCACTTATAGGGTTTCTCACCTGGAAGAGGAGGCAATATAGAAAGAGAGGAGAAGGTGTCACATTTTATTAGAATTTCTACATCTAATTTCACACATCTGAACTACAGCTGTTCACTAATATACAGGTTACCACCTCCACGCCCACACCCACACCCACACCCACACCCACACCCACACCCACACCCACACCCACACCCACACACACACACACACACACACACACACACACACACACACACACACACACACACACACACACACACACACACACACACACACACACACACAGCCCAGGGGCTGGCCCCGCAGACCAGTTTTAACACAACAGGCATTTCAATGAGCCAACACACTCAATTAGCTGTAAATGAAGTCTTTCAGAGCTGTGGCGTGTTAATTCATAATCCCAAATTCACCCTGAAATGAGACTCGTTTTGTTCCCTCCATTACCAATCCACCCCTCCCCCACTTTCTCCCCATCATACACGCGTACAGGCACACACATACACGGGCACATACACACACACACACACACACACACACACACACACACACACACACACACACACACACACACACACACACACACCCCGAGGTGGAGGGATCTGAAATGTAAATGAAGTTTCATCCCCTGGTTCACCAGATGGGAGAAGAGATGCTCTATTGTTCTCCGCCTGTAGTTATCGCTCCATGATAGAAAGCCTTCCAGCTGTGTGTGTGTGTCTCTGAACGTGTGTATTTTGGAGTCTGTGCATGTGTGTGTGTGTGTGTGTGTGTGTGTGTGTGTGTGTGTGTGTGTGTGTGTGTGTGTGTGTGTGTGTGTGTGTGTGTGTGCGTGTGTGTGTGTAAGAGCAGAATGTCTTCAGATGGGACCAAACGATATGTCTCTGGTGTATGTGAGGAGGTTGTACTATCTGTGTTTGTGAGTTGAGCAGTAAAAATACAACTAATATATATATATATATATATATATATATATATATATATATATATATATATATATATATATATATATATATATATATATATATACAAAATAAGAATAATAAAAGTAATTACTCGCCTAAATCCAATCAAATGTCTTCTTCATTTATGACCAAGTGAATAACATCCACATGTCACTGATATCAACAGTCACCAACCATGATATTTACTGTGTTTTGTGAATGCTAATGCTAACAAGCCGTTTTAGATTGCATGTCACAATCCAGTAATGCTGATTTTCACACACAAATGTATTTCTGCGCCTCGGTTCAGTACTTCCGCCCGAGTAAGTTTTTCATTTTTCACTAAATTCAGTCTATTCCACCGTCGCCCACAGAAAACCTTGAGATGTTTTTCCTCTGCTGTGATCCTAATGGTGCATGAGGTTGTTGTGGCTCGTTGTATTCTGCTCATTTTTCTTAATAACCTTAAAGACAGAACGAGGTGTTGGGTTGAAATGAAGAAAAACAAGTGAACCAGTTGTTCATTTGGACCAAAAAGTGATAAACATTGGTTTCTTTTCTATGTAAAGATGCAAAATATGTGAACATACTGAGAACAGAGGACAAAGCATTGTAGAGTACATGAACTTTACTGATATATTCTATACAAAACAGGCAAATATAAGAAAGCACAAATGAATTTGCTTTGAGATGCTTCCTCCCTGGATGAGCGACGCAACAGACTGGAAGAACATGTGGTGGCATCAATGTAGAGGGTGGTGGAAGTTGATAGAGGGAACGCGTTGATAACCAGAACTGTGGTGGTCCTATAGAAATCATACACACTGTGGGCATCAGCTCAGTTAAAGGTTTATAGAAGGGATCAATCAGTTTTCTTTTACCCTGACTCAATACAATCTGGTCAGTCATGCGATGTGAGCATTGATCAGATGATCAGATGAGAAAATGTGACCATAGCTTGGAGTTGATGTTCAGTACAAAGTTCAAAAAGCCTCCCGACTCATCAGTAACACACACAAATACAAAGTCCTTTCAAAATATTAGAATACCACTGAAAAGTAAGTTATTTTCTATTTATTTTAACATTCTTTAAATAGAAACTAAAAAGTTTCAAGTACTGTTCAGTTTTGATAAAGAAAGGCGTAAACTATTATGAGTTTATAGTTTTACCTCACACAGGAATATCCCAAGTTCAGACCTGTTAGACGTTGCACAGTCTCACTGGGTGTGCCAGTGTTTTTCTCAGAGGAACTGTTGTGTCCTCCAACACTCCCAAAACATGTGTTTGAGGTTAATTGACTGTCTGCTTTGTGTTTGCTCGGTGATGGACTGCTGACCTGTCCAGGGGGGAAGCAGCCTTAACACATGGTCAGTGGGGCTTGGCTCCACGCCTCTGTTTAGTAAAACAAACACTCCCATTGGCCACATGAGGTTGTTTTTATTGTTTCAGAGCCCTCTGTGTCAGGACCCCCCTCATCCTCAAACACAACAGCCTCAACTAAATTAATAGAAACAGCTTAAACACAATGAAAATTCAAATTCAAATATCGGTGGTAAGAAAACATCCCCAAACACAGACCTTTCACTTCTGCACGCTCCACCGCCGGTAACGAAAATTTGGCCGAATGTAATTGTAGACCCCCAGCGTGAGTATGTGTGAACTGGGGGGGTGGTGACCATAATTGGGGTCCTAATGACTCTTAATGGGGAGCAATACAGCAGCTTACAGTCAGTTAGCCAGATGTCCCCGCAGCCCCTCCACTACCATCACAGTGCACACCAATCTTCTTAAGTAGACAAACACAAACATGCACCAATTCAGAGCTAAGTGGAACTAATGTGAAATCTGAAGCAGCACAGAATATGGCAGGGAACTAATCGGTTAGAGTGCAGAAGGATGGTTTTACAAGTCTGACAGTCATTATCGGCACTTTGAAATTTCTTACTGGGAAAAAAAAATAAAAAATCAACCTTGTGTGTTAAAACAGTGGTGGTAAGGTTGTAGTTGTTAACACTTCCGTCTCACAGTGACAACATCTCCACTGTCAGTCTGATTTGAGTGTGCACGTTTGTTTCCACCGTTCAAAAACAGTCCAGGGTGCAGCCAGCCTTCACTCATAGTCCAGCAGTACAGAAGATGGATTTCTCTAAACAGCCAACATGTGCAGAAAGGATTTCACACTTCTGCAGTGTAACTTAAGTTTTGTCAGCAATCCAAACGGGTCCGGGTTTGTATTCACTGACGCCATCTCTCTGATTACAAGAAACAATCAAGCCAATCGGAACTTTGTTGGCAAGCAACCTCAACTTAATCATTTCCCCCTTGAACCAGAGCCAGAAAAATGATGAAGAGCCTGAATAACATTGAGAAAAAACATTAATTGCTCGACTGAGATGAATCGAATTGGAGGTGGTGGGAGAGTATGCCACTTGCTTTTTGTGAATTTGGGAAATTAAAAATCCTCCGCGACTGGAAAAAGCTGGGCGAGACGTCAGTGGAACAATGCAGGAAAAGCAACGTCTGAAGTGCTTTTACAGAAGGGAAGCGTTGAACGCAGCGCATCAGAGGAGTTACTGCTGTTGTTTTAAAGTGCTGGATGTGATGTTGTTATAGCCTCTGGAGTGCTGTATGCGGCTACAGCCTCCTTTCTTGTACCTTCTATATTTTATATGCTGCGTAAGTTCTGAACCAAACAGCAGAGTATAACTTATTCACAATATAGCACCAGGAGCATGAAATGAGATATTTTGTTTTTAAATTCAAATCATCTCCATTCACCACCTCGAATAATTATATCAGAAAAAAAATTCAGCCAGAAAAAAAAGAAAAAGTCCACCTTTACAAGGACTAGTATCTGAGGAGCAGAGTGCCTCTGACAGCAAGGTGATGCAACGACAAGTAAAGGATGATGAGCTACAGGAACATCCAACTGTGAACGATCCCCCCTTTCTCCTTTATTTCCAAACAGCTCCTCTGTCTCTTTGATCGACGTCGTCTTTTATCCACAGACAACATGACTGCAGTTGCACTCGGACTAAATTAATTCCATCTCACGAGCTGAACGCGCCAGCATTTGCATATTCAAATTCTCTAGTCAAATCTCAGGCAGTTGGTATCTCTGCCACCTTGTCACAGTTTGATTTGTTCCTGTTCAGCACGAATGATGTCATTTTCATCTGTTACCCTTTTTTTTATTGACATTTTTAATCAATATACTGTTGAAAAGATGAGAAGAGCTGTTTTCTCCTACACGTAACTAAAGTTTCGCTGCCCTTTTCCTTTGGCTTTTTTTTTTTTTTTTTAAATCAGATTAATTTAGAATATGCAAAAAATGTGAGTTTCATGCTTTACTCGGACTGGAAGGGAAATCCAGTAGCCAACACTGAAACTAGTAAATCAAACACAAAACTCAAATACAGTAACTCCACAGAACTGTACATGAACTCTATCTGAAATCCTGGAATGAAGTGAAAACACTCAATAATATATACACATTTAAAATTTAAAATGGCCAGAGATGAAGTATTAGATTTTAGCAGAAGTGGAAGCGCTATTGAACTATTTTTGATCCGAAGATCAAATCACAAGTTAGAATCACTAATTCAAACTATTTCTGCACAATATATATGTTGAATGTTTCTCATTATTGCAATATCAATGGGTGCAGGGTACACAGCTCAAATCACTGGAATGCAAAACGTTGTGTATCGATGCACTGCTGCTTCATGCATTCAAATATGAAAGAAAACTTACATTAATTCCTAAAAATTGTGTGTTTAACTGTATTAAAATTGTTAATCGATTCAAAGCCCTTGTGATTTCATTCCTGGTGGCCACAGAACAGAAGCTAGAGGAGCAAAAATCAAGTATTCACGTTATGGTTGGAACTGCAGATGCAAATGTGATGTAACAAAAATAAAATAAAATGAAAGTCAAAGCTGGTGTAAATCACAGACCAGAGAAAGAGCACTGTCATTTGGAAGGACACATCTCAAAGCATAAAGACTATCATTATAGTCGTAATGTCTATGTATTGCATATAATATCATTGTCATTTTAATCCTCAGGAACAATATAAAATATCCCATGTTCACCGAATACCATGGTATACTGAACTCACGCCTATGTTTTTTTATTTATTTATTTTTTTTTAAACTTTGGGAGTAAAGTGAAGTATTGAGAGCAAACCGGAAAATCTAATCCCACAGAAAGACCATAAACCAGACTGAAACTAGGACTCACACTGCACCATGTGGAGCAAAACATTTGTTGTTTCAGGGAAAGAAAATGCCAGTAAAGCCAAACATAGGTCAAATAAACATTACATTTTTTTTTTTTTATTTTACATTACTATTACTGACAAAACATTACCAGACACATTATAACATTTTTGTGGAAAAAAAAAAAGTGGATCCTGGGAGTAACATTAAAAACTACTTCTACTCCAGTATTGTAAAATAATGATAATTGAAAACTGTATTGGTCAAGGTTGACCACATGACTTATAGAGTTGACCTCTTCGGGTTGATGTAAGGCCAAATAATCAAAATGTATGGTTTTGTTATAATGCCAGCATTATTTGTTTTTTACTTCAGTTGTCAAAAGACAGTTTTCCCATTTATTTCTATTTCATTCAAAAACGGCTTCATGCAGGACATTTACCCTTGAAGAGAAAACAGGAAGGCCGCTATTATAGGAGTCATCATCAATCCTCTGCTCTGGCCAAAACTAAAACATAAAATATAATCTGATTCTGCAGCCCATTACTTCAACAAAGAAAATCATCCATGTTCAGCAGGAGCATCTGCAAGTGTGAATCCTCCTCCTCACACGGAGTGCCACTCACTCAGGACTGAATACAGGACCAACATTTCCACCATACAATAGTCAACCACTTGGCAGCTTATCCTCAAGGCTTGTTGGAGAAATGCTACATACTCCACCTGTGTGTGTGTGTGTGTGTGTGTGTGTGTGTGTGTGTGTGTGTGTGTGTGTGTGTGTGTGTGTGTGTGTGTGTGTGTGTGTGTGTGTGTGTGTGTGTGTGTGTGTGTGTGTGATATGGGGTATGAGTGGGGGCCGCAGGTGCCAGACAGGCGGCCGTTTCACACCCATCTTCTGTAATTGGCCAGAGCATCCCTTCTTCCTTCGGTAGGACCCCTCTCTCTCTCTCTCTCTCTCTTGCACGCACACACACACACACACACACACACACACACACACACACACACACACACACACACACACACACACACACACACACACACACACACACACACACACACACACACACACACACACACACACACACACACACACACACACACACACACACACACACACGCACACTTGGAGGAATGAAGCAAGGCCAGCTCGGGCCTGACGCCACAGCAACCATGACGCCAGCCAATTATAGCAAAGCAAGGCAAGGATGCATGATAAAGTCACCTAGCAACTGAGAGAAAGAGAGGAGAGAAGAGAAGGGGGAGAGGGGGAGTGAGTGATGGTGTGTGTGTGTCTGAGAGAGAGAGAGAGAGAGAGAGAGAGAGAGAAAGAGAGAGAGAGAGAGAGAGAGAGAGAGAGAGAGAGAGAGAGAGAGAGAGAGAGAGAGAGATTAACAGGCATGGACAATCCACCAGCCACCAACCAATTATGGAGGAGTGTGATGCAGTTGCTTGGCAACCCAAACTGAATGAGCAAATGGAAGAGGTGGAGGTGGAGGTAGAAGTTGGGGAGGGGGGTGGAATCAGTGGGTGTGGAGGTGTGCAGAGGTGGAGGTCTGGGGGTAGGTTGAGGGGTTGCAGCAGAATCCACATGAGGCTTGTTTAGGCAGCCACAGAGGGTGGGGGGATGGGGGGGGGGGGGGGGGGGGGGGGGGGGGGGAGGAGGGGGGGGCTGTGGGTTGAGGTCTTCCAAAGTCAGACAGAAACTGTAATGGCCCGGTGTTTCAAGCAGCGAGCTACATTTCACCAAATTACTCTCCACAAAGATCAAGCTCTCCTACAAACCACATGTGAAGACAATCAAATTTGTTGTTGAGTTTGTAGAAATGATCAACACCGCCCTATTAACAACACGGATGAATAAAGCACACTCAACATAAGCTGTAAGTGAGGATGTGAACTGTTTTACCAGCATCATCAAGCCCTTCCCTGTGCAAAAGCAAATCATTTTCGTCCAAAAATACTTTTGGTCATCAGTATGTGAAGGAGTTGATACGACCTCTCTATTTAAATATTTATTAAATCATTTCAACAGAAATATTTCAGTCCTAAAAGAAAACACGAGGAAGTTTCCGTATGCAGATTGTGCAACATCATTTACATTCCCTTGGAGGAAGATGTTTTGCAAAATAATGCAAAATAGACGTCGCCTCATGATGAATTATGAGCCTGAAGTTACAAAGGTGGACGGAAATAGAAAAAG
The DNA here is from genome assembly GCF_963383615.2 of Lipophrys pholis. Lineage (NCBI taxonomy): Eukaryota > Metazoa > Chordata > Actinopteri > Blenniiformes > Blenniidae > Lipophrys > Lipophrys pholis. Next base: position 8,350,280 of record NC_137632.1, read on the forward strand.
AAACCATTGAACCTGTGGCCAAACAATTTCTAATTATCAGCAATATCACAATATAAGTGAATGACTTGTCAAATGTTTCATCAGCAGATTGAAGAAAATGAAGAAAAGTGTTCTGAAAGGTGGAAAACAAGATACTGTCGCTTTTGGTGCAGTTCTGTGGTGCAAATCAAAGTTGAACATTTTTTAACAGGGAACCAAAACATGTAAAGACAATACATGCTGGGCAGCGGCTTTGCTGCAGCAATGCTGCGTGCTGCAACACAAGGTTTGTTCATCATTATGATGGGTTTTCTTTAGCAGCTAAGAATGATCATAAAATATAGGGAGTTGCTAAAACAGAAGCTTTGCTCACATCAATTACGATTTGCAGTAAGACGACCATGTTTCTAAAGCTTGTACCATCTTGATGGGTCCATTTGTTTAGGCTGAGCTGTGTACAGATTTGAGTCAGCAGCCACACGAAACGCACAATTTCTGGAAGGACATTTTCCTTCCTTTTAAGCTATTAGTCTAGTTTTATGTTAATGAGACGTCCTTATAACAAAGCTTCGGTGTTGTATTCCTATTATCCATATTAGAAAAATGTCTGCTGCGTTTTTTGTTCTTTTTTATACTAATGAGGACTCTGTAGGGGTAAAAACATTAAGACTACTGAATGATTAATCTTGCTTTGTGGATGCAGTTCGTGTCATTGAGTGGATCCCCACAGTTCAACAGTTCAACTCCCAATATTTCCCATGTCCACATGCCGGAGTATCCTTGGGCAAAGCACAAAGGCTGTGAGCTCCTATATGTACAGGATTGAATTGGTGAATGAAATTGACAGAGGAAAGTACATTAAAGCCATTAGGTTCAGATGTGCACTGTAATTGCAATCTATTCATCACCGTGTAGCACACTGGCTCTTTGGTTGGAAGTCGATTCTGTTATTTTGGTTTTCCTCAAATGATTTTCCCTCTCTTTCCTGTGGCTGTCAACCTGCCATTCAGCTGTGACACATGTACACCTGACAACTCAGGAGGTGCTGGAAGATGTATTCATTTGCTTTTGAAAGAGCCGTGGAAGCAGCTTCCCTCAAGTTTTCAGTCTTTTTTATTCCTATTTTACCCTCAGCACAAAGCAGCATGAAGTATAGTTAAAGTGTCTATGCTGACTTCAGAATGACACACTTGACATTTTCCTACCTGATGTTTATACACCCACTTATCAGCTGAATGTACCTGAGCACATCTGTGCATCCATTGGTGTGCATGTCTTAAACCTTTACATCACAGAAGCTTCCTGGTTGACCGAGTAAAATTTCCTCAAATTTAATTCATTCTAACTGGACGGTGCTTCGTTTTATATGTTATGTTGGGGGGGGGGGGGGGGGGAGTAAAAGGAGCATGTAGTCAAGTGGTTTAAAGGTAATGATTAAACCATGAATACAATCAACACGGGCTTTACAATTAGGCAAACACATAAGAAGAATTATTAATATATGTTTTCTTGTATATTTCCAGCAGTGAGGCACATATTCTTATGCTGGTGGTAACTTCATAGTGCATTTAAATATGTGCACTTGTTACAATTAAAACAATGGGAGTTGTCATTCTGGAATAATTAACTTTGTTAAAGGGTCTATTTATTCCTAAACCCCCTGATCTATACTGCTTGATGTATGTCCCTTCTTATGCCGTAAGAAGAAAGTGGACCTAAATTCCTAAAAGGAAATAAAAATCTAATCTCTTCACCATTATCCCATCAACTATAGAATAGAACAGAATAGAACAGAATAGAATAACTATATCATTATCGTCATCTAAAATATTAATATGACAGAATAGAGTTAAATTCTAATAATAAATATTACTATGTACAGGGCTAAGCGATGACTGGTGTAAGCATAGAAGACTTGAATTAACAGAAAAACACAACAAACACTATTTACAAGGTGGAGTCTTATTGACACAGGATCTCCTGTGATGCTCTGTTGTGCACTTCGGTGGAATGAGTCTGTTACTGAAGGAGCTTCTGCTGCTGACCAGGACATCATGGAGGGTGAGAGACATTACTTTGTTCAGGATGGACCTCAGTTTGGATTGGATCCTCCTTTCCGAGACCACCTGTAGAGTCTATCTCCACCTCCACCACGTCACTAGACTTTCAGACTCAAAGAAGACCTTCAGCATAGAGCGAAAGATGTTGAAGGACCAAAGTCGCCCCAAAAATAGAGACGGCTTCGGTGCTTCCTGTACAGGGCTCTAATGTTCTTCACCCAGTCCAGTTTACTGTCTATATACACCCGCTGATATGTATAGTCCTCCACAATGTCTACAGACGCCTCCTGGATGGAGACGGAGGACACAGACACCCTCAGGTCCACCACTGGCTCCTTGGTCTTTGTCACGTTGGGCTGCAGGTAGTTCTGCTCACACTAACTCACAAAGTTACTCACCGTCGCCCTGTACGCAGTCTCATCTCCCCCACTGATACTTCCAATTATCATAAATCTACTGCTTTTAAAGATGGATACAGATCCAAGAAAAACCCTGGCGCCAACTCCAAACGGCTCTGAGTGAGTGCTTTGGAGATTTACAGAATTAATTTGTAGATCTATTACTGTTAGAACTTGTCCCTGATTGAAAATATTCACACCAGAAAATAAAAGTGATTTCACAGCACATCTGCAGCGCATAAAAATGGTTTGGAATATGAATATGTGAAATATGATTATGGACATAATGTGGAATTGCTGCACATGTACAGTACAGCCCCAGACAGACCTTCATAGAACGATGTTTCTAATGGCCTCTGGTGTGCACGATGTGACAGTAAGTGTATTGACACTGCGCAGGCTTTCTGCAGCTGCTCCTCCCTGTAGTCTCTGCTACGTTAATCCCTCCCTACATGTATGTTCAATGATTTATGGTCATAATAACCCAAAAAGAGGATTAAGCTAATTAAACCACAGCACTGCGCTTGTAATGAACACATCGGGAGGGAATACACCACCCCCTCATTTATACCACACACACACACACACACACACACACACACACACACACACACACACACACACACACACACACACACACACACACACACACACACACACACACACACACACACACACACACACACACACACACGCACACACGCAGAAGGAGCTGCAGTGTCTTCAGGGTGTCTTCTTCTTCTTCTCATTTTTTTTTCTCGGTGAATGATTCTTGTTTTAAAAGCCCGCCGTTAGTTAGCATGACTCGACTGTGGAATCATCAGAAGATTAAAGATATTGCAGCTACTGGCGGGACACCAGGAAAAGAGCTGCACCATTCTGGATTAGCCATAATAAAGCTACGGCGGTGGCTTCCCCCAGCTATGCCAGGTGCAGCCCTGAAATGTAATGCTATACTTAAAGCCAAGCAATGGTTGCTGGGATCATATAAGCCTGTAACACGCTGGATTAATGATGCCAAGGTTGCCAGTATTAATGCGGAGGATGTCTGCAGGCGATGCACTGTGAGCCTGGTGAAACTGCTCACACCGGATGATGACAACTGGAGGCCACGGACCGCTACAGATACAGTAAATGATGGTGTGGTTAAAGCGAGTTGAATAATGCTCGCTGCAGGTGGTACAAGTCCGTACAGGCCTCGTGTTGCAGATAAATGACGGATTCAGCTTGAGCCACTCACGCTAAAGATCTCAAATCCAGGAGGCATTCTGACTTCAGAGCAGATTAATGGGAGTGTAAGAATGTACATCAGTGGTATATTGGGTCCTGTCGCTGTAAAAGTAGTGACGGTGCTCCGGGTGACAACTGCAAATCCAAACCTCAAGTGTAAATAACTATAATTCACATCGACCCACCATAACATTATGGCTTCCTCTCCAACACTGTGTAGGTTTCCTCTTTAGGAATAAAATGGGATGCATCGTATATTCTGACACTTTTCACTAACAGCCTCAGCGTCTGCAGCATGTTTCAGCTGCAGAAGCTCGTCTGTGGGATAAGGCCATCGTTTTCATCATATGAAGCATTTTACAGAAAGTAATGTGTCTTATAAATAAAGGTTAATCCATTGATTTCTTCTTTTCCTTGCTTGAACCACTTTTAAGAAATACGGATCACTGGAGCTCATGAGCTGAATTCTTTTAGGCTGCTACAAAGTTTTGTATTTGACAATCTGTTCCTTGTCAAACTTTATTAAATCTTCACCTTCCCTGTTTCAAACACTTGGTTTGTGGTGACAGAATTTGACAGACGTCTGATATTTCATTTCCCATTTCATTATTTATTTTTTTTGCTTCCCATCTTTACTTTTGCCCTTAAACTATAAAGTGACAAGTCTTTATAAAACACCTCAATTATTCATTTATTCATAACTGTTGGAAGTGATGAAATGGCAATCAGCGACAACCCTATATTAATGCCACAGCACAAACATTATTTTGATTCAATAAATATTTTCCAGCCCTGAATGTAATACTTCTGTTGCTGTGGTGGATTTGTGTACCTGACAAAGCGGTCTGGTAATATTTTGAAGACGTGCTGACTTGTAAAACTCTGCTTCTCACTGAGACTCAGTGGCAGCGCCTGTCGTTGTATGTTGTTACACGTAGGGAGAACATGTAGACTCCACAAGCTGGTTTAGGTTAACTGGTGCTCAGTATTTGTCCTGAAGTGTAAATTTGTATGCGTTTCATTGGTTGTCTCTTTGTTTTCGCCGCTTGAATTATGAGTACAATGACTTTCTCCTAATGTCAACAAGGACTGGCTCCGTCTCGCTGCGACCATAAATCTAATTAAGTAGATATATATGAAGCATGAATAGTTAATGGACTGGTCCAATTTTTGTGATGCAAGTTGTCATCACTGTAAACTTTCGGGATTTCAAATAACAAAGTCAGCCCCAGTCAAATCTCTTCTTACTCATGTAAACTCTTGTGTCTCCATCGTCAATCTAAAGCCCGTCATCACATCGTCCAGTGCAGACGGCTCACGGCCTCCTGCCCCCGGACACATTAGCCCGGTGTGTGTTCTGTCTGAGGGTCAGTGAGAGGGCAGCGGCACTGAGTGGCTAAAGCTGCGTGTCAGACCCGGTTGGACACGGCTGGATTCGCAAAGTCATTTACTACCCGTCTATCAATCATCGGGCAATTACTGAGGCAGGGCCTTTCGGCACTGAGCTGGAATCAAGACTCAGACGAATAATTCTGAACAACACGCTGAAAACCAAAAGAAGAGGAAAAGAGATCCTAATCTTGCTTAATAACTTGGGTTTTCTTTGGAGATATATCCAGAAGCTTAAGTACATTTTGATTTATGCATATGCGCCGAGTTATGCTTTATGCCACATAACTTCAGTTTTTAAGCCACTTTTACTTTCTGTTCTCCAGTTTTAGAGAACATAGAGTGGAAGAGAGATGAATTACCCAGAATAACCTCATAATCTTACAAAGTTCATGCAAAAGTCTTCGACTCTGCACTTTGTTCAGGTGGTACCTGTCAGGCTGATATAATAACTGCATTTCTGTAAGAATTTTGCAATAGTCAAAGTTAATGTTTAGATTTACACGGTGGAAAGAAATGAAGAATTTGGCGCCAATTTCACAAAAGCGATTCACAAACTACATTTGGTACTAATGAATCTGAAGGTCCTCCAGGTTGCTTGCACGCTCATGTTTGTTGTAAATCTGGTCAAAGGAGCCTCGGGTACATAAAGGATTACAAGCCTTGTGCAGTGATGTGGATATCTTTGAATTGTAGCTAAAAGGCATCATGGTAATCACATATTCATTTTCAAAACAGTTGATCCCCAACAGAAAGCCAACAGTATCTTATTAGAAGCCTTTTGCAAGGCAGATCGTTTTAATGACTGCAATCAAGCTTTGTTTTTTACCTGTGTGAGTCCTCTGGTGGGCCTTCAGATGGGAGCTCTTGGTGTAAACCTTCCTGCAGCCATTAAACTGGCACCGGTGGACCCTCTTCTTGTTCTCTGGTACATCTCCCCCCAGACTTCCTCCGCCTCCCTGCTCGCCGTCGCTGAGGGCTCCTCCTCGGCTCGGTGGGGATGGTAACGCCCGCGCTGCCACCAGTTTAGCCGCCCCTAGCCCCACCTTCTTCGCCACCAGTTTAAGCGTTAACGTGCCGTCTGCCGTCGCAGTGAGTGTTTGTGTGGGTTTGACGAGGTGCCGGCCGAGCTCTGGCGATGAGGGCGGTGTTAGAGACGTGACAGCGGCGCTGAGCTGAGCGGCACTGACTCCTCCGAGGACCTGGTCCTTGGCCGTGAGGGTTTCGCTTCCAGCTGCTGCCTGGCTCTTGACGGGATTGGGCACCTGGAGGATTTTGGCCTGGACCTTGGGGAGGGTTACCAGTAGCGGAGGCGGGCTGGGCTGGTCGGGGAGGCTGGGGAGGAGGGGGTCCATCAGGTCCTCGTCGCTGTCGCCACCCTGCATGAAGGCTGGCGTTAGGAGACAATCCAGCTCCTCGTCGAAGAGCTCTGAGAGGCGCTTGGGCTCCGTCTGAAGATACCTCTCCAGCTCTAGACATGTCTGCAAGAAGAGGACACATAAAGAGTCAGAAACAAAATTAGAAAAAAAACCAACTACGTTTTTGCATCAGCTCAGCAACACAGCTGATGTGGTTCAAACCAACAACTGCTGTTGTTTTTCATATGCAGTACCAATCACATATAACTTGTAGAAAAGTTTCTCTCTCATTTTATTTTTATTTTTTTTACGTGAGCTGGGATCAGACCGTCAGCTTAGTTTTACCTTACTGATGATGTGTTGTTGCAAAATTAATCATACACCTAACTCCTCAATCTTTAATGACGTCTTAGCAATTCTAAAGTAGAAATATTGAGCTTTGCAATCATATGCTATATAGTATACAGTATATATGGGATAACCCTCCAATCACAGACACAATTCACCAATTTGTCACACAGTTGTGAAATGAACTCCTCAGAACTAAAATCAAAAATACAGAGAAACATTTTGAAAAAAATTGCGAAATTGCCAATAAGGAAATTTAGACAACTGAAATCACAGCTGAATATATTTGTTATATTTGTTGCAAAAACACAACCCCCCCCCCCCCCCAAGTAAAAAAATAACATTTGCATACACAACCCTCGCATTGGGACGTTTTGCAAAGTGATTTCGCCGTCCAGCTAAGTTTTACCTTCAGTACTCAGCGCGGCCCGACTTTAGCGAAACAGATTTGCCAGGAAACAATAAAATGTTTGGACAAATGATCAAGTGCAGTTGTGCGAGGCGTCTTGCCTCGTGGAATCTATTTGCACAACAGTATGCTCAGAGGTTTTCGCTGTAGACTTTAAAGAGACCCTGTTTACTCGTCTGTTTAAATTCAGACGCCCGCTGCAGGCTTTATATTCTCTGCAGCTGTTGACCATGTCACCTGGCACACGGCGGTCCTGAGAGAGGAGGGATTTAGTCTGTGATTGATTGCTGCTGCCTGGGCGAGCTCTCAGGAGCCCTGAACTGTGGAAGCCTCGCCTGTTTCCCTCTGCTCACCCAAATCAACCAGCCATGGAAGTTACAGCGTAAGACGCAGAAAGTAAAGGAGACTGAGGCTGAAGGAGGGAAAGTCAAGCAAAGGAAGAAAGGAGAAGACAGAGGTAAGTGGGGAGAAAATATGCAGGCATTTCTAAATGTGTTTAATCATCCAGAGATAACCCCGACATCTGTGTGTTTGCTGTTACAGTCGTTGCTGGCAGCAGTACAACACCGGCACAGTTGTTGGTCCGGTGGCCTTCGGTGTTTTGGTCAAGGGCACCTGACAGATTACTTCATGAGGTCTGAGCCAAAAAAAAACCCCTTTCAGTCAACTAACCTACTTTTATCACCTCCAGGCCTCACCTGTCTAAACTTTTATGTTTTCTGTAATTCTCGCTTCCTCTCAGCTCAAACACCGACCGCACGTTTGAGGTTTGTTTGTTTCGATCTTGTTCTCCTTTGATCTCTCCCACCGGCAACAGTGGTTATTATCGAAAGGCCGCCTGCCCTCTCACGCAAGAAGAACACAAGACACATGTAGCAGCGAAAGAAGATTGTGATCTAAAGGCGATTCAGGTGGAGCTCACGCGACTGTTTAGCTCAGATGTAAAGTGAAAAAAAGAGCCATTATTAGAGAGTGGAGAGGGAAAAAGTAGACTTCTAATGTCTTTAATACAGATGCAAAGCAGATGTTAGGCTGTCAAACCTCTGAACAGGTGTGTTATTATTCACATAAGAGATTGATGTTTAAAAGAACATTTTCCCCCCGATCTTAAGAAATAACGTTCTTATTTAATTAATGTACACTTTACAGCAGGATTGGTTTAAAGGAAGAGCTTCACTCAACCTGTTGCAGCTGTCACACTGCAGATATATTATACTTATGAAGATTGTAAAGTTTGTGTATAATAAACATAGTTTTGCTCTAAACTTTTTTTTAAATGTCCCCATGAAACTCTGTCTGGTTGGAGTTCACATATACAAAATAATTGACTCCAATCTCATTTGAAAAAAAGTCTGCCCCTGCATTTTACAATTTCTTTCTCTCAACTGGTGATGCAAATACATCAATTTTAAAAATATGACAAAAATATTTTCAAAAAAAATCTAACCAAGAGAAGGTGTTGTTTCTTTGGGAAAAAAAAGGTTCAATCACTGACCATAAACTGTTTCCAAACCTAAACCAGGACGACCAAGCCAAGTGCATTAATTCCCCCTCATATTAGTGCAAATTATTATTCAGCTCATCCACCATCTGAACATGGTTTCTTCAGACTCTGGAGTCCTTCAGTAAACCTCAAGGTTGTATTTTTTGGTGCCCTGTCCACTACCAGGTTCAAATCATTAATTCTTTCTGTGGAACATCTATCTTATAGCTTTGACTTCATGTCAAGTAAAGGTTGTATCTTATTATATGGGATGGTTCGATGTTTCAGGGTAACTTACAGCTTATGTATCAGGATTTCCCCCTCTAACTTCCTTTCCATTCCTCGTCTGTAAACCAATTCTCTCTCCTTGAAGAGATGGAAACTTTACAACCACAAGAAGAATCTGGCTACTGGACGTCTAAAGATATCCACATCAGACAATTTGTTTTCCAGATGTGTTGCAACAGAGAACAAAAGAGGAATGCACATGAGAACCAGGGACGAAATAAGTATAAACATTTTAAGATATTTGTGTGTTTTATAGCTAATGTGTAGCTACTTCCCCTGATTGAGGACGTTTATGGAAAAAAACCCACATGAGAATTAAATGGCGATCAGTGGCAATCACACAAAACTCCTCTTTCATACAGAGGTCGGTGACAAAGAACAGTTTGTTTGATTTCACTAATAACAAAACATATTGGCTCTCAGCCACAATGTCACTTCAGAACGGAACAAGCTAAAGGTTTAGGAGGTTTAGGATCCCTGTCTGAAACGACATCCTGGATTAAATCCTGTCCAGAAATGTTTGTGTAGCTTTCACAGGGTCTTTGCCGTTGTTTGATTTGCTTGAAAACAGCAGGCCTGTCCCTGGCTCTGTCCACTCAGCACTTTCTTAAAGCTACCTGGCTCGGACTCCGTCCTGCAGCGTGGTGCCTTCACTGCATCCTCTCGGAAAATGAATTTACTGCGCTTGGCCAAAGGCCGTTGGCAGCTGCAGGGTCTCATCCTGATCCTCTGGCTTCTTCCACCTCTGTCATTGAAGCAAATTACAGTCGCTATACAAATGTCTTTTTTCTTGTCTGGTTTCAGCTCCAGCTGGTCGACTGTGTCCATTCAGACAGGCCAGCTCTGCAGCTTTACTCTGCTCAGCCTCAGTCATGAGACAAACCAACACATTTAGTCTGAACATCTGTCGAGTGGTGATAAGCTGAACTTCCTCTCTTTACTTTTTTTTCTGTCTTTTAAAAGAATGTATCCTAAGGATGCACATTTGCATATGAATATAAATCAAATATATTTCCTGAGGGGAGAGGGGGGGGGGGGGGGGAGGGGAGGGGTGTTACTTTGCTTCATAAGTAAACTTGTGAAAAATGATAAGCGTGTATGTTCAGACGGCCTGTAACAACGCCTTTTGTAAAGTTGATAGTTAAACTGTTCTGGTTTTTTCTTTTTTGTTCAAATAGCTGCTTTGTTATGTTAGGATTTGTATTCCTTTCATTAATCCCTGAATATAAACACAATATCCAGCCAAGCATGCAAAATGGCCCTATTACATTCCTCTTTAAACCAGAGCAGGTTCTGCTAATGCATCTGGACATCAGTATTGGTGGATGATCACACAGCAGATTATTAGAGGTGGAACTGAATCAAGAAAGAGGTTTTATGACACGACCAAACAGCTTATATTCCCGCCATGTTGACCGGGTTTTGTATGTGTACTTATTACCAATCAGATACTATAGTGATTATATTTCTCTGCATTCTATTCATGGTGAACCTTCACTACACATACCAGAAGGGGTGGGCTGCTGGGGGTCAAAGGCCGTGCCGTCAACAGTGGGAGTTTAACCTGAAAACCTACACGTACACCTTTCTAGAAAACTCAGAAAGCGGAGAAGTCGAGTCTTTCACCCATTTATTAATCATTACAGTGGCCACCATAACGTCCTCAATATGGCCAATCACAGACTAGATTCTCAGATTGTCACACATTTGTAACCCGAGCGAACAGAAAACACACACTCATATTGAACAATGGCCAGCTAGTGAAAGTTGGAGTTATCTTGGGATAAAGGAAACATTCACAGACGCACACTTGTGATCATTTTACAGCCATAAAGTCAAAAGATGTCCTGAATATAGATTCAGTTTCGACATAAGAGGGTTAACCCTTTAAATTCAAACCTATTTATTCAGACTACTGGTAGACACCCTAAACATCAGTTTAGAAACAAAGACAGCTAACAGTTACACTGATGAGTTCTTGTCCTTGTGTGGTTTCTTCAGTTTCACCGACATACCTTACATATGGACATCTGAAAGCGTTTTCTAGAAACTGGTGCGAAAGGAACTCTACTACTTAAAGTCTTTTTTTTCACACTGTTGTATTTTTTTCTGATACGATCTGAACGAAAAGTTCATGAAGATGAAAGCTTTGATATTTAATTTATGCAGGTTTGTCCTTAATTTCAGTTGGTTTTTATTTATTTACCGATATGTGATTATTATTCAGAACTATAGTTTTTTCTTTGGGGATGCTTCTCTTGCTGTGTGCGGTACACAAGAAGCAATTAAAGTTAAGTCTTTCTTTTAAAGAAAATGCAAAATTTGATCTGAAGCCATACTCTGTTTTTCTTTTTTCACTCAGGAGAAAAGCATTTGTCTCTTCTACTGCATGTCTCACATGCATTATTCATGACTGTCACACAAAACTGCAACATATTTCTCTTTGATACAGTAAATACAAACTATAAAGACAGCTCGTACAACAGGCATCGTTTTAAGTGGGACTGAGAATCAGAAATAGAAGAGTCTGTGTGTCTCCTGGTGGGGGCTGGGCTGGTGCCGAGGATTGTGGGAGGTGGGTGGGGAGGACAGAGGGTAGAGCGAGCCCGAGGCGGTGCGGGAGGAGCGAGTGGCGCTCAAACCCACAACCGGCGGTGAGCGCGTCGCCTCTGACATCACACGTATGACCTTCTCCTTCGTCTGTTTTCTCCTACACACCAGGAATATCAGGTAACAATGACATGTTGGGCCTGCGGTGGGCGCGCGCACACACGCGTGCACACGCGTGCACGAGCGAGGGTGGCGGCTGGCTAACAGCTCAGACTGATAGCATGTGTAGGGCTCACCTCCTGTTCCCCCACTCAGTCCCACACCATATGGAGAAAGGTCACATCGAATAACACAAACCAACAGTCCAGTAACACATCCATGTGTCTTCTTCATGGAAACGTGCCGCGACTGCTGGAGAATTTCGACAACAAAATCATCAGGAAGCAACAATGAGATGCTGAAGGAAGAGACACAGACTCCACTGACAAAGAAATACATACATTTAAAGAAAAAAAAAAAAGAAGATGACAGACTTCAGCTGAACAAACTGCTGCAGTGAGGAAGACTCGGGACTGAATAAAGCGCTAACACTGCTTTCATAAAATTTTGGCAGAGTGGTATTTGACATGTCAGCACTCGTGCGTCATTCCAAGATACTTCACACCCATTAGTGGGTTTAAAAGTCAAATAAATGAGAAGCAGGGTTTCCACCAGTACGTTGCCAGCTCATGGCTGCCTTCACCAGGGTTTACGTGTCAAAGTGTTTTAAAAACACAAGTGTCGGCCATCACACTGGATCATTGAGCTCTCTGAGTGTCAGACACTCTTTACAACACCGCATGTTTCTGTCTCTTGTACATTTGTATATTACACAATGTATGCTTGTATTGAAATACCTGCGTATGCCTATCAATCTTTATTTTTATTGCTCTCTTTCTTTCTGTGTTTAATTCTATTCTTGCATGGAGCACCTGGAACAAAAGCAATTTCCCCCTGGGATCAATAAAATATTCTGAATCTGGAAACAGATATAATGGTTGAGGAGCTCACCAGCACCTTCCTTCCTTCGGCTGCCACCATTCATCAACACTCACTCAGAGCAGCAACTAAAATAAATGTCCCTCGCTGGGCTCCATCGTTCAGTTTCGTACAGCCTCCAGCTCATTACACTCGGCCAATGAGAGCTGTTCATCACCACACTTCACCGTGTAGTTCCCAGGTTGAGGAAGCTTGGAATCCCACAACATACCAATCACTTCTGCTGAATTGGTTTTATTGTTTGGGGGGTTTAAATCCATCTTTCTCTTTCATTGTTCATCACCAATAGATTGGGGCAAAACGCATCCCTCCATCCCTCCTCTACACAGTTTCATCCACCGAAAAGCCAAAATGTGCTCCCTTTACACACATAAATTGGGACGTGCGTTTCAAACATCCCCATGCTCCCCTTAAGTTGGCGTTGTGTGAATACAACCAGTAGAGGGCAGTGCGAGTTGTTGGTTCTGAATCGTTTCGATTAGATGTTAGTTTGTAACATTGATGAAACAGGTTAAAAATGGCTAAAACAAATGTTTGTGTTCCGAGTCATATTTAAAGTTTGATCTGGGGGGGGATCATCTGTTGCCAAATGTTTTCAACTATTTTAGTGAGATTAACCGTTAACACAAGTCATCTGGAGCTTGTTTTTCCTGATGCCCAGGTGAGGTCATGTTGAAGATTTGCTTGTATGCACATACAGGTTTGTAGTCTTTCCCTAAGGAGATCATCATTTCTCTTATCTTTCTGCTTTGTGCCTTTCAGTGGTTGCACGTGAGCTGTACTGCACATCACTGCCCCCACAGGTTTTCAGTGGTATTACGCTGTGTGCTACATACCGGCAAGCTTCTGGGATATGAATGAAATTTAACATTTAATGAATGCAGAAGATGGACAAAAGGTATCCCTCCATAATCGCATTTTGCACATTTGGGACTTAAGGTTCATTCATGGGGGACTGGATCAAATCCCAGCTCACTGCGGGTGAAGGCAGGGGCCATCCTGAATAGGTCACCAGTCCATCACAGAGACGGGCTGTCACTCACAATCATTCACACCAGATACCCTCAAAAGTACATTTTTTGGACCGTAGGAGGGAGAATCGTGAGCAAAGCCACACGTGAGGAGAAGTTAAAAACTTCCAAAAATACATGAAAGATATTCTGGCTGTGAGGTGAGAGAACTAATAACCCATAACTCATCAAAACACAAAGCAAAGGCGGTTTAGAGTAAAAGGCATATAGAGTAAAACATTTAACTAAGAATTCTAACATCACATCACATCACATGAACTGAAGATCATGGTAAGTCGCAATTTGAGGTAGACGGCAGACTAAGAAAGGATTTTTAACAATTGGGGTAACAGCATGGAGCCAATAGGAAAATAAAAAAAATATTAACACCGGGCTCAGGATGGAGCCGTCAAGTAAAGTCCTGCAGCATTTGGACCTGTTTTACTGGTGGTCGTAAAGCTTTATCATTTTAATTCCTCTTCATTCAATCAGGATTCATGATATGTTGTCCAAACTATAAAATACTAAAACCCCTTATACAATCCTTCTAAATCTTTTAAATGTTCTGAAGGCTTTTCTCTTTCTTGACCCCAGTGCACCATTCTCATGGTACCTCTTCTGATTGTTGTTTACTCAAAGCCTTCTGATGTACGTTTCTCTGGATAAATTAATTTGCAGCATGAATTTGTGCAATTTGTAGAGTTTGGGAACGACGTTGTCCCCGGTTTGTGTTGGCGAAGCACAGCCCCCGAGCTCCTGTTCTCAGTAACATGGTTAAAAGAAGAATAATGTTCTTTTAAGCAGGCGTACACAGAGTCACTCGGTGGATAACTGCATGGCTCGAAGTACAGCAGATGGCTTTACAAGACTAAACACCATCAACTAAAACCTGTTTCTGGCCGTTTTCATAGAGAAAAAAAACACAGCTGACTGCCAGCTATCAACTTTCTGGTAGAAATTCAGAATACTTCAAGTCAACTGCATCATGGTTATTCTAGACACATTATTCCCAATAACTGCCAGTTTGCTGTGACTACTGCAGGTACACACGTTTTCCTTTCTTCATTCAGAATTCTAAGACTCTCCCACTAGACTTAAGTTATAGTCTGCATGAGTTAATGTGAAAGCAGCACATATGGAGCAGAGTTTTATTCTTCACTGCAGTAATTAAGTGTTCCGGGTTCTGTAGCCGTTCAATGGCATCTGTGTGCTAAAAAGCAAAAGGCTGGTCCAAAGTGATAAAAAAAATAAAAAATATATTTCATCATCTTAACTCAGTAATCTTGGTAAATCATTCACAAGAGTTCCTTTGTTAGGGTTAAGAGTATGAGCTCTGTGAGTCTCAGAATTGAATGTGCAATGCTACGTTTGGACATTTTGGTTGTTTTATGGTTTATTTGTGTGGCTACTCAGATTATCTACACAATACATTTGTAAAATGAACTGAAACACAAAATTATGGTGCACACCTTGTATCAGGACGTTATACAGTCAAGTTGAATTTATAAGTTGCAGTGGAGTGTTGTAGTGAACAGAAGAGACTGAAAAGAGCAACATGTGTCAGCACAATGATGTCAAATTTCAGATTAATTGAATGAAATGACACTTCTAACTAAGTTTGCACTGCAAAACATTGTGAATTTCAAACTGCCTGTGATCATGACCTGAAAATATTCCCGATTCAAACTCTGGCATGGGTGACTTTTCACTGTGGAGTTTGCATGTTCGACTGTGTGCGTAGGTTTTCTCCAGGTATAGTGTAAAAACATGCAATTGAAGGTATTTTAAAATGACCTGTAAATGTAAATGTAAGTGTGAGTGTGTGCATGACAGCCCTAAAAACACACACACACACACACACACACACACACACACACACACACACACACACACACACACACACACACACACACACACACACACACACACACACACACACACACACACACACACACGGCTGTGTGTCAAAATGAGGTCAAGGTCATCCAAGGTTAAAAGCACAGGGTTCAGGGTCAACTCTGCAGTAGAAGCCAGCCGTGATTAAGTATATTTGCCACTTCATTTCCGAGCTGCACTAGTCTAAATATAGATTCAACAATTTGTTGACTTAGACAGTCGACAATATTTGTGCGGGATAAGCGAGTTTCATGAGACCAGCTCCGGTTTCACACGGCGACATGAGATGAAAACAAAAGAAAAAAAATTCAATCTTTGTTCCTGCATGCTCTGTTTTCCTCTTCATATTTGAATGTTTGCTTTAATATCCCATCTAAAACACCTACCACTGACATGCACGTCCTGCCTCGGTGTGTGTGTGTGTCCTCAGCCTGCTGAGGTCCATTAATAATGAATGCAGAGAGCAGAGGGCTCGAGATGGAAGCGCTAAGAGCTTTTGACAGACAAAGGATCATCGAGGACGAAGCTCAACAAACAGACTGAAGTGGATTCAGCAGGAGACGCTCCGTCTGTATTTACATGCGCACAGTTGCGCGACTATTACCGACGCTTCCATTAGGACAATGGTGAAATTAAGCCATTTACGCGCTTCTGTGAAGTGACACTTCCTATAATCATCGGCTTCACATGTGGTTATTGCTACACAAATCACCGACTGAGCAAGAGGAGAAACAACAACAGATTTGTTGCTTTGGGCCGTATCGAGACACTGACCCGTGATTTTGGCTCACAGCATAAGAAAACCACCTTTTACCAACTTCATTAGATACTGAGGTTTATTTTTTTTTTGCATAAGATACATACTCGAGTAAATTCTGAATTGAAAACATGCATGTTTTTTTTTTGAAGACAGGCCCACTTTAATCTATTCTTGCGTTCTTTTTGATGTTAGTATTTTAGTTAGATGTCATAAAAAAATCTTATTTTAAACTTCTGCTTATTCTCATGATTTCTCGTACTAATGTGCAGTACCTGTAGTCGTAACAGACGCTGCACACGTGTGCAACCTGGAAAATTCATAAAAAGAGTTAGAATACATCTCGCTAAATTATTCCTGCATAGATATTACTAAAACCCTTTGAAGAAGGTCTAAAGAGAGAGGTAACGCAGCCTAATGTGACTTTCAGCAACGGCAGAATAACACTTCAACACATTTCTTTGATTATTCATGAGTGCTCACATAACAAAAGTTCCTCTGAAGATGAAGACATCTGTGTGATGACAGGCAGCTGAAGCTGCGGTGCAAAGCATGCTGGGAATCACATGATGTAAATGTGGAGGTCAGGGGCACGCTGGCAGACAGTAAACAGCTTCCTTTTTTTATTTAACCGATGAAGTGAAGAGAGCGAATATTCATTTGATCTCTCTACAGTTCTGCTGCAGATAGCAGCCAATCACAGCTGGGGGTTTTTTTCCTCTTACAAATTGTGATACTAACTTTATATTTTCAAGTATTCCTGCTAAAGTACGCTGGATTTTTCAAAGATGAACTCTGCTTTTCAATATACTAAAACCAACTGTTCGAAAAATTTGATTTTCTCACTGAATTTGAGTCTCTCAAAAGTATTTTACATGTTTTCTAGTTTGCTTTTTAACCCTTTTTTTTTTTACTGTACTGTTTAATTAAAATGTTTCTACTTCAATTTGAGCTCATATTCATCACAATTTTCAAATAGCATCTGACAACTTCGTTCTTTTCAGTTAGTTTTGTCTTGTTTGGTTACTTCTTATGAGTCCATTTCAGTTGATTTCTTGTTATTTTGGTGCGCAATGCAGCAGCAACAACTCTGAGGATGAGTTTCATTTTCTTTATTACTGAAACATTGGAATTAGTACTAAAGTAATTTCCGTCAATAGGCCAAATGGTCGGGCCAAACAAGCAACACTCTTGGGAAGAAAATGCCATTTTGGTTAATGACTACAACTATTAAAATACATGTGATCGTCATGCTTATTTAGATAAATGATTCAAGATCAACTTTAACGATGGTTTTGGTTCTCATGACATCATTTCAAAGCTCCTCGTTGTGTGAGAGTACATTAAATGACAGTTCGGTGTGGATGTGACTGAATACCTTTCCTGCAATATACTTCATTACACTGACTTTTTTAACCTGTAAACATCTGACGGCTCAGCTGATACCTCCAATAAGGTGTGAGGCTAAACTGTGCCAGTCCACCTAGTGAGTGATACATTACCAAAAGGTAACTAGAAAGATTAATATCAGACCTTCACCCCACGACTGTAAAAGCATGTGTTAATATCCACAAATGAAGAAAAGGTAAGTCGGCATGGGAACTGGCAAAGGAAGTAAAGAAAATTATCAGTTTAATGTTAATTAATGAATTAAAACCCCCAAACTAAAAACAGCACTTAAAAACGAATAGAAACAAAAAGTAAGAGAGAGAAAACAGTTTAATCGTGACACGAGTGTAATAAAGTAACAATGGATATTTTCTTTCTCTGGTCAATGTCATTCAATCATTTTCTTGGCATATTGTTAAAATGTGATTATTATAAGATAATTCATTTCTCTTGATTGAGTTCATGAATATAAGTTGGAATTTGTGATATAGATCTTGACAGAAAATATGAAAAAATTAACTAAAATAAACATTTTTAGAGCACCAGAAGCCCTCACACATCATCAAAATAAGATTCTGCATCTGAAACGCTCTTGTTAGTGAAACTGAACCACACACAGTGGTACAGGCTCTGTTCATCATCTTGCGTGGCGCCGTGTGGCTGCAGCTTTCTTCACTCACTGAAAACTGACGCGTGTGTTTCCGCCCGCTCTGCTGCAGAGAAAACCTTCTGCGAGGATCTCGACTCATCGGCTGTCATCCTTTCAGTTAGTTCCTGCCTTCCTTTATCCGTCTGTGTGTGCATTCGAACGTGTTTATTTTCCCTCCGCATCATACAGACTTTTTGGCTTCAAATGATGTTTTTCTCTTCACTTTTCCCAACAAATAGGTCCTAATTAAAGCTCTTTGGCTTCCATAAACTGCTCTTTGAAGCTCTACCTCTTGATGGATCTCACTCTCTCTCCACACAGCGGGCTCTGATGGCTAATTAGCCACTCCAAAAGAAAAGGCAAAAAGAGGCTCTTTATTCAGTTAATTTGCTGATGTGGCTGTGTACACAGAGGATGTGCATGTTTGTAAGAGTGAGAAGAGCATAATGACTTTCAACTGATGTGTGTGAATACGAGATGCCTCGTGCTCGGGAGTGTGTACAATATCAAACGGATGCCACTGGCAGCGAGCGGCCGTCTTTATATCTGAGCGAGCTTCGGCTTCGCCGTGTAGTGAATGTTTGAGGCTTTGTGGGGGGACTGGAGTGCCGCCTGTAAAGTCGCGACTGTATGGAGTCGGCATCTGATGTAAAAAGCTGGAAACTTGATGCACAAAGTTTTCGCTGAAATAATTGTTTCCTCTCCCACATGGCATCAGATTCACTAACTCACACTTTGGGGGTGAATTCCCTGAATCACACATATTGAAAGTCACTAAATAGTCCAACGTGATTCAAATACAAGATAATTTTGCAATGACTGATAGCAAAGGAGTGAGTCAGTGAGTATGTGGTAGGAAAGTATAATTGGGTACAATTAAGGAGATAACTTCCTCACTTCAAGTAGTTTTTAAAAAGAGCGTTGGCGCATTTGCTCATTTCTGGTTTCCTCCGGAGTTCAGTTCTTCACAGAGACGAGCCACAACAACCAAAACAACAGCTTCACTTCCACCTGTGGACATCCTGCAGCAGAAAGGTGGGAGGGAGTCCTGGAATCACTAAAGTTGTCAAGTTTAAAAAATCTAAATGGTAAAATAAGCCCAAGTGTAGAAACCTTACCAATGACAACAGCAGCAGACTATATTAGAAGAGTTACCAGACTCAAAATGTCATTCGCTTTGTTCAAATTGTGCCAATTATGATTACAAAGCCTCTTTTTAGAAGACTTAATGTAAATGGGTCACGACAGCTGTGAAAAGTGATGGCTCATATTGTGAGAAACATTCGGAAAGCCGCTTGTGTGACGGAGAGCGTGTGAGGGTTGGAGGTGCTCAGTGTTTAAGCTTGGTGAGACGGAGCTCATCCTCCCACACATTCAGACTTACACTAAACATCCAACCACAGCAATTACAAATACATTTCGGAATCCAGGTATTCATGTCTGTACTTCATAGTACGGCTTCAGTCCCTTCAGCCACCACGGATTCAGTGTCGTCCAGCCCCGGTGCCATCTGATGAGGCCCCTCTCACGTTGGCTGGGGTCGACAATATGGAAGCACAGCATGAAAAAAAAATGCACCAAAAAATAAATAAAAAAAATCAGCTCGACAGCCTCAGGCCAAACGTATGGGGGCAGGGGCGTGCAAGTGCATCTCTCTATATGGTGTAACACGGCAGAATAAATAATGCAGAACGAACCTCGGCTTGCTCGTGGACAGCTGCCATTTTGGAAACACCAGTTTCCTCATGCCACTGCACTGCACTGGAGCCCGAGCCAGCCGCAGTAATGAGCCAGAATCATCCTGCTGGATAGTGACCGCCTCAATCTGCCTCTGCTTTCCAACACTGTCACTGCTCCTGCCCCCAATACCCCTGAAGCCTCTCCACACTCTGCACAGCCTTCTGCGTTTTTGCGGCGCCACGGAGGTGCACCGGTCTGACATTTTACACACCGATCAACACAAATGCTACAGCAAGCCTCGACGAGACTCGTAAAAATGTGAATGACTCATTCTTTGACTTGTAAAGGCACCGGGCAGGATTTCACACAGTGCCGAGAAGATCGCTCAGTTGCTTGTTTACACGACTGACTGAAAAGTGAAAATACACCGGGGCGAATACAGACTTTCATTTTGTTAGGGATTTCTTCAATTCAGTAGCCTGAGGGCTTACTTAGTTGTTTTAACCATACCCTGAATGTCTAATGGCAGTGTTCAGTAATAACACCACATATTATAATTAATTGTGCGATAAAGTGGCAGACACATCGTGTTGGTCCATACGTATGACCCAGATACAAATCAGACCTCGTTTCATGATGGATTCCTGCAAAAAATAGGACATTTTAAAGGATTTATATACTTTAATCGTCTGGACATTGTAAATTGAGATGAAGATTCAGATATATTGAGTTACAGGGATCACGCCCTCCCTAAATCACAAGTCAAAAGATACTTGTGGAATCAACATGTCAGTAATGGAGTTTCCAAGGTGGCCCTCCTTCTGTCGTGTCTAACAGATGTGGATTTAATAGTAACTGGTTGCTTCTAATGTGCTGGAAATATTAAAATAACCACACCATTTTTCAAAGAACCGACTAACAACTGTGATCAATATTTTTCAGTGAATTGCACAACAGTCCGAGCGTGACCTGCCATTTAACTTTGAGACTGACATTTTTTAAGAAAAGCATCATAAGTTAACTCCTCAGATCTCGTCAGTCCTCACCTCCTGATTGAACGTGTGAGAATTAACAGTTCAGCTTCTCGGTTCTGCTCTGGTGGTTCCGTGTTCCATGTGTAAAAGGGCTGCAAAGAGATTCTGACTGCACAGCTGTTCATGTGCAAATGGAATTCTAAGAGAAGGAAAATGACAGACATGAGTTTGATATAAGATTATTCATGTTTATATTTGTATATCAAACCTGATTAAACTCATGTCAAAGTCGTGTCCATTGTTAAGTAAAATACCTCGGGCCAGAATCACTAAGATCCTGTATGACGCACGTTAAGAAGCTTGTGATTTGCAGGTGGTCACCTAAAAAAAAAAAAATACTTTGAATGACACCTTAACAAGTATTCAAATGAGGGTTTTGCATGTATTATTCCTTGTTGAGATGAGAACAATCACCTGAATAGGTTTTGTTTCTGTGCTTGTTTGCTTGAGTTTGCCACCGAGTGATTTGATGAAGCACTAAAACCCTAAAAGCACAATTTGAAACGTGATACCGAGGAGTTGGACATGTTGTGGGAGTACGCCATCCAACATGTCAAAGTGTTACAGCAAATATATACAAATGAATTTCGCCTCTGAAAAGAATAAAAAATAAAACAATACGGGAAATGATCGGTCACAAAGTGAAGTGCCAGTTTGTGACACTTTTTCAGATGCATTAATAAAAGACGCAATCATAAACAACACAAATATTCCCAGACATTAAGAATCATGTTGCTATTATAACTGTATTATGTGGACTGTGAGTTGCTTCGTTTTTATATGTTCAGTTGGTCACGCAACTTACATTCGACTATAAACCGAAAAATACCATCCGTGTCCACTAGATGTCACCTGTATAACAGAATGTTGTTATAATGCCACCGAAAAACCTCCATTACTGCCATCTCCCACTGACAGCTAAGA
Source organism: Lipophrys pholis (assembly GCF_963383615.2). Taxonomy (NCBI): domain Eukaryota; kingdom Metazoa; phylum Chordata; class Actinopteri; order Blenniiformes; family Blenniidae; genus Lipophrys; species Lipophrys pholis. Next base: position 8,372,149 of record NC_137632.1, read on the forward strand.
TTTTATTTTACCTCATTATGATGCATTTTGGACAGATGCAAATTCCAATAAGCTATATAGTCTGTAAATTTGTCATTTATGATTAAACGAGCATGGACCCCCCCTGTATTTACATCTCATATTCCACATCCAATAAAGATAAATTGAACGGCAGCAGCACGATCCAAATTCTACGTTATTTTGAACTTTTGCCAGAAACATTATGACCACAGTCACAAAACCAAATAAAGACGATCAGCCCAAAAGATTCTTTGACATCTTCCTCCAGAGCGCACAAATACAGTGACAACACGATATCACAAGTGCGAAGGAGCTGAGGTGGTGTTCATGCGAGCACCGGTGTGCTCAGCCTGGGGTTCCCTGCTTTTCCTCTCACTCTGATTGAAATAGCAGAAACACAAACTGAAAGTCCCGAGGGTATCCGATTTGAAAAGCAGGAGGAGGCTTCAATAAAAGAGGTTAATGGAGACGAGACCTGACGGAGGAAGCGCGCAGACTTTGATCTGAGCGAAGGTCAGTCTGGACAAACGCGACATGGCTTGGTCTGGAGCCGCAACAAGAGGACATAAATTGTCTCCGTGCCGGTTGTCTCCTCCGTTTATTGACTCGTTTAGTTTATCAAACGTCACATACAAAGCGTAGGTGAACAGAAACAGTCAACGACTGAGCAGCTTGGAGGAAGTAGAGCCCAAAGCCTGGTCCCATTTGTTAGTTTGTTAAATTATTATTGGATGTTTTTCACCATTTGAAACTTTATATTACAGCTTGTAGCGTCATATTCCAGAAATATACTCAGACCAAGAGACAAACTTGTATGTTTTGGACTATTTTGAAATATGTGTGTTATGCATCCAACAATCTATTCATCTAAGTTTCTCTAACTTGTTTTAGTTTGGAGGTCGCGTGCAGCCAAACTTGAACTTGAGTGAAATGACAGGAGAGTACCTTACAAGTCAAAACTCTGAATGTTTACCTTTGTTTTAAAGCAAATAATTACAAACATCTGCATTTAATTCAAAGTATTTTTTCACAAATCTGAAGGAAAATGGACACGATTTGAACGTTATGCTGTTTTTATTGACGCCTCTCTGTGCAAAGCCAGTGACATTGTCCATAAAGGAAGTCTTCCACTTGCAGCTCCTGTATCCTCTTTTAATTCGGTTGCATCCCAAATTATTTGTAAGTATTGACTTTGTGCTTCATTTGGCAAATCTGATGAACGACGTGACCTATGATGTTAATGCTGATGCTTTTACTGTGGCATCACTTATATAGCAGCTTGGCTTCCAGTGTTGTAGGCGTTTTATGGATCTATCTAGTTTACATGTATCTTTATAGCGTCTAATATTTCTCTGGGCCTTTAAAAAAAAAAAATCTGCATATTTCTGTTTTGTTTTTGTTCTGTTGTTTTGTTCTGTTGTCAGTGGTTGGACCGTTTCCCCCCGTGGAAGTGAAATAATGTGAAAAGGTTCACATTTCAAATTCTAATTCCTTTGTTTCCCAGAGTCCATTAACTTTTAAAAAGCAGGTGATAAAGAAGCAGCAGTTCAGACGTACCGACTGAACCCGAAGCTCCACGCCGCCTCTTTCAAATAATTCCTGCATCAACAAGGCGCTGCGGTGAAGCAGGATACTTCTAACTGAGCTAGCGGCTAGTAAGTGGTAACTAAAAGCAAGTAAATTAGCGCTTTTAATCTTAGAACGAGACGGCAAACGGAACGGAGAGCAGTTTAACGGCAGAGAGCCAATTAGAGTCCGGTGAGCTCAGAGGACCGAGAGACAAAGAAAGATAATTAACCAATGAGAGAGAGAGAGAGAGAGAGAGCGAGAGAGAGAGAGAGAGAGTGCAGGAGCGAGTGAGTGAGTGCAGGAAGACCGAGGCTCTGGGCTTTTATTGCGCGCACACACACACACACACACACACACACACACACACACACACACACACACACACACACACACACACACACACACACACACACACACACACACACACACACACACAGCAGAGCATCACCTCCGACCTCCAGCCTCAGCCAATGAAATTTTAATCAACAGTCTCTGATGGAGGAGAGCACTCAGACGCTCCTGCTGTGTAACTGCTCTCCCTCCCTCGCTTTCCATCTTCTCTCCATCTTTTCATGCCTTTGAGCAGCCAACTCTCCCTCCCCACCTCCTCCTCCTCCTCCTCCTCTCTCACCTCTATAAACAACCCCCCCCCCCCATCTCTTTTCTCTGCATCACACACATTTCACTTCCTCATTCACAAAGCAAAGGTCACATACTCTTCGTTCTCCTCACCTTCTTCCCCTCTTTCTGTCTTGTTCTCACCACTTTCTTCACGCTCTCTTCTCCCCCTCTTTCTCTGAATAGCTGAAGCACATCATCATTCCTGAGAGCTGAACTGTGGAAGGCTTTCCTGCCTCCTAATGTAAAGCTCATATTCAACTGAATTAGAGTAATTATTCCACGCAGGCTGTCAATCAAGCAACATCAATTAGATGCATATAGGATTTTTATCACAACATGTATTTCATGTATAATATAAGAGCCTAAATGATAACCTGCAGTAAGTTGATATAATGCAAAACTGGTGTTTTATCAAATTTACTCTTAGGGGTATAATTTTATAGCTGCAGACTGCTCTCTCTCTCTCTCTCTCTCTCTCTCTCTCTCTCTCTCTATATATATATATATATATCATTGGAGCTCTATTCCATAATCTCTACTGTAATAATTCAATATAGAACAGTATGAATGACTTCACAAGCTGGATGTTTCTTGTGATGAGTTGTCTCAACGCGCCTCTTTAATGAAGCACGTCACCCCTACTTGTTTAATATATGATTTAAAAGAACACAGTCTGTGGACAATATCTGTGGACAATATTAGTCTTTGTTCAGGAGCTTAGATATGTAGTATAATACCAGTTCACCGAGTAACTTAAAAGAACACGAGAAGAGCTGCATCTGTATTAACAGGTCTTACCAGTTAAATTTTTTTTCTCAGAATTTCCTACCTAATCGTCTCTCTGCTTGGCAGCAGTGGTGTTTCTGTTGACAACAGTTGAGCGCATTGTAATGACGGGAAACAGCTGGGTCAGTCTTTACCAAGTCTGGTGACAGTCACTGTGCTTATTAAACACGTTTATTCTAACCCTGCATCCACCTCGCTGGGTTAAAGTTAGTGTGTAAACGGTGACGGAGAGGCAATTCAGAGTCATTAAGTAGCGTCTCTATGGTTGCGCCAGGGAAAAAGTTACTCAAAGATAAAACATACAAACCCCATACAGAAAGGCTGTGAGAATGAAATCAAACTGCGGTCGACTGGCTGTGAGGCGACAGAACAAACCACTACACCGCCATGCCGCGCTCAGCAACACATTGTTTAGATAAAAAATCAATTATGTCATTTTAAAAAGGGCTGAGGAAAAAAAAACAAAAAAAACAGCAGTGTTGCTGGAAAGTGAATTATTCATTTCTGTGAGACAAATAAACACTTTTCAGAAAAGTTTCCATGACGCCTGGCGTGGAGTTTTACACTCAAGACTGTCTGAACACACACACACACACACACACACACACACACACACACACACACACACACACACACACACACACACACACACACACACACACACACACACACACTCCTTTTCACTGCCCATGATAATTAAATACAAGGGCATAAAATTAATTAACAGCTTAATCACACGCATGCATGTGCGCCGCCGTGCACGGCCGCAGACACACAGGCAGAGCTGCAAAAGGACAAGGCAGGTACAGGCTTTTAATTTGAAGAATAATTTAATACTGCTTAACCAGGCTTATGGCCTTTCTCCCTTTGTCTCCTCTCAGTCTGTGTGTGTGTGTGTGTGTGTGTGTGTGTGTGTGTGTGTGTGTGTGTGTGTGTGTGTGTGTGCGTGTGCGTGTGCGTGTGCGTGTGTTCTAGTCATTTCATTAATTGGCTGAGATGGAGGGATTGAAATCTGTGGCAGAATCATCTGTTCCTCTGTCTGTTGTGCTTTCTGTTAATGAAGCCACTCTCTCTCTCTCTCTCTCTCTCTCCCCCTCTGTCTCTCTCTCTCTCTCTCTTTCTCTCTCTCTCTCTCCCCCTCTGTCTCTCTCTCTCTCTTTCTCTCTCCCTCGCTTTCTCTCTCTCTGTCTGCAGGTCATTAGTCACGTCAGACACGCTGTCCTCTACCATGAGGCATTTGTCCAGGCAGGAAAAATTATGGTCTAGCTGTCCACACACACACACACACACACACACACACACACACACACACACACACACACACACACACACACACACACACACACACACACACACACACACACACACACACACACACACACACACACACACACACACACACACACACACACACACACAGTCTAACCTTTAAACCAGACTGTACATGAATGAGTTTTTTTTTTTTTTTTAAAACACAAAGAAACATTGAGTGTCCCCTCAGTGGAAAACTAAAAGGGCAAATTCGACTTTTTTTTATACCCAAACAGTGCATTTAGACAGGAAACACATTATTTTTCATTAATACTTTGCAAACCGAAGTCACTAATATCGAATAATGATTTCATGAATTCTGGTTGTTTTTCAAGCGTTTCTTTCACGTGTGCATAAATAGTCTCAGTGTCACTCTTAAATTCAATATTTTATCCTTTTTGAAAACAGGCTGCATTGCAGGGCTGTTGTTTTACTTTACATCATACTCAGACCGACTTTATTCTGACTGAAAAGGAATTATTGATGCAAACAGGAGGATTTTGGGGTTGTTAGTACTTCTTTCTTAGTTAAATTTTTATACAAAATATTCGACTCTTGGAAAAGCCTTACTTGAGCACTTTACTTTCTCAACACATCACCATGGAAACGCATTTAAAACTAAAATATTTCACTCCAGCTGAACTGTAATCAACATTATTTCATAGAAAACGCAACCTAAACTGAATTGATTCATTCTTAAAAGGTGTTAATTTTTAAGGAACATACAAGTGTTCTCTGGAGAGAACAAACAGCTTTTCTTTGCTGTTACTATTGAGGATTTATTGTTATTAAAGTGTTTTCTTTGATTTGTTATATACGTTTTGTTTTGAATTGTTTCATCCACTGAACTCAATAAGGATCACTGACACATAATTTTGAGAAGAAGTGGCACTGAAGTTTAGAAATATTAAAACAAAATGATGTATTCTGAGCAGGGTTTCTTATCTAAAAATACTACTGGCATGATAAAACAATAAAAGTTGAAATCTACCACATTGCCTGCATAAAATGACGTACCGCTATTTCTGGGCTCTGTTCTGTGACTGTGTTGAAAGACTTTTATGTGATTCAATTAAATCCTCCATTAACTAAAATCTTATTTATATTCTATTGTCCTTGCTTCATCTCATTTCAGTCATCTGCTACAGTGACTTAATTTCCCCACCGGGATGATTAAAACCAGCTTCTATTTAATTAGAGAATAAAGCATTGCATAAATCTTGCCCATGTTTTTTCTCATGTAAATTCCGCTTTTATCAGCCCAACTCTATCTGAGATGCTCCAAGCACTGAGTGGTTTTTCCTCACCGAGGGCTTTTGTTCGCTGCCATTAACGCGGGCAGTTTGCGAGAGCGCGGAGACTCAAAGTAAACGGTTAACACTTGACTTTAGGAAAGCCATTGACTCCGCAACTTAAAACAGAGAATAAAAGTGAGAGGTAATGAGACACTTCTGCCAAGAGGTTTGATAAAAGCTTCAAGCAGTCCCTGATGGAGGATAAAGACTGACGTGAATATAAACAACACAAAGGCGCCAAGATTAGATGAAACGCCACGTCCAACCGACTGCAATTTATGAACTCAATCAATCACATTTAGAAGGCAGCAAATCCTCCTGCGAGACGTGTTTCTGCTGCCGCTATTAGACACCTTCCCACATGCGCCGGTGAAACGAATGAACGGTAACTGGAAATATGTGTTCTGTTAAACAGGCGCAGGATTTATCCACTTTCATACATTCCCTCTGTCGGTTCACATTTTGCTTTATAGAAACTTGTTTGCGCCTGTGAGAAACTCAATTTAAAAATGTCACAACCTGTTGTGAACTGTGGATGGCAATTTAAATGGGAAACTGCGTAATTGCGTCGTCTGAAATGGGAAAATTAGAATCACAAAACTATTAATGCTCATGGTCGAACCTTTACCCTTTAGCCAACACAGCTCACTCAAATATATTAGGATTAGCAGGTAATCAGCATTGATTTATTTGAGGAAGATATCCGTATATCTTCTATACCACTGGCTCGGAGTCGCAGGAGCTGAATATGGATGAGGACCCGTCATCACAGGGCAAACAGAGACGGACAATCACATCTTCAGGCATTTTTAGAGCCACTAATTAACTTCAAGCAAGCAAACCAGGCTCAAACCTGCGACTGTCTCACTATGAAAACGACAACATTACTTCGTCACGGATATTTCTTTTGTGTTTCACTGTCAAAACTGAAATAAATGTTACACTCTGTGAAAACTGAAAATGCCAAATGAAGGTTGGTTTAGTTTTGAACCACTGGAGCTGCTTTTGTGTTGAAACACTTTACTAATTGCAATAACAAAACAGTTAAAAGGTTATATTCAAGTGTTGCTGTAATGTCAACAGCTGACATGCCTCTTTGCCGGACTTAAAGTTGTGGATACAATCAAAACTACAAAGTGACAACAAGGCGCTTTGTTCTTTGTCAAGAGAAGCAGCTTACTCTCTCTGCGAAAACTTCATTCCTGTGGTTTTCTGTTCATGCTCTGACCTTAAAGAGTAACTACTCCAGGTAAAGGCAGTAATTTCGCTCCAGCTTTCTGCAGATACCTCTGGCTCGGGCGCCGCAAACTGCTGACCTACAGTTAGTGGCCCCACAAACCTGCTCAGTGTTTATGTTTGTTCAACGCTGTTATTTTCTCTCCATGGCCAAAACTAGCCAAGGCAGATGGTCGTCCACCTCTGAGACTGCTGGAGCTTTCCGAGGTTGTTTTTCTTCCTGTGAATAGCAAGTTTTTCCTCCCCACTGTTGTTCGTGTGGGGATTGTTGGTTTTCCCTGTAATATTGTCAGCTCATGACCTCACAATGTAAAATTGCTCAGAGAAGAGACTCTCATGGTAAATGGACTTTACTCACATAAGTGACTATATCAATTTAGCACTTTCTCTTTCTCACACACACACACACACACACACACACACACACACACACACACACACACACACACACACACACACACACACACACACACACACACACACACACACACACACACACACACACACACACACACACACACACACACACACACTATGCTCGGGGTTCAGTGTCATGCCCAAAGACACTTCAACACATGGTCAGGATGAGTTGGGGGATTGAACTACCCACCGTTGAATTGGAAATAGACTAACAGCTAAACCACAATACACCGTATATATATATATATACATATATATATATATATTGTATTGTAAGAGCTTTATTTAAGTAGTTTCACCTTCTAATTGACGTTTCTGAGAAAGGTGTGATGAAAGGAATCCAAATGAATCCAATGGGTGAAGCAAATAAAAACTTGTGTTATTATTTCACGTATCATTTAAATTAATAAATGGTTCACATTCACAATCGCATGAGTGGCAGCTAATTCATGTTATGTTAAAGCGATCATCAAAAGAAGCATATAAAATCAAACTCGATGGCTATAACGGCTTCTACGTTATAATTCACCCTGCAGGGTTCATTGAGTCATTAGGGCGGCACATTAAACCTCTTCTCCAACCAGCGGACCATTTCATTCATTCATTTTTTTTTTTCCCTCTCTCTGAACTTATCGTGAGAAGCAGAAAGGAGAAACTGTACTACCTGACTTCTTTTTTTTTTTTTGTGCAGACTAAAAATACCCTCCCCTGACTTTGCCTGCCGCAACAACTCTCTGAGGGGAACTGCAGTAACACAACGGAGACAGTGCAGAGGTTGAGTGTTTCTCTGTGTGAAATGGGGAGCAGCAACTCAGAACATGACTGTGTGAGTAAAACGTGGGCAGTATGTTTTGCTGCGTTTCACATTGGCTTCACCGCCAGTGGAGGACGAGTTTTACAGTTTCACTGCGATATTCGGAGAGTTGAACCGAAGTTTCACCTGGTCTGACAAGCTGAACGGCAACTCGTCACAAAAGGAGACATCAGCTTTTAGCCATCTGATTGTATATTCTGTCCAATCCCAGCACGACAACAGGTGTACAGCTTGAGTCTGTAGCGCTGACCACTGAGTTTTCAACGGAAAATAGATTTCATCCGCTGAGATCTAGATTCCTCCTCTGGGTTCTTCTTCTTTTCACACTTTTTTTTTTTTTTTTTTTAAAGGTAACACGTAATAAATGACTTGAAAGCCTCTTGAGGATGTTCGTTCTGCTCACTGGTTAGACACGCCAGGGGCAGGAACTACTCTGTAAGCAGAGGAACAAGGTCCCAAAGAAGGTCCTGTCTGCCCAAATAACAGGAAGGTAATGTACTTTGTGCTTTTATTGGAATACCTGGTGGAGTCCAAGTAGTTGTCACTGTGTGCAGTGCTTTCCTGCCTACAGGAACGTTTCAGGTCCAAGTCGTAGAATACATCTTGTAGCTGGGTCAGACTGAGAGTAGAACATGCTTTCTGTGTCCACCTTCTTACTAAATAAAACCGAACCAGCGTTTGTTCCAAATAGAATAAACAACCCAGATTGAGCAAAAGCACTAATAGACTTCTCAGACAAAACATTATGGCAGCTGAAGTGAACAACATTGGTTTTCTTGAGACAAAAACATCCGCCATTGATATTTGTGGGAGCGCATAAACATTTTGTCCACAAAGTCACGGCGATGGAAACAGCAACTACGGGAGAGCGCGAGGACGGGAGTGACTTTGACAGAGGGCAAACTCTGATGGGTAGACAACCAAATGAAATCATCCCCAAAACTGCAGCTCTTGCAGGGTTTTCTTGTTCCACGGTGGTCAAAAGAATAAAAATCAATGAACCGGCGACAGGGTCATGAGCAGCCAAACGTCACTAATGTTCATTTGGTGTAAACGCCGGCCTGGGTGGGCCTCCAGAGGAGACACTGTTGCTCAAATTGGTAATAAAGTCAGTGATGGTTGGTATGGCTGCTTTGTGTCGGCAGGCCGACTGGTCAGGATGAACACACTGACAGGTGTTAACAGCTGGAAGTGTCTGCAAGCAGAATGTGGGGATCAAAAGTAGCACTAGTTGACAAAGGCCCATTTGTTTACTAAATCTGTTTTTGTTTTCATCATGGAGATGACCTGTCTGGTATGTATCCTGCCTTCATCCATCCTTGTTAGCTGGGCTCCAGTGCAACACAATCCTGAACAAGATAAAGCCGTATAGAAGATGAAGGGATCAATGTCAAGTGAGAAAAATGGAGTCATTATGCACTTTGCAAATGAGCCAGTGGGGGCAGTGTGGAGCTCTTGGTCAACATTCCCAGGTGAAGTTTAAGACTGGCAAGTCATTTCAATGCAGTTTTTTTTTGTTTTGTCAGGTCAGGGCTATGTCCAGTACGTGTTTAGGTGATGTCTGCCCATGTCTTCCCATCAAACTGAAAACTTAAAAACTAATTGGAAATTATCAAAATATGAGTTGGAAAAGGACGGGGATATCCCAGGACCAAGTCTCAAAACCACTGGCTTACAGCGATGAAGAAAGTGTTAAAAAAAAACACCTCTTTATGGCACCAGCTTAACAATAGTGCACTTAAACGTACTGTAACAATAGATCAGAAATGACACTTTGTACGGTTTAAGGCCAGAGGACTCAACCTCAATCCACTCAAGCATTTCTGGGATGTCCAAGAAAAACAAATCCAACAACGTACTGGACTTCAATGATCAATGAGCTTCGACTCTGAAACCACAACACTCCTTCAGAGGTGTAGAAGAACAAATGCCTTTTAAATGTTTCAGGGGCAAAAAGAGAACCTGCACATTATCAGGCCGGCGGTCTCGATGTTACGGCTGATCAGTGTAGAAATTGTGCCAGGTTGGTTAGGGTTGAGTCTGGAGTCCGTTCAAACAAAGAATAAATTCAGACAGACCAGACGTTTCCTTTGAGATCAATAATTTAGTCTTTTCTTCTACGTGTGTGGAGATTTAAGTGGCCAGGCTCCTTACTGCAGGTCAGATCTTTGTTATTTGATATAAGACACCCGAGGGCAAAGTCATCTGGAAATTTCTGAGGATGAAAGGACATTTGGTCACACCTGCAGTCAGCTGTGTTAAAGGTAATAAAGAAGGTGATAAGCTGGTTCCACGGGGAGCTCAGTTTTCATAAAAATAATGTCAACCTTTATTATTCAGTCTGATATACGGAGGTGTACAAGATTCCCTGATGACCATTTGGACCGATATTAGTCTTTTACTTGAAATATATATATATATATATATATATATAGAGAGAGAGAGAGAGAGAGAGAGAGAGGGGGAGATGGCGCATTTATTGTGCAGGTGTTCAACCCATCTACATACCGATCACGCTCACACAATCACGAGTAGTGTAGCTCAGAACAATATTGACAAAAACAGGCATAACCCTGTCTAAAGCTAATAAGCTCACATCACACACACATGCACACTCTAACTGCCCTATCAGGCCTCTCTCCTCTCTCTCCCGTCCTAATTGACCATGAAAGTACCCCATAAATCGAGTTACTGCATTGTGCCTGTCTAGTCATATAAAAGTGCTTTAATGGTTTTGCTAGGAGCTCTGTTGGGAACATTAGGCAGAACTCTCCACATTCATTAGCCCATTAGCCTGTTTCAATATTGACACTGTCTCATTTGTCCCCTCCCCTGTCTGTCAGGGCCGAGACACTCTGGGACCAGGTCTGAATCCTGCCCTCTGGCTTTGCTTCGGTCCAAATCAATTGGTGCCGTGCCACCGTTTCCCTAACAGCTCTGACACTGCCGCTCTGGGAAATGTCTTAAAGATTAATATTAGTGAGGCACAGAGTGAGAACCAGTCATCTTTTATGCGAAACAGCCCACGTTTTACTCGGAGTAATTAAAGCAACAATTGTATTTACAAAGCTGTATAAATCATCGCTGACAAAGCATGGTTTTAAACGTCTCATAGAAATGTCAAATAAATCCATCATTCCTAAAATGCACACACAGATCAACGTTAGCCCACCAAATCAGAATAAACAGTCCTGGATTGAGTTTTTGTCAAACACAGCTTGACACTTTCCCTCATCATTATAATGAATTCTTTTGAAATCCCAGACATCCTTTTCATGTGGGGACCTAGAAAACAAATCAATTTAGAATCTGAACAAATAATCAATGACATGGGCTCAGAGAGGTCTGAGTTTTGTTGCCATTGAAAATGAACAATAACCTGCAGTGAGAATATCAAGTGTTAGTGCAGTAACATTAATCTGCAGTCTCCAGACATGACAAGCGAGTCAGGCTGAATTGTGCTTTGACCACACAAGCTGAGCTTTAATGTTTTATCTCGGGGTTCTAGGTTTGCTAAAACAGATAGAACACTGTGTTTTACTGTCTCTTGTATTCACTCTGCATTCACACATAGTGTTTGTATTATATGTCACATGACATGAAACAGAGATGAAATGTAAAGCAAGCTGAATAATCTGGGCGTGACAAGTTAAAACTAAATGTGAGCTGCATTACAAAAACACTCGAAATGTGAAATCTTTCTGCAGACAAAGAAACAAAAGCTGTAAATAAAGCTGCTGCCTCAGACAGTGAAGATATTTCTCTTTGAATGCAAATCTATTAACGTTTTTTTTTTTTTGTTTTTTTTTAAAGGTTATTATTGCAGTACATATTTCGTCAAAACACATTTTGAAAAACGATACAATCAAGCATCACCCTGTAGAGATCATTTCTGCATCCGCCAGCCTGAGTGAACACTGCTGCACTGAACCCATTGAACTCACTGAAGTGGAACGTCACGTTAAATGCTGAGATACGAGGCTGCATTCCTGCCAACGAGCCGGCGATGAGACAGCATGCATGTAAATCTGCGTGCGCCAAAAACACATAGGCTACTCACATTATATCTGCCATCTAATTCCTCACGGGGTTTGTGGCTTTATTTAGGTGTATGAAAGACGTGCCGCGGTGCGCGCACGGCAGCTGGTCCAATCATGATAAGTATGCAAATTTACATTTGATTACTTTTATACTTGCGCTTTGTGGAGTGAGCTGAGTTTCACTTCAGTATCAGCAGCTGTCAGCAGGTAGTTGCTTTGAAAGCCTGCTGCGGAAAACGCTGATATTACTGCTGTATTTTCTACAGCGTGTGACAATATAACAGTCTGTTCCTCAGAGTGTTCGTGTGTGAAGTTAAAGCATGTTTAAGGTCAATCAAGCCGTGCAGAGCATGGCCTTTACCTTCCCACCCCACCGCGGTGGGTCCTGGAGGGCGGTCTGCATTGCGTGACCGGGTTCAGGGGCATTTTTTTTTTAAGCTGTGTTGGTGTCACGGAAAGAAGGTGAGAGCATCAGGCTGAGCCACCTGAGCCCCGCAGATGCTGTCAGAGGGCAGGCCCAGTGTTCTACACACAAAAGCTCACACTGTAACCCTAATTCTGTGACGGCGCCACCCTGCGACATCCCAAGTGCTGACTGCTCAGGTACATAAGCGGTTTACACCACTGATACCTATTACATTAATGTCCCACATGTGGACCGACTAAACCAGAACATGCAGGTTTCAGAGATTATAGAGATTTTTCTAAAGGCTCCAGCTGTGCTCTTAAACTCGCTTCACACAAGCAGCTGCAAATACTTTGAAAAGGAAGAATAGTTTTTATTAGAATGGAGCTGATACGCGACCCACAATGATTTAGCCAAAGAGGTAACACCAAGCTGAAACAGCAGCATCACACAGAAGAGCTAATGAGGCCGCCGCGTGAAGGACGGCAACACCTTCAAAACAGAACTATATCCAAAATGTTTCATGGCGAGTAAACAAACAGCCAAAACAACGAGCCCTCGGGCACACACATCTACTTCGTGGGCAGACATGTAGGGGAGTAGAGCTCCATCTTCTTGGCCAAATACGTTGACATGCACAGTGCAGTAAGACATTATTCATTTCAGGTCAGTCAGTGTTTTCTGTATTGTGCATGTTGACATAATGATAAATCTGCAGTTTGTTGTGGAGCCGTAGGAATCAGCTCCATGGTAAACCTCCGTGTTACGCTCACCTGCAAAGAGCAGCAGTACAGTTCCCATGTGAGGTTAACCCTCTTGTACGTGAAGTCCATTCGCCTGCTCTCTCACCATAGACACCAACACAGCAAATCATTTCAATTTGCAGATAATGGCGGCTTTCTACAGCAGTTCCCCTTTTTTCCAACGCTGGGTCCCCCATACTCAAGGTCAAAACTTAACACAACACAAGGTGGTCCACAGCTGAAAGACATATTGTAGTTTACAGAGCATGACAAGGTACCAAATGAACAAAATAAAACACGAACAAGTAATTATTTATTCAGACTCAAAAGAGAATAAGCTCACAAGAGATGGGAAGAGAGCCTGGAAAGACAATAGAGAAACAAAGAAAGACTGAAATAATAGAAATGTTGAGGCTGAAGGTAATAGTTTCTCACCTGATGAACATTAATTTCTGTAATAATTCCAGGAAGAGTCAGTTAGTGTTGTGTGAGAAATTCTAAACAAATCGTTTATCTTATCAGTTTTTTTTAAATGTTGATGAGTAGACCTGAGTTTTAACTCACACAATGGATGGCGCACGCTTCCACGCAGCACTGGCACAATGGAGTGAGCAAGAGCTATAAATTGTCGCATGAATAAAAGAAAGTAGTTAATAATCAATTCTTCTCCAGCTGCAGCTCCAAATTTCTTCTTTTTTTTTTTTTTTTTAAATCCCCACACTGGCAGAGAGCTCATTAACTCACCCAGCAGTTATTTGGTGAACTGTCGCTCATCGCCCATTTCTCACTCCGTTAAATGAGGTTATTGTTGGTGATTCTCATTTAGTTTAAATGGCTGCCGCTCTGAACAACAAGCCTGATTTTATCACCCACACATCATTCACAGACACCACAAGCTGTTAAATGATGTTCTGCATGATGATGGTGTTTATATATGATGTCAGCATCATGGTGCTCCTTGTGTGTGTGTGTGTGTGTGTGTGTGTGTGTGTGTGTGTGTGTGTGTGTGTGTGTGTGTGTGTGTGTGTGTGTGTGTGTGTGTGTGTGTGTGTGTGTGTGTGTGTGTGTGTGTGTCCAAGGACGCACTACATACTACAGCACACATGCTGACTTTTACCCCTGATGTATTCTTGGTATATTGCTGACAGTCTGCAGTCTGAGGAATACATTCATTTAATGATTGCTGTGTGTGCATGTGTGTGTGTGTGTGTGTGTGTGTGTGTGTGTGTGTGTGTGTGTGTGTGTGTGTGTGTGTGTGTGTGTGTGTGTGTGTGTGTGTGCGTGCGTGTCAGCAGAGTCAACAGCAGCCTTTACCCAGCTCAACGCTTCCAGAACTTCCATGTTTGGAGGTCAAAGCGGGAAAATCTGACCGACTCGTGGGATTATTCTGCAGGAACCAGCTTGTGCAGCAAAGCTCATAATGACAACAATAACAAGCCAACGTTTAGCATTTGGATGTTGCCGTTGGGACATATTAAACATCGCTTTTTTACAAGTTGTGGATGTGGATGTGATCAGACTGCTTTGTACGCCGCTTCTTCCCATTTCTGGGAATTGCTTCCTGTTTTTTTACTGATTCAGAATCAATCAGTAGTCAGTTTGCTGCAGCGATAAAGACATCACTCAAGGTGAAAACATAACACTCTAACTGCTCTTCTAACGTTTAGAATGCTGATTCAATTCGGCTTTAAAGGCTGGAGTGATGTTAAGGAGATTCAGTGAGGCCTTTCTCCACAATGAGTGATGATGAGGAAGAGCTCATTGTTAATTTGTCCATATCCCTGTTTTACTTTAGATTTCAATCATTAAAACCACCAAACAAAAGGCAGCGGCAAAGAAAAACTGTTTGACGTCGGCAGAAAAGATGGAGAAAACTTTTCATGCGGCACATTTCCTCAACTCTGCTGCTCATCCTGCAAATGCATGGAGCTGCTCACAAATGCGACACAATTTAAAAGGGATTTACATCAGATTTCCCAAAAGAATAAGACTAAAACACTCCAAACACTGATGTCTTGTGCAGAGTTTATATTAAGGCAAACTCTCCACTACTCTTTCCGTACTATTTAAACACAAAAAAGATGTGACTGAAAAGGTATAAACTAATAATTTACTCTTAATTCTACCGGTGTTGGGAGGATCAACGTCTCTGTATGTTTGTAGCTTTGAGTTGAGTTTTAAAGATGATTTAAGTTTATGATTGAAGTAACTGTATAGATCTACACATATTGAGAGTACCTTCACTCGTGCCCCTTTTGCCTTGATTGTACTAGTAATACAAATATAATACAATTAAAATAGTCCCAAAGAAGTCTAAAAACTATGAGATGCTGATATTTGGGAGTGAGAGGCAGACATAAATCCAAACTAGATACAAACTGTGTCCATATATACTGTAGCTCCGACACAGTGCAAGTCTGCAATCACTGTTGTAGTGGCATATTTAAGTTCTCTTAGTGTAGCCAGTCATAAAGTCTTAAGATGTTTTACTACATTTGTACCTCTATTGCAGAACCTCATCGCCATGTTTTGGGGCTTTTGAGCCATTTGGTGAGACTGTGCAAAAAGCAGGAGCTGTCTGAATTTGACATTCTGTTTCTGTTTTCTAGGATTAGATAGAGAGATGAAACACTTCCAAAAATAAAGCCCTATTAATGGAATACACAAAGTCATTGATGCTCTCCACACGTTCAGCGGTGACAAAGACCCTCCACATTGGTGTCACTCTACTCGGGGAACAAAACATGAAGGCGCCAGTGCTATAAAAAGACTTCATCACTTTGTAGTCCGTCATGACAATGTGAGAAAACTCTGAATGACCCAGAAAGGCAAAATTTTAAATACAGTATTCAACTTTGAGACAAAAGATAGATATATTTATCACTGATTTTAGAAAACAAACGCACGTGTGTACATGTGTGTGTGTGTGTGTGTGTGTGTGTGTGTGTGTGTGTGTGTGTGTGTGTGTGTGTGTGTGTGTGTGTGTGTGTGTGTGTGTGTGTGTGTGTGTGTGTGTGTGTGTGTGCGTGCATGCATGCGTGTGTGTGTGTGTGTGTGTGCGTGTTCTATTCAGGATATGGAGATTACCATTAAATCGTCCGGCAGGGATTACACTCCCTTTTACCGAGCTGATTTACAGGCCACACTTATAAATGGGGGTTAACAGCTTGTTATAAGACACCGGGTTGTATGTGTGTGTGTGTGTGTGTGTGTGTGTGTGTGTGTGTGTGTGTGTGTGTGTGTGTGTGTGTGTGTGTGTGTGTGTGTGTGTGTGTGTGTGTGTGTGTGTGTGTGTGTGCGCCCCACGTGTCAAGCTAATCTTCATTGCTCAGAGCGATGAGAGGGCCAAAGAAAAGCAGCCGGCGCGATGAACAACAGTGAGACAAAGACGTGACGAGAGATGGGAGGAGAGAGAGAGACAGGGCAGAACAAAAGAAAACACACACACAGAAAATGATACTGTTAGACGCACTCAGCCAGCGATAACAGTGTTGAAGTGGAGGATCGGCACCTTTCAGCGATCCGAGGTCACGTCAACAACTCTTGTTATGAGCGTTATGTGCACTGATGCTATCACGGAGTATAACATCATAACTCCAAGCTCACACTTTATAAAACGTCTCTTTTGAAGTTGTAAAGGCTGTAACGGACTCCTCACAGCAGGCAGTCCTGATATTGGACTCGCTGGCTCGAGGCGGTCCAAATAAACAGAAAAACGGTGAATGAAATTGTCACACTATCTCATGTGGATAGGCAATAAATGTTCAAATTCCATCCATCCATATTCGATTTCACTTTATCCAACTTTATGGGAGCCGCCGGAGTCCCTGGATGAAGGCAGCGATCGTCGGTCCATCGCAGGGAAAACACACAGAGACGGACAGTCACACACTCATATTCACGACTGTGAGCAGTTTTAGTGTCAACAATTCAATTCAAGCCCGTGTTTGGACTGTGGACAGAAAGGATTGCACACACCGCGGGACACATGCAAACTCCGTGCAGAAACGCTCCCAATCCTAACATTCCCCCGATTCCAAAGATAATCTGAAGATTATAAAAATCAGGTGTGACACTTCATAAATGTAAACAACTATGCTTTAAATGCGTCAGTTCATTATATGATTTATGTTCTAAGTACATAAATGTCTGTAGACACAAACATGAAGTAAAGCTTCTTATTATTTTCAAAACATTCCGTTTGATCAACTTGTAAAATTTGATTTTATTCACTTTCCTTTGTTCTTTTGCTCATGTTTCGTTTATTTACCTTCTTTTTTTTCCTGAAACACATGGAAAGACGTCGTTGAATGGAAAGAATACATGTACGAAGACACTGGAGTACTTTGGAGAAATCTAGCTGTGCGTTAATCTCATTTCTCCCAATCAGATAACCGCTGTTATCGCTTTGTGTTGTTTACACAATCACTGGAATAATAAGTACCAAAACATATGATAATTATGCACTTGTCCATAGATTCCTTTAAATATGAAGGATGATGAAAGCCTCCGGACTTTTCCCTGACACGTAAGAGACACGAGATATTAAATGAAAATCTTTAAAGAAGGGGGCTTGTGGAAGGGGGGGGGGGGGGGGGGGGGAGATGAAAGAGAGCAATAGCTGTCTCCCAGTTGTTCAAGCACGAAGAACCAACAAAAGTAATTATTTTCTGATCCATATATTTGACTCCAAACTATTTTTTTTTTTTTTTTTGCTTGCTGATGTTTTCTCTCGCAGGTTAAAGAAGCAGAGCCAACAGAGCGAGTGTGCAGAGGATCTGCTGATGTGTATCAGAGGCAGAGAGTCAACAGCGCTGTTGACCCGCCGATGATGCTGTCTGGTGGACTGTTTATAGATCAAAGGGAGGCAGAGAGAGCGCAGCTTTAAATCAGCACTCGCACCAAGTGGAAAAGTCTTGGATTACCGCTGAGCTGGAAATCTGAGAGTGAGTTTTCAACACTGCGCGCCGTATCTTATCGCGTCCCACCGTTCACATCCCGTCCGTTTAAAAGTGAAAACAAAGAGGGAAAGTCACACTCAAGGAGCAACACCAAGAAAGTCAAAACTCTCCTTCCACTTGATTAAACATTTTGACTCCAAAACAAAGGATCATTTTTTACACGGCGGAACACATCTGTGTCCGGACCAGAGCTTTGTTGCACAACATCACCTGGCAGACACATGCTGCTGCTGCTGCTGCTGCATGACACACAAACAGACTTTTGCGTTGGCGTTTTCACAAAGTTCACTTGATATGTTGAAGGAAAAAAAACCTAAAACTTTAAAGCGAAACTGTTGCCAATGAATGACAAAACGTTGGGAGTATAACATCAGCTCTTTCCGTTTCCCTGCTCAGGTTACAGTGACAGCTTTGTAACAAGAAGAAAAATGTGCATTTAAAGAAAAGAGGCAAAAAGCTTTTCTTTTTGTTGAAGGCTGACATAAACATGTTTTACTGAGGCTGCAGCAGTTTGGGATCTGACACGTCTATAAATATGCAGAAACATCCAAGAAGTTAAGAAGTGTGTGTTTTTTGGTTTTTTTTTTTTTTTTTTTAAACCTGACAATTATAAATAAAGATCATAAGTGACCTACTTATGAGCTCACGGCGCAGCCACTTAACTGAGCAAACAGTGAACAACAGAGACAATACACTGGATAACGACATGCATAAGACCTGAATTGGTGCCTTGTTAGTTCTGGAGGGAACATTTTCTTTGACTGTAATAACAGTAGTCTGCACTTGTCCCAGTATTTGTAATCAGCTCAGGTACACGTCTGTACACTGTATTTATGACAAATTGTTATGTATGTATATATGAACTGCTCCTCCATTATGTATAGTATGAATTCAACCTTTAAACTGTGATGGGAAATACCTTCTAATACTATGCATTAAAGTAAATAGAAATGTTACAGTAAATCTGTATTTTGTATTTTAATTTTTTTTAAATCCAGTCTTTTCCCTTTTCCTTCCTCCACACACACACACACACACACACACACACACACACACACACACACACACACACACACACACACACACCCACACACTTTTTGAGGCGCAACAATGATCATAAATAAATGCATAACGAATGAAGTCATCCCTTACACACACACACACATACACACACTCCCAGAAGCCTTTATTTCATACACACACACAAAAAGACAAAGAGTCACGCATGCTCACACTACACAATGACCTCATCCCCCACATCTTTGCTCCTCCACCCCATCACACACACACACACACACACACACACACACACACACACACACACACACACACACACACACACACACACACACACACACACACACACACACACACACACACACACACACACACACACACACACACACAAGGAGGGTCAATCCATTAGGATGCAACAGCAGCTGATCCCCTCTCCTTTATGTTTCACTTCATTGTCTGTGATAGACTAATGTAAGCACATCAAAGGGAGCCATTAGATTATCAGGATTAGTAATTGAGTTATTATGCTCTATGCCATAACATGAATTCATTATTATGATGTCAAAAAATTCAAAAAATGCTGCATCCTTGAATTTCTTTGTACTGTTTTGAATAGGCGGACATTGCTTCAAAGCACAAATTTATTATATTTTTTAGCAATAATAATTTAAGAGAATCCAAATCTACATGAAAAACTTTTTTTTTTTAAACTACAATGAATAATCTTTCAAATAAAAACAGCTACTGCCTCAAGAAGCTAATTGTGCCTGAATCAAGTACACAACAATAACACAATAGTGTGTAAACACATTTTACATACGTTTATATTCCTGATGAAGAGACAGATAAAATGACAGGTTTGATTTTCTGCTCATGTAAACTGAACTGAGAAAAATAAAAACTCAAGGAAAATGATTGTAATTAGTTCACAACTGTTTTAGGTACTTTGACGATACATTTGTTTGATTGCTTTATTATCAAGTAATTTATATCATTCAGTCGGTTTTACTCTGGCAAAGTGTTTACCACAGAGATGACTGAAAATTACATTAAAAAAATTAAAATAATTTATGCATGTTGTTTACAGTTTGGAAACTAATCTGTAAGAGAGGTCTCACTCAATGTTTATCTTGAGCAGCCATTGTTAATCTCTCATTTATAGTTTTAATGATGGTGCCTCATAATTTATTCTCAAACCGCCCACAGTAGCCTTGAGACACAGTGACTGAAGGTCACAGGATCTGACCCACAGTAGTTTCATAAACCATGTATCTTCTTACACGCATACAACATTACACACACAAACACAAAAATCCAATTCGACCAGAATGATTTTTGCAAAACAAAAAAGTAGATTTGTCATTACATTATGTGCGCGTGCACCCTCTGCTGTATAAATGATGTCTATTGTACCATGAGTAATTAAAAGAGTCTCATTTCAAGTAACGAGGCAGTACTTTAATTACATTCTGAGCTGGGCCTTTAATTATGAATTCAGGTTATAAAAACACCCGGTTTCCCTTCCACACTTATGAGGTTTAAGGTCAGACAGGAGTTTATGTGACAGGCATTTAATGTAATCGGTGGAGAGCCTTCAAAAGCCTACATGGACAAGACTGTTTGTGTGTGAGTCAATGCAACGTCCCTGGGAGGAAGGGAAACAAAGCGTGTGTGTGAGTGTGTGTGTGTGTGTGTGTGTGTGTGTGTGTGTGTGTGTGTGTATGACTCCAGGGAGTCCACTACTGTCATCACACATTCTTGTTTTTTTTTTAATAAACACTGCACACTGGGGTCTCTCTCTCTCTGTTTGTCTCTCTTCTTTTACCTCCAGAGGTCTTTGTATTTTCAGGAAGTCACTGATCTCATTGGCCCTGCTGGAAAGAGAAGCGGGTGGACATATGACTCATATGCGTGTGTGTGTGTGTGTGTGTGTGTGTGTGTGTGTGTGTGTGTGTGTGCGTGTGTGTGTGTGTGTGTGTGTGTGTGTGTGTGTGTGTGTGTGTGTGTGTGTGTGTGTGTGTGTGTGTGTGTGTGTGTGTGTGTGTGTGTGTGTGTGTGTGTGTGTGTAGCCTGATGAAACCCTCCCTGCATTAGAAAGTCTTGAGGATAAAAGAGAAACACTCTCTATTCTGCCACTTTTCTGTGTCCTGCAGTTCATCCTTAAATAATTCAGTCTCCCCTCCTCGAGACAGAGACAGACACAGACACAGACACACTCTCGCACGCACACACGCACACACACACACACACACACACACACACTGTGTCTACAGTTGGCATCAAAGTGAAGTTTGCTTTTCATCCAGCCGAAGCCATGTCCACACTAATGTGCATGAATCTTAAAATGCATCCTTGTAAATGTTTTGTGTTCGCAGCCACCGGCTGAAATACTTCCTACTGTCTCTACAGTAGACACACACATGTTATTATGTCAACTGTGGGACAACAGCCACGCAAAAACAGTCATTTGTATGCAGCTGATAAACACTGACGACTTATTTCAACAGTGGACTAAGTCGTCTCAATAAAAAACACTGCTGAGGTGATCAGCGCTGGTGGCCACAGGTCAGTCGCTGCCGTTTGAAGAACGGCCCGCCGCGTCGTCACGCTGACAGACGGCGGGCCGGTTGACCTTGGCGTGCGATGTGAGCAAACGTCGTTCATCATGAGCGACTCCTTCGGCAGTCAGGTGCTGGCTCAGATTGAGTTGTGAACAAACGCTCTGAGACCAATACCCCGAGGGAGTGCGATGCTCCCCCAAGAACTTGGACGAGAAAGTGGCAGCCGCCCACCATGATGAATCGGCCGAGGTGAAGCTTGAGACGCATGTTAACAGACAAGGAGGCCAAGTGTCTGGCCCCGTCTCTCAATGAACCGTCAATACAACTGTGAGCCATTTCGCTTTATATCATAGCCACATAGATACAACTCAATACTCAAAGAATCATATGGAAATGAGACTTTTATATGTAGTAGATCACTCCAAGTGATCTGCAGTAGTTCACTTATAAACCAGGACAAGCTCTCGCAATTAAACACACAATTAAAGCTGTTCATACAGAAAAAGCAACAACAAAAAAGCTAATATATTTCCTTACAAAAAGGCGGCTGAAACTCCTGGCTACATCATAAATAGTCTCATGTATGATTATATAGTTAACCCAAAGATTTACCAGTATTTCTCTTCAACTATGAACATAATGAGTATTGAGCAGGTGGAGAGTCCTGACATGTTTTCAGAAAACAAAACTATTGGCAAAGAGTCAGTCTGGGAATACGCGCTCAAGTCCCGAGGTCATCGAAAACTTGGACATCCTACAACAAAAGGACGTAGCGGCGCCTTACATCGGGCAATTAAATAACAAAAGTTAATAAACTGCATATATGCACACGACAGAGCATAAATGTAATGTTTCTCTGTGAAATCCATCTCATGAGTAAATGATTGTATCACAAAAGAAAAACGATGCAAATTTAACAGATTCCTTGACTCGCTCAGATCAGTGAAATTATGAATTATTATAATTCCTCTAGCTAGTGCTTTGTTTCTTTCCAAGCACATGTGCATATATATATATTGGGAACACACACACACACACACACACACACACACACACACACACACACACACACACACACACACACACACACACACACACACACACACACACACACACACACACACACACACACACACACACACACACACACACACACACAGCAGCAGTATTTGTCCGTTCCCTCAGGTATTCCAGGCAACGTTGTGGATTAAAATAGCTGCCGACCCACATATCCCAGTGTCGCAGGCATGGCACTGCTGGGCCAGACACCATAACCATTTGTCCACCGAAAGCAGGCAGTGAAACAGCTGGCCCGAGTTACAGCTGGTAATTATGACAAATATTAAAAAATGGCGACCTGCTGAGCTGCAGCTCAGCTCGTGGTGATCAACAGTTTTGCTATTTTTACTGGCTAAAATAGGACTGGGTGGCATTTGGAGCAAAACAAAGAGAAGACGTTGACTCACATGTTTAACTTTGTGGCGTCTGCAGATTTTTATTATTTCTCATATTCAATGTTCACATTAGAAAGATTTAGTTCTGAGATCTAAGAGAAACACAAAAGAGGAAGCATTGGAATGAAGCTGTCAAAGACATTAAAACATGAGAATGAATGGAGACCCTCATGTCATCATGTGTACCTTTGGTCTGGATCTGTTTTTCCATTGCTCCCTCAGTTCTCGCTTTATACCATCTCAAGGCTACAGCACCCACGCTTCGCACAACTTTGTATCCTCGTTTTGGAAAACACAACGTTATTTTGTGTCAACAACCAAAGTTTTGAATAAATCTA
The DNA here is from genome assembly GCF_963383615.2 of Lipophrys pholis. NCBI lineage: Eukaryota > Metazoa > Chordata > Actinopteri > Blenniiformes > Blenniidae > Lipophrys > Lipophrys pholis. The sequence goes on from NC_137632.1 coordinate 8,395,721, forward strand.
TTGTTCCTGAGTCGTGTCCCCCCCCCCCCCCCCCCCCCCCCCCCCCCCCGCTTCCCTCCAAATCCAAGACAAAGAAATGCAATGGCATAGGAGCGAAGAAAAACAGGACAAATTCCCAAGGTCATCCTCCTCCTCTGCATCTGACCCATTTACTGTCCCGCTCTGTGCAGACACACCAATCATGCATGCATAAAGGCGCGGTGAAACACTGGCACGCTGTGTCCGCCGCGCAACTCTGTCTCAGCGCAGACATCAGACATCTCCGTTGCACCTACACACGCAGTGTGTGTGTGTGTGTGTGTGTGTGTGTGTGTGTGTGTGTGTGTGTGTGTGTGTGTGTGTGTGTGTGTGTGTGTGTGTGTGTGTGTGTGCGCGAGTGTGTTTTGAATTAAGCCCTGACACGCAGAGAGAAACGCTTGCTGAGCAGCTCTGATGGAGACACTTTGATAATATATCAACTAGAAAGTAAGTCAGTGGTTACGCAGGTTTTCCCTTTTTTGAAAATAAACTAAAACACATTAAAGACCACAGAAATACTCCCCATCAACATGGTATTTATACTTCGCATGTAGCCTAATATTACACATAATGAGAATATGCCAGGTTCAGGTTTGGGCACGAGGCCCCTGAGGTCCAGAAACATGCAACATTTAAATTGCCTTTCGGTGTGAATGTGAGTGTGTGTGTGTTTGTGTGGGCGCTCCGGCTCTCACCCATAACTCAAGGATATGCTTGTTAAGCTAATTGGTGACTGAATGTGTTAGCCCTGTTTTGAACTGCTAACTTGTCCAGATTGTAAACTGCATTACACCCCAGATCAGCTCAGATATGCTCAAGTTCACCACAACTCCAATTTCCAAAGGTACAGGTAAAGTTAGGGTTTGGAACAGGAGGCATGTTGCACATATTCAACCTTCCCTTCTCCCTTCTTCAGTGAGGATCTCCTAATACGTTTTGATTGAGTTGGATTCATCTGATAAGAAATTCTCATGTAGTGTAAAGTTCTAATTACACTAAGTAAAACGACTACAGAAGTTCAATGCAACACTTCTTCTACCTCGTGACATTTGAATGCTGCCTTCCTGATTTGTATTTTGAGTCCCTCTGTTCAAACGCAGCATGGCTTCCTCTCCTTCTTCTGTCAATATTCAGCACTTACAATAAAAGAAGAGGAGGGACACAAAGAAGACGAGGGGTCGGTTCCAAAAGAACCATTGATTGTTTGGAAAATGTGTTTCCTCCACCTTTAAATGGCACAGGAGTGTTTCTGCTGAAGGAAGGAAAATGTCTTTACTGCATTTTATTTCCCCCCAAATTCCTTGAATTTTCAATGTGTGTGTGTGTGTGTAACGTCCAAATTCACAAACAAAAGGATGTCTTGGAGAGAAGAGGGGTTAGAGGGGATGACGGGAGGAAGACTGGGAGAAGAGAAGAAAAGACAGGAAGAGAGAGAGAGAGAGAGAGAGAGAGAGAGAGAGAGAGAGAGAGAGAGAGAGAGAGAGAGAGAGACAGAGAGAGAGACGGAGAGAGAGAGAGAGAGAGAGAGAGAGCTGGGTGAGTGGAGAATAGGAGGTGCTGGATGTATGCCAGGTCACAAGGCTTTATCCCCGAGCCAATTGGTCTGCAAACACTGGCTCAGCAGGATGTGGAGACACAAACACACACACAATACAACACACCTGTGTGTGTGTGTGCAAGGGAGAGAGAGAGAGAGAGAGAGCGAGAGAGAAAGACAGAGAGGATTTTTATATATAAAATTAAATACTAAAAAGCCAAACACTCTCAGCTGTCTTGTTTTAAAGTCCAATGTGAGTGAATTTGACCAGCAAATAGAGATTTTACATTTATCCATAATGTGATTGATGTTATCCAGATTCTATTCAAAATAATGTGTTGTGTAATCCATATAGTACAGTAGAATTCTTTTTCTCAGTTGATCACAATCAGCCAATACTTCACAGATATGAAATGCCTCTAATGCATCTTGATTTAGTTTTACTGCACATTTACAAAGGAACAATATGCACAGCTTCTCATCGTATCATATGACAACTGAAAAAAGAAGCAAACAGGACAGAAGCGGCATGCACACAACCAAACCGCCTCTGTTTATACTGGGTGACAAAGGGGGAGACAAACTTGTCTTAAAGACTTTTGTTAGTGTCACACAGTTCAGGTAATTTTTCATGGACATGTAGATTGTAGTTAATAATTTAACTCTGTATGAAAGCTTTGTGACAATTTATTTTAGAATTGGGAAAAAAAAAGCACTCAGAGAAGGAGAGCACCACAGATTTAAAATCATATACTGTCATTATAGTGGCCTATGGAACTTCATTGACAAGATTCAAATATTTGTAAAGTGCAAAATCAAAATCATGCAGTAATGCAGAAAAAACTGCTTACTTAATGCTTATTTTTTCATTCTCATACAGCCATACAATTAAAATATATCAGGGTGACATAAACATAATAGTCGTCATCAGACTGTTTATCGGTCCATCACACACACTCATATTGGTGACATATGATCTTGATATGCATTAGGAATGATGCTGCACCATGATAAGATGTGTCCCCAGCTCCTCATCACCTGGTTATGCTGAAGGTCTATGCCTTCAATAGACACAAAGATGAAACCAGTTAAAGGAAAAAACAGCCTGCAGGTGATGTAGTGAGCTAAAACGCCAGGCTATTGCTTTAATAAACAGCAGGAAAGTCAATATACACATGCAACACATGATGTATAATAGGATGATTCACTACACAATAGCAGATATCCTCTGTGTGCTTGAAGCATGAAGAGATGAATGGGTAAATCTCCTTGTAAACTGTAGTAATCGGGCTCCACGGTGAATGGTGCTGGAGAGTTGCCCTCCATAGAAAACCACTCATCTTGAAAGATCAGGGCTATGGCTTTCACAGTATAAGCTCTCTCCATCACGAGTGCAGTTCATTTGTTCTGCTTTCCTGCTGCGGCAGTCTGACTGCTCACTTTCTTATCTAATCTTTGCCACCGTAGACTGAATGCCTTATTCACTTACTGAATTATGGGTTCCCAGGCAAGGAGTGCGTGTCTGTGCGAGTGTGTGTTTGACTCCAGTGATTTCAAATTATGAGGAAAAGACAATAAGTGTGTGTGTTTGGGTGCACGATAAGAAAAGAAAATGAACGAAGGCAGTGATTAGAGCAGCTCATATTGGGGAGGATATTGGCAGCAGGCTGCACACTGTAAAGAGTGAAGGAGAAAGACTGTGTGGGGGCTTCGGCTTTCACACTTCTGTCTTCTTTTTACTGTCTCAAACGTTATCTGTGTATTCTTAGCTGCTCCCGGCGGACTATGGCTACGGCAGGATAGATCCTGAACAGGTCACCGGTCCATCGCAGAGCAAACAAGCCATACTCACACGGATCTTAACCCCACACGGTGGGTGTGGCGTTAGTGTGAACGCGTTGAGGTCTGGAAGCAGCGCTCTGGCTGATCTGACTGAAGGTGTCTGTATTCAATAACTGTGGGGTATGTCACCTCGCAAATCTTCATATTATTTGCTGTAACTCTCCAATCTGAAACTCGAACTGAAATACTCTAGTTTACACTCCTGTTAATCACATCATGATTCATAGTTGATCACCACAGAATCCCAAAGGTTGAATCGGTTTGTGTGCGCATGCCATTTAGCACATTTGATTCAGGCTTTTAGGAAATCAGACCCAAGACTTAGGCTTCCCACACATCTAGTTTCTATTCATATGTCTCCTGTTCTGCGGCACAGTGGGCTGCAGTCTGTCCCAGCGTGGAGCGGGCAAGAGGTAGATCACCCTGAACGGGTCTCCAGTCAATCACAGCACTGACACATAAAGGCTGACTGGGGCTTGGTTAATCAGACTGAGCCTGGCAGGCTCAGTTCACAGCAGATTTACGAGCACCTTCAGGGTAAAATCCACATTAGCCTGCTGGTTGTTATTCTGAGTCATTTTTGACAGATACAATATTCTGCAAAAGTGTAAACAAACTCAAGAAAAATGGTTGTGAATTCCTGGTTCCAGAGCTGGAAAAGTCACAGAAGCCTGTGTCCAGGTGTGAGGCTTTTACTTGGGGACAGAGGGTCTGGTTCATTTGACCTCCTCAATCAGGGGTTTGCAGACAACACAGCGACAGATAATTAGATTTAGATAGGAAGAGATTTGTTGTCCAAGGATATGGTGCAACCTAACTCAGATCATATTTGGTAGAGATGGTGACACATTAGCAGAGCCTGGCTTTCCATTTGTTGGTGAGCGGAAAAGGTCAGAAAGATTCCTCTAAACTTCTACATGATATGACCACACACCCTGTGACGTTTATTCTAAGTCGGCTTTTCAAAATCGAAAGAGTCTGATGTTTTGATTAGTTATTACCTAATCAGCAGCTGCACTCTCCACTTTCCCTTCTTTTTCTGATTATTTTCCATTTTCCGATCTCTCACTCATCCAGTCTCTCTAATCATTTTCTGTTCTTTCCTTTGTTATTTTTTTCCCCCATTGTCTTTCTCTTTTTCATCTGCTGTGACTATGAGGAAACAGCTGTGCTCCACAGACAATTATATAATGACACACAGCCGTGAGAGAGAGAGAGAGACAGAGAGAGAGAGAGAGAGAGAGAGAGAGAGAGAGAGAGAGAGAGAGAGAGAGAGAGAGAGAGAGAGAGATGGACAGAGAGAGCAAGAGAGAGAGAACGAAAGTAAACTGAAGCAAGAAAAGATGGACAATCATCCATATTTATTCCTTTCAACTGCCTCATTGTATCTGCTGGTGTTTTCTGTCGCTCTCATCCTTTCCTCTTTCTCTCGCCGCCCCGGCTCATCCCCTCCATCCTTCCCTCCATCGCTACATACAGAGTTACTGGGCTGTGAAATGTGAAAAACTGCAGCATGCATGGCAATTCATTATCTTGTCAAACTTCTCTGGGCCTGCCCCGAGCCACGGGCAGACCAAGGCAGAGAGGAGAAAAAAAAATTGAAGAAATATAGTGAGAGGGAGACAAAAAAAGAAGAAGAACAAAACAGTTCATGCACCAGTCCATGCAGCAGGTTAAGAGGTCACCACAGAGATGAGGAGCATCGGGAAGTGGAGGCAGTGTACTAGTGAAGCTGTGCAGCCAGCTTAGTCTGCGGCTTGCTTAATGAGCTGGCCCAGAGTAAAAGTTATTTTTTAAGGTTTAGACAGTGAGCAGCGACAAGGCAATATCCGAGTTTCCGTTTCCAAATCAATTGTTTTCACACATTTCTGAATCGACAGACTAATTAGAAATTTCGGTGAAATAAATGAATTTCAGTCCAGTTAAACTAGTCGTTTTTGCAACCTCTTGTTGTAGTATGTCGTGTTTCAGTCCTAGTATCCACATGTTATTGAGTAAAAACAGATTTTCTTTTTCTAATTGAATTTACCCATTGCTGCAGCAAATATGCGACAACCTCCTGAGGTCACACGCTTAGACGTCTGTTTGAAGGTTCAGGTGACGTGTGGTAGATGTTAGAAAGGCTCAGCAAGGACGTAACCTTTTCACGTGTTGCATAACTTAAAGGATACACTCTGCTTCACAAAACAAATTAAAGTATAAACCTCCCCATCTGTGCCTCTCCGGGTGCAAGATTTTGGATGCATTTCCTCTGTTCCTGCATCCAAACTGTGAGGCATGAGGTGAACAATAGGCGTGGGTGGATTTGTGCAGGTCTGTGTCGAAAATGCTGAGTATTGCACAAAACTCCATGCAAAGGTTAAGTCGTGAACTGCAGTAGGCAGCATGCACACAGACACTCTGACAAGATACAAGGCTGATGGCTTGCCTGGCCTAATGGAGACAGTATCTCGATAACACACAACAGGCTGATCTGGCATAGTGCTGTAGTGACACCACTGCAAATAAATCAATCAGCCTGTGGAGAACTACAGACACACGGAGCATGTAAACGAAGAGACGAGATGAGAAAGAGACTGCATGAGTCAGCCGCTTTAAAGCACTGCTAAGTCTTTTAACTCATTAAAAACCTGAGGCGACATTTGCATGCATCTCCTTAAAAAAACAAGGTGTAGAGCGGTATGCGCCAGACAATGAGTGCAAGAAGTCTCGGTACTTGCACACGATGACGCCGTGGTGTATCAGTGCAATGCAAATCTACAACGACCACATGAAACCTGAACCTCAGCTTCAGTTTCAGCCTCATCATTCCTCCGTTTGCGCCGATTGTTTTTCCTCTCTTTCAGACTCTGGCGTGGCTCTGCTTTGAAATAAATGGATTACGTCTAATTGGGAAGTCTGGGTTTGCCATTTGATCCTTGGCCATCACACTCACACACACACACACACACACACACACACACACACACACACACACACACACACACACACACACACACACACACACACACACACACACACACACACACACACACACACACACACACACACACACACACACACACACACACACACACACACACACACACACACTCACAAATCCCTGAAGCCCATCACATGATTCCCAACCTGCAAAGATGCAGCAATTATACACAGAACATGGACTATACTGTCAGAGGCAACCAGGATGACAGACAGCAGGAGGGGGGTGGGGTTGGGGGTGGGGGTATTTTTTTCCACATGTTTACTCATGATGCAAAGCAGCTGATAAAAGAAGTCAGTATGAGGAAACAAAGACCAGGAGCAGGGACAGTCAGGGAAGATAAATGACACCCACAAATCAGGTTGTGTGTGCGTGTGTGTGTGTGCGTGCATGTGTGTGTTTTGTTTGTCTGAGAGTGAGTGTGTTGTTCTGTCCGTCTGACAGCAAACGGCCAATTACTGTCGAAAGTGGCGGGATGAGTCCTGCCAGACCATAGCTTTCCATTAGAGTATGCCAGTTGGGCGAGTGAGAGAGAGAGAGAGAGAGAGAGAGAGCAACGTAACAAGAGTGGAAAAATTGTGGTTCTGTGTGTGTGTGTGTGTGTGTGTGTGTGTGTGTGTGTGTGTGTGTGTGTGTGTGTGTGTGTGTGTGTGTGTGTGTGTGTGTGTGTGTGTGTGTGTGTGTGTGTGTGTGTGTGTGTGTGTGCCTACTCTCCCAGACAGTGTCGCCAGTAGTGCTGATAAATTTGACAAAACACATCTTTTCCTCTCAGTCTCAGACTTCCATCCACAATAACACAGCATTTTCCATGATTAAAACAAAACTGAGCCTCCTTCAGAAAGGCTCCTCTCACTGAATACAAACACTCTCATAGCCGATCATGTGGCAGACAGGAGATTCTTTACAGTATTGTCGCAAACCAGAGACACATCCAAAAGGCAGCTAGTTATGTCATGTGCAAGAGAGAATACTGAAAATGGAAAACAGAGGGAAAGTGCCAGCGATCCAAGCTATCATCTGGGTTCTGATGCATTCATATACTGCAGATGAAGAAGTGAAACTAATAAGCTGGTTGCTGATGAACCAGGATCCACGTGAAACAGAGAGGCACACATATTGACATGATCATGACTTTGTTAGTGGCTAAGATGAAGCTATTAGCAGACATTTTCCTACTTGTGCATTCTCAAGACCTGAGGCACTTTTTGCATTCTTTAAAAGCAGCATCTCCTCTATGTGTTCAATAATAAATACAATTCTATTGCATCTTCCTTAATTCAATGCCTGGATTAATAAGCTCACTTGGGGGTTACACTGTCGTGTGCTGGTTGGCACAAAGGCGTCACACAGACGCTTGCATGTTCTACATGTGTGTGCCTGGGGTGTTTCTTCCAGGTGTGTATACGACAATCCAGAAAACACACATTTGAGGTTAGTGGCCACTCTAAAATCACCCACACCCACACACTCAAATCCACAGCCAAGCTACTGCCACCAATTATCCAAATGGCCATGTTTTTGGATCGTAGGAGGAAGCAGTGTATTTAGAGGAGACCCACACCACCAAAGGGAGAATGGTCAAAACAGCATCAAACCTGAGTTTTCTTGCTTACCACTGTACCAATACGTTGCTGCAGATTAATTTAATAAATCAGAGGTTACTCAGTGAAAGCAGCTTCGATCTGCACATGGAACAAGTGAGGTAGTATCATAACATGCTCAATGACAGACTAAAAGGTTAAAGGTCACCGTTTACAGGTCTACCTCCATGACAGACTTCATCCGCAGACATTCCAGTATTAATTTAAGTAGTATTTGAGGAGCTTCAAAGTTACTCGAAAACATCTATCTCAGAGTTCGGTGGTGGCTTCAACAAAACCAAACAACAACTTCACAGATGTTGGGATCCATTGTCAAGCAAAAGCGTCACTCTTTCTGTGTTCAAAGCTTTTGAGACCTGGCAGGTCTTTGCACATAGTCTGCAACTGTTACACCTGAGATTTTACTTTAAAGATGATCTTATCATTTTGATTTGATTGTTTTTAATCTAATTTATCGGGATTCCTTTAAAAAAAAAGAAATTATAAAAAGATCCTGCTTGAAAACAGCCCCCCACTGCCGGTAAGAATCCTCCTGTGTACCCCTGAAGCTCTCTAGCACCCCCCGGGGGAGACCCTCTGCCTACTTTGAGATCCACTGCTATAGAACATAAATAGAAGGGTATAAACATCGATCTTGAGAAGGTTTCATATTCCAAGTTCTTTAGGGACACAAAAGAAACACAAAGGCTTCATTATTCTTAATTTTTCTCTGAGGGTTTTGTGCGATGAATATTCATAAGTAAACCTTTATAAAGAAATCAATATTTCAGGTCCCCACATTAATGAATCCTGACCAGCCAACAGGAGTGAACCCTGCTGCAGCCAACACTAATTAGTTTTACTCCTGAGCACTCTCAATCAATTAACAATATAACCGACAAAAGGAGAAAAAAAATAGGTCACAGGGGATGAAACTATGTGCTGTTTTGTACTAAAAATAGGAAGAGATGGTGTGAATTTGTGTCAGTAAGACAGTCAGAGAGAAGAAATACAGTTTGGGCTTCAATGAACGCAAGAGAAATAAATACACACAATGGGACCACCTCACCATCACTTGAGGAGACTGCGTGGGGGTCCGTGGAGAGGCTGTGGTTGCACTGCTTTACTGACCATTAAATAGCAAATAAACACACTCCTATTCTCACACAGGAGTCTTAAAATGGCTTCCAACTAACAGCGACAGTTCTTCAAGTTCAAAGAGGGAAATTTATGGGGAAGAAATGTGTCATTAATCACCTGCTTAGTTATTGGTAATCTATCCCTATAATCAAATAAGTCTCATATTGTGAATTTGAAACGATTCCAAATCTTTTTTCAGGCCATGATGTATTGACTCAATGAGTGAAAACACAAGCAACGGTGTTTCCCTCATGAGCACGTCTACACAGAAAGTCAAAATTGATCTGACTTTTTACCTCATAAATTGAGTTTTTACACAGAAAATGTGGGTTTTACAACAGTGGAGGCTCTGAGGCAGCGTCCGCTGTATGTTCTTTAGTGAGTTACATACATAATTCAGCAGGATTATCTGCAAACAAACAGTGGCAGATGTGGATATATTATTTAAGAACAAGTCACTTGCTATTAGGCATGTGTCCATCTTCCATTGCCTGTGTGTGTGTGTGTGTGAGGGAGAGAGAGAGAGAGAGAGAGAGAGAGAGAGAGAGAGAGAGAGAGAGAGAGAGAGAGAGAGAGAGAGAGAGAGAGAGAGAATCCTCACATATCAGACTGACAGACTGGTATATCGATCACATCAGTCACACTAAAAACAGCATCTCGCTTCAGGATTCAAATGCTTCAATTCGCTATCATCATCTCAAACACTAAAATAAATAAATAAATAAAAATCCACTCGACTTTCACCTTCAATCTGACTCACAGTCTGAACTGACGTTATATCCATCATACACTCAAGACCACCTTATGTAAGACAGCAAAGACAAACTTGAATGCAGAATTTCAGCAATTTACTTATTTCAATTCCCTGAAAAACTCTTTTTTTTCATTATAACATTAAACTGTTGAATAGATTTTTCTTTTTTAAAGTAACTTTAAAGCCGATAACAGTGCGGTCTGATCTTTATCAGAGAAACGTGGAGTCTCACACGAAGCTCCTGTCCCTTGATGATAAAAGCCAATAACCTGCAAAAGCCCAACCTTTAAGAAAAAAACCAGCAGCATCATTTTCAGCTCCATCACCTGCGTTTTACAGCTGCATCCGGCAGCACTTTAAAGGTCGTCAGGTCATTAAATACATGGTTATCCTTTTGAGACTGAAGTTAAAAAAATATATGTATAACGGGGCTTTAACAGAGCAGTACCAGCATGCTCCTGTTTTCAAAAGAGGTTTAATGAAGGCTAAAGTAAAAGTAAAGTGTATTTTAAATCTCACTTCTACGATAAATCGGGTGCGTAAATGAGTTTTTACGCATTTAAAGGGGGAAAGCGCTACATGCCCAGTACTGCCATTAGTGCGTAAAGCTGTGTATCCTCCTCCTCTTCCTCCTCCTCTCTATCCTCCTCCTCTCTCTCCTCCTCCTCCTCCTCCTCCCCACTCCCTCAGTGTGTGCGTGTGTTTCTCCTGTCAGCGGACCTCGCCGTGCTCCATGTGAGCGGAAAAAAAAAAGAAAAAAAAGAAAAAAAAGAAAAAAGACGCAACTCCAACACGGGGCTCTCGCAGCCGCTCCGGAGCGCCACTGACGCAAAACACTCCTTCATTAAATAAAACCAAAAATGCAAAAGAAAATTAAAAACACACAACGAAAGCATCAATCAGCGCACACATGTTTCTCCCCCAGTTTCCTAAACCCTTGCAGTTTCCCGGAAAAGAAGCGAAAACGCATCATCTCTGACCTGCTGCCAGTTCTCCTCCAGGGAAGGCATCGCGGAGAAATAACCAGTGTCATGGACGAGTTGGAGTTCCTGGAAAATACTGTAATTCGCCAACACATCCATGCTTGATGCGGGGGGGGGGGGGGGGGGGGGGGGGGGAGAAGTCAGTAAAGAAGTCCGGAATCCAAACGATAAATACGCACAGCTTCTTTTTCTTCTTCCTCTGAGACTTGCCGAATTTAAAAAAAAAAAAATACAAATTCTGAGGGGGAAAATGAACCCAGCTGGTGCAGAAAAGCGCACCTGAGCACTTTGAAATGGGATAAAAGCTGAAGAAAGTGTGGATTATTTGATCTTCTCCACCGCTTTCCTCTCTCCTCTCTGCTCGCTCTATCAAGCCTCTCTCCTCAGTCGGGGATGTGGGGTGCCAGATCTATTTCCGCATTGCCAGCTTGCCAGTCGGTCTCCGTGCGCGATCCCAGGTTGCCAGGTTCGCTCCTCTCGCGGCAGACTGGACCCCGCTGCAATCCAGGCGACCGGCGTGAGAGGGGCGGGGCGCGCGGGGAGGAGCCACCTGTCAATCAATTTCATGCGTGACCTAATAAGGTAAATAGGGTTGATGATGTCACTGGCGTCCAATTAAGGAGGCGCGGACAGAGGGTTGGTGGGCGGAGCCTCCAGGTATGCGGGGCCGCTATTGGCTCGCGCGGTCCGTCCGTCAGGCCGGAGACGGCAGTGAGGGGTGAGTTATTTTTAGAGGCCTATATAAAAGCAGCAGCATTCCTCTCTCAGTCATAACGAGCTGCGCAGGCAGAGAGGAGGCAGACCGGGAGCTGCCGCGGCTCCTGCTGCTCGAAAACACCAACCGAAAAGGCTTTTCACTCCTCCAACAAGCTGCAGAGAGAAGCAGCAGAGCCACATCTGAAGCATGCACCAGTGGAGACGAGATGAAGCTCTTGTTTGTTTTCTGAGGTGTGACAGCTTCACCACACACGCTCTGCCATGTGGTTTCCATGCGGTGGTGGTGTGTGTTGCACGGAGAGCAGGGATGCAGTGGAGGAAGGAGCTCGGCTCCATCCGCCCACCTGTTCCGTTTACTTCACTTTATACCCCCTTTTTTTTTCTTTTCTTTTCTGGAGTACATATCCACATTTCTCAGCACTTTTTTTTTTTCCGTTTGTTGCCACACTATAAATATATGTATTCTCTACACTGTAGCTCTCACTGTTGTGTCCCCTGGTAAAGTAAAGGAGGAAAAAAAAATACTTAACATATTTGCTTTGATGTGTGGAGATTTATAGAACACAGTATGTGATTTAAAGTGGTGCAGTTTTGGGCATGAAGATAATAATAGCACTGATTATTTACTGTTGTGGTTTCCTCTGTGCTGTGAAACTGAAACCCCCTCCCATTTGGGTTTCTGTAAAATAAAGCCCAAGTAGGAAGTTTTGAAGCAGAAATGTTCAATAAATCTCGAGCCTCCACCCACAAGTGGAACCACTTGTTAGAATCCATTTGAAGCAGATTTGTTTTTAATAAACATCACACATGTTAAATACATTATGGCTGACTGGGTCGACTGGGACACGTCACCAGTCTATCACAGGTCAAAGACAGACAGACGTACTGTCACCAATTCATCTTGAACTGTGGGACGAAACAAGGTTACTCAGACAAAACTCACCCATGCACAGGGAGAACATGCAAACCCCACACGGGAAGGTTTATAATCCCTCATTCCAACTGGGAAACATTTGCAGTGTAAGGTCACTTGACTGTGCAGCTTGATGAGGTCACATATATGATCAGGACTAACTTTTATGACGTTTATGGCTCCATAGACACATAAACAAGGTGTGAGGTCAATGATGAAGAACATGACCCTCCAAGCCCAGGATCAGGACAAGTGACCCACGCCCCAGAAGGCACCCTAATAGCCAATCACTAGTGCTAAATGCTGGAGCAAAAAAACCCAAAAAACTTCTATAAATAAATAAATATATAATTTTTTAATCTCATTTTGACTTTACAGAAGATTGATTTGTATGTTTTGATTTGCTTATGATCTACATAGATTGGCACAATCACAAAAGAATCCGCCAACTTGAATTCTACTTAATTATTTTTTATTTTTTTTAATGCAACAGGCCAAGCTAAAGCACAAAGTTTATCCAGCACTGTCCCTTCCTCTCGCTGGGTAGTAGTGTATAGAGCTGATTATTTCTCTCTTCTGCATCCAGGTCGTCTCTGGATGTCAAATTCTGCCGTACAACTCAGTTTAAATATTCCAAAGCGAATGTGACAAATAAGAAGATTAAAGTTAGCAAATATCCTGTGAATTGAGAGTTGAAGGTTAAAATGAACACCTGCCTCTGCAGTGACCACGTAATAACACATGTACATGTTTCCACAACAGTGATTCTGTTGATCTGACGTCCTCTTGTGATGCAAATAATTATTTTTTAGTATTGAGTTTATAGAAAACAATCTTATATTTGGTTCATATGAGATAAATGTGGCTCAAACTTACATTAAACATATCAAAGTTTACATAATGTGCATCATTTAATCAGCTTCTAATCGCTGACATTTAGAATATGCTGCAATTTTGAGAAACTGTTGATTTCAGCATCGCAGGGGAGACACGCCTCCAGTGTTTAGGAATTTGAGACTTGATTTTAAAAATCAAGATTTATTTTTTTTTTCGCCTCTGAAATTTGGCTGGGTGGTGAAAAACATTGTTTGCAGGTGTGTTAGAAACGCAGAGTCTATATTTATATCCACTTTAGACTGATGGAGACGCCTAAACCGAGCAAGATGAGTGTATTTCCTCCCATTCGGGATCAAACTACAGTTCATAGACCTCTTTGTAAGGTTTCATGTCTCCAGCTGCAGCCAATACCGCTGGTGAAAATGTGGCATATGGAGATTGCCATTACTCATTAGGCAGTAATCTGATTGCTCAGAGGCGGACCCGGGCCCACGCTGCAAGTCAATACAAGTAGGTGTTCATGAATAGTGCAAATTTTATGTAAATAGTCACTGAAACAACCTGCTGGAGGACAGGGGCGACTCTGCTCAGTCAGTAAAGCCGGATCCTGAGACATAACACCAATCTTTAGTGTTTTAAATGTCAAGGATATGTTTGAAGTTACACAGTTAATTAAATTGCCATGATAGCTTCAACTAAATGAAGGGGTGTAGAGAGAAAAGGTCCCCAGAAATGATTACTTAGAGCTGGTGTGGTTTGTGTGATGCCCATTTAGTCATCATTGTCGTAAAAAAAAACAATGATTTTCTATCTGCACGATGTGACCACCATCTTTAATTGAGTGGTTGGAGCTCGTGTTCAGGCAGACAGGGTGAAGCCTCGCCTTGGTCTGTTAGAGAGAACTCTAAACACTTTAAGGGATCAGATGGCAGAAATGATCTACAAGCTCCTAAAATGTTTCATGAGCGACTGGATTGTAGAAAAAAAAAAAAAGGTTTGATAACTGAATCTGCACACGTGACAACTTCTTCCTTTCCTTCTTTGCTGCATTTTCTCATCATTTATTTCCAACTACTGACCTTTTTTGATTATTTTCTCGATGAGTTTAGATCTCCTTTTATTTATTCCTTTTTTTCTCTCATTAAGTTCACTGTTTACCAAAATTATGTCATTTATGAGGTTCCAGTATATATTTTTCCAAGTCTCCCATCTGTTCCTTTGACACCATTACCATGTCAAAAACTGCAGCACACATCCAGCCACTTTGGCAAATTTCACTAATTGGTTTTATTGGGGGTGCAATAACTAAAGGTCAAAATCTGAAACTCAGATGTGACGACTGAGACATTACGGGTATAATGTTGACAAAACCTGCACAGACCGTGATGCAATCAGACACTTTGTTTTAGCTCCGAACCAAAAGCCGACGTTATTAACCCGTTAAGACTTGAGGCATCGTTGTAGTCTGTGAAAAAGTTTTCTTGTGCCTGTGATAAGCTTCCACTATTTTTGCAGGGAAGTTGGAATAAACAAGGTTTTCAAGTGAAAACGGGAAACTTTCGTTGCATTTTGTTGGTCTGTTTACATTACAACGGTGCTCAGAGTGGCTGAATATGCAACTTGTTGTAAACGGCTCCAAAAGGTTGAACTTTTCGAAAATGCTCCGACTCAGTCTGTGCAGACAGCGGAAAACACAACTTCTCTGAAGCCCTGCCACTGTGCATACACACCACGGCTGTAGTACATAGTTTTTTTTCTGCACATGTGCAAGTAGATGGACAATAAAAACAATGTTTGCCTCCAGAGTGTCATGACCCCCAGCCCATATTCTCCTGGGACTTTGTAGTTTTATAGTTGACAGTCACCTGGAATAACAATCCAACTTCTGTCTTCTGTCGATACAAATGTCCGTGTATTGTTAATGTTTATAGCATGTTGTTGTCTGCAGGCCTGTGCGTGTGGTTTGGATGCAAAAACAAACAGCACCCACTAGTGGCTCAACATTCTAACTGCGACATTTTCAACATTTCTACCAGTTCCATGTAAATTAATATTGTTTTCGAGACATTGCCACGTAAACGAGAAACTTTTATGGAACAAAAATGCAAAAACGATGTGCATTCATCTTCTGTACTCCGTTATCCAGGTCATGATCTCAGTGGCTTCATTCAACAAAAAAATGTATTCTACTTTTTCTATGTCCGATTTGCCAAAACATGACAGTGAAGACAAGCGTTAGAGGAGAAACCTACTTCCACCACCATACAGGAGCTTTCAAAATAAAATCAAATGGAAGTTATTTGTGCTACATACGAGAAAGTACGTATTTCTTCCTCATATGCATATAAACCCTCACATCTCTGTCACTTTCCACGTTGGGAACCAATGATTTAAAACTTACTCATGTTTGGTCTGGAACCTTCATTACTAACATTTTTTTCACATTTTGCATCAAATACATTAACCTGGACCTGGAAATATGTCTCAGTTTCATCATAAATGTTTCTAAAGTGAACGCTTGCTATTCACCAAAAGCGGTGGTTCTTATTCATTTGTATCTAACCTTTTTATCAGCGTAGTTGTTTTTGCGATTGTCGTCAATTTATCAGTTGTATCCATTTTGCGTTTTCATCGTTGCTTTTGTTTGTTGACGTGTTAAGACGTGGCGCAAATGTTAGTTGGCAAACCTCTAAACCAGTCTTTTAATTAAGAATCACATTTGTCAGCTCAAAGTGAGAGAGAAGAGATGGGGGGGAAACAGAAATCTGACGAAAGCTGTTTTACATTTAGTTTTCTGAAAGCTGCAGGGAAAAAATTAAGAAGTAAGATCTTACTAAAATAAGAGGTGTGATTTCATCCGAGTCATTAAAACGGACTTAAAACAGACAAAATGAAGCCCATGTTAGACAAAAGAGGGACGATTTCAGCAACAAACCGCGTCACTTTTGCTCGTTTCAACCTGAAAAACTATCACCTGAAGTTGTAGGCTAATGGACTGGTAAAAAATACAAAAGCAACAAAACACCTGTAAAGGTAATTTTCCGCGCATCAAACAATTACTAAAAAAAACAATTGTTCTTGAAACAAGCTTAAAAACACTTCCACCCTTCTCTCGCTTATGTAACAGCCACATGATGTGCAACGCATACTGAGGATTTACATGTTGAGTTAACACTTGCTTTGTGTTGCTTCTTCTCGCTCAATCTCTCGGCTCCTTCTCGGTGCGCCTCGTCTCCGGGGACACGCTGCTGCTGCTCTCTGAGGACGACCGGGGCCAGATGGCTTCTAGATCGGCTGTTTCGGGACATTTTCCCCATTGATTTTTACAGCTCACTCTGCCAGCGAAGGAGCAGAGGAAGGAGAAAGGAGACGGAGTCAGAGCAGAGGGTGGTGAGGGGGTGTAAGAGTACGGATCAATATACTACTGACTGTCTATAAGCGGCCCTGAGCAGATTAACATGCAATATGAGCCTCGGCACTGAACAACAGGATGAAGGAAACAACCCTTTCACTTCTACTACCACTACTACTACCTTTATCTATTACAGCCACCATTTTGCTTTCACCATTAATATTTTCACTATCCAGTCATTAGCAACACAGAACTTACATCAACTGCAACAGCAATTGTGTAACTACTACTACTACTACTACTACTACTTCACAGATTACATGCTAGTATTTTTCTACTGAATGGAGCGGAGTCTCCTTCCTCTAGTCCAGGGGTTTAGAACGCTTCCCCCATCACAGAGCTTCAACCACACACGAGCAACCACCCCATCCCGTCCTCATCCCTCAAATTCTTTATAACCAATGAGAGTGTAACTTCAGTAATAAAAATATTATTCATTTTACAAAATAATAAATGTTTTTATCAGTTGTTCTCAAAAAGTTAAAATAAGTTTTTCCTGCATCCCCCTGAACCCCCTTACGTTCTGTGGCGCCCCTCAGAGGACGCCTGCCCCACACTTTGAGCAGCACACATGTCCCCCAGTCAACTTCCAGGCCCCAGACTCAGAGGTTTCACCCACGAATCACCACAAGTTACTGTGTGCACGCACGTTATTTATAGTCATAAACTCAATTTGGTAATCAGTTTTCTAGTTGGCACTTGTCAAAATCTGAGCCTTTTAGTATCATTATTGTTCGGCACACACACATTCCCCACAGTCTGAGGGCAGGGGATGAATGCTTTTATGATTTTGGGAGAGAATTCTGTATTTTTCGGTCTTAACTTGACTGTGAGTGTGTCTCTGCTGGAGTTGGAGCACACAACGTTGCAGAGACGTTTACGATCACGCCATCACACGAGAGAAGGTTTTGGTTTCATGCTGCCCTCAAACTTATCAGCGCTTCCTCTACAACAGGAACTACAGATTCATGTTACTGCTCTACGTTTTGCACTGCCGTGTACCAGTTACTCTACAACTCGTCCTCAGACACGTATGACTTCACAGTCTGCAGTGCAGCGTTACGATGTCACCACTTCATCTGCCACCAATGCAGCTTCTATATTAGGTGTTTTTTTTTGTTTTTTTTCCCTTTTACCCTCACCTCTTTGTCATTGTCTCCTCTGCTGGAACAAACACAACAGAATAGGTGCTGGAAATCATTTAAAAAAAAAAAAAAAGCACAAAGAGGATTAAGAGTAAACAGCAACCAAAGAAAGGAGGAGAATAAAGAATTTCATGGTAAAATGGATCTCCATGTAGTTTCTTGTTTTTAGTTTCGAGCTACGAGGAGGAAATACAAAAAGCAATGTGTGTGTTAGTCATTGTGTGTGGGCTGCACGCGTTCTACCACACAACCTTTTAAAATCTGGGCATCGCTGCCTAACTTCACACACACACACACACACACACACACACACACACACACACACACACACACACACACACACACACACACACACACACACACGCATAATTTTATTATGGTGTTGTGTTGTTTTGGCACGAAGAGAGACTGCAGGAGGAGAAGGAGGTGAGATGGGCTGAGGGGAGGAAAAGGATTTTATCGCTTCATTTCCATAATCTAATCAGAGCTGGAATTTCAGGATGGCAAGAATGACATTTCTAGTTGTTACCAGTCCAGCTTTGATTGAATTAATTTGAACATGAGCACAAAAAATAAAAATAAAAAAAAATACATTGCAAAAAAATAAAAAATAAAAAAAAGCCTTCGGGGGTGTTAAAGAAATGGAACTGAATGCAATCAGAAATAAAATAGAAAGCTAGACCATATTAATTTGAAATAAACACAGGTAAGATGAATAGTTTGGAAGCACAGTGGAGTAGTGGTGAGTACTGTCGCCTCACCGTGAGTCCCCGGGTGGAGTTTGTGATGAGATGAGAACGTCGCGTATTTGTGGCTAATTGGTGACTCTAAATTAGGTGGGAGTGTGTGTGACTGCATTCCTGCGTTTGCCCCTGTCCAGGGCAGATCCTGCCTTTGCCAGTGTGACTCTAAAGTAGTGATGGATTAATGTATAGTTATGGATGCATAAACATGATCTCTCTAATGCTGGAGCCATGCTGACTCCGGTGCACACACAGTACTAAACATTCTCCTGGTTTATCCTCTATGTTGGCCGACACTGGACCTGACAAATCTCCACATCCTTAAAGTCTTCTGGACAGGTCGGCGAGGAAGGTCTTCAGACAGAAGAAGATGGTGGAAGACGTCGTGGTTCGAAAGCTTCACAGTCGTCAGTACATTGTTTTATTCATGGCTGTCCTTGTAGTGCAATTGGAGGATTTATGTATTCACAGCTAATGTTAGTTTACTGATGGAAGCAGTGTGTGGCCGTCTCTGCAGAGCAGGTGAGAGCTGCTACCCTCAGGCTGTGAGCAGATATTTCATGGTCTCTGGGACTGAGGCGAAGCCAAGGCCAGGCCAGCGTGTGCAGCAGCTCCGCAGCGTTTTATCGAATTCACATTGAGAATTAATGACATTAGACACTTGAAAAACCAATGCATGAGGAGGGGACACTCAACTTCTCATGTTTTGCCAGATTCAGTGCAGGTTCTACAAAGTTATAAACAGTGAGAATTAATCAAAACTTTAAACTTATTTTGGAGCTCGCGCAAATTCAGTTTGTGTTGTGAAAAATGAGCTCTGTTATGCATGTTTGATGCATGTTAGCGCAGTCATTGTATATCAATACAGGTGAAATTCACTTTTACATTTGTATTTGAGCACATTTGAGAGTTTCAGCTGAAACCCGAGTAAAGAAATTAAACTTGGACTTTTGCAAGTGTCTTCTACTGACTTTTACTTTGCCTGCATTGCATTCATTACATTAATTGTTGCTTTGATATTCAGTTGCACGTTTCAGTGTTTTATTAAATAGCTATTTGTACCCTCTACTTATTTCCTTTTAAAAGAAAACTGTGATTTCCTCTCAGAAATTGCACATGCTATTGAAGTCTAATTGTAAAATTTGATGTTTCAGAAAAAAACTAGAAGACGAGCAAAGACCATCTACTAATGAAGCAGACAGGATGATTTTATCTGTCAGCTTCAATTAGCCAGACGGTATTTATCTACCTTGTTATCACAGTGCATCAAAATCCTAAACCAGCTTAAAAAAAAAAAAAAAAAGTTGAGATGTGAAAAGTGGAGCATCTGAGCAGAGTGAGACCCCGGAGCGAGCCCGAGGCCAGAGCTCCCCGCTCTCCTGAGAACCACGTCACAAACACACCGTCCTCTTCCCTGCAGAGCGGAGTGCATGTCAGGAAGCTCCCGGAGTCGAAATGGACGACACGCCGAAAACAGCGCGCAGAACCTCTGTCTGTGTGGCCCCCGACACGAGCAGGCGACACAGACACCTTGTTCTGCTGCGAGAGTCGCAGCTGGATCACTGAGCCGGACGTCCGGCTGACGCAGGACGTTTCTGTCTGGCACAGAGGAGCCACGGGTGAAACCACAAGCTGTGAAGCAGAAACTACACGGTGCTCCAGAGGCCCCGAAATAACCCAGGAACACCTGTACATGAAGCACAGCAACAGAGAACAACAAAAGTATGTTTAGCCTACTTAAAGGGGACATATCATGCTAAATCCACTTTTTTAGCCCTTAAATGCATTTTGTTGTATATTTAGAGTGTTTAGAAGTACAGAAAAGTTCAAAGTAGTCTCTTCAGGTGCTCCGTTGATATCTTTATATTCTGTTTTGGTCATATTTTGCGATCGGTTTCGATTTTTCTATTCTCTATTACGTTTTTTGAACAATGACGTCACAGTATTCTCAGCGGAACTGCCAAATTAGGACATCGACATTTCGAGCAATCCGCCATTTTTGTTTCTCGCTGCGATTTTGTAGTCCAACCGAAGTTACGAGAGGATAAGTCGAAATGTTCGGTTGTTGGATGTAGTAACCCACAAGCTTCGTTACACCGTCTCCCAGCATCAGAACCTTTTCGAAGTGCCTGGTTGAGTTTTATTTTTCACAGAAATGTACCCACATCTGTGGGTAAGGTCATTTTTGTGTGCGCGAATCACTTTAAGGACGACTGCTTCAGCAACCTCCGCCAGTATAAAGAAGGATTTGCCGAAAGACTTGGTCTGATTGAGCGGTCAGTTCCTTCTATCTATGGAGACGACGAACAGAGCACTTCGGTAAGCTGTATATAACGCTTGTTTGTTACACTTCTGGTTTTGCTTCAGTTTCAGCTTATTCTACTAATTGGTCTTCATTGAGTTTGTCCTGAGCAGCACAATAGCGTAGCGATTAACACTAAATCACAGCGACAATGAAACCAGCTCGAGAACAGTCTTGTCATTGCACACTTTAGTTTTAATGACTCAATTTATGGCAATAAAATAAAGTTTAAAAAAAGGAACCCTGTATGTATATATTAAAGATAGAACAGTTATTTTTGCCGTTTATATTTCAGATGCTCTGATTGTTATATTTCCTTGTTGTTTTTGTATGTTTGCATTTAGGCCACGGGAATGTGGACGGTGTTACCCTGGGTCATTCTACCATCTGAGTGTTTACTTTACAGGGAAGTAAATGAGAAAAAGGGTGAGTGAATAAGACGCTTTTTAATGAACGTAGATACTGGAGGCTGATTATGAAATCTTATTTGTGAAATGTTTGTTTTCTCTTTCCGTAATAAAACTGCTAGAAATATATATTTGTGTTCAGTGTGTCTGACCACAGTGGCCTTTCTTCCTCAGTCTCTTGGCAATCTTTTTGTTTGCTTTTTCTGTTACTGGTCACAAGAATAAATGCATAATATATATATATATATATATATATATAATAAATGTGTTACTTTTTGCCTTCTCTAGACAAACAAACTCACACAAAAACATCAATACCTGCTTCAAAACAGAGTCTTGTATGTAACAGTTGTGCACAAAGCAACACACAGTAAGATGACCTAACAAAAGAAGTGCATGCCCAACTTTTGACCGTGTCAAACACCAAACGCATAATGTCAGTTTGTTTAATGCATCATTACTCGAGGAGAGGTGACCCTCTTTGCACCTCGGGTCCTTAAATTGCAAACTAAGGCATGATTGCATTAACTTGATGAATCTTCATACCAAGGCCTGTTTCGCCACGTATTAAGCATTTCCACATAAGATGCTCCGGGAGGTTGTGGATGGAAACACACTTCAAGCCACAGCAGAAATTATGTTAATGGTAGCAGTTTCATGGATTCCCCATTAGGTTGAAAAACTGCCATGACATTGTC
Organism: Lipophrys pholis; assembly: GCF_963383615.2. Classification (NCBI taxonomy): domain Eukaryota; kingdom Metazoa; phylum Chordata; class Actinopteri; order Blenniiformes; family Blenniidae; genus Lipophrys; species Lipophrys pholis. The sequence continues at coordinate 8,417,732 of NC_137632.1, forward strand.
ACCCAGACACATTTCAATGTCAGTCAGTGAGAGAGTGACACTATCATCCCTCACAGCTCCTCTACAGTCCAGCAATAACTGTCATTATTGTCATATTTCACATGTAATGTCACTGACATCCAGAACATCCCGACATCCTCCCTCTCAGCGTACAAAAAAGAAAAAAAGAAGGCGACACGTCTTCTTCCCTCCACTAACTAGAACACGTTTCCCAGCCTCCACTCACTAAACATGTTGCTGTGATATTTCCTGTCTGCGCCCCTCCTCCTCCCGCTCCTCTTGTGTCTGTGATATTTTTAATAATGGAGAAGAAAAAGCAATATATCCTCGAGCTGAGGGAGCGATACAGGGTTAAGCATATTCTGCAGCTAATTGCGCTTTCTGGTTTTTAATAAAGAAAAACCACATGCCTGTAGGCCTGTGTGTGTGTGTGTGTGTGTGTGTGTGTGTGTGTGTGTGTGTGTGTGTGTGTGTGTGTGTGTGTGTGTGTGTGTGTGTGTGTGTGTGTGTGTGTGTGTGTGTGTGTGTGTACCCTCAGCATGAGTAAACAGTTGAAAAATGATATATTGTGTGACTGTGTGTTATCATCACTGTTCCTACTGTGAACATCAGTTTCTAGTAATTGGCCAACAGATCTGTGTTTCCTAATTTTGCCTTAGTTACTTTTAAATGGTCCAGAAAATACTACAGTTGGTTTTTTGGTTTGTTTTTTTTTTATCTATTTTTCTACCTCATCAATTAGATAGTTTTCAATTAGTTAGAATTATAGTCAATAAATCCCCACCAGTGATGCGGTGACGCGTTAATCAGTAACGTGTTACTCTGTTATGATCATGTGTTATAACCGAACGCGTTACTGTTTCCAAACCAATAATCAGAATAAAGTTACTTATCCAAGTCACTATTGTAGAGTCCTATAGGACGAGTTTCTTGTCTGTAAAGCTACTTTATTATGAAACAGAAGCTGGCTGTTTGTCCACACTGACACAGACACAGGCAGTACATGCATGCAATCTGCATGCTCACCTGACCCGCCCAATCAATTAAAAGGTCGCATCGAGCAGGCAGGCAGTGCAAATAAATAAATAGATAAACAGTGTAACAACAGGCTATAACTACATCGCCGGGTAAATAAATACCAGTAAAAAGTAAAAAATTGATAATAAAACCATGCGTCAGATATAAATACAACAAAGAATGAAGGCCAAAGGTTAAATATGTATCAGCAGGAGGCCAGGCAGGGATCAGAACAGAATCTTTGGTCAAACCGGTTGTTATTTTTATGTTGAGATGGTGTCGGCAGCTGTTGAAAGTAACTTAGTTAATAGTTACTTTTAAAAACAAGTAATCAGTAAAGTAACTAAGTTACCTTTTAGAGGAGTAACTAGTAATCTGTAATTGGATGACTTTTTCAAGGTAACTGTGGCAACACTGATCCCCACAACAAACATCTGACACCTAGTTTATACACAAATGATTGCAGGGTCCCCTCCCCCCCCCTCCCTTTCTTTTTTTTACATGACGCACATCAAGTCTACAAGCAGGATCAGAGAAAACATTGGAGATGAACGAGAGTCAAGCTCAGAATAGCATCAGGCAATTTGACTCCTAATATAATCAGACACTGCACATATCAGCTTTACAAATCCCATAAAATATTGCACTGAACGTGTGAGCTCCATTCATCCCCGGTTATTATTCACTAGTTGCTGCTCCGGGGCACGAGTAATTTTAGACTTCTCCAGCATAAATAAAAATCCCTGCGTCTTAAAGCTTGTCTTGTGTAGATTGTAGCTGTGGTTTCATCCAAAGGGAATCCGAGGAAATAATATGAGGGGAAGGCAAGTGTGGGAAAGGGAAGGCCATGAAACTGAATGGTGGGTGGATGCTGGATGGCCGAAGAGCCCGTGGAGACATTATGTTCTTTATGAAGCCATAAAACAAAAGGCTGCTGCCTTTCCCTTCATCCCGTCATCACAATGACCTTCATTTGATGACCAGCCCTCTTCACTGGTGCTTTAAAGGCACGGGTAATGGATGTTTATACATGCCAGACATATACACCACCACACATAACCACATCATCATTGTCCTTACAACAACACATCACACTGGGCAATAATCTCCCTCGGGCTCCGGGGCTTTATGATTGACGGATCTGAATAAATCTTCTCATTTGGATATGCTGTGACAGGAATTAATTACCAAGCAATTGTGTCTAACATATTAATTTAGAGAAGATTATACAATGCATTAGCGCGACACTTATTAAGCGTGGTTACATACGCCCGGGTTTGTGTATTGAAATCGCACAGGCGGAAAATTCAGTCCAATTTGCCATGCTTGGCTCCCGTTAACACGCTGCTGTGTCTCTGAAACCCTCCTTCCCTTCTTCACATCCTCCTCTCCTCCTACTCTCTCCTTTCTTCTGCCTCTACCCTCTTTCACTATCTGTGTCCCCACATCGGAGAAATGAAGAGATGGGGAATCCCTGTGGTACAAACGCATGTCATGTGGGGATAAATACATTTTGGGACGAATTCGTGGGCAAAAAAGAAGTTTCTGCTTTCTAAATTTGAGAAAAATTCCTTTATAAAGCTGCAAATTTCACAGCGGGTACAAAGCCAGGTAAACTATTCATCACCATCAGCTTATAGAAGTCCCGTTATAGAAGAAAATATATTTCCTTTAAAATGACTTCCTATAACCAAGAGGAACAATACACTCAACGTGAGCTAGTTTTCTAACATTCCAACGGCCCAATGTGGCAGTTAACTATAAAAACAAAGCGTGTTTTCAAAATAATGTTTGAAGAGCAGCTTTTATCGTGAATCAGATTCAATAAAGAAATACAAAAGAAAGCAAAACCCGCAAGGATATCTAGAGCGTTGAATATTTGCATCAAACTTTTTCTTCGAGCATGTCTGAGTTAAAGTGAATCCAAATGGATGAAATTCTGCAGAATGTCATATCACGTATTTCAAAAACACAATTTATAGTGGAAACATTGACCTGTAAGTCCACTAAAAGCTTTACTTTGGGGTCAAAATAGTGTTTATTTGATGATGCCTCCAGGTGAAAGATACAGTAAAAAGCCCCGCAAAACTTATATTTGGGTCTGTGGCGCTGCATTATGTCTAAGTGGTGCAATATGGACTAGAATTCTGTGTCACTCTTTGCTTTTGCTCGTCTTCCACCAACACAGCGATGGTAGAATCAGCAGCTCTAAATCAGGTTGAACTTTTCAGATCACCTGCCATTGTGGCTGGTAGATTTTTAAAGTTACAGCCAATCAGTATTTCCACCAGCCATTTCATTTTTTTCTTGAAGAAGAAGAAACCGAAACCAGATTGTAAGTTACTCTGTGATCAGGTCGGTAAAGTCCACTGCTGCATCACCGATGTCTGGGATCGGGTTTCACGGTTGCGTTGTGTTTGTTGTTACGAAAACAGTGAGGTGCCCACTAAACACGTTAGAGACAGCAGGTGCTTTCATTGAACAACGTAAGTTAATGCTGCCTTTGAATTTTCAACACATGGTGCAAGGTCACCCCCGAGAGCCACAATGGACTCTTTGACAGGCTGGTTTGAGTCCCTGGGCCACATGTTTTACACCTCTGTCTTAGATCCAGAGGGAGGTTGATGTCTGTCAAACATGACCCACTCATGTCAAGATAAACATGATCAATAAAACCACATTAACAAGTTCAGATTAGCATTTTATGCTGTTAACATATTGGGGAACAGCAAATACAAGGCAAAGCTTATGCCGCGATTTACCGTATACACACCGGATATATAAATAACCAGACTTCTCCATGTCTAGCATGAAAGCTTCATATCCTTGACATGGTGTGAGCCACTAAAAGCGGAATGAGTGGATTTTATTCTTATTCCAGCAGGACTGTTGATATTATTACAAGGATTTTTTTTCCACATTTGCCAAAAGTACTCTGTTATTACAAAGATATGCATTTTCTTTACTGGAGTGACATTTTAAAAAGCACAGTTTATGAAATGTACTACAGTGAGAGAGAGAGAGTGTGTCTATGTGGCTGCTGCCACCTTCAGAGGCCGTCATTGTAACGTCATGGGTTCATGCAACTTGCACCACATGCCTTTTCTACCAGGGATTCGAACATGGATTTTCCCACAATCAAGGTTCAGACTCGACCCGATTCACCATCGGGGGGGAAAAAGGACTCAGGGAGGAAATTATTCTGAAACTGTATTGATGTACTACATACTGAACTACACATATTACTGTGATATTATGATTGTTGATGTGGATACACCACCCTGGTGGATGGATGGATGGATGGATGGATGGATGGATGGATGGATGGATGGATGGATGGATGGATGGATGGATGGATGACCAGGTGCACTGGTCCTAAAAGAAACTACTGTGTAATACTAACCTAAGGAGGAAAAAAATAAATATAAAATATCAATATAATATGATTTGTTATCTAAATATTATAATGTAAGAATATAATGTCTTTATTTTCATTGTTCAGGAGTGTATAACAAGCAACTATACAAGAGTAGTAAAAAAACAATTGCAGAATAAGAAACTAAAACTATTTCAAAATACAATTGCGGAACAATCCAGCTTGACTTTATATAAAACAGTAAAAATTCTATTCATATGTATTTGGAAGGGCTTGAATTATACCAAAAAGAATATGTAGCATTGCTGTTCTTGTGGTCTGAGATTTGTTATTCCAAAGAAGTGTGTGGTATTGTTGTGATATTTGAGAAGTGGTGCCGCGGTCTGCCGCTGTTCTCTCCTATAAACTGAGGAGCAGCCGGTTTGCTGGTTTCCTGTCAACTACAGAACAACAAGACAAACAAATGAAGGTGGAATTGGACGCTCTGCTCACACTGAGATGCGGCTGCAGCATCGCTGAATAGATTAGCTGTTTGGAGGCTGTTGCTATGGCGGTGTACTCTACTGGGATGTGTGTGAGGCAGTGTTTGGTGTGTGTGTGTGTGTGTGTGTGTGTGTGTGTGTCGCCTATTATGGAAGTGAATGTTGTTTTCTTCCACTATGCATATGTGTGCATGTGTCATGTATTTTGGATGGATTTTGGCGTGTTATTTTCATGTGTGATAATTCCTCCTTCATTGTGTGTGTGTGTGTGTGTGTGTGTGTGTGTGTGTGTGTGTGTGTGTGTGTGTGTGTGTGTGTGTGTGTGTGTGTGTGTGTGTGTCCGTGTGTCCCTGGTGTGCTGCTGATACAGCGTGGCGTGTTGCTCTAACAGGCTTGTCCTCCATTAGTGGCTCAGCGCTGGGCTTAAAACTGGGAGGAGGGAAGGAGGACACACACACACACAAACACACACACACACACACACACACACACACACACACACACACAAAGAGTTTTTTAAAATTCTACTTGAATAGGGCATCGGGGCAATTGGACCTCAGTGCAGCTGAGCCTGTCTGTGTGCTCCGACTCTATGAAATGATTGAGTCACAATGAAGATGGATCTGAATACAAATGAAGAATACGATCACACCACTAGAAATTGTACAGCCCACATTTGCACATCAGACTCGACCAAAAGTGTCCAAATAGTGGGGAAAAAATAGGTTCTTTAAGCTTCTAAAGTGTCCCGGGCGAATCAGTGTCAGTCTGCAGAGCAGGTGTGAGAAAGTTTAAATCCGGCCTGTTATCTTGTTTCACAGCTCCCAGCTCAGTTAAGGATGTTAAATAGGTCAGTGCTCAGATGGCAAGGTCTGATAAATAAAGACATCATCAGTGATGATTATTCGGCCCTTTCCTATGATAGATAGTGGTGAGTGTGAAAACTGCAATAAACTAAACGTCAGTATGAAGAGGGCAGGAGTCATGGCAAATTATTGTGAAATTCCTATGAATTATATATCATTAAAATTCAATTCATCAATCTTCTCTAGCGCGTCATCCAATTCAGAGACGCAAGATTTAAGTCGAACAGATTCAAGGTGAGAGCAATAACCACTACTCCACCATGCAGCCCTTTAATTACATTTCTCATTTTCATGCAATGAAATTTATTGATTAAATTGCAGTTGGCCGTTGAAATGGCAAGAAACATCAGTGGTTAACACTGCTTTGAAACGCACAATCCTCACAGTATCTCTTCTCTCAGCTGCTCCAGCCCCGTAAACGCCGCTCGGGTAAACATCTACCGGGACTTGAGAAATAGAATTGACAGACACCGAAACCTGTAAACGCTTCATCTGTCAGCCGTTTTCATCGCCCTGCTTTCTAATCACGGAGAGCTGGTTGTAATCCAGTCGGCTCAGAGCGGACCCAAAGCTACGAGCATGTGAAAGGTAACAAACAGAGACACATCCACCGTGTACCGCAGCGCTGTAGGCCGGATACTGTGCTCTATAAATCCCATATTTACCCACAACAAGGTAGCTGTCAGTCAGACACACAAGGACAGTTCATTGCACCATCAGAGACACGCTGACATCCCTCCCTGAGTGTCTGGGTGCATCAGACGAGAGTGTGACTTTTGAGTTTGATGGAGGGAGAGGGGGAGTAATCACTCTTGATGTTTCAAGGGTAGAACAGTGAGACAAAGAGACGAAAAAGCAGCAACAGAGACACATTTTCACCGTTCCCGTTTCCAGCTTTGGGAAGTAAACGATGTAAAAGTCAGTTTTCCTGACTGGTACTTCATAAGAATCCTGGATTGTAGTGAACGTTTGTCTTTTCTTGGAGCAAGACGAGACGAAGCTACTTTTCAAACCTCCAGAACACATTTTTACTACCATAAAGACAAATTCAATGTCTCATCAGAGAAGTGACCAAATTTAGTAATCTGCATATTTTCTTGTTCCTTCCAAATTTCCTACTGCAAACTGATGACAATCATGGAATAAATTCATCGCTAAACATGGAGATGAGTGTTGCTGTTATGTTTTACCACTTGCTTTGGCAAGGCATCTCTTCCTCTCAGTGAGAAGACTCGAACGGTGGTTTCATCTTGGAGTTATATCAAAAAAATTAAATTACTATGAAAAGCTTGAACATGAGGGAAAGCTTGAACATGAGGACGGGTATAGTTAGTTTTTAAATGAAGTCCTAATGCTTCCAGGAAGTCACATCTAAGGAAGATTAGACATTAAAAGAAAAGACATTGGTCCTCGATAATTTCACAATAGGAATAATGTTTTTTTAAATTGGACAATTTAATGCTTTTCAAGAGATTGTGTTATTTATCAGAGACTTAAAAGATGCTTAAAACACGTAATTCAAACTGTAGGATTGAAATATCCAATCTACAAGTCTTCAAACAAAGGTTAATCCTCTCATTAAATACATTAGAGGGAAAAAACCACTTACAGATTCAGGAAACATGTTGCACAGTGTTGTCTTACGGTGTTTCATGTCCCAAAGCTTTACCTGTGGACGAAGGGAAAGCCTTGTATTAGTGGTCCTGAGTGACAGAGAAATGAACACATCATGGATGAATTTATGACTTAAAAGCCTTCACTTAGCGCTGCCATATATCATTGTTCTACACGTTAAGGTCAGTGGCTCGATACAATGCTTCTAAATTGCGTTTGGCTCAAGAGGCCACAGTGTGGCTCCAGCCCAACACTCGCAATGTCAAGCACTCAAACATGGAGGAGAGAAAAAAAAATACAGAATTCCAAAGCCTTTGTAAAGGAAAGCGGGCGGCACAAATTCAATGCCAAATGGAGATGACTGTTTGTTGCCCTTCTGACATTTGACTGGAGGTTTGCCAAGTACTCTTATCACTATGAGCTCGTAGTTGGCACAAGTTGTTGTCCTCAGAAGTTCAGAGCGCCACAAGAAAAACACGCAATTAAATCCCGGAAAAACTAAAGGCAGTGTGGTTTTCTACGAAACCAAGAGGAACAACTTTGGTCTTTGTCATGTGCTTCCTATATTCGGAGGGGCAAACCCGAGCACGGGCTTCTGGGACCTGAAGCTTCTGCCTGAGAGTGACTTAAAAGCAGCCGGCGTTGTCTCGATAAGTGTGATAACACGGCGCTCGCTCAGCTTAGGAAACACATACAAATGTGGAACTGAGCAGTGTGAACACATACATGCTGAGACAATCACCTCTGGTAGACTGTGCGGTAAGTGTGCAATAGTGCAGCAGGGCAATTTGAGAAAATGTGTAGTTTTCTGCAATCTATACGGGTTGTCACGTCACCCTTTTTCAGCCTGAGAGTGCAACTGAGCATAATGTGTTTGTCAGAGATTGTTTTGCTGGGGGAATAAAAAAAAGCTCCATGCAGTTTTATTCATCTGTTTGTAAAAAGCCAAAGGGAATACGGGCGGTTCTCATTTATATTACAAGTATCTTTCCATTCAGGATTGTTCCTGCTTAGGTCACAAATTGTTGAACGTGTGTGTGTGTGTGTGTGTGTGTGTGTGTGTGTGTGTGTGTGTGTGTGTGTGTGTGTGTGTGTGTGTGTGTGTGTGTGTGTGTGTGTGTGTGTGTGTGTGTGTGTGTGTGTGTGTGTGTGTGTGCGTGTGTGATTGTCTCTTGATCTGCCCTGTGATGAACTGCTGACCTGTCCATGCCTTAGAATTACTCGTGGTGGTTTGATTGTTCAGTATAAAATCATAGGTCGAACTAATCAATCGATAGAAATTAAAGACTTGCGTCTCCTTGTGTTACGTCAGGCCTCAGAATCCCCACACACACCGTTAAGCATTTTAATAAATGATGCCAAATGATGAATTCTGATCTCCTCCAATCCAGCTCCTCCATCACTCATAGTGTTTTGTGTGTAAAACTAGAATAGTTCATGATTGTATGCAAAAGAGCTTCCTCGGCCTGACTTTGCATTTTCCTTTTGCAAAATGTCTCTTCCTAGTGGGCAGATACAACTCCAATGAGTGAAAAGGAGATGTTATGACCACTGGATTAGATTGTGGTATCAAATACATGTATTAGGATCAAAACCAGAAACAAAAAGATGCAGTGAAATTGAACCTTTAGTTGAATTAAAACACAAAGGCATTTTGCTTCTAGGTTTATAGAAAACTATGTTATTAAACAGTTAGATTTGAAAGAATACACAAACTTGTATCTTATTAAAAGCCAATTTGAGAGCAGAGGCCTTGAGAAACTGACGAGCAGAAATAGGAGGCAGGAAGTGGAAGAAATACAGTTGGCGCATGTATCACCATGAAAGAAAAAAATGCACCCATGATCTGATGCGATATTCAAAGCAGTGCGTGTATATTAGGGTTTGCAGTGCTGCAGTATAATATGATTAGTGGCTGTGCAGCTCAGAGTCCGTCCTGCACAACAGCAGTTTGCCCGAGACCACCAACAGGCAGACCAACTGTCGGCAGTCTGATCATATGCTAAGCATACTAACAAAACTGCGCAGAAAGCTGCGAACACACTTGTGAAATTTAAGTGCGTTCTTAACTTGCTCTTGACCTTTTTTTGCAGTTAATTTGGAAAAAGAGGGCCTCGGAGGATGGTGTGTGGGTTGTTTGGAGTGTGTGGGAAGAGGAATGTTTACTTCTGGTCAAAAAAATGTTTTCCTTAAGTTAAGTTTCTTAAGTTTTGTTTTCTCACTGAATCGTCCATTTCAACGAGATTTGGAAAAAGCAGAGCTGCGTTTTATCTACACTTCATCTTTCCTTTTGATGTGTGTTGTTCCCTCATATCTATCAAACTTTTTTACCGCTTTGTTCAGATCATTTTCACCCTATATAACAAAATGTCTGTTTCACAGTCTTGGGGAATAATTGTGCTCAATGTTTTAGACTTTTCCGTCGAAACAAACCTGACTCAACTGAACGAGGCTCCTGCAGAGCTCAATGGAGGTCTGGATTGTTTTACACCCTTTCTGAGATCAAGAGCACCAGACCCAAGTTTTTAAACAAAACTTGATGTTTGAAGGTTAATGTGACATCTATTCTGATTCTGCAGCTTCCACCACAACGACATGTGCTGCGCTAAATGCTAAACAATACATATACTGGATTATTGGTACGTGTGTACCAGTTAAGAACTCACCGAGAATTTAGACCGAGGAATTCAAGCACAGTAATTGTGCAAAACGACAAGGATGCAGCGGTTCTGAAGTCAGTCGCATCCTGTCTGGAGTCATTTTGTTCTGTTCTGCATTCACGATCCAGCCAGACTTTAATTGAACTCCATTACAGGAGTGCCACGTTCATCTATCTGGTGCACACCAGGGTGCTGATGGCAACATTCTCACTTCCATACAACACACTAATGCAGCAATCACACCGGGGTTTCCTTTAACTAAACTAAATGTTAGAAATATGAGCGATTGTGTAAAACGTAGAAAGATCATCTTTATGAGAGATTCGGCTTCTTCCATTGGGACAAAAGCACAGCCTCACATCAAAGACATGGCTTATTTCAGCTGATATTATTCGTGATAAAAATCAACGCTAAAATTCATTCATTTGAGCCAAAATATTGATTAACTTAAAAACAGTTTTTGGACAAATGCGACAAAAAGCAACAGTTCTGCTAATTTGACAGGAAAATGAACTTGACTGTCCACAATGTATGAAACCTTATTACGCCACTGAATGAAATAAATCCAATGATCATTCTATCACAATGCCATATTACAATACCTAAATTTCACTGGCATAAAAACGTAATGTGCCCTCAGGCGTGACGGAAACAAATGTGCAAAAAGCAGCAACTGACCTTGGAATTGGGAAAATACTGTATTAGTGTAAACAATCTATCCTTTCAATATATTTACGCCAAGATAGACAGGACATCCACTTCAAATGCTTAAAAGACAGAAAAAGGAACAAGTCTAAAGTGGAGAAGAGAAAGAATTTGACCCTTTTCCCCTCTAAATCTACACACAAACTCTTTCCCTCACTCTCTCCCTTTTCTGAAAGGTTAATGCGATGCTAATGTGGCCTATATTGAGAGGGTGATCATTATTTTCAGACCTTTTCTGCACACCTCACCTGTGTATGAAAACTGTTTGCAGAGGTTGGAGGCACATTCTTCTCTCATCTAAATGAAGCAACATCACATTGTGAAAATATTCCACTGCACGGTAGGACATGAGCTCCATGGGTAACTTTGAGTTGCCGTGTTGAAGTGTTTATTGTTAACGTAGTAATCATGGGTGCATTAAAAGAACACAAGAATAATTTCATAACAAAAGTTGGAAAATCCATAAACCAATGGGGAATTTAGTTTATCAATTACCCAAGTTTTAGGACAGTGCGAGGAAATCAGAGTGTCCACTTGGGGTCTCATATATGATCGTAGTCAGTGCTATGAGACTGTTTTGAAAAGTGAGGTCAAATGCATGTCTAGACTGTTGTGGATTTGAGTTTTGAGACGAGTTTTTTGTGTGGAATATGTGACTCCCTTAAGTCGACCAATGGTGTGAATGTGTGCGTGTCTTTCTGTTGGACTGTCCAGACTGTGTCCTGGATTGATGGACGGGCAGAACCCTGGCCAGGCACAACCATATAAACATTCACTAATTCATTCGACAAATTTACCTGAAACGTGTCTTCAGATTGTAGGAATGAGAAAACACTTCCAAACACTAAGCAAGGACTCAAACCATGAATTGTCTTATGGTGAAGCAGTAGTGCTCACCTCGACACTAAATCACCACAAGCTTTGCCTCTGCCTGTCTTAAAGTGAACAAAAACCATTAAAATGTGTAAAACAGAGAGTCATTCTTTAAATAAGTGTTTTTGGTTGGTAGATGTATATACAGTAGGGTTAATCCACTGAAGCTCCAGTTCTGCGAGCCAGAGGTCATAAATTTGGATATGACGGCGTTTGAATTCAATTCAATTCAACTTTATTTATAGAGCACCAAATACAGCAAAGTCATTTCCAGGTGCTTTTAACAGAGAGAAACCCAACAAATCAAATCCACATGCGCAAGCCATCTTCTTCAAACGTTTGATTTCAACCTTCTCTGAATCGAAGGTGACCTCCACAGACCACTGTTGCTGTTGCAATGTTCGATCAATGGTAGAGGGTGACACGGTGTAGCGACAAGGCTCCTACTGCCTCGACTTTGCAAGAAGTGGTTTTCTTTTATGTTTCAGCTCCATTTCTGTTGGTCAGCTTGTTCAGCCGCAGCGCTGGTGTCCCATGGAGCATTCTGCTGCATTTCCATTGGTTGCTCACGAGCTGCTCACGGTGTTGTGAGTCGGCCATCGTGGAATTTCTGACATAGTCAGAAAATTACTGGCGGCTGTCGGTGGCCGCTCGACCGTGACATCGACTGTCCACCCGTCTCACTGCACTGCACAGGGCCACAGACTTTTAACCGCGGCGCAGATATCTTCACAATCAGCCATCTTGTCTCTGAGACGGCCGAAATCACACGTTGAGCAGCAAGCATGACGGAAACTTCAGTGAAGATGCATTTTTCTTTATTTTTCATTTCATGAAACATTTGCATTGCAATCATTTCACAGCACCGTGATTCACTCCACTTTCATCTGACAAACAACTTTTCTATGCAGATTCAAATTAAAGTAATCAAAAAGAACAAAGCAGCACTGCCAAGTAAAAAGAACAAATTCTAAGAATTACAAAAATGCATAAAGGTAATCAAAAGTAATACATCAGTTAAGTGACAACAAACAAACAAACAGTTTTTTAGTCTTCTTTACTTTCTTTTAAATAAGATTGAAGAAAGAAGCTCAGTATGCAGACATTTCTTCTGCCCTGTGAGGGACATGTCCAGAGTTTATCCTGCCGTCACCCAGACTCTTCCATCTTCAACTTTGGCAACAGCAACCCTCAGTGGGATCAAGTGCTCTAGAAGACAATAGACGGATTCTGTAAAGATAGCAGCGCTTTTGTTTCAAATTCTTTGGGATCACACAAATTTAAAAAAAACAACATTTTGGCTGGGAAAATATCATACTGGAGGTCATGCAGTACATTACAGCAGATGTTGGTGTAATTGAACCCATCAGTGCCTGCTGGAAGTTAATAAAACTCAAACACCTTGGAGCACTAACGGCAGCACTGCAGGCTGGAAGTCAAGACTTCTACACGTTTGACTCAATGTTGCACAGCAACAATGGGAGATACAACCACAGAATGTAATAGTGGCTACCAAGGGGGCTTTTTTCTTTTTGTGTGGATTTTGCATGTCCTCCCTGTGCCTGTCATACTCTGGATTCCTCCCACAAACCAAATAGATGTTATTTGGGTTGATTGGTTGTAAATTGTGTGCACATGTAAGTATATGCGAGTTTGTGATGAATTGCGTGAGCTCATATGGGCCATTACCTAGAGCTGAAAACCTTCCTCCTCCTCCTCCTCTGGCAGCCGTTTCTATAGTGAAGCAGAAACTTAGAGGTGAGGAGATGAAACAACTTAGAGCCTCTGTCCACGTGGAGCTGATAGATTAATGGCTCCCAACATTTTCTTCCAACTCTCAGCCTGAGAACGGCTGCAGAAAAGCTCTTAGAGTTCTGATTCACCAAAACACTACAGTGAAGCCAAATGCTGGTGGACACACCCACTCTTGTGAACATGCAAAAAGCAGAAACCTTCCAAATGAAAGCAAAGAGCAAATTTCCATGTCTTTTTTTACATGCATTAATCTACGTTTGACACCTGCAGACAATAAAGATGCATTAATATTAGTATTAGTATTGGTATTAGTATTAGTATTAGTATTAGTATTAGTATTAGTATTAGTATTAGTATTAGTATTAGTATTAGTGTTGACCACATGAACTGCATGTTAGACAGCTCAGTTTAATTCCTTTAAAGAAGCTGCTTTCTGGCTTAAAGTGAACAATTAGTTGTTCACGATGGAGGATCTGTTGATACTTAACCTTAAAAATGAAAGAATCCAGGAACTAAAATGAATGCTCGTGCTGAAAATGCTAACTAAATAAGATCAGATTAAAGTGACTGAGGGTATTTACAGGTTTGTTAAAGATGATGATGATGAAAAGTTTTAAAATACGCCGGCGCCTGACTCAACATGCAACCCATACATATTTATTTTCCCTCTCAGCACATTGACACTCAGTGGCAATGATGCTGCCAACTAAGTCAGAGCGCGTCTCTCTTTATAAATACTTCTAACCACCTTCATGCCTTGTGTAAAAGGAAATCTTTTAACTGTGTCATATTCTGGGAAGTATTGATTTATTCTCGCTTTAATTGCTTTACATCTGCCAACTGCCTCGGTGTTTGAGTTTTGAACCGGTAGATTGGAAGAAAAGGGTGGCTTTTGATCTGGGTTTTCTGCCCCGTGGCTGTGAATCTGTTGACATTTTCTTCTCAGAAAGTCTTTAAACAGGGTTATTATCCACAACTTTACCTTTTCCACACTAATTCTTCTCCTTTTTTTTTTTTTCTTTTACAGTTTTGTCTGGTTCTGTCAGGCTTTTTATTTGCTGTTATTTTATTGTCTCTCTCTCTCTCTCTCTCTCTTTTTTTTTTTTTACCTGTCTCTTGACAGTGAATCTCTCAGCCAGTGAGCAGGTATCAGAGATCATTCATGACACTCTAATCATATCTGTTGGTAATGACTGCAGTTCAAATACAAGAAGTTTCTCCTGAAGAAACAATGATATCAATATCAGCTGTGTGAGTGAGCATTTATCCCTCCTTTCATTCTGATCTGAATGACAAAGCAATGGAAGTGTCTGTGTCTGACCATTTCCAGAGAGGAAAAAGCGGCTTCCATTCAGAAGACCTGAAGCAGGAATCTTTAAAGTGATTTTGAAACTCTTATGTCATCAAACTCTGAAGCTTTAGGCAAGGAAATTATAAATGTAATACAAACAAGTATGCAATAACCAACCGAGTTCACGCTTCTTAGTTGCTTAGTCATTCCAAAAACTAAGTGGGCTGTTTTTTTTTTTTTATTCTTTGGCCCAGACCTACAAAAGGTTTACGTATATACAAACGTACACATACGTGGTATTTTGTGTCATACACACACGCGTGGAAGTCGATCTTCAAATGCCAAATTCAGATTTATCTGTTGTAACCCACTGAAGTCATATTATTATTATATTATTATATATTAAGGCTCGCCTCTCTGGGTATCTTATCATTTTACAGATTTTACTGATCAGGTTTAAACTCATGAGCCTGTCTGAGGCCTGAGATCCTCAGTTGGGACTTTTCTGGTTGTCGGGAATGAAAAATTTAACCACTTGGTATTACTACTTGTCTAACTTAGCGGCTCGGGCTTTCAGAATCTGTGACTTCTTCTAAATTACTACTAAAGACACTGTCAGGCTACGTTCACACTACAAAATAATCCAAATTTGACCCCCACAGCTGCGAGTGTGTGGTTGTCAGTCTCTATCTTTTCCCTGTGATGGACTGTGTATTCACTAGGTTGTAAAGCTGTAAAATGTGATGAACATCCATGGAGAGCTTCTCACCGAAATGCCCTGAGTCCCAGAACAAACTAAGGTCTACTTGCCTAGAGACTGTGCGGCCCTAGTCAAATTCATAATGTTCATAATTACTTTATCTGAGAAGGGATGAACCCGGTTGCTTATTGCATCCTCATTTGCTTAATATTATAATCTCTGTTTTGTGTTTTGTGGGCATCTAATTGAATTACTTTGATGTGTTTATGTTTTTTGTTTTTTTTTCGGAGATGGGGGAAGAGACCAACAGCTATTACTGGAGTGTTTTATTGTGCGAGCAGACGCTAATTGCTAACTAACAGCCGGTTAGTGTTGGACGCTAATTGTGAAGTACAGCAGAGCTAATGTGGGAATAGAAAACTGGGTTAAATCACGGCATAAATTGACTGAAGATGAATATGACTCAGAAATTCACACAGAGTGGATGAATTGAGTTGAGAAACCTGAAATAGTGAGATAGCAGCTTGGCGGCGGCGTTTGAACCGAAGAAAAAAATGTTTCCGCAGACTAAAAATAAGCAGTTAAGACAAAGAACAAGAGCGAAGCATTCAGCGAAAAAAAGGGGTACAAAATTTAACAGGAGCCCCATTTTAATGAGTAAATGTCTCAAGTTGGCAAACTAAATGTACGCAGTACAGACGCAAAGTAAAAAAAAAAAATAATCAGGTAAAGTAATTATACAAGTACAGTCTCTATCTAACCATTTACATGTTGATGTGAAGCCATAAGAGAAATATTAGCTTCAGATCAGAGCAAAAGAGAAAATCAGACATTGTTGTTTGCAGTTTCGCACATTTCGATATGGAGGGAATAATTTATATTGCATATGCTTTCAGGAATTCCCATTTGATATGAAGAGTAAGCCATGCACTGCATGAGAATTTTGAAGGGAGCAAAAACTATGACTTTTTGCCATCTTATATTTGAAAAATAAAAAAAGACAAGTTCTTTTTTAAATGGTTTGGCATATTAAAAGAATGTATGGATATGATCAATACAGTTGAATGGAATGAGGCCTTGGCCTCAGTGGATGGCTGCATCTCACTGTTCAGTTCAGGTTGAATTATCTTCCCCTTTGATGTGAATTGTAGGTGACCTGTTCAAGCACAATCAATGAAAAGCTGCCTGACTGTCACCCATTATTAACTGAAGCTATTAACCGAGCTGTATAGATGGGACGCTGGGGCTCAGGTAAAGCGGCTCGTCCTCTAATCTGAAGGTTAGCACTTCAAACCCCCAACTCGGTCTGGCCGTGTGTTTCAGTGAAGACGTTGTCCTTCTTCAGCAAGAGACTGATCAGAGACTACCGGAGGGTTAACATCCGCTGTGTAGAGAAAGTCTTTGTAAGATCATAATCAAATCTTCCCAAATACTAGAACGGGCACGCTGTGGAGCACATACCTTACCCAACGCCACATTTGTTTGCAGAACCGAGTTAGCATCACTAGCATGATAGCCGTTAGCTCATATCGATGCTAACTAGGTAGGTCTGGTCGCAGCATCACTGTGTGAAAAACTGAGCAGGGAGCGTCTCCATGGCAACAGACGCTGATCTTCTTTAAACTCCTTCATGAGGTGCCTCTCTCATCCGCTTTGTATGAGAACATTTTTTTTTAACCGTTTTTGGGGATTGATTATTTATCATATACGGTTTGCCGTTAACGTCCCAAAATCTAATCAATTGGTCCTTGGATGATGACAAATCATCCCTGAAAATTACGTGTAATTTGAATGAAAGGTTTTTGCCTAAAGTTTGTAAAATACATACATACAAACAAATCAATCAACCAAACACTCAATAAATGCAGATGAAAACATAACCTTCTCATCCAACTTTAGTTGGTGGCCCAATCTTTTCTTGGCGAAGGTAATAATATTCCTGAAATGTATCTCAGCTGCCATAAAGAGGTAAAAAAGTGATAATTGATAAGATACAATCATGTAGAGTCCTTGAACCTGAGTTATCAACACAACTTTGGTGGAAAAAACAGCATTTTATTTTCTGTTCCAATGACTCTAATGCTAAGCTAATGCTTGCAGCATAGGTGCTGCTGTTTAAGAGGAAATAGTCACAGTGTGGCCATCTCGAGCCAGTAAAATAAGTTTTTTATGAGCTATATGAAAATGAGACCAAATTAAAAAAAACCTGTCTTCAGGAAGTCCAGGTCGGTACAGTTTCATCACACAATCAAAAACCACGTGTCGTCAGTAGTTTATGGTCGCAAAATATTTTGGAGCTGTGAAAGTGAAAGTGAAAGTGAATGCATATGTAGTATATGATGTGTGTTTGCCGTATGATAAAGTGCGACCAGTCCAGGGTGTACCCTTCTCTCACACATTGTCAAATGGAATCAAGGCCCCTCAACTTTAATGGGCATTCATGAGGATATCTTTTATTATGGCTGTATTCCTGAGTGGTATGGGTTCATGGATGGCCAGAGCCATGGTCACACAACTCCGGCAACTAATCGAAATGCAACACATTATGATGCAATTATCAATGAGACGCCAGAGCATAAGAACAAGCGACACAGCAGAATTTAAACCAAAATTGATCAAATATGCATCAGAAAATGAAAACAGTAACGGAAAGAGTGTTTGAGAAGTTTGTGAGGGACTGGAGGAAAGCAGAAACACAAAACAAAGGAGGCGTTGTGGGCTAAAGCCTTGATGGTCAGACCTGGAGGAACAAATTCACAGATGGTTCTGGAACAACAGCTACTGACAGAGGATTATCGATACTGCAGTTACATCTGGGCATAAAAAACTAAACAAATATGATTTATCTATATATATTTTTCTCTCTGTGGTGCATTTTTTTGACAGATGCAACTTATACTCCAGTGCGACTCATAGTCCGTAAAGTATTGTAAGTGAGTTAATGATTTTTCAGAGGCCAGAGACTTTACCAAAGGTGATGCATTGTACATAGAGGGAAATTATGAAACAAGTGAACTGTGATATTGCTCTGACCTTGAGCTCACTGATGTGAACCTACACCACACACCCTCATCGTTTTGCTTATCGGCTCTTGAAGGCCCAAGGCTCCGACTGATGATAACAATGAATCCTCTATAGACTGTTAAATCTGGGAGGATATGCAGGCCCGGCCTCCCTGACCTTCAGTCCACACCCCCGAACACATCCAGGAGCCAGAAATGAGTCACATCCACTCATGAACACTCTGAAGCAATCCTCATTATATCTCAGTTTGTCTCTAGTTTTCTTTCCTTCTATCTTTCTTTTTCTCCTCAGGATTTCTCCGGCAGGGGAAAAAGGGGGTGGGGGGGCTTCCTAGCGTTTCTGTCTCTGGGGCCTCAAGCTGCAATGCTAATTTGGTGTCGACATGCTAAATGAAAAATGCACCCACTCCAGTCACTTCAGTAACGACTCCAGCACTTAGCAACTTTAGGCTGTTTGTCTTCTTCTTCTTTGTTTTTCATGAATATATCCCCCCCCCCCCCCCCCCCCCCCCCCCCACCCTCTTCCCCACCCCCCACCTCCGTTCGTCTGTGGTTAAATCCCCGAGCGCTCACCCCACCTATCGCCTGGATTCAAAATTAGAATTCAGGACTGCTGCCGTCCCGGCCTCAGCGAGCAGGCAGTGCAGAGGAGTTTGGAGCGTTCAGCAGGTTGAAGTATCATTAGCACTGACATTATCAGCTGCCACCTCAGAGCCTCTGAACTATAAAGACTGCTGAGGTTCAAAGACTCAGCCTCCATAAACAGATCTTTGGGAGGGGAGGGGAGGGGAGGGGAGGGGAGGGCGGTGGGAGAGAGTATTTGAGAGAGATTGAGTGAAGGTGAAAAAGGGGCGAAGTTGCAAAACAAGAAGAAATCCCACCAGTGGTGCAGCGAGAGAGAGAGAGAGAGAGAGAGAGAGAGAGAGAGAGAGAGAGAGAGAGAGAATTGCAGAAAACATCAGAAAACATGCACATAAATTACTAAATTTTTATTCATTCAAATCAAAATGGGAAGATCGTTATTATAAGATGTTCTTTGAAATGTTGTTCTGGGTAACTTTCTTTCTTCTTTTTTTACGGGTCCCTGCTTTCTATTTATTTAATAGATGACTGAAGACGTTTCATTCATGTCTTCTTTGATTTGACTAACAGAACATTTTTTTGTACTTTCTCAAACGTCATTAGCCATTTTTCATCCTTTTATTTTTCAAGCCTACATATTTATTAATATATATTTGAGTTTTTATTCAGTTATATTTCTTTACCAACATCAGTTTCACATTTCTTAGCCATTTTATCCTTTTATGTATTTGTCAGTTGATCATTACCAGTTTTCCCATGTTTAATTAAAGTAATGCCTTTTTCAAGCGTGTCAATTAGATATATAACATATGTGTGTATGTGTGGGTATACGCAAATATAGATTATTCATTTTGTGTAAATACATTTTCCTAAAATATACATTTAATTATTTACATTATCATTAAGATGTTTATATATGGATTTGTGTGTGTGTGTGTGTGTGTGTGTGTGTGTGTGTGTGTGTGTGTGTGTGTACTTGCACACACATTTTCACTCGTCTGAAATTAATTTTAGTCCTTCTAATCTTGTAACTCGCTTAGACAAGAAAATCATCTGATTTTACATTAAACCAACTGTAATTTCATTTATTTCACTAAAGCAAAAGCATCTTTATTAGAATTTCTTTTTTTTTTTTTTTTTTGTGATGTATTATCGTAGTGACAATGAATTCCGTTTTCTTTCTGTGTGGAGTTTGCATGTTTACCCAGAGCATGTGTGGGTTTTGTTTGTGTGGTTGTTTATCGTTCTGCGTTTGCCCTGCAACTAACCGGTGACCTGTCCAAAGTCTTCACCCATAGTCAGCTGAGATAAACTCCAGCGACACAGAAGATAGATGGATTTAAAAAAAAAAAAAAAACTAAAAACTAAACCATTATTTCGTGCAAACACCTATGCAAGGTATTTGGCAGGCAGACTGTTGATATTATCTTGAAGAACAGTTCTCCTCCAGATTTTGGATTTCACAGTTGTTTTTGTGTTTTTAATCCCCGACTGTCTCTGTGATGTTGAGCTGGAGGATCTCTGGGGGCCTCACCATCTGTTGCAGGCTCCCACTTTCTTTTGTCAGCGGAGATAGTTCTTTATGGCGGTGGCAGCACGTCTGATGATTCTTCAATTCATCCTGCTGAGTGATGGCCACAAAAGCCTCTCCGATCAAACTGCACGATGGATGGCACTTTTATTGAATTCTGGCTGTATTGAGCGCACAATGATCAAACTAATATTCACTGTGTAATAT
This sequence comes from Lipophrys pholis, assembly GCF_963383615.2. NCBI lineage: Eukaryota > Metazoa > Chordata > Actinopteri > Blenniiformes > Blenniidae > Lipophrys > Lipophrys pholis. The sequence goes on from NC_137632.1 coordinate 8,438,414, forward strand.
TCTTCTGTCTTTGGAAGTGAGAAAACAAATATATTTAATAAAATAATAAAAGATGCCTTTTGAGGCGCAGAGAAAGTGCACCGTGGCGACAATGCTTACATGCGCCTGCATGAAGCCGCAGCCGCTGTGAGAAGAAAGTGGGATTAACAAAGCTGATTTAAAAGGATTAGAGGGGCCAACAGAAAATAGAGGACCACAGGACACCTTCGTATCCACGTGGGAATAAGCACATGCAGACACACATGTACAAATGTCAAGTCTCCGTAATCTCTCTCAAGTGCATTGTCGCATATCGTTTGCGCACGTAATTATTAGAGTGCGATCCATAAAAGCTGGTCCAGTTGACAGATATGAGAGCAGAAGAGGAGGACGCCGGGCGTGGGGGGACGTGAAGGAGCTTACTGTGGAGAGCCAAAAGAGGAACAATGTGAAGATTATCACCGACAGAACAAGAGCTGCTCATGTGGCTCGCGAGTCCAGAAGAGCTCTTGTAGAAATGTGGCTGTGCCTGTGTGGACAGGTTTTACTGATGAGCATAATCTTGATTCTAGTCCTGTTTATCGCGCCAAATTATCGTCAATTATTTCAAATGGAATTTGACATATTGACATCATTTGTTGAGTCTCGTAACACAGTGAGAGTTGTGCTTCTGCGTCGGGTGGCCTGGTGATGCCTGAGAGAAAAGAAAATTACTCCCACAAAAACTTTCTGCAAGGACTTTGTATGATTTGTGACTTTTTGTGTGTGTGTGTGTGTGTGTGTGTGTGTGTGTGTGTGTGTGTGTGTGTGTGTGTGTGTGTGTGTGTGTGTGAGCTGAGTCTATAGTGCGCCGTAGAGGGATTCCGAAAAAAGTTGCGTTTCCCCCCGTTTACACAGGCAGTTTTCAAAAAATTCCATCTAAAAAGTTCTATTTTCAGAGGCTCCGAGCACCGGTGTCATTTAAACAATGAAATAAAAGTTTTCCATTTTCACTTGAAAATGCTGTCGGGCCTAAAGAGCGAGTGGATTGTGTTGAAAACGTCAAACTGGTGACGATGTCATCGATGTGATGGCATCACAGGTTGTGCTTTTCACCACAAGACGTGGTCATGAAGCTTTTGGTTTAAAAGGTCAGTGGGTGTTCCTGCTTCTCAGCATTCACAGACATTCAGTATTAACCCATCTGTGCCATAATTTGCTGATTCATAAAATCAACAATCCCAAGCTTTGTTGAACAGGAGCTATAACTGAGGTTTGTTGAGCCTTATTGGCTGGAAGGTGAAAAATGTGTGGCAACATGATTTATTTACTTGTGTAACTTTTGGCTAAATTGTACATGTGAGACTATTTTCAATGCAACATATTTTTACTTTTACAATTCTGCTTATAAACACTGCTGCCACAAAGCCCTCAGTGCCTGGAAGACACTATTAAACACACAGTGACTGTCTTATTTTGGTTATGAGGGAAATACGATAATTGCATCCAAAAATACAATAATTTTAAACCTCTTCCGCAATAATCCTACATTTCCCATGTGGCAACGCTGCTGCTACACATCCCGCCTTATACGGTTCTGGTTTATGAAGGTGTGTCCAGGCTGAAGCAATGAGCAGTGGGGTTTTTTGTTGGTGTTTTTCTTGAGGAAAGTTCTTGTGAAGACAAAGATTCAAACCAAAGTTTGTCTTTGATGCATTAAAATCCTAGAACAACTCTGACCTTCACAATATCTTTTTAAAAGCTCTGGAAAGGTTTTTAGATTATTTTCAAACTAGTGATCAACCACCAGGAACAAAGCAAAGCCTTACATCTGATCTCCTGTCCGTTCTGCACAGTCAGCGGTTACTCAGCAGTGCCACAGTGGCTGCTGGATGGCGAGTGAAGCCGCTTAAAGGGTGAAAGAAACCAGGAGCATAGAAAGATGCCTAATACATACAAGTTTCAGTTAAATACACTTTTTTTTTAACCAAAACTAGCAGACCTGCTTCAGCCATTACATTAATCCATAATAACATAATGACACCAGTGTAATATTGCCAGATGATCAGTGTGCAGCTTCCAATATTGTGAAACGGTTACAATTCATTCTAGATTGAAGTTGTGAGCTTCGTCACTAAAACTAAAAAATGCTGCATAGTCATTGTGGAAAATTAGTAGTTTGGAAGTACATGCTGCCATTTCCTGCACATTCTGACCAATGAGGGCTGAGCTCTCGCTTTAAGTTACTATCTTTCAACCTCTTCTCTTCCTTGCTTTGTTCCTAAACCCTTTGCTTGTTGGTTTGATGGAGATTGTGCGTTATGGCGTTCGCATTATCCAGAATCGTCGTCTCCAGTGATGTACAGCTGGTCATTTTTCACTAAACTGTTTATTTGAGGTGACGTGCCTCATTAACTAACTCAGTCTTAAGAGCGGCATCAAAAACTTGACATTGTACACTTGCATTCCTCGTACCTGAGGTGCATTAACTTTGACATATCTGACGAATAGACCTGCTTTCTGCAGGTTTGTATTTTATCTCAGTGGTTTTGTTCTTCTCGTTGTCATTAGTGCATAAATTGTGTCAAAAAACATCCAGATCCAGATTGTATAGAATCATCCTACTAACCGTTATAAGTTCTCTTAACACTACAATAACACAGCGATGTGTCCATTACAGGAACAAGCCTTACTAAATGGCACATTCAAAACAAAACGCAAATCCTTTTGTTTCCTTTTTGGGTTTTTTAAATGGTAACTGGTAACTGTTGAAAATAATGTATAAATTGCATTGAGTTTAATTGCACATTTTTGTCCTGAGGAGAAGTTTTACGAGCAGGACTCATAATATAAATCATTTGACCGTATGTTTGTTCTTTTTTAATCAATTCAATTTGATTTAAGTTCAAACAATTTAGCCTTTAGAAGTGCAGATATACAAAGAGGGAACAATTATTTCATGTAGATATGAAAAACCAATCTCCGCCAGACACATTTAAAGATGTTTGTAATTTCTGCAAAGCCACACAATCACATATTTGTGCCTCAACTCAAATTTCAAGGAGAAACATCACGATATTTTGTGGGCGTCTGAAAATCAAGATCTTTTCTTTTTGGTGGAAACATTGGAAATGAGGCCGAAAGGTGAATTGATTCTGTTTTCGCCTTTTTAAGCGATCTCCTCATTCATGCGGCTCATTCGGAGGAAATGTAGTCGAACCTGACTGCAGCCAGCTGGTACCTGCAGTTTAAAGGCGTTTCTTAAATCATTCAGAACAATCACTACTGAACCATATACATTCACTCAGACACTCACTGGTGCTCCTGATTGGCTGCTTGACAACAGGAGGGGGGGGCCCTGGGGGGGAAATCTTCTCATCGCCATGGCTACAGGGACCGGGGATGACAGCGACAGCATTAATTATTTTAGCATCGGGAGTGACTGAGGCTGACGCCCGGTGGGACTGTGGTGGAGGGCCAATAGTAATTAACCACTGCCTGCTCTCACGTGTCACTTCCTGTGCCCGGGGTGTGTAAGCAGGGGGTCGTGATGTTCTCCTGTAATTACTGCATGTTCACTTTCTCCTCTTTGCTCTCATTACTTTGATTGCTTGACTAAAAGGATCAGCGATAAAGGTGATTGAGTTAGATATCAGCTTTGCTGGTAAGACTGCCGGGGGGGTGTTTTTTTCTTTACCTTTTTTGTTGTTTGTTTGTATTGATGCTGCAGCAGCATGAGCGTTCAGCCCTTCAGCACCTGCCCATTTTAGCTTTAGAGTGTGTTTTCATATCGTTAAGGGATCATTTTATGATGCCATTGTTGGAAAGAAGCAGCCATTGAGGTGGGTGCACATCACACTTTAATCACCATATTTGTATGTCTGTGTGGTTTGCAGTGGCAGTGAGGATGGAGGGTCTAATTTCTCACTTCTGATTCAAAGCCATCGCTGCGCTCTGGGTTGTTCAGGGTTGTTGTTTTTTTTCTTCATTCATTTCACATTAAACAGACAGACCTTTTCTCCTTGTTATGATGCTATTCACCATAATGTTCCAAATGTAGGATATTGAAGTCATTTATCAGTGTGTAACATTCCGAACCCAGTTCTGCCCAACAACAGCACAAACAAGAGAAACATGCGGGATGTGAGACGTCAGGTGTGCGACGGTGACTTGACGACCACGTCAGGAGAGCTACAGGTGCGGGATGTTGCTGTTAGGAAGCCGCTGAAAGGCTTTAAAATGCTGCATGTTAAATGTTCTGGACGGGAGGAGCAGGCGGTACCAGAACGTGAGAGCAATGACGGCTGGAGGGAAACCAGTGAAGACGATCTGGAGTCGGTGCTATATATAAAAGCTCTATGCAAAGTTGTTTAGTCAAGCATGTTTTATTGCATCATGTGTCCACGTCTCATTTACATTTATTTTATCCAGTGTTTCATTCCATGCAAGTGTTTTTTTCTCAATTTTTCAAAAGTAAAAAGTATTTTCTTAAATCATAAAATAGATGTTGTGGAAATGTACTCGATTTCATATCTCGACTAAAAGGTTTAGAAAAGAATCCAACAATTGATGAAAACACAATAGAATATTTGTTTAACCGACCCTTTTTTTGCTAATTACAAGGTTTTCTTGCTGACTCTTAAATTTGCTGCTCAAAACATGTTTCATAAGGATTTGTTTAGTTCAACCAACACGTGTCTGAAGTGGTTGTTCAGTGGGAAACTTGTCATGCAAACTATTGACTTTAAGAATTGGCCTCTTTGATCTCAACGGTATCTTTTCATGGTTTAGCTAACTGCACTCACGCACACTTTTTTCTTTTTTCTTTTGGCCTTTTTCAGGAGAAAAGATCTCCACCTTTCATGGTTTTGATCGTCTGTGGGGTTTTCCACATTAAGTGAGTAACGGAAATGTTTCAGAGTTCAGTCACTGTCTGTTGCAAATAAAGGAAAGTGGGTTTGATTGTGATGAGTCTCGATCATTCTGAGGCGATATGGCGATACTGCTGAATTCTTAATGTCATTTGACAGTTGTGATGCGTTCAGATCATTACAATCCAAGTACAGAGCAGTCTTTGAGCTGATTTGCACTGTGGAAAAAGGACCATGATGCAGTTTTGACCTCACCTGAAAGCTTGAAGCACTCCCAAAGCCAAACTTTATGTATTTTATATTCTGTATTAGTCAAGCATCATTAATTACTTAGGAGCGTTGGTACGATGTGTCCCCAAAATTTACAAAAATATTCCCTCTCCTCCCCTGGTCATGTTGTTCTGCAGCTGGAGCAAGTCAGCACATTGTTTTCTTGGCATAAAGACTGAGGGGGGAAAGGCTGCATGCACCATTTATGTGTCTTGCACCTATTTTAATACAATCCGACATAATTAAGGCACATATCATTAATTTTTGATGGGTGATGAGTCATTTTGTTTGTGAATAAGTGCGTCAAAGTGTGCACACGTGCAAAAGAATGAGAAAATGCTTTTAAAAGACGTATATTCAAGGATATGATGTGATCTGGTGGGATGACACTGGCTTTGAAATCATTTGGTGCTAAGCAGAAGGTTTTTTTCTTTCCTGTAAGACGATGAGATCATTCCTCCAACTGAGAAACATTGCTCTACTCCGACATGTTTTATTCAGAGATGACATCATGTTACTGGAAGAGTTTGCTTCCCTCTTCAAAGAGGGTCATGCGAAGCAGAATCCGGGCTGAAAACACAGAGTGTGAGTTTGAGAAAAAAAAAAAAAAAAAAAAAAAATCTTTCAAATCCTCTAAAATGTAGTTTTCTTGTTTGTGCTTCCAGTGATTTTCTTCAAACTTCTGTGAACCAGAAACCTTATCGCACATACTGTATCCACCCACACACCCGGCACTGACACGCACACACACACACACACACACACACACACACACACACACACACACACACACACACACACACACACACACACACACACACACACACACACACACGCGCAATTGGAGCGTCCCACATGGATAGACACCACACAAACACGCACGCCTGCTTGCTCTGCTGAAACTCTTTGCTGAGCAGTCTGAAAGCTCCCAAACTGCTTCCCGCCTCCTCACCTCCTGTCTGTACTCCATCTCCATCTATCCTTCCATCTTCCCATCCGTCTTTCAGTCCACCCATGCCTCATCTGTCCGCCTCTCTCTCTGTACTAGTTCTTGTTTCTGTTTACAAGGTCCTGGCATGAAAGTGTCTCGTGAGTATAAGAACTTGTGGAAGGCTCTGGAACGGGCCGCTTAGTGTATTTGTTTTCTCATAAATGTCAAAGCAGAATAAGAGAGAACCGAGAACTCGGTCCACAAACCTACAGTTCTATGTACACTGACACCAAAGCAAAATTAAGTTGTGGACTTGAACTAAAATAATTAAAATGTATTTAGGCATCAAGCAATGACTTGTGGGATTTATTGTCAATCTTTATGTTGGAGTTGTGTTTAGGATTCCAACCTTTATGTGAGGAGTTTGCATGTTTGTCCTGTTAGTCTTTTTTCCAGATACCCCTGCATTTCAGGTTGTGTGAATGTATTCCTTTGCACAGTGGTGGACTGTTTCCTGTCTTTCACTCTTTGTATTAAGATTCCTGTGATGCCAATCGGATAAAACCAAAAAATACATACTGATAGGACTAAAGTTCTGATTGAAGCTTGTGGTCAAGTGAAGTGAAGTGGGTCCAACCAGAACCAGGTTTTAAGTTAACTTGTTACACATGAAGGTTTTGTAAAAATGAAAATAATGTCGGGAGAATTTGTTTTTCATTTGCACTATTTTCTGTAAATACTCTTTAAGGAGTATTTAATACCTGCAGCAGGATCTTCATGTGTGTCCCTAAAACAGGGCAGCAAGCATTTATGCACGAGACAGTAGATACATCTTTATTTACCTTCTCCTTAGCAAGAGGACAGGAGTGATCACAGTCTGACAGCAGATGATATTGTAAAATTATCTGCAGACGGTTCAGCTGCCACTTAAGACTAAAGCTATATTTGTTACACGATGCTCTGCTGACTTCCCTGAAAGGTACAGCTACAGTTTAGGACTATTTCTTGGTAAATGTGCTCTCATAATTAGATTTTTAAATTCCATTAAAATAAAACCAATTACAATACAGTCATTTCGAAGCCCCAACTACCGTGAAGACATGATCCCCAACACAATGTGGGAGGAAAAAGAAAATCTACATGCACACAGGACTATCAGGAGCGAGCAAAGAAAACTCCCAATGGGGAACTGAATAAGCACACCTAAGCTCTTGAAGGGAGTGAGAGATAGCAGGTTGTTCTGTTATTCCACACAAGGCTTAAAACACACCTTGAAATAATTAGGAGAATCAGCGTGACTCCTTTGAACCATTCACTGCACACTGACCACATACTACTCAATAATGAAACAGCAAAAAGGGGACTTGGATACAACACTTCACAGTTTTGTAGACTGCTCAGTCAAAGAGACATTGATTCACCTGCTGTGCATGTTTTTATGACTATGGGGGGAGGGGGGGGGGGGGGGGGGGGGTTATGGAAGTCCTGTGAGAAAATCTGAATCAAACCAAGGACTTTCTAGCTGTCAGGTAACCGTGCAAACAGCAGCACGACTGTGTGGTGCCGGATAAAAGCATGAGCTTGTTAAATTAGACTTAAAACACATTTGTTATTGTCGGTGTTACTAAGAAACTACAGGCCAGATTCTCACAGCTCACCGTGCAAAATGGACATGATATGACATGATAATATAAAAAACAAGGAATTGGAACTGATGTTGAATTGGTGGAAGGGGTGGCTGCTGGGATTTAAAGGGACACTACGTAATATTTTATTTTAAGGTAAACTTATCTCACATCCATCTTCCATTCCACTTTATGCTGGAGGAGCCGACGCTGTGGGGTGAAAGCAGGATACACCCTGGACAGGTCGCCTGTCCATCACGGGACAAATGCAGGGAAACAGAAAATCACGAGTACGGGGGAGGAAGCCCATGCATGCAGGGGAGAACATGCAAACTCCACACAGAAAAGCCCGGCTGGTATTTCAACCCACAACCTTCTGTCTATGAGGTAAGAGCACTAACTAATAAGCACAAATTAGAAGAATGGAACAAACAAATAGTTCCAATGTGATTTGTTCCAAGTAAATCTACTGAAATCAGAAATTTCTCATTCAGGCAAAATGTTTAATTATTATACAATTCCATAGTCCACATCACAAGCAGGTGTAGAGTATTTACACACTGGACATAATCTGGACGACTGCGAGTACCAACTAAGAAGAAGAGCCAAAACCGTGAAAGGACAGACTGACACTAAAGTGACTTAACATTGCTTCCCAATGTGTAACAAAGCACGACTTACATTTCGCTTGTTGCTTCTCACATTAATGTTACTGTGATTTAACAGCCCTCCCAGAACCACCGGGCAGGATAAATGACTAAATGCACCCTGAAGTGGACCTGAAATGTATTTGAGTTGTGTTTTAAAGGAGCACATTTAGCGGTTCCATGTTCACGTGAGCAGGCAGCCACTGTGGCGCCACCACACACTGCTGGTTTGGTGCGAGGCTTAAAACAGACAAGCAGGTCTGAGCCGACTCCCTCTGAGAGACAGAGCGTAAAGAATGGGGCTACTTAAAAATAATGAGCCCGGGTTGCTTCTCCATGTACCTGCTTTGTAGCAACCGATATCATTAAACTTTTATTGCACATAACCTCACACTGTATCAGACCAGTAAGCCTTGCAACCTTGTTTAGATCTGAGCAGCCATAAAAGAGAAAGCGCAGTGAGTTGTTAGTGTGACAGCGGTAACAGACATTATGTGTGGCCATGTTGTTTGCTTGTGGAAGTGGTAAAAAGGTGGAGTAACAGGACAAATAGGCCCGGCTCCTTAAAAATAATGACACTTGTAGGTGGGCTCTACACAAACTGTAGATTTTATCTGGTAAATTCATTCCTGTAGAGCTTACGGCTTTGATTTTAATAAACTAATTAGCTGCTGTTATGTGCTTCTATATATTTTTATTTTAATTCATTTAATAATATTTTAAATTAAAAAAAGAATAAAAAGTCCACAGATATGATGTTGGTTCTTGACTTTTATGTCAGATAAACAAGCCTTGATTTGGACCGTGGTTCACGTCCACCAACACGCACTGAGGCGTTCAGATCAGGACACCAAACACTCGGCGCAGCCTCTCCTTATCTCTCCTCTCAACCGCTCCTGTATCTGCTCTGCACCATCTGTCGTTCATTTGAATAACTGCCACAGGTAGTTAGCTTGTATTTCCATATCTCTGCCTGAATATCTGCCACAGGTCTTTTGGATTTTGTCTTCATGTCTGAACTCTCAGAGGAAGATACTATCGGGACATGAAACCACCATCTGCTGCACTTTCCTGAAACGCTTACAAACACACAGAGCATCACGATCTACAGGAGCCCCAGCAGTGGATTCATTTTCTAACATGCTCACGAGAATAATCGAGACTAAGAAGCAAAACAAAGCTGTTTCTCCGAGGACGTCTGATGTCGTTTCCAGGTTCAGAGGATGGAGGCTGTCCGAGGGTTTGTCTCACCTTTCAGTACTGAAGCACCGATCAGTAACATTTCACTGCAAAGGCTCAGTCCCAAACTTGTATATTCTCACCAGTGTCCAATATTCTACAATCCAGTGGGTGTCGGCAGCCTTCGTCAAGTGGTGAAGATGTGAAATTTTCACATATTGGTTGTCCCAGATTTTTTGCTTACAAGTGATTATTAGTCATTTGGAGCAGTCCCACGTGAGAGCAGGAAAAGATGCAAATAAAAAAAAAAATTACAGTTTGTTCCTGTTAGCTATCTCAGCAACGTTAGTGAAAAGTCACACCGTTAGATACAACTTATATAACTGCACTCAATACTGACCTGCTATTCAGTACTTGCTTGAGGTTTTGAAGACATGGCACCACTTATCCAAAAAGCTTTTATTCTGTATGAACCTGCATATAAAAGAGCCTAAATATCTTAAGAGATATACTGACCGGCCACACATTCACAAAACTCTCCACTATATACATTCTGATGGCCCGTTTTATTTACGTCTATATTGCTTTATTAAATTTTCTCTCCAGTGGAAGAAAAAAACTTTCTTTTAATGTCATGTCATATTTTGAACAATGTGCCCTGAACAACAGGAAGGTAAAGGCCTTTAACTCGACCGCTTTTGGTCTCTGACATTCATCCGTCTCAGTCTTCGAAGCTTTTGTCAGTGATGACCTTTGAAGCAATCATAGTCTGACCTGCAACACAACAACTGCTGTCTACTTTAAAGCTGCTGTGCGTCGAGAATTCAGAAACAAATGGTCCTCAGTGGGTGTGATTGTATTTGAGCTCTTAGGTGGCAGCCCGAGTGATTCATCTATTAGGAATCTCTTTTTCTTTGTGTGTGTGCTCTGATGAACCACAGGCTACAAAATCTGTCTTGTTGGGAGGATGGCTGGAGGTTAGAGAAGAATCTGAAACACAAGACAGAAAGCTCTGTAATTCCATATGAGCCAAGGCAGGAGCGGGATTATTTTTTAGATTTTTTTTTTTTTTTCTGTACTGTTGTCCCTCAGGACTCTACAGTGTGTGTGTGTGTGTGTGTGTGTGTGTGTGTGTGTGTGTGTGTGTGTGTGTGTGTGTGTGTGTGTGTGTGTGTGTGTGTGTGTGTGTGTGTGTGTGTGTGTGTGTGTGTGTGTGTGTGTGTGTGTGTGTGTGTGTGTGTGGCCACCTGCTGAGCGCTGCATAGAAACTAGACTGGGATTCTGGCGTCAATACTTCAGGGTCTGTCTGATAAGCCTGGCCTACGGGGAGAAAGCGCACCAAAATAACAACCCAGACAGAGAGAGAGAGAGCTTTACTGTCAAGGAAGGAAAAAAAAAAAAAAGAAAAACATATCAAGGGACAAAGATGACAAGACAGCCTAACAGTGGCCGGTTCCCAAAGTGCTCAAATGTATTTTCATCTCTTTTTTTTTTTTTTTGCCATTTATCAAATGAAAATGAAATTTAAAAGAATCACAGTTTTCTCTTCAGGCCATTACACTCACTCTGCATGAAAGAAAGCAAAAGCTTACTCATTCACTTATACCATTTTCACACTGAACGTGATGCTGAGACTGATGTTTTAAAAGGTCTGAGTGCATCTGCATTTCACCATTTCTTTTTCTCAGTGATGGCCGACCAGGGTTCAAAGCACAAGGGACGGGCTGCCTCGCTAAACTGAAGAGCAACTCTGTGACGGTTTCACTAAACTAATGCAAAAAAAATAAATAAAAAATGCTGTATTGATCCTAAAGTAATTTATTTCTCTGCAAAGGAGGCTTTGACAATTAGATCAACCCATAACCATTCTGACGTTATGGAGGTGGGGGCACAGCCGTGATCATATGAGCTCATTTCTCGTGTTTTGTCACTGCCTGACCGAAGAGCCTCATTTTATTACTGCTGACCGTTGCATTTGTCCATATGCTGTCATCTCTGACAGTGTTTCAGTGGGAAATCATGTGGGAAGAAGTGCTCGTTTAACTGATATTAAAGTAGGATGAAGTATCTCGACACGATGGCAGACCTATGGACTGGAAACGGCTTCGTCTGTCTGAGTTAGTTTGAGTAAAGTTTCAGATTCTGCATGAAGGCAGAAAGGTCAGACACGCAGGCACGTTCACTGACAGCAGCGGGACGCAAACATTCAAGTCTCCTTTAAGCTGTCAGTTTATGTTGTTAGTAATTTGTATGTGATCTCTATGATGGTGGAGTACATATAAACTATGTTGGAGCAGCACAAACACTCAGGAATTCTCCATTGGTACCGTTGTCAACTCACTCACACACACGCTCCGTGTTTTTACTGTGTTTTTTAATAAAACTGTTTACACTGAGCGGATGTGAGTCAAAAAGGTTGCAACTTGGAAGCCGCTTTTAAAAAGTGTTTTTTTTATTGACTCTAACAAGCGTTGGAAAAAAAACAGCAAAATAACAATGAAAGTATGGGATTTTAATTTGAAAACATTGTCATGATAACAGTGTTTCTCTCTAACGATCACCAAAATGTAATCAGATTTGTAATCGACAAACTTTAGCTGGGAGTATTTCGAAAGACGTTCAACTGTGAGAAGCAGTAACGTTCACCTTTATCCACAGTATCTCTGGTGCGACAGCCGCCTTAAACAAACTTACTGATTTAGTATGTTTAGTTTGTCGACATCTCCATTTTTGTAGTTTATCTTTGGTGTTTTCTTTGTCTCCTTCTTCTCAATGTCATTCGTTTATTCGTCACTTAAAGATGCAATCACATAGTCCCAACTGTCTGATTAAAGTCACTCACACACTGCTACAACATAAAGTAGGGCTTATTTAAGTTAAACAATAAAAGATATGTTTTATGGGTTTTTGAATTTTTCAGTGTCTGTAATTATTCATTAAATTTCTTTCTGTAAGTCTGACATTACAGCTTTATACAGACTTTAAGCTGTAATCACTGTGAAGCTGCTTGTAGTAGACGTTAGTGTACACTCATACTAGAAATGTGCCCTGGATCAGAAGAAACTGTAGTGATGGTTACACAGGGAGTGCACTGTGGTAATGACAAGAAGGAGAAAGCACTGAAAACATGAAAGTAAGTCAACAGACTAAAATGCTTTGTGATGTGGAGTGATTTCTAATTTCCACTTACACTTCAATTCATTGAGAAAGACCTGAAGATGAAAGGACAGCTTGAGCGTGCACATGCGAATGGGTACGTGTGTGTGTGTGTGTGTGTGTGTGTGTGTGTGTGTGTGTGTGTGTGGGTGTGTGTGTGTGTGTATTTTGGAAAGCGGGGTGACACTGAATAATTCAACTGTTCTGCCTGAATTCTGTGGTGAAGCCAGGCAGAAAGAGGACAACATGTGCCGTGTGTGTGTGTGTGTGTGTGTGTGTGTGTGTGTGTGTGTGTGTGTGTGTGTGTGTGTGTGTGTGTGTGTGTGTGTGTGTGTGTGTGTGTGTGTGTGTGTGTGTGTGTGTGTGTGTGTGTGTGTGAGAGTGTGAGAGTGTGAGAGAGAGTGAGTGAGTGAGTGAGTGAGTGAAGGGGCAACAGAGAAGGTCAGACATGTTGGGGGCAGAAGGGGGATTTAAATGGGATTTCTTTTTCCTTCAGCTTTAAAAAGGTGCTGTGGAGACAGAGCACTCAAAGTGGGCCAAGGAAATGGGTGAAGGTTAGCGTACCCTTCAACAAAACACACACACACACAAACACACACACACACACACACACACACACACACACACACACACACACACACACACACACACACACACACACACACACACACACACACACACACACACACACACGCACACACACACACACACACGGGTGACCAAGGAGGGTGGTCGGGACGACGCCCACTGTGATGAAGAGATCACTTTTTCCAAGACACCCATGCTTGTTTCTCAAAAGAATCATAGAAACATGAAACACCGCTCTCATGTGCCGTAAAGCACAATCTACGTTCACTGGTGAAACACTCCCCCTCTTACCTAACTGACAGCAACCATGGATGAATGCCTGTGCATGTAACCATTCCGACAATGAGAAAATAAAACATTTAAAAGGGTCCAAAAGATGAGAGAAAGTGAAGTGACATCCGTGAAGATAAAAAAAGAAAAAGATTTGATGTGACTTCAATGGTGTCAAAGCAGCAAAAATTAAAAAATTAATTAAAAAAATCAAACTTTTTAATCTTGCATTTGTCACATGATCTATCATAAATTAGTGATTAGATTGATTCATCATCAGTTCAGCAGAACAGGAATTGCTCCTTGACTGATTAACCGATGCAATTTATGAGCTGTGTTTAATCACAGTCTCAGACTCGTGTGATTGTCGAGTCATGAAAACAGAAAAAAATGTGTAAATGAGAACAAATGAAAAGTAAGCTTGGCTGCTTTTAAGACACAGTAACAAGATTCAGCAGAGGGAAGAAATGAGTCCCAAACATTTGTGTGGAAGAGCTACTTCTCTTTTAATTGCATCTTCAGTCTTGACAACAACCTGATAATTGGTTTTCAGAGCAACTTGTTTTTGGCTTTACACTGACGGAAAATAGCGGTTATCCTTCTTGTTTGACTTATTCTCTGGCTTATTAAGGTACACCGGAAGGAGGACTCGGGACGCCATTTTTGGAGCAGAAGCTCATTTTATTGGCGTAAACCAAACCAAATGACCAAAAACACAAAATCCTCAAGATCCCGGAAGATGACAAAGAAGCACTGGAAAGTCCAAACATGCAGGACACAGCCTGAGGCCTCGTTTAGACGTACCTGGGTATCTGAAAAAACTGTGATATTTCTCTGCGTTTGGGCCGTGTTTTTTTGTAAACAGAGTGGGAAATATCTGTTTTTCTAAAAACCCAGGTACATGTAAAGCAAAATAGCGGGAGGAGTTCCTCCTAACTGCTTAATGTACTGTACAACACAAAATGTGATTTAGTACCTCTGAAAATGCTTGCATTGCTTATTAGTACAAACCAGCCCAGGCTTCAGTAGAGATGCGGCTCGCCATAACTAGCGTGGACTTTATGATAAGACATTTTCTATGTTGCACCTCAGAAACACAAAACCAGATTCTAGCAGATGTTTTAGGTATAAACTTTGTCTAAAAACCACCAATTCTTCCTTCTAATACTCGTGTTTTCTCATGATGTCACTTGTGGCATTACTCTTGATAAATCCCCCATAAAACACACATCGAGTGAAAGTGCACGCAACCTATTTACGTGCGCTTGCATTTCAGTCTGCTTTATGCAGGATCTCGGTGAGTCAGGCCTTTACTGTTATCGATACCCAGCGGCCTCCGGTATGGGTCCAGCTCAGCCATCCTTCAAGTGCTTTGCCTTGAGTCATGAGTCCATTTTGTGTTGGATAAGATTCAAATTACAACATAACTGGATGTGACAAATGAGGACGTTAAACAGGAAAACTGTGTATGTTATCAATGGTAGTGACTCTTTAAATCATACGTAGGGTGATGGACTACCAAGCTACAACGGGTAACATTGAAACAGCCTGTCCCATTTGTCCGAAGCTGAATGGCTTGGACATGTTAACATGTTTCTACCTATAAAGGGGACAAAGGCATTTCTATATTCACGAAGAGGCCAAATTTCAATCTTTGAAACTGCCTTTAAATGACAGGAGAATTGCATGCTAGCTGTTAAACAGTAGGTATTTGGGGGGTTTAATTATCTCTGTGGATGGGGTGAATAATGTGCTCCAGACTAGATTAAAATTACTGACCACAGCAGGTAATATTAAAATCACCCTGCCTCCTCAGGAGAAATAAATCCTGTCCAAATGGGGGCTTTACTTCAGATGTAGCCTAATGTCAGATAATTGGAAATTAATCAAATTATGTAGCAATTTCTACACCATGGGGATTTTAAAATTTTTTTTCTTTCTCTTTGCTGTCAGGTGCCGGTTAACGTCAACCACGAGGCTAGATTTGTGTCCGGGAAACCATAGCAACAACATGCTGCTTTTGCAGAAACCCCTCGAAATACTTTTCCCCCCCCCACATAAATCTGTAGAACAACATGGTGACAAGGGGCTGCAAAATGGTGCAACAGCTTACACTGTCCCAGTGAAAAGACCCCAGAATTAACATGTTCTACCTCTACGTGTGCAGGATTCCTCCAATTATTCAAAGACAAGCTGGTTTAGTTGGTGACCCTCAATTGCTTTCACATGTTAATATTTATCCAGCCTTTTGCCCAATGTCAGTCGAGATCGGCTGCAGCTCACCTCGTCCATGAATTGAGTTAAGCGACAACAGATAAGATGGATGGACTGACACTGCAACACACTGACAAATGTCACTGTTGTTCAACGGACATCTTTATTACTGTGGTTCAGTGCGTTAGTGTCATATTTGGCATTTAGTATAATAATAATAATAATAATAATAATAATAATAATAATAATAATAATGTAGAGTTTGCATGTTCTCTCTTTGGGTGTGTGAATCTTTTCCAGGTCCTTCCTCTCACACATTGACTATCGCAATACTGAATTACTCTCGGGTGTGCATATTTGCATGTGTGTGTGCTAGTATAGAAAAATAGACATTGTTACTCGGTAAAACATAAAATTGCAATTAAAATGGAATCTCTTGGCATGTCACCAAGCAATTGCTTGTCAACAAGAAAAATATAGTATTCGCTATTAATATCAATATCCATGTTATTAAATTTGCAGATAATTGCATGTAAACTAAAGCACCGTGTGGATTAAAATGTTAGTTGTTATGAAAAGCCTCACCGCCACCATGAAACTGTCACAGATGATACATTAGATTAAAAGATAATTCAATCCGAACAGAGGGGAAGTGGCCAGCCTGCTGACTAAACAAACCATAGACACACAGGCCCTTAAAGCGGCCACTAAAAGCTATAAATCTATCTCTCGTCACTCTCTGCCAGCTTTTTCTCAAAATCATCAAATCCTGATTGTTGGCCGATTGGTCTTTAGGGTGACCGAGAAGCAATAAATTGAGTTTCCGTGTTTGTTTATAGGCAGTTGCTGCTGTGTGCATTTTGGTGTCTGTGTTTATATGTGTGTGCATGTTAGTTCGGGGGTTGTTTTTTTTTTTTTTCCCCCTTTGTGCGTATGACAGTGATAAATGGAAGCAGCCTCCAGCCCATCAGTGAAGTGGCTGCTGCTTTGTGTGGCTGATAATAGCTAACAATAATTGCCATGAGACTTAAAATGACTTGTAATTACATTGTGCATTTCATAACCGGGTCCTGAGCTTGTTACACAGCGAGATTTGTTTTTAAGTCACGTTAACATCATCACTTCTGTGGCACTGACGAACGATCGAGTCCCCAGACCGCTCAGCTTGGGCAGCATCAGCACAAGGCCTAATTCAATTTAGTTCAAATTTGTTCTAGCGAGCTGCTCATTAAGTTGGAGGTTTGTTTGTCTTCAGAAAGCATTAGCCGAGAGAGGCTCTATACGCTGTAATTGAACTCCTGTGTAAACCCGACGAACACAAACTCATCATTCAGAGTAATGACTTTCATCCATTTTTCTGATAGTAATAGATACGACAAGAAGGGGGCACTGGCATATGAAGATAATTAATGTTCCCCCAGAAAATGGTTCAGTGGTCAAAAACCCCTGCTGAACTGTACGTGTCGCGGCGGCTCAAAGCCTCGGTCCTCCTACGGGCTTCTGTCTCCAGGCCAAACAAATTAAATTAGGGAATTTGCAGCCTATTAAAAAGGTAATCTCTGAGGTGGGGTTTTTTTTTTTTTCTTCTTCTTTTTTTTCCCACTGATGGATTATATGTCCAAAATAACTTAGGGGTCTGAAAAAGTTAACAATGATGTTAAGTTTACTTCAGTACGAAACAGTCCTTAAACCACATCAAAACAGTTATATAGCTTTATTAGATATGAGCTTAAAGTTTTATCATTTATACTTTAATTCATTTCAATTGATAGATTGTTTGCTGTTAGTTTGAGGACTGTTCTGAATTCATCTGAATACACCTGAGCACGTTTAGGCCGTCAAAAATGAAGCCCTCAGTGCAGTAGAAGAAAGTAAAATAATAATGATAATTCCTTGCATTCTAATCGGGTTCTTGCTGAGCTTTACTTGGGCTTGGACCCTAATCAAAACACAATAAGTGCCGCAAAAAATTCAGTACGTATTCTTACTTTTAAAGCACCTTCAGTTTATGAGCAGCATAAAAATGTGACTAAATATTTCTTGTATGAAGCCCAAATATTTTTCATTGAGGTATACGTTGTGTTTTTTTTATACAGAATAAAAGCAATGATAAAAAAAAATAAAAGTCTCCAAATTCAAATAAAGCAGATGGTTTATCCTACCAATAGTCATTTATTTTAATTCAATAAACAGTGATCCCATTTATGAGATCATCATAATCAGATTAGACAAATCATTTTTCAGATTAAACTATTTATACTGAAACAAGCTACAGATTTTAATGACCCTAAATAAAAAGGCCCATTTAGAGCAACAATCTACTTCTCACTGGTCATGAACCTTTCCATGACTTTTCCAGCTTGATTGAATCATTTCTATCACATCGCTGCAGTAATAATGCAAATAACTAAATATTTTTAAATGTATACATTTACATTTTTTGATTTCTACTTTTGAATAATGGTAGAAATAAGACCCAAAAATATATTTTTAATTCTATTTTCCTTGGGAGATCTTTAGAAAGTAGTTTGTAATATCTTCCCAACTCACCATAGACATAATTTCAGGTTTCAATTTAAGACACAACTTATATTCCAAACTAAAACCTTGACCAAAGTTCATCAATCTGTTCCATAGACACTCTCTCTCTCTCTCTCTCTCTCTCTCTCTCTCTCTCTCTCTCTCTCTCTCTCTATTGATCTCAGCTGCTCTCTGTGTCCATTAGTGACTCTGGAGTCAGACTCTATGTCTGTCTGAAGTGTGTGTGTGGCTCTATATGAGGGTTTATCAGATGTACATCAAACAGGGGAGAATCCTCCACGGAGAGAGGCCTCACGCCGATATGAGGAAAATGTCACAACTGTTATATTCGAATCTTACTGTGAAATCAGTCAGCGACCTGAGGTTGGCTTCCTATTAGAGTAATAAGCCAGACTGTGATGTGCTTTATAATCCCTCCATGTTAAGACGAAGGGCTGCTGTAGCATATTTTGACAAAAGGGGATTCAACTAATTGATTTTAGCTGGGGTTGATTTTCCTGGACATGGCTTTTTCTATGTTCGGTTTGCATGTTCTCCATGTGCCTGCTTGGGTTTTGTCCCTGTGTGTCCGCCCTCCGATGGACTGGAGATGTATACTGAGATTCACCCACACTCAGCTGTTACAGTCTCCGCCCCCTTTACCCTCAACGTGGCTCAGCCAGGCAGAGAGGCCGGATACACAGGCGGAATTAAAAGGACACTGGGGGGAATTGGTCAAGTAAAAATCCCAGATATTCTTTGGATATCTGAAACCACAACGTGAGGATTTGCAGCTTTTCTCTGTCAGAGATAATTGTAGATGCATAACCTGAGGACTCTCTTTCCCCATTTGACAGGTGTCCCCTTTGGCCTCATGCTTGGATTTTTGCACTCCGTCAAGCAGCAGAACCGTTTCTTCCTGTCAGATTGAAATGGATTACTGTTACGCTCACTTCCTTGGTACGAGTGTCTCTGAATTCCATAGCGGCGCATCACACTGGTTTTCTGTGGGTCATATGAAATGTGTTTATCTGCTTTGTGGGTAAGGAATACAAAGAAAGACAGACGCACATCCTGGATCTGCGTGCTGAAGAGAAAGCAAAGCAGGAGCGATCCGCTGAGTGTGTGTTTACAGATGAAGGGCTTACGCTGGTTATCTAAGGCTGCTTTCTCTTTTACTTTGGTGGATACGGAAATGCAAGTGTGTGAATTACTGACGCGCAGTTCCAAAGGTATTCATTCCAAATCATTACCAAAATAAAACCAAAAAAGCCTATATATATATTTATTTATTCATTTATTTATTTTAATGCATTAAAGAGCCACTGAAATTCCAGAATATCAAAACCCTAGTAAAAAAAATAAATAAAAAATGCACCACACGATCAAATAAAACAATTGTATGGCCTTGTTGTATGGAAGGTTTTGCTGTCACTGCCTTCAGGCGAACAAAAGAGAAGGCAACACAATGGAATTATCAGACCCTTGATGAATCTCTGTTATACTGCAGCTGTTTTTAAAGGCAACACTATTACCTTGCGACGTCTTAGTGTGAAAACCCGAATGTTTATAAACACCTCAGCATGGCTGAATATTTGTGGAGTCGCGCGCAATATAAGTTTGCTGATTGCCAAATTTGCACACAGGTTTTTCAGAGATCGCACACAGTGCTGCTGCAGGACTACATTTGTGATTAACCTTGGTCGGCAGCAGCAAGCTCAGTCCCACACAGCACAGTGTGCAGCAGCAGAACAGCGCCAGCGCAGCGGGGAAGGCTGGGGTAGTTGTCCAGGACACATACAGTATCCACGACACACAGAAGAAGTAGTCCCGTCAATCAGCGATAAAAAGATGATTCTAAACAGTAAAATCTCTTTAAAGTAGGGTGGATCAAATCACAAGCGTTGTGTATTTTAAGCAGTTTGACTTCAGTGTCTGCTTCTTGGCTTTTAGCTTTTAGCTTTTAGCCCGGCTGGAGACCCTGCTCCTGTTTTATTTGTTGTCGTTTGTATTTTATTGTATTTTACTGATCATACCTCATTTCTTTTGGATCCTTGAGTCCATTTATGCATACTTGTTTTTAAAATGCTCAAGAAATAACGTTTGAGAGCCGAGATTGAAGTCTGAACCAGAGTCAGTGAGCAAATGCAACAATACAAGCATAACTATGAAGTCCATCACAAACGTACAAGGCGTTTTTCTTTTTCATCATCTTTTGGCTGCTCCATTCAGTATCATCTGCCTACATCCCCCACATTTCCTGGATTTCTTATTGTTACACCGACCATCTCCACCTCCTCGCTCACTGCTTCACTTTATTAGAAGTTTTCCTCTTCTTATCCTGAAGGCAGCTCCACCTCCAACATCCTTGGTCCGATACATCCTCCTCTCTCCTTTCTAGCTTCATCTGTAAACTGCTCAACCTTACCGGCCCTCTGATCTAAATGAATATCAATGCTGTAATCACAGCGGAATGAGTGATCGGCTAAGTAGGAGGCACAGGAACAACCACAGAGCGCATCCATCCATCTTCTCTTCCTGCTTTATCCTGACTAAGGTCACAGGGGCACTGGAGCCTTCCGTACAACGATATTAATAAGAGGAAACAAATGTGCGCTTGTAATACTTCATTCTTCAACGTGCATAAACAGCAGAGGAAGGTTGTTACGATCCATCATCTTTGTCTAAACTTCCAGGGACTAAAGTTCATCTTTTGTCTTCTCTCGTCACAGAACTCTCTCACTGCGTGGACGTCCTTCATCTGTGAAAAGAACATCGCCTTCTGCACAGGCTTGACCGTACAGCGCAAGATGATGGGAACTGGAAGCAGCCTCATGCAAAGAAAATATATTCTAAAATATATTTGATTTCAATATATTGAAATATGTAGTATTCTGGTTTATTGTTTAATTGAAAAGGTGTATTCAAGTTAATATCTGTCTTGGCATTACAACCTGATTCTGAATCACGATTAACTAAAAAAAAACAAGCATGCATGAAAAATATTTGTTGTAAATATATTAAATTATGTATTGTATTAATATATTACAATATATTGGAAAATGCATAAGGGATTGTCACTTTTCATTTCTTGAAAAATATTTGAAAATATATTAACTTTTATATTGAAACATATGGAATAATGTATTCAATACACTGCAGACTATTTATATGGATGAATATATTTACTTTTATATTGATTACGTATATGGAATAATATACTCAATACACTGCGACATACATACATACATACATACATACATACATACATACATACATACATACATACATACATACATACATACATACATACATACATACGTATTGACCATATATGCAAATATATTAAATATATTGCAATATATTTTCCTATATATTACAATATATCATTGTTCCGTAAGACAGTGTTTGAAGAAGAAGAAGAAAGCTTGTTAAAGTTTGTAAAAGTTTAGACCAAATGAGCCGGATGAAGGAGACAACGTGGCGACTCAAAACACTTTTCTTCAATGTGGACACGTCCCACATTGTAACAACGTTCAGACGAAAGGGACCAAATCGAAAGATGCAAAAACTGGTTTTACACTCCTGACTCAGAGAAAATCAATCATGTGTCCTTCTGCTTGACTCCAGTGAGACCCCTCGTTTAATAGAAAGAGGTTTTCAGAGCAACACTCCGAGAACATGCCCGGTCTTTCCAAACTGGGTTGTTTTCATAAGTAAATGTATCTTACAAATGGCTCACAGCCAAGAACAAGCAGCCCTTCTTAAGTGGACATCATGTTTTCCCTTGACCTAATATCACTTGTATCGACTGAGGGCCTTTTTTTTTTTTTTTTTTATCTGGACGCACCAATAGTGTGTGAGTGAGGGAGAGAGAGAGAGAGTTAGATGCAGCACTTAAAACACAGCAAATATTCAGTGCGGCTACAAGAGGCTCATTAAAATTTGATGCTCTCCTCTCCGTGCAGCTCTTATCCAAGGTAATGGAGGCTAATTAGTGCTCACACATACACAGCATTGCTAATGGGGAGTAACAGGTTCTGTCCTATTGATTCAAATGACTCTCAGTGCTTCCTGGACCAGAGGAAAAAAGGAATTAGTGCTGAATGCCTGCGCTGTGTCTACCAGGGAAGTCTCACATTAACCCACATGAAACTACAACGTTTTTGTGAAAAGGAACTGTTCACCCGGAGCCATTTGGCGACTTTTAAAACCAACTATTGTAATAATGGCCGAGGAGTTTTATCGGCTTCTTCACAGTAGATATATCTGATGTTCCTCCATGTCGTCCAGAAAGGCTTTTCTCTGAGGTAGTACTCTCTGGGGGGCCAGGAAGTCGGTGGAAGGTGTAAACAGTGTTGAATGTCACTAATCAATAGAGAAATATGAGCAGCACTCATTCGGGCTTTGATCAAAGCTAAATGTCTGTATTAGGAATTCCTTTTAATGTTATCGACGTTAATACAAAGTTTTCACTTCAGGGCTTATAGAGGGAAAATAGAGTTAAAGACTAAAAAGAAGGGAACAAGTGAGACGATGGTTGGGATCCCGAAGGAAAAAAAAAAAAGAATGATCAGCAAATTAGTTTGATTGAAATCTAAACGTAGTGATTTTGTTGAATATTGCAATGACTGTCACTACAAATAGAAACTTTGCTTTGAAAAGTAAGTTTATCTTGTCTGTATTATGTTGCTGTATTATATACATTTTATTTTAATTTTAATTTATGGCTGCTAATGTAACATAGATCCTGCGGCTACTTTTAATGACACAGGAAACATTTTCACTGCTTTTGCAATGTCAATTATGCCTCAACTAAGTGGCATTTATAGTCTGCTAAACCCAACAGCCTGCTTTCCAATTAGTAGCCAGCAGTGCCACACGTGATTTCATGAACATGCTTCAAGCTGGAGTTTTTCCCAATCTCGGCCTTGAAGCAATAAAGAAAGCGATTCTCTATCGCGTTGTTGTGCGCCGATACAGGCCCAACACCACACTGGAAAGTAGGAGTGCAGTTCTCAAAAGCACATTGAAGAAATAAATGAGGAGACGATGTTGCGTCTATTTTGATTTTGTTGAACGTTACAGTGTTTTAGGCATAAAAACGGATCTGTTTTGGGTTCGCGTTTGTTCCTTAACTGTAATGATGTTTGGGTATTGTGTAGTGGATGTGGCTTTCAAGGACGAGGAGGGAAAGTTGTCACTGTTGTGGCGACTAATGGGGATTCTAAAACAAACAATAAACAAACATCATTCACCACCTATAAACACATTCATGCGCACATTTACAAAGCAATGGCTGCCGTGCATTATTCTTTAATACTTGGAGGGACTTGAATTCACCTCAAACAGAAGAAGTTTCAATTTGAAACTTGATGCTCCTTTTCATGTCAAATCAATTAATAATCTCATGGATTTAGATTACTGGTCTGCAAATATAGGAAGGGTTTTGAGTTTACGGTATGAGATGTTTCCAAATGAACATGAGAATAATGATTAACTTTGTCACATGTGCAGTTTATATGTGTGCACTTCTGGAAATCTTGAATATTAGATATAGAATACTACAATAAATCCTTACAAAAGATTTTTTTTAAATTCTTTTTCCAATGCTCTTCATCCAGAGAAAGTTTTCTGGCTCTATTTTCCCCACTGTTGCGTCATCTGTCTCTCTCTGTCTCTGAGTGAGAAGATCTTCTGATATGATTTGATGAAAGTGTTCAGACAGCACTTTCACCATCTTTCATATCTGCTCAGAGAGGCCAGACCTGAAATGTCGTGGTCAGTAAAATAGAAATCATGTCAGATCTCGTTTGACAACTTCTCAACAGCACCAAGCTCTCTCTCTCTCTCTCTCTCTCTCTCTCTCTCTCTCTCTCTCTCTCTCTCTCTCTCTCTCTCTCTCTCTCTCTCTCTCTCTCTCTCTCTCTCTCTCTCTCTCTCTCTCTCTCTCTCTCTCTCTCTCTCTCTCTCTCTCTCTCTCTCTCTCTCTCTCTCTCTCTCTCTCTCTCTCTCTCTCTCTCTCTCTCTCTCTCTCTCTCTCTCTCTCTCTCTCTCTCCTTTTATTCAGATTTTTCATTGTTTTTTTTCTCCTTTTCTTTTTTACAGTCAGGGTTTGGTGAAGCCTCTGTCAGCCCATCCTGTTATTCCACTCTCATTACCTGAATTACTGTCATTTTCTGTTCCAGCTTGCCACAACACCATGATTGCATGAACCACAGAGGCACAGCAGCAGCAGAAGATCTAATCTCTGTGTTCCCACTGATGGAAACATGCACGTATTAGTTTCTGTTGTGTTGTTTTTATTTAGTTTGAAATGTCTGATAACGCCACTGTATTATGGGCTGGTATTTTTTCTTCTTCTTCTGCTTCTAAATAGATGTCCTTATATACGTGACTACATTTGTCTGCCTTTATCTTGTTGATCCCCCAAAACACACTCCAGTCTCATTATGTGTTTTATTGCTCTCGTTTTATTAACGCTTCCAGACGAGTGAAGCAAACTAATCTCGAAGAAGCACGAAGGATCAGACAGTTTCATTACAAGGCGTCACCGCGGCTCAGAAGTGAGGATCAATGTGAGGTGACATCTTTTACCTTAACTGGCCTTTCACTTTTATGTAACCGCTGACTGGAAATAAATACGGCACATGTTCGCAGCTATTTCAGAGAATAAAAATACTTGCTTGAACTCGATGAAACGGGGGTGTCAAACATAAGACCCGTGGACCAAAACCGGCCCTGAAGAGGCTCCAGTCTGGCCGCCAAACAATCAAATGATAAAGATTTCAAGGAAAACATTGATTATATATACAGTATATATACCGGTATATGTTGCATTTGTGAAATGCAACAGTTAGAGCAGATGTTTGTTTTGGACATTTTACTGTATTTTGTACCAGAAGGTTTCATTAGGGTCTGAGCACTGAAAGTGCAGGAGGACCTTATTGATTATTATTAATATTATTATTATCAAAAATTGGCTTTATATTGAAATTGTAGTCTTTGTTGAAGATGTAGGCATTTTCATCATATATACTCGGCACCACAATACCAACAAAAATGCCACTGTTTTACCTGTCCGGACACCCTCACTTATAAAGGATGAAGGATTTTTTATTTGTGTGTTGTTTTTTTTAAAGTGCACATCTAATAAAAGTAGAAATAGAAGTGATATCAGTCTCGTTAATGTCACATACCAAGTTCACTTCACTAAGAGGGCCACTTTATTATTTGACATGAAAATTAGTCAGTTGAAAATGGTCATTTATTGTCCATGAAAATTAAACAAGTGCTGCCATATTTTCATGTTTGATCAAATGGTTTTAACCTTTTCAGGAACAGGGGGTTGACGACAGACTCAGTGAGTTGTGTAAAAGACCAACTGCAGCTTCATCCCCACACACACAGGAGGAATTCACCGCTCGTCTCCTTCGCTGCGTCTAAATCATCCCTCCTCTGCCACTTCCTCTCTCCACTCCAGTGTCTTTCCCCCCCTGTCCTCTCTCCAAATTAGATTTGATCATTTTTTCGTGGCTGAGCAGGTTGAATGGGTTTAGCTCTCTCTTCATTAGCCTCGCTAATCCTGGATTTCGTCCAGAGCCTCAACCAAGGCTCCAAAATTTCTAAACCCACCAGAGAGGAGCCCTCCTCCTTTTCCTCATCAAGTGCAGAGCGGCTTAATCCAGTGATGCCTCGCAATTATGCTGACTTCAATTTGAATCTGTGCTCCACAGTTGAAATGTAACTAATCGCCATGGTAACAGCAAACCGTAATCGTGTTTTGTCTCTTGGAGGACGTTCCTCCGTGTAAAAGGAGACTTTCCATCCAGTTCAGTTATGTTGATTCTATAGGATGCTCATAAGTCATTTCAGGCCGTCTCACATATTAAAGTCAGGACCTTAAAATACAATATAGAGATCAAACATCTGAGCAACAACAAAAGGGTCGACTCTCTACAGAAGTACATCCTAGACTCAGAAGGCGACCTTGTGACTTACGGTTAGACGAACACAGAACGCATACAAACCGACGGGCAGGTGGTTGCAACTGCAGATCTGAAGCGTGAAACCAGAGATGACTGCAGAAAAACTGGAGGAGAGAGAGCGTGCGCTCGGCGAGAGAGAAGACACCGAGTTAATGACATGCAACAGCAGTATATAAATGCATGAAGAGGGAAAGAGAGGAGAGGGAGGGAGACGTGCTCAGCGCTGGTGATTAAACCACCAACCCTGTGATTAATGGATCCGCTCTGGATCCTGAACCCAAATTTTTCAGAAACTCAATTGTCCAATTAGAGTGTTTGAACATGACAGCGAGAAATTATGCTCTCAAAGTGAAGGACCGCGCTCTGGAACGAGGGTAGAAATACACCCCTATAAACGTGACATATGTGGATGCTGCCCTAATACAGTTTGGCTTCTATGTTGAAATCAATCACGGGGGCTGGTAAGAAAATACTGTCAGACATGTTGTACTTGGCCGCACAGCGGTGTAGTGGTTGGCACTCTGGGCTCAGAGTGAAATTGTCCCTGGTGTGAGTCACAGCTTGGCTTGGGAGGGGGGGAATCTCTCTACATGCAAGTTTATAATGTTTTGATTTGGTGATAATTACATTATGTGGTTTTCACTACTGTGTTAGTTCTGTGTTTAAAAAGACATCTCAAGCAAGAAAAGCTCATATCCAATATACTGTAAATACAACAGAATCATTAAAAAAAGGCCGAAGAACAAGTTGCGTCAACTGCCCTGTATTGTGTTTTATTACGGTCGCTCTATACACGTTGTCTGGGTTGTACTTTGTCTTATGATGCTAATTTTGTACTTGTTGCTACCTTGCAAAATAGATGATCTTCTCAATGGGACTTCAACCTATAAAAACGAAGGTGAAATAGAACAAAAATATTGGAAAACCTCATGAATCACAGCCTAAGTAGTTCCTTTGATTTACAGTCTCTGAGCGTAGCTCATACTGAAACTGCTCTACCAGCTTTGTGAGGGATACCAGGGGAGAAAGCCACGTTTTTCTCTGAGTTTCCACATTTTTAGGAGATGGGAAATGTTCTCAGTACTGCATCGTGACATTATTCAAACGGTCTTTCCAGTCAGAGAAACACTCATGTCACTGTGTTCTTTTACATTGTGCTGGTACAAAAAGCTCAGGCAGCTGTTGCTCACAGTGAAAATTCACCTTAAAAAAAAAAAAAGAAAAAGAAGCAGCTTTCATGATTGTTGCTGGGCACTTACTTGGTGCATTCGGAAGGTAAAACCTGAAAATGTGCATGTGTGGGTGGAAAAGGTTTTCCCTCTTGCTTCATCAATCTACAATAGTTTTAATTAGCAAGCCTAGTTAAGGAATCAGCATGATTCAACTGCTTTGAGATGCATAGACATGTCTCAGAATACAACATAAGGAAATGATGTAAAAACTACATACCTATAAAAAAATAATTGTGCAAATGGTGCAGTGGTTAGCGCCTCACAATGAGAATGCTGTGGGTTGAAATACTGGCTGGGCTGGATGGATGGATGGATGGATGGATGGATGGATGGATGGATGGATGGATGGATGGTTTGGGCCAATTCTCTGCCTGTGGATTAGTAGACGTATGTCAGGTAAATTAGCATACAAGACATATATTTTAAACTTTTTTTTTTTTTTTTTTACATCAACTGAACTAAATTTCTGTTGCTGTCATAAACATATTTGACACTGAAAATTTTCTTCGAACACCAAAATACTTTATGCATAGTATTTGATAGACTATAATTAAATAATATAAATTTATATTGTTTCAGGGTTTTTTGGAAGTTTTTTTTTTTTTTTAACTCATGAAATTGTTACGGCCTTGTTGTATCTACCAATCTAAAAATCAACAAATAATAAAAGCTTGAATAAATTTCAAATCGTCTAAAATTCAGCAAATGTTATTAACCTGTTTCCATCACACCATTGTCAGTTTCCACATTCATCTTTTGATGTATTTCACCCCCAACAGTGTGATGGCAGTTTCTGCCCTTTACATATAAAGTCAGGACGTTCAGTGAAACACGTCCGTAATGAACGTTCCCTGTTATTATTATTCACACGAAAGGCAGCAGGTCTGAGGCAGGTTTGTGGAAGTTTTTGGTGCTATTTGCCAAATCTGTCCAGTCAAAACAAGGTTTTCGAGCTCCTGATGGAAGCATGTCCATTATCCAGTGACCTTCATGTTAATGGATTTACCATGTTCATAGTGAATTAAATTTTTTTTTTTAAAAAGTCTGCTCTGCACAGGGACTTCTGTTTCACACCACAAACATGGGACCTCCTCTCAGAGTAAAGTTCAAACATCTCCTCAGTGCATTTCTTCTTGATATCGCGGGAGCATCTGCACCTCATCGTCTCACTGCCTCTCCTTTCATCCCTCCATCTGTATCCTCTTTGTCCTCCTCAGCACTGTCATGCTCCATTAGGCGTTTTTAAAATGTCACTTATGCTCTCACGTTATTCTGCTCACATCTTCACTTGCTTTATCGTTTCATGTGACTCACTAACCCCGGTTGTTTTTCAAGTGAAAGCAAAATGGCATGGCATTAAAGCAGGAAGATTTAAAATTAAAAAAAAAAAAAAAGATCCATGTTAGACCCCCACCTCCCCACCAGGATTAGAATCAAATCGCCAAATCGAGACCAGCTAAGTAAATTTATCAGTTGGTTGTTTGCATGAGGTTTCTATGGAAGTCACACAGCCACATAAGCAGGAGAATACAAACAAGCTCACCACGGCGGGGGGGTTTGGGGGGGGGGGGGGGGGGGGGGGTATTTGTGAATACATGAATCTATCTTGTTATCAAAAGATTTGTTCATCAAGATGAATTAGAAAGAGTCTATTAGCCAGCAAACATGGATGTAAACAGTGCAGGATTTCTTTGAAGGAAAATTCAGTTTCTTGTCTTTGTGTCAGGGTTTGCTCAGAAGAGGATTCAGAACGCCAGACAGCGCCATTGGTGGAGCAGAAACTCATTTTTAATGGAAGCAAACCAGAATCACAAACTCCTGGAGAGCACGGGAGACGGTTGCTGGGGCACCGGAAACGCAGGGAGAAGACGCCCAGCGTTTTCCACTGCCACCAGGTAAAGGCAATCACACACTCAGGAGTGCTACAGGTGAAAGACATCCGAGAAGGGACGAGCAATCAGACATGAGGAGGGGAAGTCAAGGAGCCTGAACCCAGAGACAGGTGATCTTCCTCTCAATAGGACTTACAGGTAAAATATAGTTGAAAGTTTGGAAAACATCATGAATCACAACGGCGAGTAGTTGCTGTTCTGATTTAAAGTCTTTGAGTGTATCGTAAATTTAAAAGTAAGATGCTTTCGACAGTTTTATTGAGGATAATAAGGAAAAAAAGAGAAATTCTTCTGGTAGTTTTCCCAATGTTTTGTTCAATTTATGTAAGTTTAATTGGACAAGTAAAACCTCCAAAACAATTGTGAGGAAATGTGTGCATTGACATAAAATAGACAAAAAGTGGCACAATAACTTTCATTCCTCTGCAAAACAGTAAAGGTGCCGTTTACATATTGGCGCTAAAGATTATCAACATCATAGTACAGAAGGACCCAGTTCGCTAAGAGATGTAAACAATGCTGGTTATTCTTTTAAAGGGAAAACATTTTCAGACTAAAAACACATTTGCCTTGAACAAAGGTTTTTGGTAAGAATTTGTAGTAGAGTAACTCATAAGAATTAATTCTTTTAATTTTGATGTTGAAACATTAAAAAACCTTCCACAGTAATGAGGCCTTATTCAGCTTTAACATGTCACGTTTAAACTAAGACGATATTAACAAGCTTAACGGTCACAAATAACAATATGACAGAGGCAAAGACACCGTTACGTTACAGCTTTCTGTTTACTCCTCACTGCGCCTCCTCCTCTTCCTCCGCCCCGTCTTCCTGGACCTCCCCTGTCCTCCTCCTCTTCCTCTCATCTGTCTCGCCTCTCCGTTCGCTCAGCAGCCTCTAACGCAATTCAAGGTGACAAGTTCACATCGTCTTCTAGAGAGCCCTTCTCTCCTGACCTACTTTTACAGGCTACACTGCGTCGTACTTGAAAAAAACACTCCTGCACACACTGGGACTCAGATAGCATCCTGCACAAAAAAGACACACTCGCACACTAGAGACTAATTGCATTACGATGCTATTTTATTTCCAATAAAAGGATTGAAAGGATGCACACAATAAGAGAAGCAGAACTCTAATAATGCTGGGCATGTTTGTTTTTTTTTCTTTCATGTGAAAAGTTTTTGTTTGAGCACTATGAAAGTTGGGAAATACATAAAACAAGAAGACAATGACAAAGAAAGTCCTCCCAACAAGCCAATACTACAAGCGAACAATGCCACAAAGCAGAAAGACGTTGGCAGAAGCTACGGTTCACTACACCCACGCTTTCTGCTAAACACTGCCTTTTTAACAAAAACATACATACACACATTGTAAAGTCACATCGCGAAACGTCCAAACGCTTACAGCTTGAAATGTCAATGGAATAAAAGAGAGAGAGAGATGTAACGAGTGTAGTAAACAAACCATGCAAAAAAAAGTGCTGCAGCGTAACAAGAATATGCAGATCGAGTACAACATATTCCCTGAAAAGCAAAGCTGGAATCACAGCGAGAGATTCTGACTTTGCTTTCGGGTAAAACCAAAAAAAAAAAAAAAGAAGTGGAGATCAGATGTGCACAACAGCATTAATCTGACCAAAACCCACCAGAGGGGTAAATGTATGCCTCTGCCGAAACTGTTCCACCCCCGTCAGCATTTCTCAGCTCCGGCAGGGGAATGCCTCCACACGCTGGTGGGCAGTGCCCCAGGGAGGGCTGTGGTGAAAAGCATTCTGCGTTTGTCGGTTGGCAACAGCCGCAGCTGAGACATGGCGATGCCAGTCTGCGGCAGACAGGCCGAACCAGGCTAAACCCTGCTGGCAGCGGGATGTGGAAAGACGGGGGGGACGGGGGCGGGGGGTGGAGACGCATTGACCTGGAATCAGGGATGTTAGACTAACACTGCTAAATGATTCATTGGCAACAATGTCGATTAGTGCGACACCTTCATCATTATTTGATATCAAGGCCAGGGAGAGGAGAGGAAGGGGGGGGGGGGGGGGGGGGGGGGGTAAACGGGTTAACGGAGAACAAAGAGAGGCAAAGGAGACACAAAAGATAATGAAGTAAACAGCGATGAAAAAGGAATTCTGTCAGTAAATACAAAGTAGAGGTTCCTCCAGACTGTAATCTTAGCTCATTTTCATAACTGCTTCAATGTGCAATGAGGAGTTCATTAAGTTCGACTGCCTGAAGTTGCTCTCCTCTGAATCGAAGGTCACTGCCTCTATGATGTTAAAATGCAAGAAAGACGTACATCATCTACTTAGGTCACCAGTGCAATCGGGAACTAAATGAACGAAGCAAACTACAAATCAAGTCGTCGTTCTAAAAACATGTTTGGCTCATGGCAGCGGTTACACTGTGGGATGTACCGAGAGAACCCGACGTTAAATGTCTAACATTGTCTGAGGAATATCTCAACAGTCATTTGTAAACCCCTCACAATGGACAACGTCAGAACACAGATTTTAAGCAATTACTAAAGATATTATCCTGCTGCTCATTTTCTGTTTGGGCCTTAATAACACAGCACGCACCAGTGTAGGACACTGAAATCCTGGAATTTCAAAGGTGTGAGTCAGAATATATAACAAGTCTTTACAGTGAGTGCAGAGAAACACATTATGTGCAAGTGTTATACTGTACACTAAGATGTGAACAACATTAAATGAACCCAAAGTCATATTTTCAACTTTAGAAATTCACTAAGCTGGAAAAAAAAATAAAAAATCACTTGATTGTTGTAAATAAATGGCTACACACATTTGATCAACCTCTGACCTGCATTTTATTGTTGCTTGTGCAAAATGTTCCCCTATAAGTGAGTAATCAGTGGCTTTGGGCATATAAACGACCATGAACATGCTGTCACGTTTTGTCCATTTCCCCCCATAATCCAAAACTATGTATGCCACTCTAAATTGGATGAAAGCGTGTGTTCATATGCCTGCATGTGTGCCTCTGTGTCGGACTGCCAACACGTCCATTCTCTACTTTGCCCCCAGAGTCAGCTGACATCAGCTCCAGACGTCCACGCCCCGAAATTGGATGGAGCAGTTTAGAAGATGGTGTATGTCTGCTACTCAGGAGGTTTGTCTGTCTGTCCAGAGTCCTAATTTCATATGTGCATGAAAGCAAGAAGACTGATGCACAGTGGAACATTTTGTGCTCCTCAGCTATATATATAAGTTAGGTAGCTTGAGAATTTTCTCCATCACAGAGATAGCACAGAAAAAGACAAACTTTCACTCGCCCCTACATCGTACAGTCAATTAAGACTCACAAATCACAACACAACACCGTTCAAATTTGATAGAGAAAGTCCTCTGGCCTGCAGGTGAACCTGGAACTTCTGGCTGTGAGGTAAAAGCAGCCATGTCCATGTTGCCCCGTAATCATCTGTATAGCTGCACATTCTCTGTTTCATGCATACCAGTCGTTTTTCTTTTTTTTTTGTACTGGGCTGAAAACCAAGAGTGATCCACATTAAACACTGCACCTGACACCTAAACTGCTCTCACTGTGCTCCCTGTGTAAGTACCAAACAGATGTGGTAGTACATGCGTAGCACTCTGTGATTCTGACTGCGCTCCATAAAGGCCAGTCGGAGTGGCGACTGCGCCGCAGAGGAATCGCTGGCTTTGGGTCGCAGCTGTAAAAGAGTGCAACCAGCTGCGAGAAATCTGGCAACCAGCAAAACCAGCTGGCGACACAGCGACCGCTACCAAACACGCACAAATACCTCCCAACAAAAGTGCACGTGTGGGGGCTGTGGGTGCTCGTCTTCACGCTCAGCTTCTATTGTGCGCCTGTTATGTATTTGCCCGGCGCGCTGCAGGCGATGTGTGACACCATGCCTGAGACGAGAGTCGACCGCGAGTCCGTGTGCGCAGCACCCAGAGCCCCGGAGAGGAGGAGATAGCGAGGGGGGGGGGGGGTGAAAGAAGGGTCAGACGAGGAGGGATACATGGAAACTGTGTCCTTTTCTTTCGATCGGTCTCCAGGGAGATTTCAGCTCCGCGCCGTCTGTTTTCCTCCCTGTTGTCGTCCGTCTCTGAGGCCACGTCCACGGTAATGCAGACGGATTTAAAACTGCATGTTTTTCTCTCTACATGTTGGCCTTTTAACTAATAGGAGCTCAGTGCTTTTCAGAGTGGCAGCAAGTGGAAAAACAACTAAATGCTGTTTATCGACCAACAGCCACGATATGGTGGATAACTGCTGTGCGGCTTTCAAAGTTGTCTTATTGTAAATCACTCAAAGATCCAGAAATATTCCAGCAACATTTAAAACAGTCATTTAGATAACAAAAACCCACGAGCATATGCTGGCTCTTCCCCTGTTGAACAAATTACAGGTAACCCAGGAAACAAGCTACGTTTTCTAAAACTTTGAAATGAACTCTTTCCTGAACACAGAAGACCATACTGAGACATAAATATGTGCTTTTTGAGACGTCACAGGTCTGTAGAGACACGTCTTAGAAGGAGAAATGTGCATGGGTCAATTCTTCAAGCTCATTTAACACCTCTTCCTCCAAAAGCAGCTTTAAGAGTTTTTTGGTTTTTTTTTTTTTTTTTTTAAGAGCAGCTGCTATCAAACTCTGGTCCAGCCGGAATGTGGTGTGAAAGTAATTGCGGTGAACTGACGGCCAGATGCCACAAGTTTGACCTAAGCTGCTTCCCGTAGCCCGATGAGTAATGCATTGTCTTCCAACCAGAGCATGTCACATATGGTCAAACATCATGAAGGAGAACACAAACGACTCCGGCCAAACTTTGAGCTAAATTGAGATTTTCGGTGCTTCTTCCATATTTGGTCAGACGACTTTATAGGTACACAGAACACAAGAACTTGTGTATGAAAGTGAATGAATGCCTTCCCTCTTCTCTTGTTATCCACATGAACACAGCAAAATCTGATGCTTCGATCTTTGACAACTATGACTTAAACCAAACAACCAACAGAAGCGACACGGTGATCAATACAACACATTGCAATTAAAATGGAGATAAAGTGTTTGTACATTAGCTTGTTTTATGCATATAGATCTTTTGGTATCTTTTCAAGAAAAGAACCGTAGCATAGAGGGGGACATTTTGGTTTTCGTCTGCTTTCCAACACTAAAATCTTAAGTTCTGTTGTCTAATATTCTGTGCCATTGTATCACTGAGATAGACAAAGCATCCTTTTGTGTTTATTTCCTGCTGGTGTGACTGTAACCACCAGGTTTTCTATTGAAAATACTAATCACATCCCAAGTCATAAACATAAATTTCAATCTTCAATAGATGTTAATACAAAAAAATAGCAAGTCATGAATGAGGGTCTCAAAAACAAACTAACTTAAGTTCCATCCATCTCACAAACATTCCTAAATGATCTGATAATGTTGAGAAGCATTGCCCTGTTTTTGTAATGGTATCAGCTCAGTAACAACAGGAACATCTCTGATCAGCATCTGCAATATCTTTCCACTCACTCACTCACTCACAGTGGGGCTGTGCCCTGAGCTGGACTGAGAGGAGCGCCGCATGAATATGGTTATTCTCTGATTACGCACATTCACCCGCACAGCCCACTGAGAACACCCTGAACTTCAACACATGACGGAGGTAATTACAGGAGATTTGATTTGAAGCGCTGGAGCCACAGACTGAACAAACAAGCAGGCCTGCTCGCTTCATATCTGTTGATAGTACAGCAGGATCCGCTGAGCTGCTCATAATACCTCAGGAGAGACACACACACACACACACACACACACACACACACACACACACACACACACACACACACACACACACACACACACACACACACACACACACACACACACACACACACACACACACACACACACACACACACACACACAGGTTTACAAAAGCTTGATTCTGAATGCAACCAAACAAGGCATAAATAAAGGAGATTTTGCACAATAAGACCAAACAGTGTTGAAATATTCATCTAACTTTACCAAAATTAGATTTGCTGGATCGACTATGAAACGCTTTTACTTTGTCTTGCAACATTTCTGCTGATTAAAAGATGTGGAAACACAAATGAAAGCTGTATCTGGGTGATCTCCGAGGTTCATTTTGTGTCATTAAACAAAGTGGCAGTATACACAGCTCACTGTACTGATCCAAAGTGGCAGCAGATCACACAAAATAAGGGGGAATCTTGACAGTGAAATTGCAGCGTACCAGTGGCTTGACAGAGACATTTCCTCTGCTCGCCTCTTCTCCTCTCACCACGTCGCTAAAACACCGAATACAGGAGCAGGAAAAGAAAAGCGTATGTCGTCCCTTTGGAGACCACAGGGCCGAAGCAATACTACGCTGCAACCTGTACTGTGTTGTACTTTTGTATTGTGGCTCATTTTCAGAGACCGATGTGAAAATGTGCATTCAACTGCAACTACTATACTGCCTTGAATGTATTCAACTGCAGGAAAAGGTACTATTGCTTAGGACAATGCTCAGTATTCAAAAACCATCACTTGTTAACCACACCATCAATGGCATGCATACCATTCAGTTTGCATGTTCAAAGCATATTTCTTAGATCACACTTGTAAAAGGAAGTAAATATAGAGATATTTATGTACATCTGTTAAAAGCCGCTACACGAATGTCTAATTGTGGGCAGAGTCGTAACTTACGTGTCTAATTAAGAGCCACATTAGGAAAATAACAAAGACTTCTTACTATCACCTGAAGAATACAACAAGAATTAAACAGCTGGTGTCTTGTCGTGATTAAGAGAAACGTGCAATTATCTTCAGTGGACTGGAGTACTGCAACACTGCCATCACTGATTATCCTAAAAAAAATATATATATATATCTGACAGTTGCAGTCAATTCAGAACGCAGTTGCTCATAGACGCCAAGAAAATCAACCACATCAGTCCAGTTCTCGGGGGTTTGCCTTCACTTCCTGTCACTCAGAGAAATTACTTGAAAATACTACGACCGGTCCACAAAGCTCGGAACGGTTCAGGCCCAATTGACCTGATGTTCTGTGACGTCGTGAACCGTCCAACCCTCTCAGACGGTCCGGGTGAAACCCGATTTCTGATTCCTGCACCAAATATGTTTAAACAAGCTTCCAGAATCCTAAAGAACTCCAATATATCTTCAAACTAAATTTTTTATCTGCTTCTACCCCATAGCAAAATGATGCACTGGGTATAGTCTCAACTTCCATTAACTCTTGAATCTATTTTAATGTTTTCATAGCGCTTTTGTGTTTTCAGATATCTCATTTTTAGCCTCATTGCTTTGTTGCAGTTAATGCTTGTTGATGTGAAGCGCTTTGCTTCACCTTGCTACTGAAATGTGCTGGTCCACTGATTTGTAACATTACATGGCGTAAATTGTACTTAAGTAAGTTATTTTACACTACACACTTAAGTACAATATACAAAACATTCAAGCACAACATTACCGGTCGTAAATTGTACTTAAATGTGAGTAAAATAACAAGTACTATTTGATCCAGCCGCGTTCAAATGTTGAAGCAGCAAATGAAAGTCAAGGAGCCGGAGTGGTAATAATGTTTAGACCAGTGGATGCTTAAATTATTCTTACTGGTGTGTTTCCTTTAAACGGTGAGTGGGAACGGTGGTGAAATGCAGCCGCGGCCGTTAATCTGATCCACTGCTGTGTAAGAAATGTGGCGTCACGGCCGCAGAATCCAGCAGTGTGTTACCGGGGAGGTGAAGATCAGCAGATTATAGCGGAGCTACAAAACCCAAACGAGAGGCTGATAAAAACTGTTTGCTGGGAAAGGTTGACTGTCCCCTTGGGTGTAACACACACATACACCACACAACACAGCACACACACTACACAACACACAACACACATTCACACACACACCACTGGCTTTTGGGACAGGTTTGGGTGCGAGAGATTCGTCAGATATGTTGGGTTCACACCTCCGATCAGGCGAACGTCTGAGATGGAAGTGACTCCTGACGCCCACCTCCTCCACCTTTTCATCACTCCCTCCTTCTCCTTTATCCCACACTCCAAGCCTCCTTTCCCCTTTATGTCTCCTTCACCGCCTCTTTTTCCCCTCCTTCTTTTCCGCCACTCTCATGTCGTCTCCTCCGTTGCATCTTTTTTTACTTCCTCTCCTCGGTTCCTCACCTTTTCACCTCCCTGCTTCCGTTCCAAGTTTCTTGTCCTCTTCAGCGCACTACTCGTCACCTCTTTCTCTTCTTAACCTTCATCTTCCTCCTCACTTCCACATCACCGTCTTATTTTTCTTTATCCAGCCTCCTTTCTTTCACTCCTGCCCCATCGTTTCTCTCCTAAGTCTCCTCCTCCCCCTCGACCCAGTTGTTTCCTTCCCTGCTTATCCTCCCTCTCATCTTTCAACCTCCTGTCTCACCTCTTATCTCCACTCTTACTTCTCATATCCTCCTCTATCTGTCTGGCCTGTTCTCTAGTCTTTTCTCAACACTTCCTTCCTCTAATCTCACCTTTCCTCCACTTCCTTGCAGTCCACACCTCTCTTCTTGTCCCCCTCTTATCTCTCGTGCTCCTCTGTATTTTTTTTTCTTTCCTTCTTTCATCTCCTTCTCCACTTTCTTTTAAACCTCTCATCCTTAAGACACGTCTCCCTCTCAGTGTTCACTGTCTCATGAATTTATCTCTCCTCTCTTCCAGGGTTGATAATGTCACATAAGTGCTCTTCTGTTTTCTCAGCTTATATTCTGTTCTTCTCTATGATTGTGATTGCTTACCTCCTCTCCATTTTGCAGACGTTCTGCCTCCTTGTCCTTGTGTCCTCTCTGAGTGTCGATCGCATGTCCTCCGTCCAGGTCGGTTACGCCTGCGTCTTGGCTTATCATCCTGCATGTTGTTGTTCTGTCCATCCAAGCGTGGCAGTCCTGTCTGTGGTCCTCTTTGACCGTATTATCTATTCAGGGGTTTATTCTGATTTGCCTCCAATGCCTCTGTCTGGTTTCATTAGTTCGGTGTAACAACAGCTCAGCTGTCTTTGGAACAGAAATTATTCCAAGATAGCGGTTTGTTCACTTCAGTCCGATCGCTCTTTCATATAATTAACCTCTATATTTATTCGATTAACCCGAGTAGGTAACCTCCTGATCTCCAGTTAGAAAGTGACGAATCGTCAGAGTGAAGACCAAGATCGATGATTTCTGAAATGAAACACAGAAAAGCTCATTTGATACCACCCATCTCAACTAAACCATGAATGTATTTGATTTTGGAATCAAGAAAAAGGTAATATAACATTGCAGTGGTTGTAACAATGGAAACTGGATATACACTGCATTACTGAAAGAGCTGGCCTGTTGGCTTTGACCTTATTGTCAGTATTAGTTTTGTACCTCATTTCTACACATTTGGAAGAAAGCTGCTCCTTATTGGCTGTAATATGTTGGCTAGGCTTATGACATCAGTGACAAAGTGCACTCATGAATGCATCATGTCCAGGATACATGCAATTTTGAAATAAGAGAAGAAAAAAAGCACTGCTGCTCTTTTTATGATAAATCATTTTAAGGTCAAAGCACATCTTTCCCAAATGACTTGTACCAAAACCGTTTGACATTACTTCTTATTTTTTCCAAATAGAGTCCACAAAATATTTGTGCACTGAATATTACTATTGCTTTTCTTGTAGTTTTGCACTTCAGAATCTCACTTAACATGTTGAACAAAACAACAGTTTTTTTGTTTTTTTTTACTTACTCCCAATCTTCCTGCCTCCATTTCTCCACAATGAATAATAATAGTTGATTAACTAGATAATTAAACAGCTTTACAACCCACCATTGTTTCATTATGGTAACATGAATGACTGAAAATATACCTGCCAAGCAAGAGCTCCAGAGAAAGCCCTGGAGACGTCCAAGTTAAGTCGTCAGCGTCTTTTTACAATTTTAGGTCTAACATGAGGGAAAAATCAAGTTGTGTGTGTGTCGTTATCTTGGTTCCTCCAACTTCACACCATCTTTTTCGATACATTTCTGTTCTGGTTTCCTCCGCCTGTGTCTTATTATCCCAACTATTTCCATATTTTCTCCTTCTATCACCCCAATAGCATTTGCTGTCAGCGTCTGCTCTGCTTGTCCTTTTTTTTTTACTTATTTGATCCGCATCCATCAAGTTATTCTCCCTGTGACCTTCTACACCTTTACCGTGCATCCTTTCCACCCCCTCTTCCTTGCTTTCTTCTGCTTTCCTTCCTGAAACACAAGACCGAAGCGCCCACACTAGACATAACTATACAAAATTACATAATGCATGAACTAATCTCCTCTTCCTCTCTCCCCTCCTCATCCTCCTTCGCACCTAATCAAACACAGAGCGGAAACTGTCGAACAAGCAGCATTGTTAGTTTTCGAAGCTGTTACGCTGGTTCGGTTACATATTACATGAAAGCGCCTCCTCCCAAAAATGTTTGAATATGGAAACAACCACGTTGTGTTGTCTTTGGAGTAATGAGCTCCCTGTGTGCCGCCACCACATCTGGGCCATTAATAAAGGATTGGGGGGGGGGGGGGGGGGGGGGGGGGGGGGTTGAAGGAGGGGAGGAAGAGGAAGAGGAAAGAGGGTGCTGGGTGGAAAAATAGAGGACACATGAAACACAAAGAAATACAGCCGACAGCAATGCCATGCTTTGAAGCATCTCCCACTGGGTGAGTGTGCATCCCCTGGTGTGCTCGTGTGTCGATAAGGTAGAGCAAACACACACACGCACAAACACACTGGCGCACACACGCACAGACCCATGCACACATGCAGAATAAACAACAGTTTGTCACTGTCAGCTGCTAAATTCACAGAGGCAACTGGCTTCTTGCAAGTAAGAGTTTCCAAAAAAGATCTTGAACACACACACACACACACACACACACACACACACACACACACACACACACACACACACACTAAAGGCTTCTTGACTGCCTGAACTTTCTCAGTTTGCAGAAAAGTGCTTGTCTTGCATCTTATCCAAGTCCTAGTCGAAATGACAAACCAACAAACAAATGAAATACTGCAAGAGACTTGTGATAAATAAAGAGTTGTAGCACGTCAGTAGTAGCCAGAGAGTTTTCGAACTCGAGCTGAATGCAGCCCAAACCAGCTCAAGCTTGGATGTTAAGGGACGTTGTGGCAGCTATTTCACAGCCATATCGCCAAATCTGAGCCAGAACTTCACCCTCGGTTCCACACTACACCCACAATGGACTGTGAATCTGGTTCTTCCCCTCAGCGTTTTGTTTGTGCTGCATGAATGTGGCAATCAGGCTGAATAACATCGGCGAAAAGTAGAACAATTCTGTAATTATTGGTTGACAATGACTGAACTTAATGAAAAACAATGCGACTGATTCAGCCACACTATTGGGTATACAGGCAAAAGTGCGAAAGCACATATTTTAGCTACGAAGGATTAGTATTTGGAATTTGATCTGGGCGATAAGCATTGCCTTATGTTTTCAACTTTTGCTTGTGAAGACATTTCTAAAATGTTCACACGAGTCATCTAAAGCAGCTTTATCTTGATGTCCAGACGAGGTAATGTCATAGATCTGCTTGTATCCAGTCTTACCTTGACGAGAGAGAAATACTTTGCGTGAGGTGTTTAATGTGTCGTTACAGTGCGACTTTGCTGTGACGAGTTATCGCTGTGTGTTTTCTTGCAAAGATAAGACAGCCGACAAATTAGCCACAACTGTTTTGGGGATACGAGTTGCACCTGCTAGAGCTGCGTGGACTATATAACCATATCTGAACAGCCTTTTCCCTTTTCTACCGATAGTGGAACTATAGCCCTTTAAACATTCTGATTTCATTTCACATGTTTTACACTTCTAAAAATGAAAAGAGAAACTGCGTTCTCAAATAATAGATGTGGAAAAAAACATCCACTGAAACATCGGCGCTGACTCGCTTCACGCCTCAGTTGTCCGAAAGATTTCGCTCAGTGTCCTCCAGCTCAATATTTCAATGAAAGACACAAGGCTGGTGTGTGTGTGTGTGCGTGTGCGTGTGCGTGTGCGTGTGCGTGTGCGTGTGCGTGTGTGTAGGTCCTTCCCAGCATGTACAGTATCCAATTAAAGCTCAAAACCCAATTTACATTCTGCTGCTGCCTCGTCCAGGTGGCTGAGGGGAGCAGAGCGAGGGAGAGAGAAGGGCTGAGAGGGGGATAAAGTTCTCCCCTCTAATTAAAACTGAAACATGGTTTCAGTCTGAAGGTGCAGGGCACTTTCTCCTCCAAGGCTCTTTCTAGGTCACAGTGGTTGTAAAGTGACATTCGGCAGTACAGCTAATGGGTATGTTGGGGGACATTTGAGTTTCATTTGAAATTAGAATCATTTTCTTCATGCATCAGAACGTATTGAGTCATTCAGTGTTGAACACAAGACGGAATGCAGCCGCTTACAGTTATTAGGTCTTTAGTTTGTTCAGCAACTCAACAGTGAAGCTGTTAATCAAAGCGTACAACAGCGATTGTGAAAATATTAACCATCCAGAGAATTGATTTTGATTTGTTGGTGTTTCAACCATCTAATATTAACGATAAGACCGGTCATCAGTCCATCACAGAGACGGAGAGTAAATCACTTAAGCATGCATTCGCATCAACTTTGAAACTAGGAGTCAACCTGTGTCGAGCAAACTCTAGATTGCAGGAGTCGGAAAAACCAAAAAAACAACTCACATTGGGAGAACATGCAAACGTGACAAAAACACACCATTATCCACCAGGTTCATGGTGATAGTACTAAGCGCTGCACCAAACCCATAGCTATACTGACGATATACGGTAAAGCCCATCGTGTGTGAGTTTCAAGAGGCAGAAATTAACTGATTTCTAGAGATTTCTTCAAAAATTGTATCAAATTCTTCAAAACATTTTGCAAAGTGCACCACACTATTTGAATAAATTGGCCATGTGGATCATGTGTGTATCAGGAATTTTGAGCCTTGATTCTATTCTGGTCTCTGTATGAATGGCACAATGACAGAAAGAGAGCTTTGAAATGTCCATCCATGCCTGTGCTGTCAGCAGATTTGATAACAGGTGTGAAACTGAGTCCTAACAAATACGTGTATAAAACTCAGAAGCAGCACAGAGAGACTTTGAGTCATATATCACTTTTCCACTGCTGAAAACTGGCTGGACCATCTTTTTATATTTGACGCAGCAGGATCGCTAAAAGTTTTCCAGAGGTGAAAATACTACTGAACGTGTCAACTATTTTTTTTCTTAATTTATTGGAATTGAAGGTGTGAGTTCATTAAGCTGGATATTGATGCATCTGCTGCTCCAGTAACTTCTCAGCTCCACACAGCAGCGCTCCATGTTATCCTTATGTCTCTGCAGTCTTTAGGAGACGACGCATTGTCATGGTCAAGATCGCCCAATTGTCAATCTCTTTGCATCCAATGATGTTTCTACCTGTGTGTCCTGAGCCAATGAGTGTCATTCCCGAGTCATTCTGTCCACTAGTTCCTCAAACACGCCACCTCAGCAGCCCAGCCGGCCAGAGGCGTTTATGCCCTCCTTCACACGTATACACCACTTTTCTTGTACAATCGAGCATCCAGACAACGGGTGGTCTCATTTACTTCACAATTCATCATTAAAACATGCAAATACGAAGACCTGTGCTCAGAAATTACTTAAAAGTATTACTGATTCTTTCCTAATTGAGTTGTCAATGGGCATTTTGGCTTAAAGCACAATAGGTTTTGTGAACAAATAAAGACATAAAACATGGCTATATAACTCCAGATTAAAAGTTCTGAATGTCATTTTAACTTGTGGGATTGGTGACCGAATGACAGAGAGGTGGAATCGTAACCAGAAGGTCATTGATCCCAGAATACATAATGAGCTTTATGTACCTGACAAATGTATATGTATTATGCACTTAAAAATCTAATACCACACACAAACATTGATACGCACATAGAAATCTGTTTGCGGACACAATTTTATCATAACACAGATATGTTGATAAACTTTCTTAAATTTTGTATTTTTTATTTATTGACTTAACCTGGAAGTACTCCCAGAGCTCGTTCGATGACATGTCGCTCTCTGTATCTGAATAACAACAATGTTCAAATCAACGCATATGAATTACATATGACACATGCAGAAATGAAAAATAAACACACAAGTCATGCTACTGTAAAATCTCCATAATACCGACTTCGATTTTTTTCCTACAAACCGCGAACACAGCGACTGCGCCGTCCAGCTGCTATCAATAAGCTCCTCCTCTCATTCCTCGACAAATAAGCAACTTTAGGAGGGTTTATGGAAAATCGACTCCAAGTACGTTCACTTTAAATTATCAAACGGTGGCGATGAAGCTTCTCTGGGGAATCTTGAGCTTGTCAAATTACACGGCGCTTATCAACACCCGACGCGGTCTCCCATCAGAACACCCGCCGTGCGAGCGCACCGTGTTTGGTGGCTGACTTCCTGTGTCACCACCACTTTAACATAATGAACAAATATCTGTCGGGTTCTCAGCTGGTTTTCAACCTGTGATCAAATCTGTTTTCCTCTGTGCGCGTGTGTCTAAACAGCCATGTAGCCTGTTTAAAAAGCCACGGTGCTGTATTATTTATCAGCCTGGGGAGAGGCGCTGTTCACATCTCATCTCTCACTCCTCATGTGCCCTGATTGTCTCTGCTAATTCCTGCTTGTTTAGGCAGGTGACATGCAAATGCTGCTCCTCTGATTTGCATGTGCACTGAGGAAAGTCATTTGTGATCTGC
This sequence comes from Lipophrys pholis, assembly GCF_963383615.2. Taxonomy (NCBI): domain Eukaryota; kingdom Metazoa; phylum Chordata; class Actinopteri; order Blenniiformes; family Blenniidae; genus Lipophrys; species Lipophrys pholis. Next base: position 8,482,591 of record NC_137632.1, read on the forward strand.
AAAACTGGAGGTTAGGTTAGGCTTGATCTACTGCTTTCAAACGTACATTCTAAGCTTTGTGCATGTTTTCCACTAGGATCTCGTCTAATCACTATAGTAATCAGTGTGATTTCACTCGTGCACTTTGCCGTTCACGATACGAGTTGATATGCGCTGATTGTAATGATGTTTAATGTATCTGAAGACACTTTTCTGGGACACCTCTTTGGTGTCAGCCCTCATTGCATGCCCATGGTTGTTATTGAAGCATGTTATGTGGATTACATTTTGATTTAATTAAAACTAAATGACCACATTTGATTTTTGTCGCGAACAGAAATAAACACAATCCTTTGAATAGATCCGAGGCCATCACATAGTGTACTCATTGCCATCATAAGCAATAAACGAGAGGTTCTCATGAAACAAACGTTTTAAAATCTCCCAGATGCATCATTTACATTGTATACAGCAAGTGAGTGTTGCAGCAAGTCAAAATGTATAAAGACAAGTGATGGTAGATTAAGCATCCAGCTTTCACCTCGCTGGTTTTCACAGTCCAACGGTGGTGCATCAAAACCATGAAGTTGTGGCAAAATAAAGAGACGAGGTCGGAGTACAGTTATGACACCTTCTCCATCGTCTCTACTAAGCCGCCTCCTGTGTTTCTATACACGTCTACATATGTATTTCTAACCTGTTGCACTGCTTATTATCACAACTGAGCCCACACTTCATGTCAGTTTGGTGCAGTTAAGCGAAGCTTATTTATCCCCCTGAGTGCAAGTCCTCACAAACAACAACCTCCGAGAAATGTCAAAGGAACACAGAGTTAAGGGAAAATTATAATAATTAAGACAATAAATAAGACAATCCTAAGGCAAGAAACAAGCACTAATAACAGTAACAAGTCAGATGTTGTTTTTCTTCAATATATACACAACAATCATTTTAAAAAGTGTTGAGTATGTGTTAAGCAGCCAAACAGCGAAAGGAACTGAAGGGTAATTATTTTTGCCTGATAGCAGTGGAGAACATTTGGCGAATTAAACAAAATGACTCACTCCTGTGTAAGCAATTTCTCCTGCTCTTGACTTTTATTGATGTCTTATTAAACCAGCAGATTGAAAATAGGTTAAAGGGGTCATATTGTGCAAAATTCACTTTCTAATGGTTTTCCAACAGTAATATGCTTCCCCACACCTGTCACCTCTCTCCCTGGCTTGTTTCATTTTTTTAAGTATGTTACTCCGATGACACTATATAGGGTCATCCGGGGCTTAGCCAATCCCAATCAAGGTAGGCCCTCCCTCAATTAGGCAGCTCTGCTCTGGCACATGGCACCATGAGAGGAAGTACTTCCTCCTCTTCCCAAGATGGGCATGTGTGGGCAGAGCCAGTCCAGCTCACACAGACACAGCAGATTCTGAATGCAGCTCAAATGATCTAACATTCAAATGGCTGAAAATCAAGAAAAAGCTGGATTTTGGGCAATAAACTATGAACACAATAGTTTTGGACCAACGTAGACAGAGAGACAACAGTTTTCTAAATTCATTTGCACTGACATTTCAAACATCAATTAAAAAAAATAAAAAATAAATTTAAGAGACTCCATCCCAAAAACAAAGTATGATATGCAATAGTTTCAATATTTTCCACAATGAATCTGTGTGCTGGATTAAAGGCCCTCTAGGGATAATGGTGGACCCCCCCCACCCCAGCAGCAGAGAGTTCACAATCAATGTAGAAGTAAAAAAATTAAGTGCAGTGTGCCATTTACAGTACGGCCGTGCTGAAGTAGTGTTTGGGATGTGGCAGCAGCGCTGTGTAATAATCATCCTGAGAGAGATTTATTCATGTAATATTTTGCACTGAGTTGCAATTTTAAACAGATTTTCTTGAGTAAAAATGGCATAAAAAGCACATGAAGTCATGAATTACCTTCAAATGACACCCGAGGGATGACATTTTCAACTACTCCACAACACATGCAATACTGAGGGTTAATCAACAGCCTCTGGCTTAATGGGTCTGCTTAAAAAAACTCAAAATCTAAATGTAAAAAAGTAGGATGGTTGTTTTACCAGAGCCCCCATGACACGAGGCAGTAATATCATGCAGGAGTGCTCATAGTCTGCAGGGTTTCATTGCCACCAAACGCCTCAGCTGGGGGGCTTCGCGCCTGTGTTCCCGCTACGTGAAGGAGTGCTAATCAGTGAAATCAGCTGCTGGAGTCATCTTGTCCTCCAACCAGCAGCCAGCCACACCTCCCGGCCAACGTATCTGCAGCAGGGGGAAGAGCGCACTAATCAGCCAGACACCGAACACCTGCATGAGCTGGAAAGCTCTCAGACGCCATTTGAAGACATTTGAGAGGGAGATGTGGAAAGTGGCAACCATGACACAGAAAGTGATAAAAATCAAGCTGTACCTGAGCAGCCAACTGAGAAAGCACCTGTAGTCACACATTACCTATTCGGAGGGTATATCTGAAATATGCTTTGTACAAACAAAGTGTAAATTTCAGCAGCGTTTGCTGTCTTCCGACCCAGGATTGGCGTGTCTGCTGCTCTCAGCTTTGGAAACAAGCGACGGCAGCCAACAGGCACAAAAGTAGAACTGTAAATAATAATTAAAATAAAACATGCATTGAAAATATGTATGGTTTATCACATGATTCATAATAAATGTATCCTCGTCTCCAGTGAGAGAGTCTTATAATTCAAGCACAAACGAGGCTTTTATTAGAGTCCAGTCTGTTCTCACCAGAGTTTATGCCGCTCTGTGTCAGAACCAGTTCGAGCAACATGTCACGGTTAGTCGCTAAACCATCTCGTGGTACAAACGTGTGATCTACTCACCAGTAAACAGGTTTGCTCCAGCTGAACAACTTTTGAATAAAACCATTAGATACTAGCGATAACTCGGCTTGATAGGTGGAGAGAGGGAGACATTGGTGGCTGTATTAAGTTGTACAGTGGATATAATCTGTCAGAAGTTGTATTGAGGTGGAGAGTCATATAATATCTATTTATATAACATATAATGTCCAGTAACACTACCTGCTATCACAATTAGTCATCTTTGGTCTTTGTGGTATTTTTGTTTGGTCTATTGTCTGAATACTATCTGAACAAAATGTTGAATTTCTACTTTATCTGCTATTTCATTGCTGTTTGATATCAGTCCCACGACGGTGGTTTCATCAGGTAATAATCATCACGATCAAGCAACAGTGAAACATAATATATAAATGTGTATATGGTTATACACAGATAAATGTAATGCATTAATTTCGTTTGTCCGTTTTCCTTATACATTAACTGAAATAGTCTTTGCTCCGCATGATGCTTATTCGCAGATTGTGAATAAGCTGATAAACCAGTGTTGATTTCAGAAGAAACACTGGTCGTCCTGTTAAAATCCATTCAGGTGTCGAAATGTGCTGATGTGATTTTACCAGGTTCTCACTTCTTTTCTCATCTTGGTGAGTTATGATCACACTCCCACAATCCAAACTGCACACAAACACACCTCAGCCTTGGTCCAAGCGCCTCAGATTGCTGTAAATCGTCTTTTATGAGCGGGACTTGATGAAAGCGTTTCTCTGGACACTTTTTTTTTTTTTTTTTTTCCAAGCCCTCTGGCAGGCTGTTGGTTTATTTCTTCACACATCACCACCTTTATGTGCCATCTCTATCATTCTGCTCTGACGGCGAGCTACGATCCAAAACACTCCAGAAATAATTAGAAAACATTTAGAGTCATTTAAAAGCAGAGGCCTGGATTGATGCAAAGTTCCAAAATGTAGGATTTTAGAAGCAAAACTTGGTTTGTGTATGATTTTCTTTTTCTCTGTAAAATACAATCAGATAAAAATATTGACGATCTTTGTCAAGTGGAAGATGGATCCCAGAAAAATGACTTGTGCTTTCCTACATAATAATCAATAATTAGATGTAAAACATGCTTCTCCAGGGTTGTTTTTTTGATCGATAGATAGATAGAACTCCACACAACAGGTTTGTTTCAGTCATAAGTTCCAATATCTTATGAGCAGTTCAAGTTATCTATTTATTTTAACTTATAAATTATTTGTTGGTTTGCAATGCGTATCAAAAGCCCCAACATTAGTTAACCTCACATGCATGTTTTTGGACTGTGGGAAGAAACCCACTCAGGTACAGGGAGAACATGCAAACTCCACACAGCCTGGCCTTGCCAGCATTTGAACCCATGCACATCTCACTGTGAGGTGAGAACACTAACCACTGCACCACCGTGCAGCCATGAGTTCAGCTGAACAAAAAAAAAAACGATGGGATTTTCAATCAATGTCTCAATTATTAACTGCAAATTGTTACACTTGCGGCCAGTTACTCTTTGTGAAAACTGTGTTAATGATGACTTTAGTCTTTAGCTTCAGTCAATAATTCTTAACAGCCATGAGTTCCATCACCCATGAGGGTAGAAAAATTAGAACAGCTTCTATTGAACACACAGTCGTTGTCCGTGTGTGTGTGTGTGTGTGTGTGTGTGTGTGTGTGTGTGTGTGTGTGTGTGTGTGCATGCGAGGTTTTGTCCTGGACTCTGGGATTGGCTCCCACCTGGACCCTCGGCTGGATAAATGGAGTAGATAAATCAATGACAGCCTGTGTGCTCACTCAGATTTACGTGCAGGACGTTCAATCAGGGCATGGGAATGTGATAATCATTGTGTTCAAACAATCACAGTGAAAAGCCAAAGTTGGACTTCTGGATGTGTTTTTTTTTAGCACCAAATCGCCCGACATTTCCCGAAGGAAATTGCTTTGCTTCAACACTGTAGTTACCAACTGATGATAATGTGATGTCAGTGCAGTGGATCCTGTAATTTCCCTTATCTGGTTGCCTTGAGTAAGTCCTTTGACATGGCTGACTGTTTTTTTCTTCTTTTCTTTTTTTTAGCTGAATTGTGTTGAGCGTGCCACTGCATGAACAGTGAGAAGAAAGGCTGGAATGAGCAGACGAGGCTGAATGAGACGGAGAGGTCTGCAGTCTCCTGAGACCCAGCTGTGCTTCAGTCGAGCTTTCAGAGAGGAGGAGACAGAGATAAAGAGCGGAGAGAAGGGTCCAGATAAACTGGGAGTTTGGGGGTATGGGAGAAGGAGTTGATTAAAAGAGGAGAAAAAGAAGCCGTGTGGAAGAGATAAATTTGGTGAAAAAACAAAAGAAAAGGGCCCCTAAAACACTTTTAGGGCGCTCCTCTTTCTTCTTTAATTTGCCAGCAGCTCTCTTTGACATTGACCCAGGGGTGTAAAATAATGGTGCTTTGTCTCTTTCAGTCTTTTCTCTCCCCTCTCTGCTGCTTTAATAGACCTCTGAACAGACCTCGAAACACAATGTTTCAGATGGCCAAGAGTAGCATTACTGTTATCGGCGGGGACAGGGAATGTAAAAATATACTCTAAATAAAATAAAAAAAATGAACCTCGCAGAGCTGACACTGACTGTATCTGCAGTTTTGTGCAAAACGTCCGATACTCAAATGAAAAACAATGTTTTACTTTATGTAATTATCATCTTGCATTAAGCAGTAAAAAAAAAAAGATCTAAGATGCATTTGCACATTCATCAAGATATTTAGGAGCCAAGTTCAATCTTAAAATGTAACGTTCAGATCAAGTCTCCACCAAGGAGACGCCATCCGATGAAGAACCGTCAAATCTTAGTGGCTGTTTGTGTTTTTTGGTCTCGTCCAGATCGCTCCATCCCAGTTTGGCTGATCCCAGCCGACTGAGAGCAGAAGTCAGGCTTTACAGCCTGGAAACGTCGACAGTCACACACATACTAAATGCCACCGAATCAATTCAACTGACGCTGGAATCTTAAACACAACTGATTTGCCAGCGCAACAGTCGTCCAGCCATTTTCGGTAGTGTGCAAACATAAGAATTCCTGGAGCCTCATTACATCATGAGTAAAGTACAGCATCATTTTAACTATTAATGTTATATATAAAACACTACATTTTAATTTCACATTTCATAGCAAATTAAGAACTACATATGAAAAACAAAGAAAATATTTCTCCTAATTCTCTTTGTTTATGTCTTTACAGCACTTGGTCTATGTATTGAAGTGGTTCCCAGTTTGGGGGGTGGGACCCGGTTGGGGAGGAAAAGGCTCTCGCAGGGAGGCCAGAGGATTTTAATTTATTTATCATTTTTTATAATAATATGCTTTTTAGCATCAATAACAGATATGGGAAACTGCTGTTTGTTTGTTTTTTGTTGTTGTTTTGTTGTATTTTTTAGTATGTGGTCTGTATCAGGTGCATACTCCAAACTGGGTGTTTATCAGATCCATGTTGCAGAGTGTAATAAACATATTAAATAGCTAAAAATCTGTATGAAGCAAGAAGTTTTTCTTTTTGTGTTTTTTTTATATCTTTACATTTCCAGATATTTCTATTGAAAGAACCTTCCTAGAGTTTCAATCAGGAGTGCATGAGGAGCGAGAACTCACTCATTTTAATAAAGTTTTACTGGTCGGTGCTCACAGGTGTTACATTCTGCAGGGCTGAAGGTCAGACAGCTGGACCCACAGGTCAGAGCCCAAAACGAATGACTCATTCCGATGATCCCTTTCAGATTAGTTTTTGCATTTAGACCAGAGAGTAACATCAGTGACGGAGCATCACGGGAGGAAATAGCAGCAGCAGGCAGACTGTGTCTGAACTCCTGTTTGGTGTCGTTACATATCTGTGTCTGCGCGGGGAATCCGCATCGGAGCAGAGCAATTAATTTTTTGTGATGCGTGACCTGTCACAACATGAGGCGTACAGGAGAGCCTCGGGCTCAAGTTGCAATTCATCACTTTCTGTCGCAGTCTCATTGTCCCTCTTGTCTCCAACTTTAACAAAATTGTTTCATGACGCTCATAAATATTATATGGAACAGCTCCGAGGTGAAGGTCGGGCTTTTCAGAGAAGGTATCAGACGCGTGTCAGTCGGTGCCCTCCGGCTCCTCTCACATCCTGTTGAGGCTTTTTCTCCAACTCGCCTCAGGTGTCAGTTGACTCCTTGCGATGTGTTTACCAGCCCTGACGACTTGACAGCGGGACACAGACCCCCGGTAAACACGGGGCAGCCGGCTTACTTGATCCGGTTTATCGGGGCAAAAGGCATCAGTTCTCAAACACTGCGGGAACACTTTAGAAAAAGTCAACAAGTCAACAGGCAAGTCAGGAACTGATGGAGTTTTCAATCGGATATAATAAATAAATAAATAACAAAATACCAGTACATGGCATCGGTGTACTGTTGAGGGGTTTTTTTTTTGTATTTGAACAGCTTGTTGTGTCTACACATCATCCAAAGAACAATAAGTACAAAGGAAAGGAAAATAAATGCACTTTGATTGCATTAAAAATAATCTTTTTAATCCCTGATTTGTTGTGCTATCTCTGGAGATTAGAGACACTCCCACCCACTAATCTATGTATGCCCATTTTTTATGAAATATATTTGCTCACAAGTGGATACAAATGGAAGTTTTTTGCAGGCCTTAAAGAACTTCTAAAATGCGTACCAACACAAATGCAACTTTAACTTGCCAGTCATGATTATTTTCTTCTTTTTTTTTCACACATGTAGGTTCAGATAATTTTCTAGCAAAATGTAGGGAGATTACAATCAGAACAAGCCACTTGGTTTTAGTTTCCTGATGTTGCATTGCTTTTCTACAAAAGTAGAAGAAAACGTGTTGTAAATGAGTTTTTTTAATGTACTGTTGTGGATTCTTTCAGCTCCCGGAATTTATAACAGGCATCAAGCTCCCTTCATGAATTCACATTCTAATAACATGGACACACCAAACGCTTTTCTATCTCCATATTATTGAGCTTGGTCCTGTCTGATGCAGATAGGTGGACTCTGTTGTGTTGCCCTTGTTGAATCTGTGTTAAAAGGGACCAGGAATTGGCCGGCGCTGACAAACCCAACCACTGTGCCACACAACAAACGCAAGAAAAAGCCTCTGACTTTGAATCAAAGTCCAATTTTAGCTTTCTAGCTAACGTCTGTCGCTGAACTAAAAGCGTGGATTGAGCCATCAAACCAGCGTCCATCAGGAGAGAAGTGCCCCGGTCAGGTCAGTCTGCAGGCTGTGCACAGCGGAAAGACCCCAGACGGCCCCAACATGTGCCTGTCAGGAACAGTGAGGGGCACGTCGTCGCTTTTCACCAAAGAAATCGTTCTTCATATTGGAGGGAACAAACGTGTTGTTTTTTTTCCAGGGGATTGAAAAAGTTGGTTGTTTTTTTTATAGGTGACTAGTAAGCATGTTTTTGAATTGACTGACGCCTTGCAGCGAATACTACGGTACCTCGGTGCATCTGACGTCATTGTGCTCACAGACAGACAGAACAGCATCGCAGGAAATCTGCAACAAATCAGCTAAAAGAAATTAATGGAAAAAAAAAAAAAGAAGACGTGTCGTCCTCTGGTAAAGACTTCAGTCGCCCCATAACAGCTTCACATTAGTACCTTCCAAATATATGTACTTCCATCATTATTACCAAAGGTTTTTAAGTTTGGGAAGTTCATCTGAACTATCTGTCCTATTCTCCTATTTTGTTTGTCAAATATGGGTCATCCCAGTTCATGTTCACCTTTTCATTCAGGTTGTATAATAATTCACGTCAACTGGATGCAAGAACTTCACATACTGAGAGACGTGAACTCAAAAGTAGCTTATATCATAGTAAATCCACGAAAAGACACTGAGACACAAACTTTTCTTTATGCTTAATAAAACAATACTTAACAAATTGGTTGGGTTTTTTGCTGCTACTCATGCATAGCTTCAGATGATTTCTATATAACATTTTGAACATTTTTGTCTTTCACAGATTGCTTTGAAGTTGATTATTTTCCTGACTCTTTTCGGTCTCCTTGTGCTCTTTGCAAACTTGACAATGGGTCACCAGACCTGATCCAGGAGGGAGTCTGTTCCTCTGGGCCTCTTGCCTCCCCTCTTTATTTTAGCGGAGGCTAATTGGGCTTCTCATTAACAGTACAGCAACCTTCAGCCGCTAATGATGTGGAACTTTTTGATTTGGCTACAGGCGGAGCGGAGAAGCTGGGAGGTTTGCAAAACAAGGCAAGATCAAATTAGGGAGGAGCGGGGACGGAGCTGAAGGGGGACGGTGCGTTTCTCCTCCTCATTTGTAGTGTCCGTTGTTTGTTGTCGTTAAACCCCTGCATTACGGGGTCGCATTATGCGGCTTGCCCTTTCGCAGTGACATTTTTTCAATTCTGTACGACCTACCCTGGCCGTATAAAGGTTAAATGAGCACAAGTAGAATGAAACACGGCCTGTGTTTATCAGGGCAGGAGGAAAAAGTTGTTGGATCACAGCATCTGAAACCAGTTTCCTCTTCATCATCTACGAAACATTCAGATTTTGATTTGTTAGCAGACTGTTCGCTTAAGGTTTGCCACATTTGGAATATGAATATATTTGGGCTGCTAGTTTAAATTGCTGCAAAACTACATATATATATATATTAGTAAAACAATTCAATCTTCAAATCACCCTTATAATGTTATCTTACACATAAATGGAAATTCTGTGCACAGAGCTGGTCAATATGATAAAAACTTTGTTATAAATTTAATCATCAGTCGTTTCCCGCCACCCGTTTGTGTTTTGTTCTGCCTGCTGGATAAATGACAGCGGGCTCAATGCCGTTACGTTGGTTCTCATGAAAATCCTAATTTACCGTGCACATCAAACTTTACCGTCTCACACTTGTTCCCTCACCTCTCCCCTCTGAAATGTGTGTGATGTGAAGTTCTCTCGTTACAGTATATAGAGCCTATTTGGTTATATTGATACTGAGCCGCCCCGAATGTTGCAGAGCCGCCGTTGGGCTGCGGCGGCTCGGCTTCTCCTTGATCGCGCTCATCAACTCCAGCTGCTCTGTGTTTGCCACGGGCCTTTTTCTCGCCACCTTTTGATTTACTTCTACCATGAAAAATGAGATTCGCCATTGCTGGTAACACTTTTCTTTTTCAGAGCGTGCCCATATGCACGAAATCCGAAGACGTCGTCAGTGAAAAGGAGTTTTAATAGAAGAATTTTCTCCTTCTTCCAGTCAGGTTGTGACATTTTTTTTTTTGTCATTTCTGTCTGTTATTCAGCAGATTCTTTTTTTTTTTTTTTTTTTTGTTCTTTCGGTGTTTTCGAAAAGTTTCTGATGATCAATCTGCCGCCTGCCTCATGACAGTAACCAGCTCACAGTGCGTCTTCAGGTTCATTATCTTCACCTGCTGTAAGCCGTCAGCTTACCCACTCTGCGATATCGTCACATTCCTGGTGTTTAGTGAAGTTTTTGCAATATCTTTCACAGTTTTTCCAGTATTTCCACCTTGTTACCAAGTGTTCCCCATTCTGCGTGTTCCTGTTTTTCCTGAGCAAGTACCTGGGCCCATACTTCTGAAACTGTCATTTCACTGAAGTTTGGCTGCGTTTTGTTATACTGTATTGGACTTTTCTGTCTAACCATTATCATACAACTTTGAATCTACCAAAAATATAAAAACAAAAACAAATGATGCTACTATTCTCCATCTTCTATACTACTCTAATCGATGTAGCATTGTGGGATTGTGCTGGAGACACGTCCATCTGAGAATGGGCGACGGCTGTGTGCATCATGAACCCGTCACCAGTCCATCAAAGGGCAAACACAGAGAGCCAGACAGTCACACACGCTGACACCCACTATTTCAAGTAACCAGTGACATGTGAACATTATTATGGAGAAACAAACTGATCACTGTAACAGTTAAACCAAATAACATAACGGTTCATTAGAAAGCCCCATAAGAGGGACTAATTGCCAAAATCTAAATCAATGGAATTTCTATATTTTGTCTCTTTCTGACTTCCACTTACCATTTATCCATCGTGTAAAATAAAATGCAATGTAAGTTGTCCCTTATAATAATGGGTATAATGTCATATTCTGTCCCAGCTGAAACAAGAAAGCCTTTAACAATAAAGGCAACAGTTCATAAGGCAATGCAGCATTTTACTGGGAACCACAGGCATCTATGGGGAAAAAAAATTCCAAGTGGACAAAAAAACAATAAAGCTCTCCTCTGCTTTTTTTTTTTCTTTCTCACACTCTGTTATTATTTATTTCTTCTGTCCATCCTGAACAACGCTCCCAACAGATATGCAACCTGAAAGCCCACAGTGCCGTCCGCCGTGATCCCCCAGACGTCCATGTGTTTGTAGAGCCGGTGTGCCGCTGATGTGAAGACTGTTAACAGCCATCACACACTTCACTGTGAGCACCCTTCACTGAATGATTGGATGCCCTTCTGCCCACTCAGACTGTCAGCTGTAATGACATTTCACCATCCAGCTGAATCGGGTTGACGTCTCCATACAGGTGTGTGCGTGTGAATGTGTGTGTGTGTGTGTGTAGCATCATTTTTGAAGATACAGTGTGTATTCTCAAATATTTATCACAAGTAGGTTTATTCTGACATCTGGGGATGTGTATTGATAGATTCTTGACCTTTGGGGTTGGTGGAGATGAAGCGAGCCTATTCATGTCCCTTTTTTATTGTGTGAAGCACATTGTATCTTTGTCCTTTTATTGTTACTTGACATTTTGATGTTTATAGTCTTGAGAGGTCAGGTCATCAGTGGCCTCAGTGTTCAGTCAGTGAGCACCGGGACTACTGGAAAGGTTTTCCATGCTCTATTCAACAATTTTTTTATATATATTTTTTTCATTTCATGGGATTCAGTGACACCAAAATACAAGCTGAGAAAGTAAGAATAGAAACTGCTTGGTTGCATAGTATCTGCTGTATAAAGCTCCTGCTGGTTTGGACTACAATCATAAAATCTATAACAAGGCTTATCAAACATAACCTTCATGTCATTTTCAAAATCTGTATTAGGGGAGATACATATTTGATAACTATAAAAGTCCTCAGAGTCCCTGCAAAAGTGTACATCAATAGGAGGAAAAAGAGTTTCCATCCTCACAGTAAACAAATTGACCAGCTTTTAAGAGGCATGATAGTTTAACCAGCCAGTCTATATGTGTGTTTTGTGGACTTGGAGATGGCTCACGAGCCCGAACTGTCTTGTGGGCAGTGGTTTGGGAGCGTGAGGTACTGCTTCTCTCAAGTCTGTAAATCCAGAAAGCTGTGCTAGTATACCCGCCATTAAGTCAGACTTGTTAAATTTGTTCGGTGGACTCTGCCAAGGTTGTGCTTGTCTCCCCTTTTTCTGCTACAGATTAGGAAAAGACACTGCGATAATTCACTCCCGGTATCAGATTGTTGTAGTGAAGAGGGAGTTGAACTGCAAAGCAAAGCTGTCTATCTGTCGGCCAGTCGACATCTTCACCTTCACCTGTGATCTGAAGCAGCTAAAATGTGGCTTTAGTGTAAAGTTGGATGAAATCTGTGATCAAAATGAAAAGCAAAGGTTCAGACCCACTTTAATAAGACGTACAAGATGTACGAGTGGGACTAATACATTGAGTTAAGGGCTAATTTTCTCTGAAGGACAAGCCTTTGTGAACATGTTTGAGACTTTTTTTTATAGAGAAGAGGACTGGCAGCACGACAGCACTAATCCGTTTACATGGGACCAAAGTGGAAAAGCAGAAAAAGATGAAAAGTCCTGAGAAAGGTCTAAATTAAGCAGGTTTGTGATCAAACCATGACTATAACGGCGTGATACTAGAGCGGCAAGCAGATGAGAAAAAAAGAAAACCCTGAGATGCATACCAGGAGCCACAGTTTACCAGATGAAAAGGCAGAGACAAGATGCTGAGGTAAACACAAGACGAGAAAGGACACAAACACTGGCACAGAGACGTGATCAGTACGCAGGCAGACATGAGGCCAGTAAGTCAATCCCAAGAAAAGAAGAGAAGAAACACAACCCTCAAAAATAATGCAGAAATCTAAAGAAGGAAGGCCACAGTGAATTTTACATAAGCTTAGCAATGTGTTTAAACTTGACTGAAAAGATTTGGGATGCTTGTCATAAACCATAACTCCTACACATTTAGAATATGTTAAAATTACCAGAAAGCAGAGAAGGAGAGCTTTTCTCCCACACATTAGTCATTATGACCGTCGGCATTAAAAGCGATTAGATTCACTGTGAGTTTTTGAGGAAGTGCCAGATATTGAAATATACGATATCTTGCGAAAAGGTGTACAATCACCGACTCACCATAAAATAAGACAGTCCTTTATAATGGCACCCATAGTCGCTTAATGTGAATTGAATACATACATGGAAGGATATTTCTTTTTTAATATTTCACATATTATTAGATAGCTTTTACTTCAAGCACCAGGGGAGAAATGAGGAAACGGCACTCATGTATGATTTTCTTTCATATCTCATCACATAAGTCAAACAGAATTATTCCAAACCACTCATGCAATACCTCTCTTAAGTAATTGTTGGCAAAACTGATTTTCTGGAAGTTCTATTAAGAAACTCGTGATCCGTCAACAGGTTGTTCACACGTGGCATTCACTATAAAAAATGTCACAAAAGTTTCATGATTGCCAGGGAACGAACCAGAAAACTGCATTACATTTTAGAATAATAGACTCCAGACTTGAAACTCACAAAAATCACATTATACTGTATTACTCTACATGCTAAGTCTCACACTAAGTACGAGGGTTTCTTTTTAATCCATTTATTTGTTTTTACATCTGTACATGTAATGTGGATAACATAGACCCAAAGTAAACAGAAGACAGAAGCACAGCACATAGAACTTGCAGCAATGAAAGTCAATGAAGAGCCACTTCTAGAATGAAGAGGTGAAGAATTTTACCTTAAACACCCATCAGCTCTCACTCAAGTAATAATTTCACCTCAGAAAGACCGTGCAAATGTGTGTGTGTGAATATAAGCATATCAACTACATTACCTCGTCTAGACATCAGGACAAAGTAGCTTCATGTGACTTGTGTCAACAGTTTATAAACACCTTCACTCGCAAAGGTGAAAACATAAGACATGAAATCATCCCCTCAGATGTCATTTTGAACATAAACACTTATTGTAGCAGCTTTGAACCTGTTTCATTGGGGTTCGGATTGGAAAATCATGAAAGCAATAATGCGCTCTGCCCTCTGTGGGATGTATTGATCAACATAAGAGCTGCGTGGCAATGTTTGAAACACATTTATGTTCGCAAAGGAAGCATATCTGGGCCTCAAGACTTGGAGGCGTCACGTAACACATACGTCTTTATATATGCACTGAGTGGAAAAAAAATCAGCTGCCGTGAAAAAACAGGAACGCAATGGTAAACCCAAAGTATTCATGTATTCACAAGTATCACAAAGTGATTCATGTGTATCACATTAAAATATATTCACAGAAACAAAAGCCAAAAAATTATATTTAATAATAGAATATAATTGTGTATCTTTTACATTGTGTATCTTTTACTTCCGGTGTCCACCACCGAACCCGGTGGTGGACACCGGAAGTAAGGGATGTCGTCAAGCTGAAGAAGGAGTCCTATCGGGCGCTGTTAGCTCATAGGACTCCTGAGGCAGCTGACGGGTACCGGCAGGCCAGGCGGGCCGCAGCCCGGGCCGTGGTGGAGGCAAAAACTCGGGCCTGGGAGGAGTTCGGGGAGGCCATGGAGGAGGACTATCGGTCGGCCCCGAGGAAATTCTGGCAAACCGTCCGGCGCCTCAGGAGGGGGAAGCAGTTTTTCACCAACACCGTTTACAGTGGAGGTGGGGAGCTGTTGACCTCAACTGGAGATGTCGTCGGGCGGTGGAAGGAATACTTCGAGGACCTCCTCAATCCCACCATCACGTCTTCCGCTGAGGAAGCAGAGGCTGGGTTCTCAGAGGTAGACTCGTCCATTACCCGGGCTGAAGTCACCGAGGTAGTTGCTAAGCTCCTCGGTGGCAAGGCACCGGGAGTGGATGAGATTCGCCCTGAGTTCCTTAAGTCTCTGGATGTGCAGGGACTGTCGTGGCTGACACGTCTCTGCAACATTGCGTGGCGGTCGGGGACAGTGCCTCTGGAGTGGCAGACCGGGGTGGTGGTCCCTCTTTTTAAGAAGGGGGATCGGAGGGTGTGTTCCAACTACAGGGGGATCACACTCCTCAGCCTCCCTGGGAAAGTTTATTCCAGGGTACTGGAGAGGAGGATCCGGCCGTTAGTCGAACCTCGGATCCAAGAGGAACAATGCGGTTTTCGTCCAGGTCGTGGAACACTGGACCAGCTCTATACCCTCCACCGGCTACTCGAGGGTTCATGGGAGTTCGCCCAATCAGTCCACATGTGTTTTGTGGACCTGGAGAAGGCGTTCGACTGTGTCCCTCGGGACGTCCTGTGGGGGGTGCTCCGGGAGTATGGAGTCCGGGACCCTTTGCTAAGGGCTGTCCGGTCCCTGTACGCCCGGAGCAGGAGTTTGGTTCGCATTGCCGGCAGTAAGTCGGACCTGTTCCCAGTGCACGTTGGCCTCCGGCAGGGCTGTCCTTTGTCACCGGTTCTGTTCATAACTTTTATGGACAGAATTTCTAGGCACAGCCAGGGACCGGAGGGGGTCTGGTTTGGGGACCACAGGATCTCGTCTCTGCTTTTTGCAGACGATGTGGTCCTGGTGGCTTCATCAAACCTGGACCTTCAGCGTGCACTGGCGCGGTTCGCAGCCGAGTGTGACGCAACTGGGATGAGGATCAGCACCTCTAAATCCGAGGCCATGGTTCTCGACCGGAAAAAGGTGGCTTGCCCCCTTCAGGTCGGTGGAGAGCCCTTGTCCCAAGTGGAGGAGTTCAAGTATCTCGGGGTCTTGTTCACGAGTGGGGGGAAGATGGAGCGTGAGATCGACAGGCGGATCGGTGCAGCGTCTGCAGTTATGCGGTCGCTGTATCGGTCCGTCGTGGTGAAGAAGGAGCTAAGCCAAAAGGCGAGGCTCTCGATTTACCAGTCGATCTTCGTTCCTACCCTCACCTATGGTCATGAGCTTTGGGTCATGACCGAAAGAACGAGATCCCGGATACAAGCGGCTGAAATGAGTTTCCTCCGTAGGGTGGCTGGGCGCACCCTTAGAAATAGGGTGAGGAGCTCAGTCACCAGGGAGGAGCTCGGAGTAGAGCCGCTGCTCCTCCGCATCGAGAGGAGCCAGCTGAGGTGGCTCGGGCATCTGTTTCGGATGCCCCATGGACGCCTCCCTCGGGAGGTGTTCCGGGCATGTCCCTCCGGTAGGAGGCCTCGGGGCAGACCTAGGACACGCTGGAGAGACTATGTCTTTCGGCTGGCCTGGGAACGCCTCGGGGTCCCACCGGAAGAGCTGGAGGACGTGTCTGGGGCGAGGGAAGTCTGGGCTTCCTTGCTTAGACTGCTGCCCCCGCGACCCGGCCCCGGATAAGCGGAAGAAAATGGATGGATGGATGGATCTTTTACATTAATATTTACTTAAACCTTCAGTTATAAAGAAAATTCTATATTATTTAAAATCAAGATCCCTTTTATCTTTTCTTTTTACCATTTCTTTCTGAAACATTAAAGGTAGAAAAGGCATGCGAGGTCACATTCGCCCTCTGGTTCCTTCACATCGCGTACACATCGTAAACATCATTTTCAGAATATGGGGAAAAGATTTGCTTTACTGTCATAACCTTTGTTCAGCCCCCGAGGGATCACATATCACCATCAGTGCTGAGGGAGTCAAAGTGATGATGACGGAGGTTTTTGAAGTCGCTCCGGATAGACACCTGCAGTGCTCCTTCTTTTATAACGCCATTACCTTAATGTTAATGTGGTCATTAATATGAAAGACTCCAAGATGCACGTAACAAGCGTCGGATCAAAAAGTGACCTTGACAACTGAGCTGCCCTTCCCCAGCTTTTTGGAATGCATGCACATATTAATTCCTCACATCTAAAAGTTAATCGGAGAGTTACTTTACTCTCTAATAACTTTCTTTAAGGCTTGATTGTTATTTTCCTGCTGGTTTCCAACAAAGAACTTACTTAAAGCTATACGAAGCTTTTCATCAGTTTTCCAACAGTTGATTTCCATCAAAAATCAAACAGAAAGTTTTTAATCTGTGATCTTGCCGGGGAACCTGAAGTTCGAACAAATTGGAAATTACTGTGGGTTTTTTTTTTCTTTCTATATGTGTCTAAAACAAGGACACTCAATACTCTCAATGTGAAAACATCCACATGGAGTTATTAGTGTTCTGCAGTGCGATTTGACCTCCATTAACAGTTTAAAATACCACTAATCGTCAGTGAAACAGAAAAGGTGAGAGCTGTGGCGTGAGAGAGGATTTCCAAATTCAATGTTTTATTTTCCCTCCCACTGCCATTTGCCGTTCCTCATTCCCTGTAGATTTCTTCACATTTCCCCCTGACCTTTACAAAATGACCAGCAAATGGGAGGTGTATTCATTTCCCGTTTCTTATTGTTGCTCCTTCCCCCAAAATTATCATTTGACCTTCACAGCCGTCCGATTTCTGCACCGCAGCTCAGTGAGGCTGCTCAGGAGCCGCTGACACGCAGGACAATGAGGGACGGGACTTCATGTGGTTATCAGTGAAAATGTTTCTTGTCTCACAACAAACGGCAAACCCAGTCAATACCTTTAACATCTGAGTCAGACACACTTGTGTTTGTCATCCAGATTTATTCAGTATTTTTCACCTTGAGATGTAAAATACACTGAGGATACACCCAGGAAAATGAAACCCATCCAACCAGCTTTTGTTTTGCTTCATCCAGTTTGGCATCAAGAGTGGGACAATCCCAGCTGATAATGGAGGGGAGGAAGAAAACACCCTGGACAGGGCACCAGTCATCGCAGGGCAGAAACAAACAGTCACTCACATGCACACATTTATTGTCACCACTTAGCCTCAGTTGCATGGACTGTGGGAGGAAAGCAGTGCCCAGAGAAATGTCATGCAGGTAAAGTGATTAAACAAACATGAAACGTGCAAACTCCCCAACGCTGATTGAAACCAGGGACATTCCTAATGTGAGACAAGCATGCTAACTAACCGCAGTAAATCCTCTCAATTTTACAAGATTCATGCATGAATTGCTCATAAAATGTGATCTGATCTGAATGGGGGGCTCCGGTGTTTCTAACCGCATCCACCTGTAATAGAGCTGATGGTGCTCTGCCGGGCTCTGTGTGGTGCTCCAACAAGAAGAAACCACAAACAGGCAGAACGATCAGCCAGGGCGTCGTTTAGTGTTTAAATCTTTCACGAGCTCAAATACCAGGAGAGCGCTACATACTGAAAGAAATCTCCCTGCAGATAAAACAGCACTGGCCTGGGGATATCATCAGGTCGCTTTAAAAAACGAGGGGACTCATAGATTTAGATTTATAGCGAAGTCACTGTCAGGTGATGGAAAATGTGCCACTGAAGTATTCAGCGTAAGTGACGGCAGTATTTTCAATGATGATGGAGGGAGAACTAAAAATGAAAGGAGATCAGATAAAAGAGCAGTAAATATAATGTTAAGATGATATAACTTTTATTGAAACATTTATATTGGTGCATGAGGGGGAAAATGATGTCATAAGTACATTTCAAATAATACAATCATTTAAAGGGGTCATATTATTCAGCTTTTCAAGACTTCCCCATGGGTCTGCTCGGTCCAAAAACATTATCTTCAAAGTTTATTGCCCCAAATCCAGCTTTTCCTTGAGTTTCCTCCATTTGAATATTGGATCATAGGAGCTGCATTCAGAATCTGCTGTCTCTGTGTGAGCTGGACTGGCTCCGCCCACACATGCCCATCTTGGAAAGAGGAGGAAGTACTTCCTCTGTGCCATGTGCCAGAGAAGAGTTGCCTAATTGTAGGAGGGTCAAAGGGAGGGCCTACCTTGATTGGGATTGGCTAAACCCCCAATGACACAATATAGGGTTTGATTTCTGATTGGCTCGTTGGAACACACACTTTTTTAAAATTTAAACAAGTCAGGGAGAAAGAGGACAGACTTTCTTCACTTCTGGGGCATCATTGTAGATATGGGGACGATTATTACTGATGGAATACCATTACAAAGTGAATTTGCATAATATGACCCCATTAAAGAGGAGAAAATACATGTAAAACCATAATAAATGCTTAAATATATTGCTGACGCACCACTTTCAACGAATGTCATTTATTGCCTATA
Organism: Lipophrys pholis; assembly: GCF_963383615.2. NCBI lineage: Eukaryota > Metazoa > Chordata > Actinopteri > Blenniiformes > Blenniidae > Lipophrys > Lipophrys pholis. The sequence goes on from NC_137632.1 coordinate 8,501,796, forward strand.
GATTTGCAATGACTATCTTTCTTTTGAAAAAAAATTGCAATAAATCAAACATTTTGCCAAAGTTTAATGCTCTGAAGCTAATATGGTGCCGTGTGAGTTAGGAATTTCACTGTTTATGCAATAATAAAGTTCTAGAAACTGAGTTGTTTTTACAGTTTTGTCAAATAACACTTGCAGACGTTAACATTTTGACCATTTCCTTGAGAAGAGCTTTAGTAATCTGGCCACTTTGGCTGTGTAATGCAACAACACATGCACACATTTCCTACTCAGAAGCAATTAAAAGCAACACAAATAACATTCCAGAATCCACCGCTGTCATTGTTGTCGATACGCGTGCAAATGGAGTACACGTGTGCAAGTTCTAGACCTGAGGCTCCATTTACACGGCAGCGTTTTCATGTGAAAAAGGGAAAACCTTTATTGCATTTTGGATTTTGGATTTTATTGCCCATTGACAATGGCCTTGGCGCTTGGAGCCACTGAAAACATAACTATTAGAAAGCATTTTCAAAAACGCTCCGACTCTGTCTCAGTGAAAACAGGAAAAATCGCAACGTTTCTGAAACGCTGCGACTGCACACGTGCACCACGGCCGTAGCAGACAGCTCCGCTGCACATGAGGATAGATGCACCTGAGTAGATGGACAATTACAAAAATGGCGCCTCCGTCGTCTGTTCATACGAATGTCCGTGTGCTCAATATTGTTAATGTTTATTGTGTATTGTTTTCTGTGCACGTGTGTGGTTTCATCGCAAAAACAACCAACAGCACTAGCTCATGGCCTGGCATGCCAACTGTATTGTTTTTAGCGTTTCGGCCGTTTCCGTGCAAATAGACAAAAAGAAAAAAAATAAATTCTGTTTAGACAAAGCTTGAGACATTTTTGGAAAACGTTTGACTCTGGAAGCGATTCTTTTCAGAGCCTCCAAACCCTGTTGTCTTGTAACGAACCCTTAAAAAAGGGGATCTACCGTCCCAATCCCTTCCAACAAAGCACACTCTGCTCTATTTTCACTCTGTGTTCAGTTTTTGCTGCAGGATTCTGCTCTGGATGCTTGATACTTGTAGAAATCAGTCTTCTGGTCAAGTTGTTTTGGGTTCAGTGGAGAGATTCGTTTCTTTGGCCTCATCACATCTGCATCGCTCACTCTTCAAGGTTCACACATCCCACCCTGACAAAGTCGACGAGAAAAACAACCCCCACTGGTCAAAGTTGGACGCTGTTGTGTCGAATAAAAGGGCAACAAATCAAACAGAAGGAGTTCCATTTAAAATCTCAGAATTTTAGAGAATCTCATGTATCTGCTGGTTTTCTGACACAGCATAAACCGTATTTTATTATCAATTACACAAAGATGACAGATCGGGCAGCTTTTTTTAATGACTTCAGACTTGGATCAGACGCCGATGAGATTGCTTAGACAGTTTATTAATTTGTTTGACTTCATGGACATAAAAATTAATGGACCAAAACTGATCCGTTTTAAAGTATCTGACTGAAAAAGTGGGGAAAAAATAGAAAACTGACAACATGTCTGACTGTTTTAATATCAGAGATTTGGCTGCTGGTGTTTGCCTTGAGATGTAATATGAGCAGTTTGTCGGTGGCAGGGTGGGTCTCTGCTATTCTGAGCTCTACTGAGCAGCCACACAGTAATACGAATATATTTCTATTGTCTGTTTTTGTTTGTAGTCAAAGGAGTTTTTCTTTCCACTGTCACCTAAGCTTGCTAGATGTGGAATAGTTGTGGGGTTTTTTTTTATCTATAAAGGAACCACGTGTGTAATTGAGTGCTATATGAATGAATTACAGCTTCATCTAGTAAGTTAACAATGATTGTGCAATAATTCAATATTACGATGTATAAAAATCAGTCATCACTCAAGTTACTACCAACCAATCTGCTGCGTTAACACAGATTAGTCTAGTCAGCACAAAGTTTCACTGTACCATTCCAAAGATGTAAGTTCCTTCATTTTTATTGTGTAACGATCAGTTCAACCATCACAAATCCCCCAGATATCCTGCTCCTGCACCCATATTCGCTGTTGTGCGTTCACAGGAACACTTGAAGCTTCTGATGACTGCTTTAGTCAGATTCTCATTTTTTAAAATGCCACAAAGTCACAACCTCCTGCTACTTTCACTTGTGATCAGGATTTATTTTCTTGAATGTTTTGATGCCCTCTGCGACCTCACGCCGTCATACGACCTGGCAGACTCTCACCATCAGTGGAAACAAACAAAAAGAAAAAGAAAAGAAAAGAAAAGGAAAATACCCCTGACATTATTTCAGTCCTTGGAGAAAACACACGGGCATTCCCATATGAATGCATGGAGACAACATGCAAGCATCTCCCCGGCAACTGTCTGAGGCTACTCCTCTCTCTCATGTTCTGCCTTCTCTAATATCTTGTCAGCCTGCTCTATCTACACCCACTGGAATCGTGTAATAACAGCTTGTCAGGGCTTTTTGTGCTGAAATACATTTGCATATTCAAAAGCATTCAGGAGTGAAGCTTGCCATGGCTGATTCTCTAATGTGCATATTCACATGGTGGATCTGTGTACATGCTCTGCACGGCTAATGGACGCATCAGGCTCATTGTTTCCTGAATGTTTTTTTTTCCTCACTTTTTTTTGCAGACTTTCACAATAAGATAAAAGGTGGATGGGGCGGGGAGGGGGGAGTGTGGGGGGGAGGGGGGGGGGGGGGGGGGGACTTGCTTGCATTCATTTCCGCAACCTGCATATTTATTGTGCTTGTGCACATGTGAATTCCCTCATAGCCATGCACAAACACATTTCTGATTTACAGCCCGTTTATTCGTTGCCAGGAGATGCTATCAGCCTACAAATAAAAGATAATAGAGGCCAAGCAAACACCGAGCGCACAGAGACCATCCCAACTCCGCAACTTTATCACATACACACACACACACACACACACACACACACACACACACACCAAGATTTAGAGATTTCCTTTAAGGGCTTCTTGAATCACACCAGTCCAGCTAATACTTTAACATTTATTTGCAGTCCAAGGTTTTTTTTCTCCTAATCTTCTCTGGGCTTTTTCAGACTCTCAACACAATGGCGCTGAATGAAATTTTATTTGTAGCATTCAGAATCATTCAAAAGGACATTTAAAATCTTAACAGAAAATAATCTTTTCAGAAACAATGTTCCCGTCATTCAGGATGATTCAGAGGCCTTGCTGAAGAACTTTATCAGGACCAAATGGGACGTTTCACCGTGAAGAGACAAATCTGAAAAACTCGGTTTCATCTGCTTAAGCAGCAATACACTGAACACCCAGTGTTCCCATGTAATACAGCGAAAGCAGAAATCCCAGTGACAGATATGATCAAACCTCACAAAAGAAAACCAGTCTACACTGCAGATAATAAGGAATTATATTTAGTTGTAATTTGCGGTCGTTTTAAATTGAAAAGGAATAGAAGTTGTATGGATGATGGATGCACGATCAACCATGTCGGTACACTGCTCAGCATTCTTACATTGTAGCTGGAAGTCCTCATGTTCTCCCTGTGCCTCTCTTTGTGTTTACCCTGTCAGGTATAGTACAATACACAGGACGGTTGGTGCGCAGCCTGGTGTGGTAGCAGCAGAGTACTAGTGTCGTGTTCACACCTACCCATCCACAACAAACTGAACTGGATCCATCGAAACACAGCAGGTTTAAATCCGTTCTTTTGTATGCAAAGCAATGCACTTAGTGAACAGGTCTGTTATTCTGCTGAGGTGCAGTGAGCACCACTCAAAGGTTTGTACATTCTGCTTGTTCATAGAGACAGTCTCATTTCAGCCACATGGACCCTGACCAAAGCACTGAGCCTGGGATTTTTTATTCTTCCACCCACCTTACCCTGGCTTGTCCTTGGATTACGATGGATCGACCATGTGTTGACCCAACAGGAGCTCGATGAAGTGGGAATAATAAAGGTCACCAGCTTAATCTACAAGTGACAGCTCTGCTTCCATAACCATGTGGCACATTTCCTCTGAGAAGATCACCAGAAGGGAAAGACCCTGAGGGTCTGACCCATCAGCAGGGCTGCCTGCCTTCGTATCCTGGCTGCAACAGCTGATGAACCATTTGAAGCCCCTGTGCTCTGATTTACATTCACTGATTGTCCCTGAGACGGGTTATTCAAAAACACAGGTTGTGAATTGTCAGTACAGATTTTTCTGTGCTGTCTGCTTACATTTGTTTATTTTTCCTTAGTTTTAATTAGACATCCTATTTTCGACTATGATATACTACAACTTGTTGCACCAGTTTTCATAATAGTCTTTTCTATTTCGACATTAACCTCCTGCACAAAGCAAGGTCCATAAAAATGATTTTTACCACCTCACTAATGCTCTATTGAACGAACAAGGGGAAGAAAACCTGCAGCCCAGTTATAAAATTGTCCGTAAAATCCGACATTATTGGTGCAGATTAATGGTGCTGGAACGATAACACAGGTATAGTATTGGGGTGTTCGTGTATTTTAGCCTTGAAGTACATACAGTGAGTCAGTGGCTTCAGATTAGTGAAATAGTTATGACCTGCCAGGTCTTCGGAAGCTACTTTAAATGGACTCATCAATGAGAAAACACATAAACATCTATATTGCTTAAGGCTGAAATATGGAAAGCAATGAGCTTTGCATAAACCAAATTGCTCTCCCAGTGTTGACTCATCACACATTAATGACAATTTCAATACCATCATTAGCACACGCACACGCACCGGCACACGCACACACACACGCTCACACACACACACACAAATGACCGTATATTCACTACTTTAAAGGACATTATGTCCACTTCAGTAATTCATGGAGTGAGCCAACTATACTTCCATCTATAGGCACAACTTCCATTATTCTCAGCTTAAAGCTCATGAACTACGTCCTCACTTTCAAATGCAATGATACATAGCAGGAACCAGCTTGTTGTACAAATAAATGAATGCATAAATAAGTCCCCACAAGGCAACATTATAAACAAATATGTGTCCCCACAGCATGAGCGAATCAAGAACACACACACACACACACACACACACACGCACACACACACACACACACACACACACACACACACACACACACACACAAACACACACACACACACACACACACACACACACACACACACACACACACACACACACACACACACACACACAGATTGGTGTTACACTTGCTGCCAGTGACTCTTATTGAAAGCTGTGTTAATGATGACTTAAACAAACAGTGTGTCTTTAGCCTCAGTCAATAGCTCTAAACCGCCATGAGTCACATCACCCATTACAATTAGGGTGGAAATATTAGAACAGCGTCTACTGAACACACAGTCATTGTTTGTGTGGGTTTGTGTAAAATTGTGAGAATTGCCTTAGCTCGCGGATGAAAATATATAACGTATAAAGGCTCACAATAATTGCCTGATTCATTGTTAAAATGTGATTTTTGGATACAGTTGTGATCATAGGTTGAGAGTTATGATCAGTCGCCTGAGAGAGCAATTTGTGCACAAACTATTCCTTGGGAAATTAACAAAAGTTGGTTTGTGCTCTAAAGATAATTCTGTGGACTGCAGGCAGTGTTCTTTAAACCAGAGGTTTTTAAAGTGTGGCAGGATGTGCACCCCCTCCCTAACCTTGACCGCCATTGCAACCCCCATCCACCCCTGCAGTTCTCTCATCATACCTGATTTTTCACAAATTGGGTAGTGATTTTAACTAGCATGCAAGATATTGTATTGTTTTAAACATTTTAAGATGGTGTTGTCAATCGTAGTAAATAAAAAGGATTTTCTTGTACTTTGCTTTTCTTGATATACAGTAAGTAAAGAAAGTCTTTATAAATAGTCTGGAAGTGTTGTGATTGTTACACTTATAGTTTGCACTAAAGCTTATTTTATCATTTACATTAGTCTTTTTTACAATAGAAATAAATTTGGTTTTCACATTCATTTCACACAGAGGACCTTTATTGTCACTAAATTAGACTAAAAACATATTTTTTAGGGCTGTGAGAGGAAAGCAGTGTACCAGGGGATAAGTTATGCATGCACAGGCCGAACCTGCAAGAGAATAGAGAGGCCATCTATTACAACAGGTAGTCACACCTTCGGTAGTACATCACACGTTCTCACCATGAGGTGGGAGCTCTCACCACTGCACCACTGTGCCACCTTCATCTGTTCCCTTCCCTTCATTTTTTTGTATAGACATTTATTTTTAGCTTCTCTTTCCAGGGTGACGAGTTAGATATTCAGCTCTGCCAGATGTACTATTTTCATATTAAAATTGTCTGTATGGCTGATTTTTACATGCTGTATTGGACAAAAACTAAAAAATGCACATGAGTGAAAGGCTTTGTCAACTTGGTGAATAACAGAGTCAATGTCAGTCATCTCAAGTGCACCATACTTTACTATATAACCATAATTAGGACATTACATGCATGGGGCATTTGCACACTGCATCAAAATATTGGACAATGTCAAGTTGGATTTGTTGGATGGGCCGCAGTGTATCAGATTACATGTATAAGCTCCTGTAACACTGATCAATACTTGAGTGGTTTTACATGAAAGACCTTGACCCGCATTGATCCAGTGGCTTCCTTATCAGGACTGACTCACAATGCATTAATGTTTTATCAGCATTAAAATCCAAAGATGACACTGGGCACTTCACAGAATTTGTGTCTAATGATGTTAGTCATAAAAGAGATGCTAAAAATCCATTTAATTCCTGTACTTGCGTAGCATTATGCACAATGAGTCATTTGTGGGTTCTCAACATGAGTCTCCGGTAGGCAAATTATGTAGATATTGTAGAGTAGACCTATTTCTTTCTATAAGTTGAAGAGCAAACCTGCATGACAGTAGATTAATATTCGCCTTTATCCCAGACATGCGAATGGCCTCCCACGTCTTCCTTTCACTGGTTCAGTCTGCTCTCATTACTGATGGCTATATGTGCGAGCTGCAGCCGTTACAGACTTTTCAAGATTAAGGATACAGATGTCATCCTCCCACAGCCACACCGATGAAGAACGGTGAGAACAATTTCCACAAAAGAGGTGACAAGCGTGACTACCACTGAGCCAGCTGTGCAGCCGTTGTACAGTTAAGCCCCAAGTTAACTCAAAGTGAAGCTGAGCGAGTAAAAATATCTACCACGAGCTACTGAGCACTGAGAGTAAAATAACAAGAAGCTGGCTGACATGAACACCGTGTACCTGAAAACTAAAGCTATTGTAATGGTTGTTTTGAGTGGCTGGATCTTACCGTATGTATAATTTGTACCGAGGAGAGTCTTTTTAAGGAAGTCTTGAACTCGGTAAGATTTCGCAAACAGTGTACCTCCGTAATACTCTGCATTTTCTTTAGGGATTTTTGTGCTACAAGTGCTGGGGAAACAAAGAAGCTGCTGCAAGACCAGAAAAGTTATTGCTATAAAACACAGTACGGCATTTGAGTGAATCCAACATCGAGCAGGAATCCAAAAGCGAAGTCTGTGTTATTTGCGCCAATTTGATTTAAGGCTCCTGATGATCTCAGGGTTTACATTCAGGCCCTGTATACACTACAGCGTTATAAGTGAAAATGCATTGTCTTTGCGTTTAAGAAAAGTTTTGCATTCACGCAGCAATGTCATAAAAACGATGTCCGTTTACACGGTCAATTGCAAAATGATGTCGTTTTTATGTTGAGGCACTAGTGGGTGCTGTTGATTGTTTTTGCAGAGAACAATATGCTATAAACATTAACAGTGGTGAGGACACATACATTTATCAGCAGATGGATCGCTATTACATGTGACTCTCAACTCTAAAACTACCAATGACATGATCATGACACTCTGGAGGAAAACATTGTTGTTTGTGTCCATCTATTCACACATGAGCAGAGGAACTATTGACCACAGCCGTGGTGCACATGCACATGAGCAGCATCTCCGCTGTCTCCATGGGGCGGAGCCTGAGTGTTTCCAGAAAATGTTGTGTTTCTTACGACAACATAGTCGGAGCATGAATGGGAGCTGTTCTCAAAAAGTCGTGTAGACAAGCACCCAAAACGCTATTAAGCTATTTGTTTTAACTTGAAATCGTTGTCATATTAATGGGCCCTCAAGCAAAGGGATTCTTTAGTAAGAAGGTAACGGATGACGTTTTAAGAATTTGGGGCAGTAAAGGTCTCTCAGCCGTCTAAACATATAGCTGCTTCACTTACAAATGGTCCAGAATGGCCTGAACCAGTCCTGACTGCAGGCTTTATCAGTCGAGCCTTAATATTAGAGTCAACTGGAGACTGGTTCCACATGAGAGGAGCCTGATAGCTCAAAGCTCTGCCTCAAATAAAGTTAGTGATCCTATAAGGGCTTAATGTGTACAATTATAGGAGTTGTGTTGCTTTTAAAGAAATGTATCTTCAGCTGTTGTAAGCCTTGTGGTGTCTTTTTTCTGAACTTTGGGCCTGATCGCAAGTCTTCCATTTTGAAAGTGCTCTGACTGACATAACTCCTTCCTTTTCGCCTTCACAGAGTGAGTTGCGTCATCTAAATACCTCCTAATCCCTGCTGGGTCCTCATTCTGGCTGTTTTCAGCCCTGTGAACTCCACAGCCCTGATCTCTCCTACAGCCCCTTTACTTCCTACGTAATTATTCTTCTCCATGTCCCACTTCCATTGCACTGCTCTTCTCTCCCTGCATCGCTCTTCCGCCCTCTCTTCCTCCCTCCCTCTGTCGCCTCAGGAAGAATCCAGCACCAACTGACAGTCTGATTTAGTTCCAATACCAACCTCCCATCTCTCTTTCTCTCCCTCTCTCTGTCTCTCCCTCTCTATTTCTCTCTGGAGAGAGGGTGTCGCACATAAATCTCCGCTGTATCCATCTATTACCTTCCACATTCAAGCCCTGACCTAATTCCTCCCCATCTCCAATGTGTCAGTAGGTCCAGGATATAGTGGCCTTACGATAGTTCGCCTCTTTCCCCATAATCCAAACCGAGTCTCCTCTGTGTTTTATGCTCGATAATTTCAACAACACTATCTCATATTACCTCATACCTCTAATGGAATAAGACAAACTGCCCATATATAGTTCATTATTTCCTTAATCTCCTATTTTTTTCCTTCTCTGGAGGTATTCAAAAGAAACGTGTGTGTGTGTGTGTGTGTGTGTGTGTGTGTGTGTGTGTGTGTGTGTGTGTGTGTGTGTGTGTGTGTGTGTGTGTGTGTGTGTGTGTGTGTGTGTGTGTGTGTGTGTGTGTGTGTGTGTGTGTGTGTGTGTGTGTGCGCGAGCTCCAGTGTAAATAATGTCTGTCACGCTAGTTGAGAATTATTGCATCAGGACTTTGGTTTAGCAGCATGATAAAAGAGAAAATGCAAGCCATTTCTCACAGGTTATTATCATTCCTCATAAGATCAAGATTTATTAAACATGTCTTCCCTCCTTTGTGTCAAAAGCCAAATTTACCTCCGGTGTTAGTCACTGGTGGGACTCGGCGTCCATCTCAGCGTCACCAGCACAGTCATATACTATCATATTGAGACGGGGGCATTGTTCGACCCTCATCCCCCCCAGAGACAGCTCACTTTGGGCCCTCAAACAGTAAATATTGTCAGCCCTGGAGGTCCAGTGCTGGATGTGGGCCCGGCTGCACCGAGGCACTGATGGAGCTGAGCTGATAATAGCTGTGTTTTCTTGGGATGACTTTTATTGTACATCTGAGACGGCGTATCCTATTCCAGTTAATTAGACGACTCTTTTTAATTAACCACCAATCATCAGTTAATAAGAGGAGCCCGGTGGCTCAGGAGTTAGCGGTGCTTCCAGCACAGGATGAAGACACGCAGCTCAACTTAAGTGAAAACTCTGTTCATTTGTCTAAATGTCGTCCAGGCAACTCGCGACTCTCCAAAGGTTGGCAGGTTTCCTCACATGACAAGACTTTGCAATTGGCAAATAAATCTCTTATTAAAATAATAACTTGTTATTGTAATTATGACATAATTAGCTTATCGGTGCACTCTAATTTCTTTTGGAGAAGCAGTGTTGCCGCTTCTGCTTGTTTCCAATCTTCATGTGAAGAAATTCAATGTAGAGACGTGAATGAAATGTAAGAATCTTGTGCAGGTTAAGTTAGTTCACTTTGACAAACCATCTCATTTCCTTGTCCTTCCAATATTTAAGCACACAATGCTTACAAATTAACCAGGAATTATTACCAGATAGGCTTCTGTTTATGAACTCTGGCACGTAGTGTCTTTAGATATCTGTTCTTGGCTTTATTTTGCAGTATTTTCACACTAAACATGAATATCTGTATCTCCTCACATCCACTCAAACTGGCTTGTTTCTTGTTTTAACTTCTATGAGGACGATTAGGAGTTACAGTGAAAAGGTCAGGGCAACAGTTATCCACACTGAAGATGAATAAAGTTGTGAATTTACATAAATAATAGTTGAAATGCTATCAGAAATCCAAAGTCCGATTCATGTTATTCATATTAAGAATAGTCAAGCTGGATCATGAATGTTTGTATTGATTTGGTTTCTGACGCAAGTGACCTGTAGAGGATGTTTCAACTCAACATCTACTAAAACCTTTCACCTCTCATCCGACCAAAATCACAACTTCCAGAATATAAACTAATGAGGTTGACTGGTGGTAGTCGTGTTCAGATGATTCGCAAACAAACTCAACTGTGAACCTCAATTGCACCATTTCCATTCAGTCATTGAGTGTCCAGGTTATTCCAACAACCTCTGAACAAGTAACTTCACAAATAAACAACCAACACTTCATTCTTTTTGTAAAAAGTGACTTGAACGTGTTTATTAAAGCTTCGTTAGAATCACCCTTCACATCAATGGGCAAATATATAAGGCTACAAACAAATCACAATACACTTTAATGAATCACAACATTTTGGTGGTTTTGGGGAAGAACAAAAATCTGTATCTGTTTTAGTTTAATTTATCATTTTACTTGTAACATTGTTTCAAAAAGTGTTGTTTTGAATCATTTGGAATGATTGCAATAGGAAGCTTCTTAGTTAAAACATTTGTGCCCTTTGATTGTTTTTCCTTTTCTATTTGTCTTTTATTTTTTGCTTGTTTTTTCTCACTGCAAGGTGCAATAAATGGCTTCTGATCCACAAAATATTATTTATGTTTTTAAATTACTTTTTTTTTGTTTACTTACTTACTTGTTTACTTACTTACTTGCCTCGAGAGACATTGCATCGGAGGAGATCCTGCAGTTATCAAGCAGTCAGAATTGTCAATCAACACAAAGAAATCAAAGAATGTAGCCTAGAACTCTGCAGATACACATTTCATTGTGACGACGCTGCGATTAGCTTTTATAAGTGTGCCCATCTTCCATATGTACAATGCAGTCTGTTTATATGGACCAGTGGAGCTTCAGAGATGTTATTACTCCATTTGTCCTCCAGAAAGTTCTTTCAGATGGGTAATTATTTCCAAAGTACCCTTCAAAAGGAGTCCATCAGAGGCCAGAGCCAGAAGGGAAGAGAAAGAAATGAAATGATCAGTCTTGAGCTGCAGTGTATGTGTTAGATGGCAAATTGGACTTTCACTGTGGTCAGCGATAAAAGGCTGGCCGCTAGGTGATTTGAAACATGTAGGCCAATAAACATGATTGAAAAGATCACACTGTAGTCATGGACTGGTTTTTTTTGTTTGTTTGTTTGTTTGTTTTTGTTTTTCTTGTTGAAGTTAACTTCAGTGTTTCTTTCAAGTGCACACAGAAAAAAATTTTTTCCTTCTTTAGAGAACAACAGAACTGAACTACAGCGACACCCTGACTGCAGCTGATAAGCTTTTTCAGACAAACTCTCATTTTATAGTTTTTCCTGACTTTTTTTCTCCTCTATGTTCCCTCATATGTACTGTCTTTTCTCTCATTACACTTCTGGTTCTGATATTAGGTTCTAGTTAACTCGCATCATGGTTCATATTGTGTTTTGTTTTATTGGTTAGTTAATTTTAATTTTCCTGTTGTAGCTGTTTGTTCAAGTTCATGTCTCATGTTCCATGCCTGTGTTCATGTGTAGAATCTCTCCCCTCGTGTTTAGTTACTTCCTCCCTTGTCCCACCTGAGAATGAGTCAAGACCAAGACTTTAAGGGACTGAGACAGATTCCAGACCAAAATCTTGGAAATGTGGTCTCAGGATCAGTCCACCTCGGACCAAAGACGCCAACTTTCATCGTGACTCAAAGCTCAGTTTACACCTTGAAGATCACAATGCAAGAAACCTTCAACACACTGTAGTCTCAATATCAGGTTTTTTTTTTAAATACAACCACACACGTGTGCAGAGCACAGGACAATAGAAACATTCAAGCTCCTTTAAACGTTATTTATTGTATAATCCCGCTCAGTTTCTGGTCTATGTAAAAGAAAAATGCATCCCTGCATGTGACTCAGATGAAAGTAGTAAATGTACAATTTGTTGGAGAAACAGAAGCTATTAGATTCAAAGGAGTGGGAAGTGGAAACACTCTGTGGTCCTCCATCGTTACTGTTGTCGATCTGGTCGCGCATGTGCAGAAAAACTCTTGACTGCAGCTGCAGTTCTGCTCATCTCAGGAAAGTATTCATTCTCCTGTTTGACAAAATCTTCCTGTTTTCACTTGAAGACCTTTTTGTCAACCGGGCCTGTAATCCGAATTTTGGAAAGTGAGACAATGAAGTGATGTGACGATCAAAGCAACACAGACGCTGCACTTAAACAAGAGATTATCGATGAGCAAGGAGGGAAAGCTTTTGAGCCCGCCAGCATTCTCCATTTACTTCCATACCGAAGTGTTTCCCTGCACATGAATGCTACTATAGCGCCTGCTCTGTTTGCGTCATTGATTTATTTCCCAAACAAATTCTTCAAACTAACGTTGTTTTCCTTGAATTTCCAACATTGTGCAGTCAGACTTAACTGTTATACCCATGTTTCTAAAAAATAAATTTTTCACAATGTAACAGATCGTAAACGTAGAAAATAATCGTTTGATCGTCTTTATTGTTTCCTAATTTGTGATTGTTGCCTTTGCCCCAAGTCTTGCTTGCTTCTTTACCCCCCTGGATTTTCAGCTGAGGAATACGTTTAGACTTCGGATTTTGTTTGCGCCCGTGCGAGAATCCTTTTCTGTGTCTGATTCCAACAGCATCAATAAAGAATGCCTTTTGGTCTGATCCAATGTCTGTACATCGAGTCCTCCCTCCACAAACCACAACTTCTCATTTTAAATGTAGATTCGGACACAAACTGTGACTTTGGTGGTGTTAGTTTGAGGTAATATCAGTGGTGACAGGTGATATTTCAGGGACTTTAGAGGAGGGTGTAAAGGTGGCTTGAAGGTTGACGGATTAGAGCAGAAGGAAATGGGCTGATGGGGACTGAAGGATACGTGGAGGGAAAAAGGCGGAGGGAGAAGGTGGGAGAAAATGAGTTTGGGCAGGAGAAGCAAACAGAACAGAAGGGAGCGAGGAGAAGAGGATTTCAGATGAAATTGGGAGGAGAATCAACTCAGCAAGGAGTGTAATGAAGAGTGTGAAGGTTTTGTCTCTATTGTTATTCGTGTGTGTGTGCGTGCGGGTGCGTGTGCGTGTGCGTGTGCGCGTGAGCGTGCGTGTGTGTGTGTGTGCGTGTGCATGTGCGTGTGCGTGTGCGTGTGTGTGTGTGTGTGTGTTCCTGCACTAGGTTTTTTTTTTTTTTTAAGTAAGGAACAGTGCATTAAAGCTCAAGAACAGATGGTAATGACACTTAGAGGAAAGTGATTGACAACTTTCTCCTTCAGGTTGTGTTTCAGGGACTTTCAGAGAGTTTAAGGACTGAACCTAGTTTTGATTTTACTGTAACGATCAAGAGGAGCTAGAAAAAAAGCACATGTATAGCGAAGCTGCAAAAACATGATTTTTTTAAGGAAATTTAATGCGCTTTCTCTATAATAATTTCCGTGTGTGTGTGTGTGTGTGTGTGTGTGTGTGTGTGTGTGTGTGTGTGCTCTCATAAAGCTAAAATACAGGCCATGTTTTTCACAGTTACTCAACCATTTGTATTTACATGCTTATCGATTTGTTTTAATGTTGCTACTTCTGGTGAATGAGCAAAGTCCCCATATTTCTTATTGTCATACTTCATCCTGGTTAAGCTCATGTTGGGAACTTGAGTCTGCCCCAGCTGACAACGGGTAAAACACAACTTTATTTACAAAACACTCCAAATAAACAAGACAATTCAACCTGAATAATGATGTCGCAACATAAGCAAAGACAATTTAAATAAAAACTGACTGATGATACAAATGTAACTGTATAATATCATTTTTAAAGTCTGCTAAAAAAAATTGGAGCTGATTTCTATAATACAAGTTTATTCATGAAGACACCGCCCCTCGGCAATAGTGTATCTCAGTAAGATATAATATATTGATCATCACAGATGTGTTTGCATGTGAATGTGCGTATGAGCTTTGTTTTGGCCAATGTGTGGAACTAGATGAGTACAGATAGTGAGGAGGTTCGTGTGGAGCAGCATCAAATTAGAACAAAAATAACAACAGAACATGGTCAATAAATAGGGTTACAAATTAAAAGTCTTTCTAATGGTGGAACAGGGGTGTTGGGCTCGACACAACCTCCTCCGCAGCCCTGTCGAACTGTCTGCTCTTCATCCTTCATCCCCCTCCTCATGGAGCTTTGTGCGAGCAGCACTGACTGTTCCTTCCTCTCTTTTTACGCGGTGTGTTCACACCGGCTTTTATCTCCTCCTCATTCACTGTGGTGAAAGCACTGCTCTCTCAGCCAGGAAGGCTGGTGAAGGTCACGGTCGCACACACCAAGTTCACTCACCACACAAATAGTCCAGTGCCACAAAAAGTTGTGACAATAAAATGACACCATTTGAAGCCTCAGTGCACATGCGGAGCGTAAATGTATGATAAATATAGTACGCCTGGTCGAAGCCACATGGTGGTGTTCCTGCTCTTATAATAAACTAATGACAAGATAAATAGGCAGCATAAAACTGCTGATAAAACATTTGGACAGCAGGTGATTTTAACACGTTAATTTCAATCAATTAACACAATTTATCTTTATTTTCTCACTGCACCTGAGAAAGTTTATTCCTGCTCCTTGCGTATGGAGCATACCATTACATCAGGTGCATCAGATAACAAATCCTAGTGTGTAAAGTGGCTAATGCCAGTCTAATAGATGTGTTGCATTAAGAAGGTGAGTGTTGTAGCTTGGCCCACTGGAGGAAATTTTTGAAAATAAAACATGGAAGCATGGATAAGAGTACTGCTGTTTGCAAAATATGCAATAAAGACTTAAGGTAAGGTAATTTCCAACATTTGTCGACATTAGAGACGCTAAATAGCAAACCTAAATATATAAACAGGATTTTATTGTGCGAACATATGTTACTTTATCTATTGATTAAATCATTTGCCAGACTCACGTCGAATTAAAAAGATATTGTTACTGAGATGCATCTTTACAGCCTCTGCTATTGTTTCTTTTTATTCTTCCCTCCTTTCTACCTCTCACTCCTCTTCCACACTCCCTTCCCCTCCTCTTCTCACAGCAGGGTTATTGATGGCCTCGTATTCTCTGTGGCTGAGCGGACAGGAAACAGAGACCCCTGCAAATAGTGAAACAGCATCACATCCCCTCAGGCGGGTGACCAGGTGAGTGACTTTCCTTGTGTGTGCGTGTGTGTGTGTGTGTGTGTGTGTGTGTGTGTGTGTGTGTGTGTGTGTGTGTGTGTGTGTGTGTGTGTGTGCGTGCGCGCCCAGGTCAAAGTTATGGTAGCTGCGCTGACAGAGGCAAAAAGGTAAAGGGTTAGAGAAGAGGAAAAAGAGGAGAGGAATTCATTTTCTCCAGAGGGATGAGAGGGTTGTCGCGCTCGTGCGTGTGTGTGTGTGTGTGTGTGTGTGTGTGTGTGTGTGTGTGTGTGTGTGTGTGTGTGTGTGTGTGTGTGTGTGTGTGTGTGTGTGTGTGTGTGTGTGTGGTAGCAGTGGACTCCTGCTACCTCCAGCCCTGCAGGCCTCTCAGAATAAATGGATTTTCTTTTTCTATTCTAGGACGCACTGGACCTTATTTCCTTCTCATTCTCCTCTCTCTTTCAATCTCTGTCTCCATCTCTGTACTCCCTGAGCAGCAAGAACATGCTCACAGATGTTTCAACCCTAACTCCCTGCTCTATTATCTCATCGAGGGCCATTAAAAGACTTTAATTTAATTCAATAACCCTTTATTACAGTACACTACAAAAAGCAGGCTGAGTCAATAAAAACATGGCAAACATCCCCCTTGTATGACTTAAAAAGAGGAGAGAATTTGATCAAATAATATTGGTAATGCAGCGTTGCCATGGTTACCTGTGGTGTAGTATCGCATGCACTGATTAACAAACAACAGCAAATATGTAAATCCTACTCGAAGATCTCGCAAAGACAGAAGTAATCTCCATCTGTATTGAAAGGCTCAGGGTGTTCTACACCACTTCATCATAATCGGGGGGTCATGGGGGCCAGTAGACAGTCCCAGCTGACTGTGGGAGAAGGCAGCAGGTTTCACCCTGGAGAGGTCGGCAGTTCATCACAGACAGTCACACACTCATATTTCCACCTGGGGGCAATTTTGGGGTCATCAGTTAAACTAACATGCATGTTTTTGGAGTGTTGAAGGAACATGTGCATCATGCAGAGAAAGCCCACGCATGCCTGGACTCTACTGCCGTGCAGCCTCTTTAAAAACATGACAACCACTATTGAAACGTGCTCTTGTTGTTTGTTGTCCCCCGATCCTCAGTCAGTACATCAGGGGATGGTGTCGTCCCAAAAATTAAAACATTTTTCATGTGTTTTTTATAATGAAAATTTCTTTGCTTGTTTTTTTGTTCAGCGAGATAATGAACGTCTTATTGGGAACACAAAGCTTTCGAGAGAAAAAAACTAAAAAAAAGTGCCCTCAAATGTGACTTTTGAAATTCTGGTGTAGGCGGTTAGGAGACATCCATCTGCTCTGGCTCGCAGCAGCTCTCAATCCCTGAATCTCATCTACAGAGAGAGCGGCTCTGACTGTTGATGCTGTCCAGAGAGGGTCCGTCTCCAAGCCATCTCCATGGTGATAACTGCATTATGTCAAATTTTACAGCAGCAAATGGAAGAGCGAGGGTGGATGCAGGCGGAGGAGGAGGATATTCAGTTTCATCACAATGTGCGCATTAAGCTGGGAGATACAACTTGTTATGTTGGTCCAAAGGCTCTGCTGCACACAGGCCTGTATATTTATCACCCTGTAGGCTTGTTTATGAATGTCTGCTCAAATTTAACAAACACAGTTCACGTCTGCACGTGTGATTGAAATGCTGAATAAACCCAACAAAGACTGTGGACAAAAGCTGCCGTATAACAGGCAGTAAAACAACAGGAGCCGCGTTTACTTACACATTAAATCTTCTCTCCTCAGCATCGTCCTGTTTTTATTCCCCAAAGGTGGCATTCCCTTACGAGTTTTGTTAAGGAGAAGAGAATAAGCACTTTATTGATCCCTGTGGGGAAATTGATCCTCTGCATTCGACTGGAACCACTGCAGTGCAGCTCCACTCCTCTAACCCCGGTACCCCGACAAGAGTTTCACCTTTACCCTGCGGTGCATTTCTCCATGATGGGAGGTAACCCATTTATGAGAAGAGACGGCAAACCAGCGGCTACAAGAGTTCAACCCAATGACCTTCTCGCTGCGCGACAATAATGCTAACCACTGAGCGATGGCGCAATGAAGGCGAGCCTTCCACGTCTTTGTGTGGAGTGGTACTCAGTCCCCCCATCATTTGATGCAACACAGACACGAACACAGCAGCAAGGTCAGGTCAGGAGGTCACACTCAGGTTAGCTTCCTCCTACGTCTACTTTGATTTATACCCCCACACCCCCACCCCAAACAAATCTGTCAAATCAGAAAAATCTTCCTCCCTCAAGTAATTAGGACCTTTCTAATTTGGAAGAAACTGAAACGTTAACAGAGCAGAAACCAGAAACACCCATGCTGTGTTCATACCTGGGATGGAGTGGTGTGGGATTTCATTACTGATCAAAATAAAAGATAACCGTGACAGGTTTTCAATCTAGTTGACTGACTGATACTATTGGAGTGCATCATGCGAGATAGAATGACTTTAGGGCTTATTGCCGGCCATGTGTGACCATTTAGGATATGATACAATCATTTAAAGTACAGTAAAGAGTTTAGTTTACATCTGAGTGCTCAAGGATCTCTGATTAAGGAAGGACTTAGTATGCCAGACGCCACCGTTAAGTTAAGTGACGTCGGGATTTTTTTAGAGGGGTGAGCATCCGTTTTTGTCAAAACCCAGGTACGTGTAAACGCCGCCTGAGTTTACGAGTCTTTAGTTTAGTTCGGGTTTAAGTTTAAGGTGTACAATGAGTTGAAGTTCACGATGAGGGTTTAAATGTAGAGGTCAGTTTACTTTGGATTTAATCTCAGGGTGTCGTTTATTTGATGATTGGCTTTAGCCTTTATGTGTTAAGGGTTGAAATGTAGTTCATAGTTTAATTTATTTATAATTGTCGGGTTTAGCTTGGTTGATGATGAAGTTCTAGGTTTGAGTTTGAGAGACAGAATTTTGTTTTGTTGAGTTTGGTTCAATGCTTATTTCCCTTGGGGCTGAACACTCGGGTGAGCCATCGAAAACCGGTTCCTGTTGAGAACCGGTTCCCAATGTTTCAATTCCTTGGAATCTTTTCCCAATTTGGCAAACAGTTCCCTTTAATAAAACCGTCTTTCAGAAACTTGTTGCGCTTTGTGCTTCAATCGTTTCTTTGGTCCAAGTTGTGCCATCGTGTTTAATCATTTCAAACTTGAACAGTTTGAGCAAACTTCTTAAAAATGATTCATATTTAGTTTCACTTAAACAGCATGAATGTCATCTATCTCTCTCTCTCTCTCTCTCTCTCTCTCTCTCTCTCTCTCTCTCTCTCTCTCTCTCCCTTCTGCTGACTGGTAGCTGTTACACCTTCTGGTTCCCCAAAGACTTTAGAGGCCAAACGAAAGAAAAACAAAATATCACACAAAGTACCAAAAAAAAAAAAAAAGAAGCGATTTCAGCTCATTCTCTCCCACAAAAGAACCGAATCATTTGAAACCCAGTCAAGGTGAGACCCCTGATTAATTATGCCCCCTCTGGTTGAGGCGCTACCGTTCCTCCGTGGCTCACGGTTTCACGGGTTTCACAAAACAATCTGTTTGTTTGTTATAAACCTGCTCGGAGTAGCAGATGGGGAGGGATAATTAATTTCAGGAGAGAGTGGTTGAACTTTTATGTAGCCTTGGGAAAATTTGTGCAATTCACCAAAAGTAATTGAGAAAATTAAAAAGAGCGACTATGTAATTTATGATCTTATGATTTGTTGGAATGAGCCGAACCAGAGAAGCTGCAGATATTGAAAGAGGCGGATGTATTTTGTGCTGAGAAACAGAAGCAGTGTTGTGGTGAGAACTCTGGCCTCATATTTTAAACCTGATTGAAATACAAGATCAGATTAATGTCCCTGAAACGTTTGCTCTAAAGAAAATAATTCAATATGAACATAAGCCAATGGCAATAAAGAGCAAATTAATTACGCATCCAGACGAACCAAAGAAAAATGAATATGCATCTTTCAGTAAAACTATTGAGCTGTAAAGTCCGTCTCAGCTGGTCTGCTGATATGGATTTAGGAGGAATCCAACAGAAAAAGGCAGAAAGGTCCATGAATGTCCACAAAGTCTCGTCCACGTTATTCAAACAACACATGCAAGAAATTGCTAAAAACATTCTGCTCCGCACTAATTTTAAAAACCACTTATTGTGCCCCTACAAATTTCACAGTATTCACCCCAGAGATCAAGAAAAAAATGGGCTAAATATCTGAAAGCTCAATTCTTCCTTCAATAATGTGAGCTGGGATCTTCATGAAGCTTTACTACTCACAGTCGAGTGTCGTGTCGAAGTCTGCTTCTCGGTCGGTGCAATATTACCCTCAAAAAAGCATGAAGAACTGTGAAATGAGCAAGAACGCACAAACACATCGTGAAAGGTGATACAAATATTACATTAAAATGTTTTGCACGCCAAATTATAGAGGAATAAGGCAGCTTTGATTATTTGAATAACGTTCAAACGGGCTTATTTAACCCTCACCCGCATTAAGCAAGGGGTCAAAGACCAACGCATGTTTAACGTGTTTCACTGGGGAACTTGGAGAGTGAAGGAGAGCGGGAGAACAAACAGGTCGAATGCTTCTTTGTTTTCCTGCTTAATTGGTCGTGTTTCAACAGCAAATTAACCGCGTGGAAAGTTTTCTAATCGCTGACAATGGAGAGGCAGGTCTGTGTGTGTGTGTGTGTGTGTGTGTGTGTGTGTGTGTGTGTGTGTGTGTGTGTGTGTGTGTGTGTGTGTGTGTGTGTGTGTGTGTGTGTGTGTGTGTGTGTGTGTGTGTGTGTGTGTGTGCGTGCGTGCGTGCGTGCGTGTCTCCTATATAGATGACTGGGCAGCTCTTTGCATAAACATGGTGCAGGGTGTTCCTGTAAACGCTCTGTCAATATTCCCTGGAGAAATAAGAAGTGTTTTGGGGGGGTAACACCCCTCCTCCGCTTCCTCGGGGAGTGAAGAGGTGATCATCGCCTGCTGCCATCTTGTTTTAGGGGTTAACAAAGCAGCTGCACTTGTTGTAGTCCTGACAGATGTTTCTTTTCTCTTGTATCTTTTTTTTTTTTTTCAAATCATGGAAGAAAAATAACTTCTCACGTCTTGGTGTGTATACTCTGTGCTTGTGTGTTTGTGTAGATTAATAATAGTCTGCCCATTTTCATAAGAACAAGGGGGAGTGCATGTGTGGAGTTACTTGAAATTTGCCTGGTGGAACAAATGCTAATTTAATCAATAAGCTGTAAATCCGACCGGATACTCAGTTGTGCGGGTCTGAAAGACACAGTTCAAATAAAAAAAACACTGATGCAGCGGGTTCATGTCACACCGACTCACACATGCACATAAACTAAGATAAGTTGCTACCCTATGTGTGTGTACGTGCTCTCATCGGAGCAACTGACAACATCTCTCTTCCATCATTCAGACAGGCTTCTTTTCTCTAGAGGAGGTTACCATTTTAATATTGTATGTGCTGACCATTGATTTCAATCCTGTCTTGAGTGCATATGTGTGATTTCTTTTTTTTTCTTCCCAGCTGTCCTCCAGAGCAATGAGTCCCTACTTTAGTTATATGGAGTCCTCAATATTGGTTCTTCTGAAGTCTGAAGACAGACTCTCTGGGTCTCTCTGGTCCCTTCATTATACTGAAGCCTAACTAAAAGGGACACACACACACACACACACACACACACACACACACACACACACACACACACACACACACACACACACACACACACACACACATACACATACAGAAATTGGATGAATCGAGGTCAAATCAATGGCTGGTTTCCTGATTTTGCTTTGGAGTCTGCGGGTTTTTTCTAGTTTTCTTTCATGAAATTCTTATTTTACAATAATAATGAACCCTATGGCGGAAATTCTTATTTTGAAAACTTACAAGGACTTGGTGGTCTGAGTTTGGGAGCATCTGCTTTAGAGGAACTTCAGGTTTGTGTTTGGTTTGTGCAAAGACAGAAATGTGTTACACTTTATGTTGTAACAACTAGTTTTCCATTTCACACCGTGTCTGATCTAATCATTTCACTGGAAATAAAAATGACCTCTCGAGGTCAATATGGTGGCGTTTACTTCATTAGCTTCTTTGGCACATATTCCACTCCAAAATTTAATTAAGTTTTATTTTAGTTCTATAGCACCGAACACAACACAGTCATTTCAAGGCGATTTTACAGAGAAAAACCCAACAATTCCACACGAGCAAGCAGAAGAGATGGCGTAAAGGAAAAACTCAGAGGTGGAGACTTTCTGCTGTTCTGGTTGGTGTTCGAGGCAAAAAAAAAAAAAAAAAAAAAAAGAGAATAGGAAAGAACAGATACACAGAGAAAATAGTAACAACATTGAAATCATCATAATCTTTTCACTGCAGGAGCCTCAGACTAGAAACTTCCACTTCTACTATCAGAGATGGACGTAATGATGAAATATGACTATTCAGAGAGTGAGAGGATAGGAGAGAATCTCAATGACCATAGCATCGTTATATGTGTTGAAGTCTAATCCATTTTATTTCATTTATCTGCAGATTTATGTTGGATTCACTTTCTGTGACATCAATGTCCCAGTTCAGAAGTAGGACTAACTGAACATTTAAAAAAAAATCACTGTTGGGACTGATTATGATTAGGAATATGAAAGTAAAGGACAATTCACTCCTGTAGAGGAAAGAAAATGACTTACACAAGTTGTGACACAAAACAGATAAATACAGCAAGTTGCTGCAGCAATAACAATAAATTCTATGTTATGAGAATGAGTTGGTAGAACACATGCTGTGTCACTGAAGATAGAAGATAAGGAAGTGGACTTGTGAGGGTTCCAGGTTTAAATCCTGCCATTTCAAATAGCCACTCTAGACTTTCATTATAGGTTTGGAAAAGGTGGACTAAATGTAAACTCATTGAAAATGTATATATGAATAGGTTTTGCATTGATTTTACTAGTTGCCAGCTGAAATCAGGCTGGAATGACCCTGAAATGAGTCTGAAACTCCTTCATTGGACAAAGAAAGAAAGCTTGTAGAATTTTACTTTTGCTCCACAGAATGACAGTACTTTATTCTGATCTACAAAACTAATTGTTTGAGTCGATTCATCATGTGGCGATTAGGAAAATGGAGGTCAGGAACGTCTTTGCACCTGCCGTCATGAGCCGGTCTCACCGGAGGAAAAATGTTCTTCATAAATATGAGACCTTAACCTGCAGAGGGTCAGTGAGTGTAAGATGCGGATGTGTCCGAATATCTGATGGAGTTGTTAGATACTCATTAAAACACCATTTGTGTAAGAGGTAATGTGGATGCGTTGAGGCGTAGCAGCGTGAAGCGGGTGCTCATCCGCATAGTTTGCAATTAAATACTGCGACTGCCGAGCGGAGACACACACCTGGACACACACTCGGAAAAAGCAATCTGAAGGGTCAGGGGTAATGGTGTCGCCGCTGACTGCTGAGTGTCCGTATGTGTGTCCCTGTGAGGTGTTGAAGTGTGTGTTGGCGCAACCTGCTGTCACCTCATTACAGGACACCGCCAGCCACAACTCACGCTGACATCCAGGGGCTGTATTCACCCAGAGTTTTATGTTACCACCAGGAGTTCCTCTAAATGGCACCAAAAAGTTCTGAGCTAAGAGTTTTTCCTTTTAAGAGCCATTCGCTAATCTGCTGGGAGCAACCTTTTACTGAGGAATGGAGGACAGTGTAATAAAAAGGATATCTTTTCTCCTGTAAACTGTTGTCCAGCGATCCAGCATTAAGTGTTTTGCTCCGGGTGTAAGAGAAATACTGTACGTTACACTCATCCTACACTCAGGCAGGGGTGCAATGCAACATTTAGTGTACTGTACTTGAGCCTGCAGCTGGGGACATTTGTCCGCTTTTACTTCCAACAGCTGAGTCTAAAATCATAACAGGACACTTATAGTGATTTGCCAAAAAAGTGAAGCAACAAATCTGAAAAAAAATGTAAATGAACATTTCGATGTACTAACATTGGTTAAAAAAAAAAAGGAAAAGTCTTGGATTAGTTTATCTTGCCCTCTTTGTTCCATGATAAAAGAAAAAGCACTGAAAATGGTTTCCTGGATTTGAGGGATTTCAACGATTGATGCTCTGGGCCTGATTTACTAAGATCCAGCATAATATTTCATCAATTCCATGGTCAAATAAATACACTGCATTTTTACGTTGAATGCATTTTGCAGGTTATTTACTATGCGTGCCGTCACCTGTTTATAAGAGAACAATCTGCCCGCGGTATGACTTAAATGTGCATTGTCACGTTCACCATGTCGTGATTGAGCCCTTTCAAACCCCAAAATATGGAGTTGAACATGTTGGGGAAGTTGTTGCAAATAAATCAGAATTTGACAACAAAAATTAAAAAGGAAATAAAAAAATAAAAAAATAAATCAAATTTGAGATACAACACAGAAAATATCGCAATATTAATAAAATATGCAAACAAAAGCCGTAGAGGAAATGTTTCTCTTCACATGAACAGTTCAGCCAGTTTGCACATTTTTTTTAAACGTGGTAAGAAAAATTGTTTTCAGAGGTAGGAAATTACGTTGTGTGTTGTGCCAGTTAGTATAAACTCCTCCCACTGTGTTGAAACACACAACCAATCTGCCCTATTGATGTAGGCAAACACAATCTCAATCCACATGTATGTGCCGGTATCATATTTGCATCTGTTTTTATTCGCTCACAGCTCGAGGAGCTCAGGCCCTTTATATCTGGATTAGCGTGGTAGCAGGGTTGAGCTTAAAGGCATCGACACACTGCGATTTCGGCCGTCTCAGATGAAAGACTGGCAATCCTAATGATGTCTTTGATCTTAGCTTAAAATCTCTGGCTTTATGTTGTACAGTGTACAGTGTTCTGCTGTTGTCACAGTTGTGTGAAAACAAACAGCGCGGGTCTATTTTACGATGCTGTCAGAAATTTCACAACCGCCATCCCACTGGTTTGAGCTGCAGCTGCTTAAAAACCCAAAGAAACAGAGTGGAAAATGAACATTAAAGCAGCACCAGTGCACAATAGTGCTGGATCATTTTGTCAACCTTCTGCAGGTACTTCCATATTGAGTCTTTTCCCTGAATTTGAATACTAGAACAACAGTATTTATTCCCTGAAGGTAGATGATATTGCAGGACCTTGTTGTTCTTGCATTCTGAAGTCTGTTGTCACTTTCATTATAGAGCTGTCAAACTTTCTTTCTATTGTACCTGTAAAATCCACCTTGGATGGTGTAACGATCTATAATCTTATAAGACTAAAATTACTCATTCTGCAGGAGACTTAACCCAACTCCACAGGTCTCCGGAACATCACAGCAACAACACAGAGAGACACATTCACTGTGATTTTGTGCAGGAAAACCAGCAAAAGAAATCAGGCACAGGGAGAGCATGCAAAACTGATAAGTCGTGTTAATCATGCAGGACTGAATCACTTTTCTCTCATCATAATAATCAAAGCAGCCGAAACATAACCACCATAGTGTTGGGGTTGTTTTCCATTTGTAATGGTGCAGCTGTTAAACAATGGATAGATTGCTGGACAACAGCAAAAGTGATTTGTTTTACTCTCCAAATTTGATCCAGTTGGTTCTAAAGCCTTGGGAAAATCAAAAAAAAACCAACAATAATCACAATTCATCTTGGCAGAGGGGTAAAGTGGAACCCGGATGGCTTGGCCTGGTTCATCCCAGGCGTGCATCCATTTGGTTAACATGACAATGTCACAGCAGACGCTGGATTTAAACCTCTGCATGCTGCCGAGTACAGAGAGCTTTGACTGGTGATGACAGGCTCCATCAGCAGTGGGTGAACAAAGGTTTGAATGTAAAAGATGTTCTTTTATGTGCAAAATCTTTCTCCACAGATCGAATGGGATGCTCACACTGTTTTCTCAGGTTGTTCACACAAATAATACCAACCCAGCAGCTCCCCTTCATACTGTCAGGAATCTGCCAGCAGGTTTTCTGGTGCATACGTATGTAACTCAGACACGTTACAGAAGCAGAATGAGAAATATTTTGAACCCGACTTTACAAGTTCAAAATGAAAACCTCTGACTTGCAACTGTCAACAAATATCACTTGTTGCCAATGCATCTGCCTTTGAAAATGATTTCTTTCTCTTTGAAAATATGGGAAATCCAAAAATCACCTAATATCAATTAATACTTTACTTAGATTTTAAGTAACCGCTTTTTATACTTGTGGAAAAGAATTAAGCATATTGGGAGCAGAGGGGGGAGGGAATATTTTGATGTGTACAGAGGTGCATTGACGCTGTTTTGTATCGAAGCACACAGAAGATTTGGCTTTATTAGAGCAGCTGCCACTGCTGCAAATCAACTTTAAGGTAAATGTGGCATGAAACCAAAACCATGAGCTTAAAGAGGCTAAAAAGTTACGTGGCGCTGCACAGCTGGTGATCATAATGAGTACCTTCCTCATTACTGAAATCTCCCTCGCTTCACACAGAGACATTTGATGAATCGGCTGTAATATAAACGCAATAAATTTTTGTCGGATTTCAACATTATGTCTTCATCATCTATTGTGTGACATCTGGATTCACGCGATGATGATTGTACATACATGTTCTGACGTGTGTGTGTGTGTGTGTGCCTGATTGTGTAGGTTAACATGTTAATGACGCACAGGCCTGTGTTTCTAGGCAGGATACACAGTGATTCCATTATCATTGATTAGGTGACAGGGAGTGCGTCTGCCAAATGTATGTCAGTGTGACACACACTGTAAAAGGATTAGAAATACGGGAGCCAAGAATTGTGCGCGCGTCTCGTATCGGCGGACTCACTATGGAGGTCAATACTGCAGTGGTTGTGTGGGAGTTTGAATGAGACTAAGTGGATCAATGTGATCTTTGCCATAAAATTGAGACACCGACAGAAAAAAATTATGTTTGGGTTGTTTTTTTTTTAGAAACATCTATTCGAGAATGGCTCTCCTGGTGCTGGAGGACCACAATCCTTCCTGCATGTTTTTGATATCTTTTGACACAGCTGACTGAAATGAGCAGCTTATCATTAGACTTTCTGCAGAGCTTCATGGTGACACAGCCATTCAATTCAGCTGCCGGAATAGGAAAACAGTGCTAACGTTAAGGATTGTGGACCTCCAGGACTAGGAAAGCCCCCCCCCCCCCCCCCCCCCCATCCCCACCGTTCCTGTTCTTTACCAAATTAAGTCATACTTGCTGAATTTGGCTGATCATACAAAGCACATTGTGACTGCTGGAATGGTAAAATGGTAAAGTCCTTTTTATCTCTTCTTCACAGAAAAGCCAGGCTCATCCAGTTCAAAGAAGAACAGAGCGATATTGACATGCATTTGAAAGTAGATTAATTTTGTCTTCAGGAACAAAAGGGTCTCCTAAGTAACAAACGCTGCAGCATGACCAGTGTTTAGCCTTAGTTTCATCTTGTGTTGTGAAAGCATAAACAAAATGCATAAATTGGCAAATGTTACAGTTTTACAGGTTTACTGAGGGAAATAGAACAAAGAGACAAAGTCTAATGTACCATTAAAATCCACAGAGTCCAGATGACAACTTATTTATGTCAATGAGCTGCACCAAAGCAAGTACACTAAAAGAAGCTACGAGAACCACAAACACAGTGACATATTATTTCTCGCAGCCCTTTAAATGAGAACTAGAACTTCAGTTCTGGTGAGGTATACACAGACTTTTAACGTTTGTCATGTTTAGTTTGGGAAGACAAACTGCAGTGTACCTGCTGTGTTAGTGAAGTCCATTTGTGGAAGTGTTTAGGCTGCCTTCTGAACCCCGGTGCACACCAAACCAGCGGCCTGGATCTGTTTCCAATGCAGCACTCAATCTTTTTCTAAACCAACCGTGGTGCTGCTCAGTTGAAGTTCATTTAAAGTCTCCACGTGGCTCAGACCCAAAAGCTCCAAATGGCCCAAGCTGAAGATGTGACAGGCTTCAGAAGGGACATATTTTTTGCAGAATGAATGAAGCCATTAACGGGGCTGTGCAGCTGCGGTGTGTAAGACGGTCTCTCTGTGTTTGCTGTGTCATGGACTGTCAACCTGTCCAGGGTGTCCCCCTGCCTTCGCCCATAGTCGTGGATCAGCTCCCACACCTCCTGAACCTGAGTTGGATAAATGGGTGTAGAACATGGATGGATGAAAGCAGTGAGTTCTTTGTTGGCAACAATCCCTCAGCAATATTCCAAAATAGATTGTGTTGCCATGCCCAGAGCAGTTAGTTAAAAGCATGGACATTCACCAAAGGAGGCAAAGGAGGAAAAGAATGAGGTATATAAGCTGCAGGCTTAATGAGGCAACAAAGAAAAAAAAAAACCATTGAGTTCCTGAGGGAACAGGTGAGTTGGGGACTGAAAGACGAGCCTCTGATTGGCTGCAGTGGGGTTTCATGGTAACATGTAAACTATTGATACTCTCTTCATAAGCTTCATGTTGAAGACAGAAAATCTATTAAATCTGTTATTATCTGATATATTTCCCCTTTTTTCTATCTTTATCCAACTTTTCAGCACCTCTTTATCAATACACATAATCTCAATGTCTTTACATGAAACACGTGTATTTCTTCGGCATTTGTCTTGCACATTTAGTAAACACTTGATAAATGATGCACTTAATAAAACTATGACAGGATGAAAAATCTACATCTCTCTCTCTTTCTCTTTCTCTTTCTCTTTCTCTTTCTCTTTCTCTCTCTCTCTCTCTCTCTCTCTCTCTCTCTCTCTCTCTCTCTCTCTCTCTCTCTCTCTCTCTCTCCCTCTCACACACACATTTCTTTTAAACACACACACACCTCACTGCGACTCAACACTGAAGGACTCTGCAGTGGTCTGCTCAACACCTTCCCACTGCTAACCAGACCTCACATTGAAAGACAACACACACACACACACACACACACACACACACACACACACACACACACACACACACACACACACACACACACACACACACACACACACACACACACACACACACACATTGTGGATGCTCGGCTGGACCCACATTGCCCCCTGCTGGTTGGTTGAGGAGCTCCTACTCTGTGTTTGTTACACGAGGGACCCTCTCACAGTCGCAGACCCTCTAAAACAGTGTTATCCTGCTGTTCATGCTTAGAGCTGGCCCGAACACCAATGCACACAAGCACAACTGATAGAAATGGATGGGTTTTGTTCGTGTCTCTGCGGAGCTTCATGATGAGTTTGACTCTGGTGAAGATTCCAGGAACATGCCTAAGTAATATCACATGTATGTGCAGCAAGTAACACAAATATATGAAATTAATAATAATTAATTCTATTAAATAAGATGTCTTATTTATTCAATATCAAAAATAAAGGGTTGAACATAAGGATTTTGATATTCCTAAAAATTAATTCATTAAATTTTCACCTTCTTTTGAGATTACTTTTGTGTGATTAATGATCCTTTTTTCATACCTTGGTTCTTTGGTGACTTAATGTCTGTTTTTGTGTTTCTCAACACCTGCAATTGTCTCCTAATAGAAGGTAGGAGTCTAGTCTAGTCTAGTCTAGTCTTCTCTTGTCTTGTCTTCTCTTGTCTTGTCTTGTCTTGTCTTGTCTTACATGGCGGGGGCATTCAAAACAGCATACGTTTGCCAACAAATGTGTTCGATGTCCTCTGATTCGTGTTGTGTGTTCCTAAATTTGGCGTAAGGCTGAACCTACAGTCAGTGTCACAGATCTTTAGGGTGTTGACTTGAGCTTTGAGTCCTCGACTGTGCGGCTCAGTAAAGATCAAAGTTGCTAACACAGACCCGTCTAAAATATAACTGTATCTGGTAGCCAGACCGATATCCAGGCGGGTGGAAGAGGCCACATGCAGGCAGGAAGGCTGAGTCATGCTGGCTCCAGCTTGACTGGTATTGATTATTCATTTCTCATTGACTGTGCACATGTGGGAAAGAGTAGCGAGGTGGAGATGAGGCAGAAAAACAAGCCTTTTCCTCTGGGGTCTAACACTCAGTAACAACCTTGCAGGATACCTTAATGGGTTTGGGTTTGTACAGGATGTAAACAATATATTTTACTTATTTTATTACCTTTATCCCAATAAAGTTTTTACTTTATGTATTCCTCTTTTTAGGCTGTTTTTTATTACTTTGTTTCAAAATATCTATTTTATTTCTTTGTAGAGCACTGTGAATCGCCTTGTGTCTGAATGGTACTCTGTAAATAATGTTGCCTTGCCTTGATGGAAAAAGTAGGTTAAAGTCACTTAAATGGCACAAAGATTTGGAGACACTCGTTTCCATGAATTTCACTGAACTTGTTGTAACCCAGCTGTTTGAAGTGTTTTTAGATGTGTGAACCACTTCACTTCTTTGTTTGAACTGATGCAGAAAACCAAAACACATGGACAAAGCGCCCGTATGCGCAGGGAGAACATGCAAACTACACATAGGAAGGTCCTAAACTCTGTACTCAAACCAGGGACGGATGTGTGAAGAGCAGTCTCCAAGAAGAAAGCCCTCAATGAATGCAAAGCCTGTTCAAAGTTTTCCTCTGTAGCTCGTTTCTTATTGGGCGCAGAAGTGAGCGGCTGAGTGCTCGGGTTTTACAGACAGGAAGCAGCACACGTCCGTGAGCCTGACTGTTGGAGAGATAGACTGAGTCCCAGAGGGTGAAGTGGAAATGGCTTTGTCTTTGACTGAAAAGAGCTGTTGAAGTGCCGGAGGCTCCTTCCTTTTCCTGTCTCTCTCTCTGCTGCTCTGCTCTCTCGTACATCTCCTCTGTCTGTTCAGTAAAGTCACACATCAGACAAGAATGAAACAACAAACAATAACATCACATTAGGATAATGAAAACTGGCTTAAAAAAAGATGGATAATTTCCCAAAGTGAACATGAAACACAATTCAAAAGAAAATAGCTGTGTGGGGGGGGGGTTTTATGCATCAGGTCACAATATGTGAAGGTGTGAGTCATTTCTGACTGACATTACTGTTTTATGTAGCTCATAAAAATATTTGTGAAATACTCATATTCAAGAATAGCCCATATATATTAATACACTTTGATTTTATTCAGATTAGTCCTAAACACATTCAGTTACAGTAATGCCACTGAAAAATGATTAATGGACCATGGACAAACTGATCATAAGACAAAACCAGGACACAACATGTAAAAAGATGTATAGCATGAACGATTGTTAAAAGTAAGTGAACTAAAACTAAACATATCATTTTTTACAAATTAAAGAAATGCACTGAAAATGTAAAATGAATAGAATTAAGCAAAAATCAAAAAGCCTATTAGAGGAATGACGCTGTGAAATAATTATTAATGAAAGGAAATACAAAAACATTTCTAGAATTAATAAATATATACAATTTCCTATGAAATATGAAGAAAGGCACGTTGTAAGTTTCAACACTTTCAGTTGCATTATGGGTATTTTTGAGTTTCACAAAGTTCGTGAATTGTAGCTTCTAATCCTCATACAGATCACCGGGACGTTTAAGTGTTAGGGCTTTAGTGACGCGATTGTGTCATTTCATGAAAAGAGGATGAGCGACATCTAATGGCTCTACTGCAGTGTTGCAATGACAAAATCCTCAAAAGAAGTCACTGAGTTCATCAAACCTGCTGGCAGGCAGTTCATTTTAAGTATTTCTTTGATTGATGATGACTTTTTATGTCTCCAGGGTGAATCTGAATTTGTATTTTCGTTTGATCTCTATAACGTTTTGCTCATCCGATTAACATTTTTTTCTTAGAAATGTTTCTCAGTAACAACTTCTCTATTGTAACTTGGCTTTGTATAATTAAATCAACAATGGAGCAAGCACTGTTGAGAAAAAACTGAATGAAATTGTTTGCTTGGTACTGTTTTAGAATAGATTAAAATGTCGTCTTATTTTATTGAAATTTTGTCTAGTTATGGGAAATGCCCTTGAATGCTTTATAACTTAATATTTTTTCAGTATTTATGATTGTTAAATGTCCATATAACGATATTTTTAAAAATGCATTCTAGAGGTAGGATATAATATGAATCAAATCCTTCATGTATAGGCCTTTGACCAAATGGCTTATATGACATGTACTGTAAAAGGGCCCAGATTATATACCAAAATAAGGTATAGAAAGAAAACTAGTTCACATCATATGTACATTCATCCCTTTCTTTAGTATTTAGGCAAAAGAAAGGGAATTCTATAAGCTTTAAAAGGAAAAAAAAAAATAATATATATATATATATATATATATATATATGTGTTCTTTTCTCAAAGACATCCCCAGAACCTCTGCAGAACATTAATGAGAAGAATAAGATCTTCTCACAAGTCTCTTCTTCTTCCTCACATCCCTAAAGTCTCTCTAATTACTACAACCTGTCAGCCTCCGCTGGTTGCTGTGGCGACCAACCGTCGACCAGCCGTCGTCATAGCAACCGCAGTGGTTTGTCTGGCTCTCTGAGGGGTGGATGGAGGGAGACAGGAGACGGGGGAGGTGTCCTTATCAGACAGGGAGGTGAGATAACAGAGTTAAAATCACACAGATTAGATAAAAAAAGAGCAGCTGGTGTCAGTCAGGGAAACATCTAAACCACTGAAAAGCTCCGAAGAGGCTTGTGTCAATCCTGCCATCGGTCTAATGAATGTGTTTGGATAAAAGCTGAAGTTATTAAAGACCTGGGCGAAAGAAAAGCAAATTCCTCTTCTTTTTTTTTATGTCTATGTGATTGGTCTCGATCTGTGTGAAATTATCAGAATCATGTTTTAGTATTTGTCAAATATGAAATGTTCTCCGTCCCTCACATTGCTCCCAAAGAGATTTAATTCTACAACCAAGAGAAATGTACACAGAGTTTGATGACTTTCTACTTTGCACATAATGCATATTTACTGTGACTGGATACCTACAATGTCTATTATACCTGGAACATGCCTCCTCTGCCTTTGGCCTGTTTCACTGGACCTCCAACACTGAACCAGCTGCATCTTTGAATTCAATTCAACTTTATTTATATCGCACCACACAGAACACAGTTAATTCTAGGTGCTTTTAACAGAGTGAAATTTAAAAAATAAAATCTACATGAGCAACAGTGGAAAGGAAAAACTCCCTCTAACAGGAAGAAACCTTTGCAGAACCAGAGGTGGCGGCTTTCTGCCATTCCGGTTGGGGTGAGAGGATGGGGGCGAGAAAAGGATAGGACAGACAGATCGGGGGTAAGCAACAGACCCTGGTTCGGGTGGGGGGTGGCTGACAGAACTGAGAGGAAGAGGTAGAGACAGAGTGGTAGAGAGAGAGAGAGGCAGAGAGAAGAAGGGGTTTCTATCTCCAAGGGGTTGGAGATAGAAAGATGTTGAGAGGTAGTAAGAGAGGCAGAAAGAGGTAAAGGTAGAAAAAGAGAGGGGTAGAGGTAGAGAGGCTGAGAAATGACAAGTTAAAATTTAGATAAGCGTTACAAAAACCAGAAATGAAACACTACCTGATTAAAACACAATACTTTATTTAGAAATGACTTGACTAATGTCACTCAGGTGATAAGATACAGACTTCCCAAACCTTACAAGATTATTCTCTCCCAAACTACATCCCTTATTGAGTAAACGCAAATAATAGAAAATTTTATTTTTGTGTGCAAACCATTTGAAAATTTATTTCCTTTAAAGATTTAATAGTTTTATTAAAAAAGATCTGAGGAAAATGTTTTAAATCTTTAAAATCACACACTGCTGAAAAAAAACTAACAAACTGAAAACACATCGTCTTTGCTGGTCTATACTGATGGTGCACTAAACCAACATCAGCAAAGAAATCAAGCAATGCAGTCAGCAATTACACTTAATCTGTGTCACTCACTGAAAAAACAACAATAAAGAAATGACTGGTTGTCATCTGGTGGCGTGTGAGCAAGCAGACATGTCCCCTGACCTCATCGACAGCCACACTCATCCACCACCATGTCCTGGTAGTGTCGCAGCACCACGTTGTCATTGTTGTCATAGTAGAGCATGGAGATGGAGGAGAGGCGGATGGGGACGCAGCAGGGCTGTGGCGTGCCGTACGGGTCCATGGAGTGCACCAAGGTCTGCAGGATGGCGTGGTTGGTGCCATTCAGACGCTCACTGAGTGGGAACGGGCACTCGCCGTGGCAGTAGTTGGCCATGTACCCCTGCGGGGCGATGATCCAGCCCTGCCAACCCACGTCCTTGAAGTCGATGTAGAGGCGGCGAGCCTTGCACACGTTGCTGGGCACCACGGGGAGGCGGACAGCGCTCCTCCTCTGTCTGGAGCGACACTGGTGGGGGTTGAGGGACACGGCCACCAGTGACACCTGGATCTGGGGCACGGTGAAGTCTTCTTCCAGAGAGTGAGCGCCACCAAGATGGAGGGGCTCCCCTGGGCCTGTGCGGACAGGCAGGGCCTCTAAAATCAGACCGTAGTTGCGTCCTGGCTTGCGCCAGCTCTCGGCGAGCATCGTGAGGTTCACCGTGAGGGAGGAGGACTGCGGCAGCAGCTGGACTGACTGGGTCAGGAGCAGCCTGCGATTGGCCAGAGGGTTGGCTTCCCTCAGCGTGGCTCGAATCACTTTATACAGCGACGCATTAACGGCCCAGGTCCCCTTCAGGAGCTCTGAGGGTTTGAGGGGCTTCCAGTGGAACTGGATTTCCAGCTGAGCCAGAGACAGCTGCTCCACAGGCTGCAGGACCGACATGTTGAAGAACAGATGTTTCGCCACACAAGTCTGACTGCTGCTGATCCCCGGAGACGCCATCTGGCCTGCAACACACAGGCAACATTTTGGTGAAAGGACCCTCACAGGGGTTCAGTTCTTTTATTTGTAATGGAAGTAGAGAGTGGGCACATGACAACATCTCAGGAGAAAGATTTATCTTGATCAATCACCTACCTATTTCTGACAGACACCTGTAGACACTCCGAGTCAACAGAGCCACTTGGTTTTAACGCCAACATTTCTTAGTTACGTGGACACGTTTTAGTTTAATGAACTCATTCTTTGATCAGTAAATGTTGTTTAATAGGTCTCCATACATGCATGCTCACATACACACATAATCACAAAGATATTGCACCATTTCAAAGGAAATTGAGTTATTAAAATATTTGATTGTCAACATCTTTGTGCATGTTGTGTTTTCTATTTATGTGATAATAAAAACCGTCTTTTACAAGCATGCATATGATCGCAACCTATAACCAGACATAGTTTGATTGCAAAGAGCCAATAAATATTTTGCCTGATATCATTTTATTTCTTTATGTGCACAAAATAATATAAAAACAGAATTATAAGAAATAGAACCCAACTATGTATGAGAGGAAATTAGCCCAAGAGGCTTATATGAAATCCTTCCCATTGATTAACATTATCTTAGGGAGTTTTTTTAAGAAAATAATCAATGAATGAGCATAGAAAGCTAATAAAGGCTTTTCCCATTAGATCCCATTTAAAGGTAAAGATTGGATGATGATCAGGCATGTGTTAGGATCTTGAAGCATGGAAGGAATTAAGGGTCATAACAATGAAAACCAGAGGCATGTGTGCATCAATTTATCAGATTTTTTTTAAGAATATTTAACAGCTGGATTATTTCTTCAAAAGATTGGGGATTTAAAAAACTCTGTGTAGTATAATTCGACATTTTTCTCGTCGGTCTGTAATGACCAGATTTTCTGTGGATTCTTTTTTTCGGAGTATTTAGGTTTTAATTAACATTGACTGCCCCCACCTTGGTCTTGCACGAACCGGATGATGTTGCCGCGGACTCCGTACTCGGACACCGTGCAGGACTCGCTGTCTCGGGCCTCCGTGCTCTCTGACCTCCGGAACATCTTCCACAGGGCGGCGGGGACGAGGCGGCGCTGCCCGCGGCTCGCTGCGGGCCGGGGCCGCTCCGAGAGCCCCATGGAGCTGAGGAAGACCCGCTCCCGACTCTTCAGCTCCTCCGCAGGTAACCCGGCGTGCACGCCGAGGAAACACAGGGCGATCAGCAGCAGGGGAGTCATGTCTGGCCTCCGGCTTGATTGTGGATTGTGTGTGGCCCACCTGCAACGTCGGTCTCCACCTCAGAGACCCCCTGCTGTGCTGCTGCATGCAGAGTGGCTGGAGATAAGGAGGAGGAGGAAGAGGAGGAGGAGGGACACCTGGAGACTGACCTCAGGTCAAGGGTGGAAAAAAAAAAAACCCTCATAAATTTTCAGCAATGTAGAAGAGTGTTTAATTCTAAGAGCCAAACAAACCTTTACAACAATAGTTTCTTAACAATCAGGAAACAACAGGGCAATGGCTTGAAACAAAGGTGTTTGACTTTATTTTCATCAAGGGGCCGCATCATCATCATAGTTCTTAAAAACTAAAGACTAAAAGAGCTATACATCAAATAAAATTCATCTGGAGCCGCAAAACATGTTGAACCTTTAAAACGAGGTAACACGGCTCATAATATGAGATAAAAGTTTCATCACTACAATTTTAAGCAATTTATTTTTTTGGTATTGTCACCAGTTTTTAAACATGTTTTAGTTATTTTAGTGGGTTTTGGTTTTTTTTGCTCTTTGGGTTTGCTCGGTCCTGATTGGCCGCTGCGGAGCGCCGACATCGCGCTCGACCGGGGAAGTGGAAACTGCCAATGTCACGGCGCCGTGGGTCAGCTGGTATCCGTATAACCTCCTCCCCGTTCCCCGACCCCTCACACCGCCAGCCAGAGTGAGTCAGAGCGGCAGGCAGAGAGGACCGAGGCGGCTCCGGAGCACAGCGGCTTCTCGCAGACTTTTAGGTGAGGATGAGCGGACGGAAGCTCAGCGCTAGCCGCCGTTAGCAGGAAGCTCCGTGAAGTAAACAGTAACTCACGTTGAAGAGAAGCGGAGCTAACGGCGGCTAGCGGAGCTGAAGCGGCAGCACACTGCAGGAGTTCCACTTTAACACCGCCGCTGGGCTTTAACATCTGTAAATGTTAGTTTACACGCATTAATTAGCGCCTTTTTGTCGTGGCCACTGCAGCTGTTGTGCATGAGTGTGTGATGCCAGCGGTGAGGGGGCAGGTTGTTTACGTCAGGCTGCTGTTACCCCCGCTATGCGTGGTATTTCTGGGCCGTGCGGTCCTCTTTCTGCCCTGAAAGGTGAGTCGTGTTGTGTTTGTCCCCCTGGGTCATGTCTGCAGGCAAGCATGATGAACTCCCTCCCTGGAAGAGCAGCCCTGTCTCTGTGCAGGCGCACCTCCGCGGGCGGCATGGGGCTCCTCACAGGCTCCCCTGGGCATCCTTCGGCGGGAGTGACCGGCGACAGGGCCTCCTTCCAGGCGGTGCGGGTGTGCCACTTCGGGACCACCCGGAAGGGCAGCGTCAGCACCAAGAAGAGGGGCTACGACATCACCAGAAACCCGCACCTGAACAAGGTGAGCTCGCACTGCAGGACCAGGAGCGCCCTCCACACATGCATGGAAATACCCAACCACACACACCTCACGAGGCGTTTCACTATCCCTATTTTGTGTGTGTGTTGAAGTCTTTTTGTAAACTTGTTGTTTCCTTATGTCCAGCTCAGCTGATCATCTTTTTCTAGTTTTGTGCCTCTTTCCTGTCATTCTGTGTCTTATTGGGCTGAATTAGCTTCTTTTGCCACTTTGAGGTGTTTTTAAGCTTTCGGCTCCTTGGTCTGATCCAGCAATCCTTTTTAAAAAGAGCGAGAAAAAGAATAAATTGCAATCTATAAAAGAACTACTCATGATTTAAATGTGCTGTCACTACACTCGCAGGGCTTTGTCTACAGACAACACAATGCCCCTCATACCCTCTGCTATGGTTGTGGAAATCTTCTAAACGGAGAGCACCTCATGTTGCATACATCAATCACAAGAGTGGCATGCGAATACCACAGCTTGTGTCTCAGTGAGACAACTATAATTGCCTCACTTAAAGTCCTAGTACCAACTAGGGTTAACCTATAAAGATTAACAGTATATCAATCTTCTATGTTTGCCCAGTTTAGAGTCGGGCTGATATACAATTGTCCACCAAGAGCCTTGCCT
The DNA here is from genome assembly GCF_963383615.2 of Lipophrys pholis. Taxonomy (NCBI): domain Eukaryota; kingdom Metazoa; phylum Chordata; class Actinopteri; order Blenniiformes; family Blenniidae; genus Lipophrys; species Lipophrys pholis. Next base: position 8,539,685 of record NC_137632.1, read on the forward strand.
ATTATTAAACTTTTTTTCTTACCATTGTGAAAAGAGAAATTACTCCTGTGTGTATTGCTGACACCACAAGAACAGAAGAACAGATAGAGAAGCTAAAGCAGAGTTTATTGCTTTGATTTTTGGTTGATGGGTTGGTCACAGTTCTTTCCGCTGGCAATGCGCGGTCAGCACTTACATGCCGTTGACTCACAGGTCAGTGAAGGGCAGTCAGGAAGTAGACAGAGACTTGAATCGCAGAAAAGAAAACATTAAACACCTCTGAATAGATGTCTGCTTTTGCTCATTTTCAGGGAGATTTCTTTACGGACAGTTTTCATTTTTGACACTGTGCAGCAACTTCTTTTTTTACAGATTTCCTTCAGGAAGGATGAGGTGCAGTGTCCACATTTTCACAGCCAGTAAACAAACCTTGCAACTAGTTGTATAAATTAATCTCCTCCTATTTATATTTAGCCATAAAGTTATACCACAGGTGCCGTATCTTTATAGCAACCATTGACAAAATGCTGATCAATGCAAATCCATTGATGTATTCTATTTTTTTTTTTTTTAACTCTTGTTGTATATTAACAGATCTGTTGCCTGATTTAATTACACCTGCACTGTGTCACCTTCATGGGTTTATGTTCCCTGCTCACTGTAATTGGGTTGGCTTAAGTCTGTTAATCTGTGACTTTCTCTTTGGATTATTCTCAAAACACATACATTTGTAAAGGAGGTTTCCCTTCAAGATGATTTAGAGCGGGAGTGTCAAATTCATCTTAGTTTATGCAGACAGATTTTATATCAATTGGGCCAGACCCGTATGAAGATGGCAGAATGGCTTATAAATACTTACAACTCGTGAGTTTTCTCTTGGATTTAACATGATCTTTTCAGGATACACTTCTTATCAACAAATTAATCTTCTCTCGTGAAAAATAGTGCAATCTGACATCAACCCTATCACATTCTGCTAAACGTTTGTCGCTTCTCAGTATGCAGCATCTCTTTAGGTTTTCACCTGTTTTCATGTTGACGTGGTGGGGACTAGTTTCGATGAGTGATTACCTTGTGGAGTCCGTCAAACTAAATTTTCCTTTTCTGCTCCTTCGTCTCCTGTTATATTGCGAGCTTTGGTTTATACTGCCCAAATATATTGTTTGAAGCCTTTTTTAATGAGGTCTTTAAAAAAAACACAGGATATATGTAATCATTTATGAAGTTACTGGACTCCGTATCATTGCGGTATTGTTTTGGCTCCTGTTTGGCCTTACTTTTTTTGGCCTTTTTTCCTTTCACCATATATGGTCATACTTCATACGTTCATGGAGCAACACACACAAACTGGTTTAAAGTGGCGTGCCAGTGGCACTCTGGTGCAGTGTGAGCGTGGTGTGAAAGCATCCAGATGAACTTCCCTGTGTGCTCACAGGTTTGAGCAGTTAGTTTGATTGTACCTTCTTCCTTGAGAATATCACTCATCAAACTTGGTGAAGGAGAGTCTCCACCACCAAGATCAAATACCTCATTAATATTTGGTCCAACAATCTCAAACATCGACAGAAGTAAAACTTGGTTCGACAAGTTGGTCGTAGCCACGTAAACGTAACGCTCTGTAGTCATGGAGACAAGACGCTTCATCAGCTAAACCGGCATTTAGACCAGAGGGGCAAAAGTAGATATGAACAGGGCCTAATCTATTAAGTTTCATTTTTGTTTGTTCCAATTATGCAGTCTTAACAGGTGGGCAAACTTGGAATTGAAAAATGCAGTTAATGCTTTTATTTGATTTTCTTTTCAACACTGTGCAAGGTCACCTTGCAGAGCTGACTTTGTTCCACGTGTTTGACGTTCCTGTTAACTCCAGTTAACTTGTGGTTCCAAAAACATTCAGTGTCAATACACAGATTAGTTCTCTGTGAAACTCTTCTTAGTAAATCCACTGATTTAGAAACCCTCTTGACCAAAAGTGCTTGACATTGTCGGCCACATGCGCTCACCAATGGAGACAGCTGCCATGCAAGGCCCTCAGTCCATTCATTCAGAAAGAATTGTGGTCCAGTGTCTTGCTCGGGGACAGATATGGATTGAAGCAGCAACATTGTGATTGAGGGAACGACCCGCTCTACCAACCGAGTCATAGCTGCCCCAATGCAGCGAGTTCATCGACTGTACATGTATCTCATGTAAATATCAGCTATCACATTTCACACTGGCCCCTGCCAACATGAATAATTTACTGGGACAATGTGGGCACACACACAAGCTGAAGCCAGGAGGGCTGCTTTATTCCTCATGTAGGTCACCGTTTTCTCCGTCATGAGAGAATGGAGGGACGGAGAGTGAGATGAAGCGGCGATGTGGGAAGAGAAGTGGAGCTGACAGGGGAGTGGGTTCAGGCGCCCCCACTATTGGACGGAATAAATAGATTAGATTCACTCCCCTCCGATCACGCTTTAGGAGGCCTGCCAAAACTGAGAGAAACCTGCAGCAGCAGTGACTACTCAGCTCAGTGCTGTAAATGTTAGAGTAAAACCCGCATCAATCCATATCTGGACTTTTCATTGTATTTTCCCTTGAAATAACAAGTAATTCTTGACTGAAACATGAAAAAGACCACCATACTTGGGCGTGTATATGAGTCACCACTAACCCGTCTCCGTTATGACTAACGCATGAGTCACTGCGGTCTGGATGTGTAGTTCGGTCTGTGGGCTTTACCTCATGTGAACCCGTTGGTGTTGTATAACCAGGCTTCTTCCACTCTGCAGGGAATGGCGTTCACCCTGGAAGAGCGCTTGCAGCTGGGTATCCACGGTCTGCTGCCCCCTTGCTTCCTGTCCCAGGATGTGCAAGTGCTGCGCGTCATGAAGAGCTACGAAACGCGCTCCAACCCTCTGGACAAGTGAGACGGCAGACCCCCACAACAACTCACAGGGATTAAGATAGTAACACGGCAGCTGCAGACGTTCAATGAGTTCGTCTCATGGAAAGTGTTGTTTATCGGGGCCTGTCCTACATTATGATTCAAATCTTCTTCTTCACATCTGTTGAAGAGGAGTTTTTTTTTGTTTGTTTGTTTTTTTTCCATTCCTCATGTGATTAAAAGTTTCTGTGGAAAGTCTGAGGCTTATAGTGGTTGAGTCACGCGATGCATTCCAGTGGGAGCATTTTCAGCATCTCTCTATAACCCCAATTTCTTTTCTGCCCAGATTTCTACTGCATCACTAAACTATATAACATAAACTTAACCCTCTCACAATCAGTTCTGTATTTTATGTTAGACTTGTACTTAAATGACATGCAATGATCTATTGTCTGACCTCAGATGTCTGGACTTCTAGGATTCTTGGAAGCAAATGTTTTGTTCCTATTACTAACTAAGGTCTTGTAGGACAGATGGTTGTTGAGATTAAATGCCAGAGGTTTCAATCTGCCCATATTTTAGCTGGCGTGTGTTAAGATGTTCAAATAAGAAACTGCATGAATTGTTTTGGTGAGATAAATGGGGGCGGGGGGTTGCTGTTATGGAGTCTGGCGGGGGGGTTATAACGCCACTTTAAGGCAATTTAGCAAAATATTTGGAAAGTAAATGTTTGTGCCTATGTGTCATGAGGATGACACTTGTACTCACAACAATCAAATGTGCACATCCCTCTCTTACACTAGTCGTCGTTCTGTTAACTACAACGAGGCTAAGTAGCAGAATGAATTGTAGCATTAGAGCTGCTGTCTGACAGTCTTTTTGTTGTGTTCAGGTACATCTTGTTGATGACACTGCAGGACAGGAACGAGAAGCTGTTCTACCGTCTGCTGACCTCTGACATCGAGGAGTTCATGCCCATCGTGTACACGCCCACCGTCGGCCTGGCCTGTCAGCAGTACGGACTCGCCTTCAGGAGACCACGGTGAGATTTCAGCTGAGCTCGTGTGAGCGATCACATTTTTTTGTTTGAGACTTAGAAAATTATGTGTGATAGGAGACAATTCTATGCTAGAGAATTATCTGTAATCTTACCACCCTGCTTTCAACAGCGGACTTTTCATCACCATCCATGACCGAGGCCACATCGCCACCGTGCTTAACTCCTGGCCTGAAGAAGACATAAAGGTAGTGGTCAGACGCTCTGACAGCGAGCTGCTCAACTCTGCTCAGACTGTTGCAGCACCTCGTGTTTGTCTCTGTCCAGGCCATCGTGGTCACCGACGGCGAGCGGATCCTCGGCCTGGGAGACCTGGGCGGCTACGGGATGGGAATCCCAGTGGGGAAGCTGGCTCTGTACACGGCCTGTGGGGGAGTTCGGCCGCAGCAGTGTCTCCCTGTGCTGCTGGACGTCGGCACTGATAACCAGGTGAATGTGGTTTTACAAGCGGCTGCTGCACTTCATATCTGCTCGCTTCAGATTACATATCAGCAGAGTTTAGACAATCACTGAAATGTCTCGTTAATCATTCACTAACTCAAGATGGTTCTTTGGATCTTTGTTTTATTGTTGTTCCTTTGATTTGATTTTCTACGTCTTTTATTTTCTACATTTTGCAAGTTTTGCATTCTGTCCCCAGTGGTGAACGTGGGCACGAGTTATTATCCCATTGAGAAGTAGAATCTCTTTAGGAGCCGGTCTGTTGCAATGTATAAATGTATTAAATAGAATACAGATATTATCGGTTTCTGTTTAATCGATTGTGCTTTCTGTTTTGTGCAGGCCCTGCTTGATGACCCTCTTTACATTGGCCTGAAGCACAAGAGAATCCGAGGAAAAGAGTACGACGACCTGATCGATGAGTTCATGCAGGCCGTGACGGACAAGTGAGTGATGATGACGCGTGTTGGGTTTGAGGAACTGTATTGTTCGGGGTTTGCATGTTTTCCCTGCGAGTGTGTCGTCCTCACTTCCAGTATGTGGGCGCTGGCATGGTTTAGTGTTGCTACACGTATATTGATATTTGTTTTTGATTTATCCCTCTGTTGCCCCGCAGGTACGGAATGAACTGTTTGATTCAGTTTGAAGACTTTGCCAACAGCAATGCCTTCCGCATCCTCCACAAATACAGGAATCGATATTGTACCTTCAACGACGACATCCAAGGTATTCGGAGTGTTCCATATTGTATCGGTAGCAACGGGACTGCGATCAGGACATCTTCATTTCAAGTGACTCTTTGTCTCGAACTAGTCTTTTAGTTAGGTCTTTTGATTCCTACATTTTAAGGGAATGGGATTGTAGCATTTTAAAAAAGGGATTTCTGTTGAAAATTGCAAATTATTTTTGGTTTTCAGTAGCATAAGAAAGAATTGATGCTGTTTTGAGCAGATTATTCGCAGCTGGTATTGACGGAAGAAGTCCCAATGCTACATTATTTGCCGTCATAAGACACATTTTACAGTCTGTGATGCCTCTCTCCTCCAGGCACGGCCTCGGTGGCTGTCGCCGGCGTTTTGGCAGCTTTGAAGCTCACCAAGAACAAACTGTTGGACCACACGTTTGTGTTTCAGGGGGCAGGCGAGGTGAGAACACTTGAGGCTGTTTAAAGTTAGAAAGAAAAAGAGAGTGAATTAGTAGTTTGAAGCCAACTGAAATGAGAGACTTTGATGCAGACTGTCCCACTTTTCTTCTCACCAGGCTGCTCTGGGTATCGCTAACCTGCTTATAATGGCCATGGCCAAAGAGGGGCTGCCTAAAGCAGAGGCTGCTAAGAGGATCTGGATGGTGGACTCAAAGGGCCTCATTGTCAAGGTAACTTGTTGCATTGATGGGACACATATGTGAGCAAACAAGTGGAGTGTTTCAAACACGTTTCACCCCCACGCAGGGTCGAGGTCACCTCAACCACGAGAAGCAGGACTTTGCTCATGACCACCCACACCTGAAGACGCTGGAGGAGGTGGTAAGCACCATCAAACCCACCGCCATCATCGGTGAGTGAACCGAAGAGGATTATGGCATTTTTCCAGAATTTGTATTTCACGAAAGATACCCGGGTTTGTCGACATCTTGGCGTCATTCAAACGCCTGAAGTTTCCCGAAGCAGGAGTCTATTTGTAAACTCGATCCCGCAAGATCTCTATTCATACTGGGGAAAATGTGTAATGCTCAGTTTCACAGCTTTTAAGACTATTCCCGTGGCTTGAATACTATTTCTTTGAGAAAGTCTGACTTTTTATCGGTCAAATGTTAATATTTTCGCTGGAGCTGCCGCAACACCATCTTTGACATGGTCTCTGATCAGACATGATACCTTTTATGAGAGGTCGATTTTAAAGATTTTTTTCTGGTAGAGTAACTTTAAGTTTTGGGATTTCAGCTTGTTGAGACATGGAGTTATCAGTACTTCAGATTGACTCATGCTGGCGATGCAAACTCACACTGATATTAGTTTGAGTAATGGCCAGCTTTTAGTAAGTGGTGCACTCCTTCTGCCAGGTTCAAATTACAATGCAGCTCCAAGTGATTATACGTCTGTCAGCTAAATTTAACGGGCACCAGGATACACACTGTGCTTCACCCCACGAAGCCTCGTCAGAAGAAATATCATCATGAAAACAGAAGGGTTTGATATGTTAAAGTGTAAGAACTGCAGAAATGGGACATTTTAGTATCAGATATTAAAGTGTCTGCACACATGGACTGTTGTTATGTTGCAGGCTGAGCACATGTATACTTCCACCTCCACCTCCACACCACCTGTGTGGTGCTAGTTTCAGATTTGACATGAGCGGTGGCAGTCATTCTGACAGGAAGAGACGCCTCTGGTGGTTTCAAAGCAACACAGACTCTTCTGATACACAATCTCAAATCGATTACGACAAAGAGCCTTGGCTCAATATCATGACCAGCCAGGGTGAATTAAATGTCTATGAAACTATGGGTGCAGGATCTGCAGTTCTTGGAGTACAAATGTCGGCCTTAAACATGAAGACAAACGTGTGCAATTCTGGCCGTATTGGATGAAAGATGAGCATTCATGACATTATCTCCTTGTGGATTAAAATTGGTGGTTCTATATGGAGGGTGAGAGATTCACCGACAGCCGCCGTCACAGTCGAATAACCACAGACGCCAGAAAAGCCAGCGCTCAGTCTCACTGCACTGCTCCTTGTGACTGCTGCTGCTGAAGCTGCTGCTGCTGCTGATGACAGAAATGTGGTGGCGATGAAAGCGAAAGCAGCGCTGCACCAAACTATTTTAAGTAGATTCCGAAAGAGTTCAAATTAAAAGGAAAGGCCAAAACAACACTCTCGGTCAACTCTCCATCCGGGGATATTTCTTTGCTGCTCGAAAAACAGTTTGGTTCTTGTTTGGCTTTATTTATTTTTATTTTGTAGTCAAACTTACAGCTGGACACAAGTTTATGAATTAGTGAAGAGGAGGATGACGTTTGTATTCCAAAATAAGCTCAAAACAACAATGCCGTCTGTCGACGCTGCAAAGTGTGGAGTTTGTACCTGCATGGATGAGAAAGCAGACGTGTGTAGGTCTCTAACGTTATATTAAATGTTCACAAATGAAAAGCAGACCAGCACCAGAAGCAGGTTTACCTTGATAGACGATGGTAACTAGAGGAAATAGTTTGTCCTCCACTTTCCAGAAGCATTTTTTTTTTAGTCTGTCACATTTTCTAAAACTTTCATAACCCACATTGTTTGTTTTTATCTACTCCCAACCAGCTTTGGAAAAACAGAGAAACTTATGGCAGGTGACTTTCTTTCCTGCTGTTTGTTTTTTTTTTTCTTCCCCCAAAGCACAAAAACGTTTTTGTGATTTGCATCTTTTTGCTAATTCATTTAATCTCGTATCAAAGTTTCAAAACAATTTTTGATTTGTATATCTGCTTTTTTGTTTTAAACTTTTTAACACCATGATGATTGGCTGGTTTAATCCCTAACACCACTTTCACTGATCTCACAGAAGAAATTAAAATAAAACAATCAACATATTACTTACAATTCAGTGACTGTAATTTTAAGGAGATTTAATTTAAACCAAGAGGGGGGGGGGGAAGAAATCCCCCAAACATCAGTATTGTTCCCGTCTCTTCCTGAAGCCGGGTGAAGTTTTTGTGTTTGAGATGGAAAACTGATCTTCGTTTTGGGTTTTGTCCTGGATGTGAAGGCGTGGCTGCAATCGCAGGAGCGTTTACCGAGAAAATCATCAAAGATATGGCGTCCTTCAACGAGAGGCCGATCATCTTCGCCCTGAGCAACCCCACCAGCAAGGCCGAGTGCACAGCCGAGCAGTGCTACCAGCTCACAGAGGTGAAGTGGAGAACATTAGTTCTTTGATGCTCCTGGAAATGAATCATTTACCACTGGAACTAATAGGAAAAAAAAAAGAAAAAAAAAAAGCAGAGCTGATCATGTCTGGTCCACCCGGGAAAAACGTGTCCAATCTTCTCTGCCATTAACAAACGGCTTCTCTTTGACACAGAACCTCTACTGATTCATTTTAAACAATGAATCGGCCCTCAAAGCATTTTGTGATGTCGTGGCTTCAACAAGTTCAGCGTAAACATGTGATCAGTTTTTTTTCCCACTCTTGTTATCGTCTGTCTTCATATTTCTTATCTGCTCTCTCTCCTCTCTGATCAGGGCCGGGGCATCTTCGCCAGTGGCAGTCCTTTCAGTAAAGTGACGCTGGCTGACGGACGCACCTTTTACCCCGGGCAGGGAAACAACGCCTACGTCTTCCCCGGAGTCGCTCTGGGAGTCATCGCCTGCGGCGTGCGCCACATATCTGATGACGTCTTCCTCACCACTGCGGAGGTAGTTTTGATGAGGGTTTTGGACAGGAGACTATAAAAGTCTGCGGCTGGTTTGTTCTCCTGCGTGCTTTCCACAACAATGCCTACATGTTGAGTTTTCATCGAGGCGTTTCACCAGCTCCAAACCAAACCGTGGCAGGAATTGACTTTGCGTGTCGTTTACGATAAACTCTGACTATACAGGACTTCAGTGACCAATCACATCGCGTTGTTTGGTCTGCTGCCTTCACACGATCATCCAACATTCAGTCAAACTGACTTGTGTTTGCATGCGGACTGAAACGTGCTCGTTTGAAGCTCGCCAGCGTTGAAGGCAGAACAAACTGTGATCGTGTAATTTTTCATGGCAAATGTGAGCATGATTGTCAAATGGTTTCCTTTTTTTGAACATGGGGTATTTTAGTTAATTTTTAAAAGTTTTTTTTTTTTTAACTTTATCACTCTTATGACACAAATCCCCATGGATCCTTCTCCTCTCGTCTTTCTTCACAGGCGATAGCTGGTATGGTCACAGAGGAGCACCTGGCCGAGGGACGACTTTATCCTCCGCTCAGCACCATCAGGGAGGTCTCCTTTAAGATCGCAGTGAAGGTAGGCACACCTGGAAAAAGCACTCATTCTTTAAGTAAAAGTACACATGCTGGTGTTTCTAGTATACGTAAGTCAAAGTACCAATTAATCTTCATGAATAAAAGTAAAAAAGAAATATTGTATGTGTGACAGAAAAAAATTATTAAGTTTCTGAGGAATCATGAACCTTTTTTTTCATCGTTCAAATGAGCACAAACACACTAAAACAATTTTTGTAATAATAGTGTGGAAACACCAGGTTCATCAGTAGAAACGACTTGGATAATGATTCAACTTGTTTCAGTTTCAAACCAGAAAGTGAATTTTCTTAAAAGATGGTGATGCCCTTGCTTGGCTTCATATGAAACAAAATCATTCAAATGAAAATAAATGAAAGAACTGGAACGAAGTTTTGGATTTATTAATGTAGCAACGTAACTTCATTACTCCTAAATTCATCAACTTCTGCAGTTTCAGTGTGAATGATGAGGAACGAGTCAGTTTGGATAAAAAAATAGGAATGTTTGAGAGAAAAATTGGTGAAAAACCTACTTCAGCACAGTAACATTCAGTTACTTCCCACCACTGAATCGATCTTAACCAGAGTCTTCATCCATCCTGGAGTCGTGAAGATTAAAGCCTGAAGGTGTAACGGCAGCACTGGACTAAAACTCAATGTAATGACCTCTTTAACCATTAAAGAAGAAATCCTTATTATTTAAAGGTTACTGCTTAATTTATACCCATTTAGTACCTGAATAGTGATTCGGCTCCTGATTTACAACCATTTCTTACTCTTGTTTATGAATGATGTTAATAAATGTAAATGAACTGCTACACGCAGCTTTCTTGTTTAGTATTTTTTGGGCTGTCCGTTGAGATTGCCGTCAGTGTAGGATTTGAAGATGAAAGGGTTGAAATAATTGTGCAGGGCCGCGTTTAATGAGTGAAGCCCGTCGTTCTGCTGGTCGGTGTAGCGGTACAACAGGTTACTGGTATTAACCTGAGAATGTAAAAACTATTCCCTCGTACACACGGCAGGGGAAAAAATAGTGCAATAGAGGGAAGTTCAGTTTTCAAACATATTGTGTCCAGTGAGTCGTGAAGCATTGTCAAAGTCTACACAAGCTCCCTCTAGTGGTGTGTGGAGGAAAGTCATACATATGTTTTTGAAAGGGAGAAACATTTAAAATGATCCAAATAGATCACAACTTGACATTAGATTTTATATTTTTCTTTTTTGTCAATATCATCCTGCAATGTCTGACTGTAAAACACTTCTGAATAGATGAGAATAATATTTTATGATGCTTTGTGTCAGACTAGCAGTACCAGTTTAAGTGCTGTGATAATGTTGGTTGTACAGTGTGGTTTAGTTTTTTACATAAATGATCAACATGTCTCCTTTGTGAACCGTCCATAAGATTAAACACTGTGAAAGTTCTGCGACCCACTGTATAATAATCCATCTAACCAGTTTTCCTTGTGTCTCCTCGTCCAGCTGGTCAACTATGCCTACAAGCATAACATTGCTTCGCTGTACCCTGAGCCCAAAGACAAAGAGGCGTTCGTGCTGTCGCACATCTACAGTCCCGATTACGACTCCTTCACTCTGGACACCTACAGCTGGCCGCAGGAAGCCATGAGCGTCCAGGACGTGTGACGCCTCTGAACTGAATATGCTGCAGTGGTTTTAACTTCTGCATCGCCTCCATTCAGATTTATTTTTATTTTTTAAACTTCTCGCTTTTTAGCTTTGTTGTCAGTGAGCGTGTCCCTCATTCAGATGGACGCTTTTTATTAGGTTTAAATATTAAACATGCAGTGCATAGTCAGGCTTTCCATGTCTTTTAAAGTCTTTATATTCTCCATAAAAATCATTTTCTTCTTTTAGCTTCCAGGGAAACTTATTAGACATACGCACAACAGCAGTATAAACATATCACTTTTACAGATTGGATAACACTCGCCTCATGAGAGCCTCCAAGTCGCTTCAGCACATTAAACCAGTGTGACAAGAAGAGGAAGAACAAGCAGTGATTCACAGCATCACACACTGCTTTCTTTTGTCCTCACAAGCTGAAGAGTTATTTAGAAGCTTAAAGTCCTATTAGAAACTCTTTGTGCCTCTTTCTGTGTGACCTCAGGACATCACTGCTCCACATTGCCACTTTGAAAACCTCCGACCATTTTAAAAGCCCCATGAGGCTCGTCCCTGAAGCAGAGTCTCCGTGTTTCACACTCCTATCATCAGGCACATATTTGAACCTGCAACACGGGACTGAACACTCTTTAAATTATTTTTGATGGCAGGCGCATTTAAATCGATTGGATGTTTTGCCAGCGAGCTGGAGTAACCGTCAGGATGTTTTTGTATACAGTGTGGTCTGTTTGTGTGCGTTTTGTCTTCTTTTAGCTTTGTACAGAGCTCAGTTGTGTTTTTGCCAAAGTTACTGATGAACTGTATCTTTTACCCCTGAAGAACATGATCCTGTGCAAGATTTCGTACTGAAATATGCTTTGAGTTTTGAAAGGGAAGATGAAGCTTTTTCAATAAAACTCTGGAAAAATGTGTCGAGTGCTGGCGGATCTATTCGTTGATTTATTCTCATCAGAGATCATCTGTGAAGCAAATGCATAAATAGTTTCACTAGCATTGACTGAGCTTGAAGACAAAAGTCTGAAATCAGGAATTGAACCCCATCATAATTACATAGATCATAATTACTCAAAACGTTTCTCCAGTCCAGCCTCATTATAGATTCTTTCTCTTCATGTTGGGTTGAGAAAAGGAAAAACGAATCATATTGTTTATGACAGTTTATTGAACTGCAGCAGAGGCTCACATCAGGAAAAGAAATCACTGCCAGTGTATCAACAGCTCACCAGAAACCATGTTGCTGATGACGAAGTGGCCTTACATTAAAGTATAAAACAATACAACGGATGTTCAGCTCCAACCTGTATCGGGCTTCATCTTAATTTGAGTAAACAAGAGGACAATGGCTTATAAATACACCAGCCACCTGTTTGTTTTGAAATGGTTTGGAGAAGCTCAGTGACGAGGAAAAGCGATCAACAGTCTGGTTATTTGGTGAGGAAAAGCTCAAACACAGAATAGGCACATTTTCTCTTGGTATAAACACGTGTGAACCTTCACCCGGCACTTCAGTAACGAACGGCGTGACGTTTCATCAAGGTGAAAGAAACCCCGACACGGTATATAAAACAGCAGCTCTTAAAAAAAAAAGGTTGTTCTGAAATACAAAGTTGCCTTATAATACGAGCACAATCCGGGCCGGGTGTCTGGTCCACGTCTGATGACGTGATGTGATGTGATGTGAGTGAATCAAGAAAAGTGGATTGATACGAGACACAGCGAAGGTTCAGGTAGGAAAAGGAACAGCTCAGTCATGGTGGGGAAACGAACAGCTTTTCCATTGGTATGATTCCATTTTTAAAATAAAGAATTGACGTGTTCAAGCTCTTCTGTTCGAGGGAGGATTTTGTATTGTCTACTGTCACAACGTAGAAAAAAGTGTAAACGTGAAAATAATACATGCTGCATTCAAAACAAGATGATACTAAACTATACAGAGCATCAAAACGGGCACGTTCATGACAGAAAAACAACTTCATCTTTGATAGAACATGAATTAAGTATGGATATATGTTGAACTATAAGTGAAAATGCCATTAGTATGAAAAAGCGATTTATTTGGACTATGGTCACATGCACAGAAATGTAATGGAGTGATTGTTGGATTCATGCTGCGTCAGTGAGGACAGGCGGCGATATTCAACCACTTCCTGTGTCACAGACAGCCGTAATAGCCAAGAGCAGATGAACAATCCAGAGGCAGGAGAACGTGTTGAACATGTCGAGTTGTTCATTTCGGGGTCAGGATCAGTAGCGGAGCTCGTCCTGCTCCAGTCCACCTCCTCTGAACTTATGTACAGTAAATCCACTTTCAGTGGTTTTATCCAGGTGTGTTAGTTCCAACTTTGACAATTCTAATCAAGCTTTTAGAACTCCTTATAAATCCAAGGCCAAGCTCAAATAATGCAACACTTTGTTTTTTTGGGTTTTTTTACATGTCATGTATTTATAATGTGGTGACAAGAAGAACTCATTAATGAGCAGAAACAATCATCGCGCCAGAAGTCTTTGGCGTCTGCAGGGTAATAAAAATAGAAATATAGAAGTGAAACAGGCAGAGGAATGTCTGGTAAATCTCTCAAGAGGTGGACTCTGTAAAAGTTCGATCATTTATATACCAGCAGACATCGAATATAAATAGAATCAGTTTGTTCAGCTGAAACTAGTTCTGACTGAGATTTGGAGCTCTAAACCTCATTAAATGGTTGCAACCAGCCGGGGACTTGAGGCAAATAAAAGATGTTTCTAATATTTGAATTGAAGTTGCAAACCTGGATATTTCTTTCAAATATCTACCAGGAGACATATAGAAAACAAAATACATCTGGCGATCTCTGCACCAGGAGCCGAGGGTGAAGATCAAAATGGAACGTGAATTTTAATCGCTCACTGTTGCTCATAAGGGATCTGCTTAAATGAGTGGATTCCTACTTGTTTTACTGTGACTGGGCTGTTCTCAGTTTTAGTGTCCTGATTTATAAAACGAAACTGAACCGAATTCAAAATAAATCATAGAACCACACAGTGGTATAAATCATCATCTGAGAACATTGCAGATGTAAAAGTATTTCTGTGTTGTTGTTGTTTTTTTTATCAGTATGAACTGACAGTCTGCTCGGAAACAATGGAGCCACTGTTCCCGACAAAGAGCCAGATGACATGTCTTCTGGTCTGATTGCAACAGACATAAATCTGAAAAAGGAATTCAAAAAAAAAAAAAAAAAAAAAAAGCTTTTATCTTTCCAGCCATGAAATGCCAGCTTGGTTGCGTAGCTCAGTCATAAAAACATCCTGCGATGGAGCTTTGACGCAGGGGAGACTGTGCATGTATCTCATGTGTTCATGGATGTCTGTCTGTGGAATAGCCAATGGCCTCCTGGCTACATTAATTAAAAGCGACAAAATAAAAGTAAAGCTCAGTTGGTAGAGCATGAGACTCACAATCTCAGGGTAGTGGGTTCGTGTCCCACGCCGGGCACCACCTTCCCATGGGCTCACCACCTGCATGAAGGTTCTTAATCAGGTGCGATGTGACAGTGCTCAGACTGTCACCCCCGCGACCCGGGAACGGATAAGCGGAAGAAAATGGATGGATGGAAAATAAAAGTACTCGGGTGACCATTGCAAGAAAACAAGGCTGTGGTCGCTCGAGAAAAACGAACGCCGTGTCCAAGAAGGAGTTCCTGAACCTCTGTAGGTTCTCCTGTGTGGTTGGGGAGACCAGCTTTGGGAAAGGCTTCAAAGTTTAGAAAAGCAGAACCAAAGAAATGATGCCTGCGACTGTGAAACCCGTTACGTCTGACTCCTCTTCTTCTCCGGGCAAACATAGGACAGAAGCATATCGATCATGTTCTTGACAATGACCGGAGGAGGATGGAGGGCGTGCGGGAGGTGGTGCGCTAAACTCATCTGCCAAGCGTCCACCACCAGGACGTTGAGTCCCTTGAACATGGCCCGGAGCACCTCGTCCAGCTGCAGGGAGAACCAGTCGCTGTTGTACAGGCTCACCTCCTGGTCCAGGGCCTGGAGGTTGGCCGAGCGGATCACCACCAGCGTGCCCGGCGCTCGGTCCATCAGTCTCACCAGCGCCCGCCGGATGTGTCGCAGGCGCCGAATGTACACCCCGACCGGGAAGGTGCTGAAGTGCGCCCAGATGCTGAGCACCACCACGGTGTTGGGGCCCCCCGACAGGCCGTCCAGCTCGTTGGAGACGTAGCGCAGCTCGCTGGACATGACGGTGGAGAAGCGGATGGGCGGGCCGTGGCAGCGGTACCTCACCAGAATATTATGGGTCGTGTCCACCGCCATGAACGGCCCCACGTTTTTCGGACTGTGCAAGTTGAACTCCTTTAACCCTGGAGGGGAAGAGAGAAATGGAAGTTCAAGTGGGGGAAAAAAACAAACAAAAGTGGATCAATGAGACAAAACGACGTGCTGCTCACCTGGAACCACAGCAATGAGGTACTCAAACCACTGCCGCACGGTGGAGTCGCCGTACATGTTGATCACCTTGTTCTTCAAACACTGAGAGACGCCGTACGACTGATTGAAGCGACGCATTGTGAGTTCGCCTAAAGGCCTCCACGTGTCCTTGTAGTAATATCCAGACGCTGCCGCTTTCATCAGCTCTGGTTTCACGCTGCTGCTCTCCTCCTCCGGGTTTTCTGCCCCAACGCAAGACGGAAATCACTCAGCGGAATGAAGGAAAGCACCCGCAAACACGACAAATGCAACTCCGCAGGCGTACAGTACCTTTCTGTGGCAGCACATTGATTTTGTCGGGTCCTGAAGGGTGTATGTGAACTTTTATGTTTACGTCACTACAACAAAACAAAACAAGAGAAATGCTACGTTAAATGATAAATGTAAAGAATCACGCTGGTCTTGATGGTTGTTACTGAAAGATGTTGTTGCGACACACAAGAAACATTTCACTTCTTTAAAAGTCAGAAGGTTTCCTGCTTCCAGGTGGTTCCATTACAGCGCAGACTGACAGGGTGATGTAGCGACGCTTCTCTTCTGCTCATCTTTTGGTGGAAACGCTTTAGAAAACGAATCATTTACTAAAGAACACCTTGTTTTTGTACTTTCACTCAGTAGTTCAGAAGGGAGAAAATGGCTAAAATATTAAACCGAACTGCTTCCTCCATGCATGTGAGGTTAACTGGTGAATCTAAATTGCCCATATTTGTGTGTGTTTGTCCCGTCAGACCTGACGACATGTCTAGGATGTTTCCTGCCTTGGAGACGTCACCAGTCCAGCACAGGGGTAATCCAGACGCATTGACAATCACACATCCGGGCATTGTAAGAGTCACCAGTTAACCTCAAATGCTTGTTTTTGGACTGTGAGAGGAACTCGGAGGAGCCGGAGAAAGAAAATCCAGGGGCTGGCAGCCTACATACGTGATCGCCACATGGAAAGATTTCTCAACCAGACTCAATTCAGAGAGACTCTCACTGTGAGACCGAGTGCTAACGTAAAAATATCTGAACCGTGCAGATCCTCTTAGATTAACCTGCAACATTCTGAATGAAGATGACAGGAGCCGTCTGATGACAAGCTGTAATGGTGCCACTTGAAGTTTTAGGTTTCTCCAAATCATTCCATGTGCTTACGACAAAGTACTACTTTACTGAAACAGTTTGGGCTTTTACAAATATTACGAAAAGCACGGATTGTGTGAGATTGGATCACAGGACGCCTCAGGCAGTGACGACACCACGCTCAAACGGGCGTAACTAAGTGGTTGGAGACTTTATACTAAGCTTGAGCCACCAATCTGAATGAAGTGTAAGCTACAGGCTGACTTAGAGCTGGGCTTCATTAACACTGAGATCGTACTACAAACCTCTGGAAGAGCAAAGCCTCCTTGTTGGTGATGAGGTGTTTCAAGTAGCCTCCCTTGGCGTGGTTGATCCTGGTGTCGCAGCTGAGCATCTTGGGCTTGTAGCAGTACCAGGGCTCGCCTGTGTAAAGGTCTGTGTAGTTGCACAGCGGCTGCTGGTCGGGCGACAAGCACATGTTGCAAAGAGTAGTTTCTGACAGGAAGCCCAGGCGGAAGAGGCTCTTGAAAAAGACCCGATCGGGCCGTTCCTCCCTGAGCCGCTGGAGCACAGCGACGGCCTCGCTGGAGTGCACCAGGGTTATCTCCACCCGTGCAATCCCCACCCAGAGGAGCGGGAACAAAGCGGAGTAAAATCCATTCCTGTGGTCCACCACCTTCCCTGCTACACCCGCTCCCAGCTCCGGAGAATGCAGTCTGGCCAGAAGGAAGTCTCCCCCATAATGTTTGGGACGCCCCTGGAAGTCGTGCATCTGCACCAGGGCCTCCAGCTCGTCCCCCACGTGCCACTCCCTCCCTTCCTTCGTAGGGAGGATGGCGAACAGGCTGTGCAGCGGGTCGCTGGTCTGCCGAAGGCTGTTCGGTGTGGAGCGAGGCGGCAGCCCGGGCCAGGCGATGGAGTCCAGCAGGTAGCGCTCCTCCAGCTCATCTTCAGGGGAGGGCTTCTGGCCCAGATGGGCACAGAAAGTGTGATTGGAATGAAAAGTGGGAAGATTCCCCTGGATGAAGGACGCCTGGATTCGACTCTGCAGCTGGTAGAGGGCTGAAATGGTGTGGCAGTTCCAGTTCTGAGGAGAGACGATATCCGAGGTTCAATGACGCACAACAGAGAGGAGCATGATACGAGACTGTGGCGTATTGCAAGAAATATATTTTACGGCTCCAAAAGATTTTAATAGAGTAATCCAGGGAATGAAATATTACTATATGGACTGTATTGGTGAAGTATGACCCCTTTAATTTAAAGCTGAACCTATTTTAAGGGCTGAGATCCAAAATGTCTGGATTTGATTTGTACTCATCATGACTGAAGCAGGAGCAGCACACACGTATCTCTCCGGGACAGTCCACATGTCAAAATAAAATGAATTCAAAAGTGTAGCCCACTATATGACTTGGCAGCCTTAATGTTGCTCTCAGCATCTAAAAGGGTGATTTCTAAAGCGCCTTGTTGTTCCACCATGTTTACGGAAAATCAACAGTGCTTCTTTCTTTCACACGGTCGGATATCACACAGTCTCACCTCGACCGTGTGGATGTTGCGCAGCAGGAAGATGAGGCCGGACAGCGCTAAGAAGAGGAAGAGGAGGCCATATTTGGACAGATTTCGGTACATGGTGACCTCCTTCTGTCTCCCATGATCAGACCCTGTCCCCGCTCTCTGCTGTCACCACAGCGATGAGGGCATCGTTTCATCGGCGAACACGGTCGATGAGAGAATGAGGAGAAGATGTGACCCTGTGCCGCTCACCTTCATGTCGGAACAGGAGAACATCTTGGTTAACACAGGCGAGCAGACAAGACTGTCCAGAAGAGACACTTCAACTATCAAAACTCCATTCTGTGCAACAGGAGGAAGAATCAATTTAACGCACAAGACATTATATAGAAAGCTCTGTCGTGTGTGAACACTGGAGATGCGTCGTACACACCTTTAATGCAATCCCACCAGAGAGGAGAACATACTTATATATATACTTATATATCTTTGTCCTTCGTGAGCGCAGACATCCTCCAGTCGGAGGGTTTAAAGATGCGTTTGGCAGAGGAAGTCATCTTGTGGCTGATTCTATCTGCAGATCTGTTTTTCTGAATCTAATTTTGTTGCTGTTTGGCTTCCTTGGTTGTTGTTGCGTTACATTTATCCACTCTGTGTTCAGTTCCTTTCTCTATGTTTAAGAGGTTTTAGTTTTGCCGTTTTATAAATATTCTGCCAATCAGGATTGTCTTCAGCAGGAGTTTCGGTGCCTGAACAGGTTATGATGTAAGACTCTTCTACTCAAGGTTCTCTCTTCTGCAAAGCACTGGATTAGACTACTTTCTTTGTACCTGTAGTTAAAATCCTTTAACACTGAATATTTGTAACTGAAATGCTTTCTCTTTACACATATGTGCTTCTTTCATACGACACTATGACGTGGTGGCAGCCACCATTAAGACTGGAATAATAATCCCATAACACACTCTGTGTCCAGCGTTCATTTGTATTCTTATTCTAGATAACACAACATTCAAGATTGTTCATGCCACGTTCAAGGAATCAAAAGCAAAGTTCCTCATGTCAGTAAGGTTTTCCAAAGTTAGAATTTATTCCCAAAAGCCTAACTGACTATTCACATATGAATGTGTAATCTATTCCAGATTAATTCTATTTGAAGCACATGTGGAAAATATTTACTTTTTGGGCGGTATGTTGCAATTATGTGAACATTTTTCAACCTTGTTTAAGAGAAATTGGTCGGATGAAAAGTAAAATAGAAGCAGAAGAAGCCAACGACAGCTCGGGAAGTCAACACTTTACACAGGAAGACCTGCGGTGGTATATCATTACACGTCATGTGTTTCAATTAACAGTGTCAACGACTTGCCGTTTTCTTTGTTCAGGTTCATTGTTGTGGTTCCTGTTTAAAGTTCCTGTCAGGCTTCAGTTTGATGCATTTCAGTAACCTTTTCTATCCTTCTTTCTGGCTTCCACTTAAGCCTTTTCTTGACGTCCAGATTCTGGATCACCCGACTCCGTTTAGTTGCCACTGATCCCACGAGGAATTCAGTCTGCTCGACTGTACATAAACTGTCTCTGACTACTGAGTTCTTCTTCTTCTCACTGCTTTATAAGCTCTTTTCATATAAATACTCAAAGACTACTTGCTTAACTAAATGGTGCCACGTTTGTAAATGCAAGTTATGCATTTGTGGGATGAGCAGCAGAGCTGAATATTTGGGCTGTGCACAAGACAAACTTGCCAAATGTCCTCTGCCTGCATGATAACAGCAATATTTCTATATTCAAAACTAAAATATTGCAGTTGCCTTTAAGGTAAACGTCTCTTCCATGTAAAATTAATGCACTTAGAATGAATAGAATCGAATAGAACAGAAATGTATTAATTCCAGCAGGGTATTCTTTACAGAATATCTAAATACAGTATATTATGAATATTTAAATTGGAACGATTATACATGGTGATATTCAGTCTTTGTAATAAGAAAAACCCAGATTAGATGTAGATTGATCAATTAGATTAAATTGAATTATTTGATGGAAGTGCTATTTATTTATCTTCCATTTCAATGCAATTCTTGGTAAATATTTCGGTTTATAGATCCTCCCTCTAAAAACAAGGAGTTATTGGGCGTTTTGAAGGCCTGTGAAACGTAAACATCTGGATTCGCTCCGGTCGGTCCCCCGCAGCCGGGTTACTGTTCAGAATGTCCATATGTCCCCGGGTGGTGTCATCGTGAGGCTTTAAATAGAAAATAATCCGCCGTGATGCTGGGTACAGTCCCCGGTGGATCCCCGGTTGATCCCCGGTGGATCTCCGGTGGATCCTCTTTATCGTAAAGCTCCGGTCACATGAACGACCACAAAGGAAGGAACGACACCGAGCACCGCTCGGGACGTCGGTTTATGACGACCACACTCATAAACACGGCTCCGGTCATGGAGCAGACGGTCACGTCGGACACTTCTCCCGGTACTCCGTGTACTTACACGTTACAGCGGGACGTGGAAGGAGCGTCGAGGCCCGAGGCGGCTGGCCGGCGGAGAGGGGGTGAGAGCCGGGTTCTGGAGGAGCCTTCCCCTCGGTCTGCAGGCAGGATCGGTGGAGGTGGAGGAGGAGGAGGAGGAGGAGAGGAGGAGAGGAGAGGAGGGGGGAGACGAGATGGATGTTTCACATTTACTGCTGCGTCCTCTGGTGGTCGGTAATTACACTGTCACGTTACTTAAATCCTCCTCCGTCAGCTGCCACCTGCACAGGTGAGTCCCAGGATCAGCAGCCGCTCCTCTGTCTCATTCTAACATCATTTTATTGTGGATAATAAAAAAATATATATCTCCTGAACCAACTACTTGTCATCTGATCTCTGATGAGTTCCTCTCTTAGTCCAAACACATGCAGGTGAGGATAAATGGTGACTATGATTTAGTTTACCTGATATTGAATTCAGTGTCATATTATCACATCATACCCTCCAGACCAGGGGGGGGGGGTCAAACACATTTTAGACCACATGAAGTCCAATTTCATCTTGAGTGAACTGAATCCGTAACATAATGCTGTAAAAACCTTTTTAATTTGAACTTTTCTTTGTTGTGGCGGAGAGTATATCTGATAAAAGTGTCTATATTAGCTATTTTCTTCCACAAAACCAAACTATTACCACTGAAAATGACCACAATCTCAATGTCAAGTCAATTATAATGATATCTTCTGGTGCAAAAACAGTGAAATATTAAAAAGAAAAACTTCTATATCTGTTGCTTCATGCATGATTTTACAAACAAACCCTGACAGCATGGCTTTGAGTGGTTGGGCCAGTCATCTTTAATGTCCTATTTGTTAAACATTGGGCTTGTGGGGGGGGGGGGTCAAACATGAGGGCCAAAACTGCAAGCGGCTTGTCCAGAAGCTGCTCGTTTAAAAACACGTTTTAAAAATAGGACATTAAAGAAGACTGGAATTGATTAAGGCGATGTAAATTCCAGAATCCCTGTGGCTCCTCATATCATGACAGCTTGACGTCATAACTGATGCGTTTCACTGTGCAATTATTCTGCAACAAGACATCTCTCAGGCCTCTGTAAGCACTGAATGAATCATGAAAAACGGATAACTTAATCATGAACATGACTTGCAAGGATATAAATTCACTATCAATATACGAAACCAAATATAATTTATTTACATTTTTTTTTTTTTTTTTTGAAGATCTGGACGCCACAATAATTGTACGTCACAGTAAATGTACAGCAAGTGCAATGCATTTAACACATCAACTCTTAATCTGACTAAATGCAGTTTATTGCAAGTATCTGATACAGTGGATGTTAGGACACGCCCGTGTCTATCAGCAGAGGTAGAATAATCCTCACATAAGATAAATGTTACTGACACCCTCTGCAACTACAGGTGCATCTAAAAAGATCAGAACATCAATGAAAAGTTAACTCTTTATTGGTAATTTTATACTCAATATATAAATAAATGCAGTTTCAAGCTTTTTTTTTTTCCCCAATAGCAGTATTTGGATTTTTATGATTTATCAGTTATTTCTTTAAAGATTAAAACAAAATGAGTTGGACTATCTGTGAGAAAGTACTTTAAAATACACTGGAGTTTAAACGTTTTAAGCAAATTCAGGGAGAAAATAACATTTCCACAGGATTCTAATGCTATTAGATGCACCCATACATCACCTGCATTGCTTATACAGACAGAGAAAATGTCCGTTTATAAAAGGAATAGATCCAAGTAGTGCGTGTATAGAAAAAAAACCATGTGAGTTACATTCAGAGTAAAGTATTTTCACAAGCTTATTTAGGATTAATTCTCGATATAAAAAAAAAAAGAAGAGCAGAAACGGAGAGCCGTGGTATGAGACCTTTGTCGGTAATGAAGTGGAGTGCAGGTTTTAGACATGTCTGGTCTGTAGTGGGGGGACAAACTCACTCCGTGACTCAATGAGGTTTTAAAGCCGCTGCGTGGCTCGACACAGACACAGGACTGTCTTCTGCTGGACTCTGGGTGGGGGAGAGAGTCAGTGGTGTCCTGCTGGGTGAGGAGGGCTGCGGTGTGCCCGTTTTATCGCTGACCACCTCCTCAGCTTCCTCCTCCCTCTGCTGCACAGAGGACAGGTATTGCTCCAGCAGGCTGCAGTCGGCGCTCTCCACGCCATCGCTACCGCCGGCCAGGCCGCTGCAAACTGGACTCGGCGCTCGCACGGTCTTCAGAGAGTCTGCTGTGCCGCTGCTCAGGAAGCTGTCGCTCAGCGCCGCCTGCCCATCGCCCGTCGTCTGGAAGCCAGAGTCTGGGAAGGACATGTCCGTGTGGGGAGGGTTTGTGGTGCTGGAAGCAGCCTCACGCGGTGCAGGAGACGAGGTCTGAGCCGGGGTGGCGGCCTGAGTGGCGGCAGAGAGTTGCTGTTCCACCGTCAGCTTCCACTTCTGCATCGACTGGAGCTGCAAGATGAGAGTGAGGTGTTAAGAGAGAAGTGATAAACACATCGATGGAGAGTGAGGGTAAATAACAACATCCGACCTCTTTCCACAGAAATTTCACTGCTTCCTCCTGAACCAGCCTCTGCAACTTCTCCTCTTCATACTGCTTCTGCACACTGCAAACAGCAGAATGACCTCTGTGACTCTGAACTTCAGTTCAACTGAAGATAAAATACATACGAATGAGTCATTTCTTTCACTGCCGTCGCTCCGTCCCTCACCTGTCCAACTTGTCAGAAAGGTGGAGGACGTGTTCTTGCATTCTGCGCAGACGGATCTCACAGCGCACTTCTTTGGCGGCAGGGTGACAGCATCGAGTGTACTGCCCCCTCCACCAGGACTGAATTCTGATCGCCGCCTTCTCTGCTTCCAGCAAACATGATTCACCAGCTTCCTCCTGCTGGGAGGAATCCTTCATATCCGACTGGACAGAATCTGCAGGTGCCTCAGAATCTTTCTGTGGCGTGCCGACCCCGGCATCCAGTGATCCAGCGACTGATGTGACACCAGGTGTAACCTCTTCTTCCGGAGTGCTTTTGTCTTGCTCTTCCACTTTGGGGGAATGATTTGTCTTGCTCGTGTTGTGCTTTTTGTGTTGTGCCGGCCCTGTTGGAGCCAGAGAGTCAGGTTCAAATGTCTCCGTCTCATCCTCGCTGTCGGAGTGGGTCAACTGCGGCTCCATGTCAGATGTGAAGGGGAGGAACAGGGACACTGAAGAAAGCATGCTGCTGTTGAAGTTGTTCTCCTCCGCCTGCACATCCTCCAGACAAACGTGCTCCTCGACCGGCCTCGGGCTGCGAACCACGGGCAACGCTGGGTAGGAGGAATCACAGCTCACCCAGGTGTTGAACTGCACCACTGGCTCTGCACGAAAAAGTCACAGTCATGAGAAAGCTGTGTACTGCAGCGATGGGACTAAACTATCAAACAAATACAGATTGCCCACTGGAACTGCCCCACAAGGAGAGAAAACAGCTGTTACCATTTTCCCGAAGTGATGGAGCAGTGGCAGATACAGGTGGAGGGATTTTTGCCACCTCTTGGGCTCCTCCCTCTGGAAGAGAATGTGAAGGACTGTGTGTCTCCACATTGAGCCGAGTTGGACGAGGAGGGCTCGGACAGCCTCCCCGGGTCTCCTCGAGCAGCTGCCTCTGATGGAACCTGACACAAAAAAATGTAAACAACAATGAAAATGCTGCCTTTTGTCAAGCGCTCAACACTCGTGATCAACAACAGTATTGAAGGTCTCAGACTCGCCTCTGTTTGCTGAGGATCTTCTCCAGTTTCGCATCTTCCGCCGTCTCCAGGGCCGGGGATGCAGTCAAAGGGCAAACAGTGGCCAGGTACTGAACCAGCTGAACGTGCTGACCCGGTCGATATGAGCGACCTTTGCCCTGACTGTAGAGCCACTCTGCTTTCAGACTGTAATTGTAACAATGAGGTAAACACTTTCAATCATACTACTGCCGTCATCCCAATTTGTCAGCACACAAACGTACACACCCTTCTTTCTGGGACACCACGTAGCCATCCAGGACTTTCAGACTCAGGCACCAGCTCATGATGTACGGCCGATAATCAAAGCCTGGCAGAGACGGGGTCGCCATGACGCATGGGTTGTTCATAATGGACAGCTGCTCCAGTTCATGAAGAGGAGCGAGGTACGACACCTAGGAGCAAATGAGTGAGTTAATAACAATTAGTTCTAATGTAATTTAAATGGAGATGATTGTTGCTTTATCCAATAAAAGAAAAGTATAATTACTTCATTAAGATCCCTGATCTCATTTTCTGCCAGGGACAGGATGGATAAATGAGCCGGGAGATGAGCAGGAACAGTCCGGAGTGTAGTAATGCTGTTTCCATGCAATAAAAGTGTCTGTGTCAGAACAAGAAAGAAATTTATATTATGAAAAAGCTCTTCAATTATTACAGTTTAAACGTTTTCAGAGAATTACACGGACCTTCAGTGAGGCCAGTTTAGTCAGATCACCAATAGTAGCGATGTTATTGTCGGACAGATCCAGGTGTTGAAGGCACACACAATTGTTGAGTTGCTCAATGACCTACAAAAACAATGCAGCCAGTTCAATTTATTATTTTACAACAGCTGAAGGTTGAATTTCAGATCTGAATCATCGCTACAATATGAACATTTCTCTCTTTTCACCTTGATGTTGTTCCCAGATAAGTTGAGCCATTTTAGATTAGGCATATCTCGGAGGCCCTCGATGTAGCCGATGCTGTTATTGGGAA
The DNA here is from genome assembly GCF_963383615.2 of Lipophrys pholis. Taxonomy (NCBI): domain Eukaryota; kingdom Metazoa; phylum Chordata; class Actinopteri; order Blenniiformes; family Blenniidae; genus Lipophrys; species Lipophrys pholis. Next base: position 8,564,982 of record NC_137632.1, read on the forward strand.
GGTTGAGGACCCTCAGCTCTGTCAGTCGACACACACCCATCATTCTCACCAAGCGGTTATTAGCTACAGAGAGCTGGAAAGGAAAATGCGTTAGAACTGGACACAAAAACAGGAATCCAAGATGTTTGTAGCTTGTAATTCAAAATAATGAAAGTGTATGGGTTAGGGTTAGGGTTAGGTTAAATGTGTAAACCTGTTGAAGGCCTGGACTCCTCTCCAGGTGATCCAGCTTCATAATGTTGTTCCGGTCTAGGATGAGGGTGTGAGTGTCCTCGGAGCAAGTGAAACTGGGATCCAGCTTTTGCATACCCCGTGCTGAGAGATCCATCATGGGGCCTAGTCAGATATAGTAGCAGAAACAGTGACAAGACTAAATAACTATGAACGCTGCACTTCATTCATCTCTATGGCGACAATACACAAAAGACATGGACCGAGCGAAGCATGTCCTACAAAACATTCAAGTTGAGTTAGAGACAAAAGATTGCATTATACACAGTCATGGAGATGCTATGAGAAGTGCAGGATTTTGAAAAAGAGCAATCCAGTTCTGGTAATAAAGGGCCTCTGTCCACCATGTTTTCCACAACATCCAGAGCCGGCTCACCTAAATCTAATAAGTGTGTCTTCAGGAAGCTCCGCAAGAAAATCAGATGAGCTGGAACAGGAAAACAACTCGAACATACAGAACACTGACTTTCAAGGACAACACTCTGCATTTCAAAATATCTTAAACTGTGCCCCATTAACATTATGATAACTCATTATGGTTTAACCCCTTATGAGGCCTTCATTAAAATACCACACCACAGAGCCATCTAAAGATATTTCAATACTTAAGAGTCAAGGTAAAAAACCCTTGTAAGCTAGTTCTCGTGCCTGCCCTGGGACTTTCCAGTTAAATGATTACTATTTCAGGAAATAATTTTAGGTGAACGATCGGGCACAAGTTTCAAGTTAATACAATATATTTTCATTTTAAATGCATCAAATAGACGAAGTGACTGAAAATAAAGATGCTTTGCCAGACCATCTCATACTTTGTCATAACAATTTAAAATATGAATGTCATCAGTCTATAGTCATTAGTAGTTATAAACAGAGCTATGTCGAGAAGTGTTGTGTGTTCAAGCACTGATTTCACACAATACTGTGCAATGCAAGTGTTGACGTTCTAGACTACAGAATCATTATGCACACAAATATGTTCATTGCACTCAGATATGGGAAGACATACAGTGCATGAAACTCCAATTCAGAAAGTAATTTTGAGTTTGGTTGACGGTCGTAGCAATCCAATGTGTCAGAGAGGCACCGAAACATGATGTTTTGGTCTGTATCGTTGAAGCTAGCGGCGGCAGTGTGTCCTGTTGGAGATGCTGTGAGGAGATGCACAGAACTTCCTCACAGAAGATGGTTTTAAAAACAAACCCAAACAGTATGTCTTGTCCAAAATGCCACCATGTGGCCACTCACCTGCATCCGTATCAAACTGTAAATCTGATACACCCATCCTCCCGACCGCGACAACACCGAGTGTTAAGCTAACAACTCCAACCCCTGTAGGAAAGACGAGAAGCGGGGCTCTGTGGCTCGTTCGACGACTGAAGCCGCGTGTTTCTGGGTATTGTAGTTCAAACAGGCCGTCTCGCTCGTTACACTGTGACGTCTTCGGGAGTCTAAAGGACTACACATCCTGACAGCGCGCTACAATTCACGAAACCCGCCAGACCGACTGTATCTAAAAACATTAGAAGACAGGTATAATTGAGTCTTAAAGTTAAGCGTTCAAACGCTGGAATTCAAACTGAAGAACTTTCTCCTCTCAATTGTATGTGTTTGATTCAATAATTTAATTTAATAATTTACTGTCTTCCGCTTGCTAGGCAACCGTCAATTCACGACGTCACGTCTCAATGATTTGGCAAATAATTTATTTGAATAAAATAAGTAAATATTTCAATTAATTACATTCTTATGTCACTTTGAAACTATTAGAAAAAATTGTATTTGAATTAAAAAAATGTTTTTCCCCCCATAATCGTCGATTTACGGCAACTATTCAGCTTCCGCCTCCGTCATCTTCCTTTCCGGTAGTGTGCCCTCTCGTAGCCATCATGAAGTAAGTGTACAGAAATCTATCAAACACCATCCAAGCCCTCTAAAAGAGCGTCCGAGGACGCGATCGGTTTTGAAATGAAGATTGAGCCCTGTTCTACCTGTGATGTGTTATATTTGTTGTTTACAGGGTCGAGTTGTGCAGTTTCAGCGGGTATAAAATTTACCCCGGCCATGGCCGCCGATACGCCAGGATAGACGGAAAGGTAACAATCCCGCGAGTGAAACACCGTCATGTGCGGGTTTCTTTTTGGAGTTAATATCTCAACATCAATATATCTGATCGATTCGTATTAATACACTCTTTAGCGTTGTAACATGGATAAACTGAGCTACGCTCTGGCGAAGGCCCTGCCGGCTCTGTTGTAGCGCTGCAACTAACCAATGCTAACTGCTAATAGCTAAACTAAACTAAAGTACACCTTGTGTTCTGTCTCATTCATTGCTTTGGTTTTCTACGTAAATCTAAATTTTTGTAGCAGCTCGTGCTATATCGTTAAAAAACGAGCGTAATGTAATGTGTTGGCATATTAGAAGTCACCAAAGCAACGACGTGGTTCATATTTCAAACTAATCAAACAAAACACGAGTCATTTAGTACATTTTGAATAATATAAAACACTTTACAAGTGTCTTTAATTGTCAAAAGTTAGTGCAATATACTCTTAATTCTTCAATGTGTCTTTCAATCTTACAGTTGCTTGTTAGTTTGTATGTTCTCCATGCTCCCTTGACTTCCAGGTTCAGTGAATTACAATTTGTGTACTACAGCACTTTTTTTTTTTAGTCTAATCTATAAGAGGAATGTTTTTATCCCTGTGATATTGGTCATAATTAGTTACTGAACGTCTCTGGCTCCTATCACAATCTTATAGATCAATGATGCATCTGTTTTGGCCAGACACTACTTGTACTAAAGCTATGCGCTCGTATCAGTGATGACCCAAAGTCGCCATTCCTGGAAATAACATGTGCAACTTTAATGTGATTCCCCCCAACAGGTATTCCAGTTTTTGAATGCCAAGTGCGAGTCTGCCTTCCTGGCCAAGAGAAACCCCAGACAGATTAACTGGACTGTGCTGTACAGACGCAAGCACAAGAAGGGCCAGTCTGTAAGTAACATTCATCGAAATGTTATTGCACCTCCACAGATGTATTATTATAGATAAAATTGACTGTAAAATCATAATTTGTTGGTCCAGCTGGGACATTTCCTTTCGGGTTGGGCACGGCAATTCTGGACATCTATTTAGACATTTTGTTAGAAATGAGTACTTGTGAGATTGGCTGCAGGTGGATGGTGTGCGTGGTGTTCGTCCGCGTTATGTGCTGCTGCCGGACTGTGTCTTGCAGCCTGTGCAGTAGTGCTCACTCCACACCTGCAGCCACAGAACAACTGGAGATCATAGTACTGGCCCTTGACGTCTTTACAGACAGCTCACCATTGGTCAGCCTCCAAATTCTCCGACATGTCATCTTATGTTCCTTGTGTCTGATGTGTGAAATCTGAACGTGCTCTCCTTGATACCTGTAATGTATTGATTATAAGTGAACCTAAAGGCTCTTGGAAGTTTGTAACTTCACCAATGTCACCTCCATGTGTTTTAATAGAACAGGAACTGTGTATTGTGTGCTTCATCACTGCCATAAGCAACAGCAAAAACAACCTGTATTATTTGGCTCTAACATAAGTTGTGGATAGAGGAGTGTTTCTTCCTCCCAGTAATTTGAAACATCTTTTGTAAAGCTGTGGTGAAGTGTTGTTGCTTCAGTTATTTACTGAATAGTCATGAATAATATTTGTTCTTTGGCTGGCAAAGCTTTTGTTGTGCACGCGTTCTAATTGGTTGTTGCTTGTGGTTTTAACAGGAAGAGGTGACAAAGAAGCGTAGCCGCCGCGCTGTCAAGTTCCAGAGGGCCATCACTGGGGCCTCCCTGGCCGAGATCATGGCCAAGAGGAACCAGAAGCCTGAGGTCCGCAAGGCCCAGAGGGAGCAGGCCATCAGGTGAGAGGAAAGAGTAACTCGGTCTGCTCGTTCAGCAGTTTACCTGACAGCAGAAGGAACCTCGAAGCTCCTGTGCAAATCTGATATAGTCTTTTTTTATTGGGATTACAGTCCAGATGAATTGAATGGTTCTTAACTTCTTGTATAATGAGATGGCGTGAACCTCCACATCTGCATCCAGGGAGTCTGGAATAAGGATTTGCTTTTATTTGAAATTGGTGTGATGTCATCAGATCAGATATTTTATCCAATGTCATTTTTTATTTATTTAGTTTCATGTGTAGTGACCTGACACTGCCGGTGTTCTTCATCTTTGGATTCCTTGTCATCATTTGTTCTTTATTTCCTCAGAGCTGCCAAGGAGGCCAAGAAGGCAAAGCAGGCAGCCAAGAAGCCCGCTGCCACGAGTGCAAAGGTAAGATTTACCATAGCGTCTGGAGCTCAGCTCGGTACTATCGGTATCGTTTAAGACCCCTCGTAGTGTGGATATTCTTTACAATCAGCTGTCAGGTTGGGAAATCTGCGAGTGCTGTTGAGCTCTATGATCACGGTTGTAAAAAAAGCCGCCTCATGGCTCATAGGTGAAATCGTAGTGTAAAGTCAGTGATTTGTTTTTTATTCTAATCGTGTAAAGACCTTCCTTAATGGAGATGCTCATGAAGGCTTGTCTGGTGCATCAGTTTGGACTTCCCCAGGTGCACTGAGCAAAGTTGTGTCAATTAAATGTTTTATTTTTTTTTAAACTGATATTTCCACCCTTCAATTGAGAGGAATGTGTTGCAGTCCAGCCCGAGTTTCTGTGTCGTTCTGTCACTAGATGTAGAGATTAGAGAGGAGATGTTTTAGCTGCTGAGGATTCTTGTGCACTGATTGACGACGTGTCTCAGAGACTGATCACTTTGAACTTTTCATTAAAAATGTAAAAAACAAAGTTGGTTGCAGATAAATATTGACTGTCTGTTCTTCTGTTTTAAAATATTGATCATTTTGTCTTTGTTCTTTTTAGCAAACCTCTACTAAGACGGCCCAGAAACCCAAAATCGCAAAGCCCATGAAGGTGAACGCTCCCCGTGTCGGTGGAAAACGCTAAACCTGCCGCGACATTTGTGAATAAAAAATTGTGGTTTCCCATCATTTTTCTGTTTTTTTTTGTGATTTTTAAAATCAACACTAACGTTGTGTTAAAGTGTTTGAACACTTCTAAGATGATTATGAAGTGCGTATATTGGCATATTAACTCATTTTCAATCCATCCGTGTGGTCGATGAACTTCAGGGTTCAAGAACTGCGTCTGAGTCGAGGCACTGAAAATAACCTCATGGCATGATTTACACTTTAGTTGATTATTATGAACATATTTTACTTTGGGAGAAAATAGGAATAAAATAGAAAATCAGGTAATTGAAGTGGAGGCCGCTCACACCTGAGATCTGTGTTTTACAGAGTTGTACTTGTGTAGTTTCCTGCTTTTACTGTACTGTGGAACATTGATTCTTCAAAGTATCTTTGTGTTCTTACTTCTATGGACTCGATTCAGTTCCAGTAAAAGCAGATGGTTGGAGCAGCTCTTCATACTAAAGTCAAACATTAAGGAACAAATTATACCAACAATGATTGAATGTTATAACTTTGTTTCTGTTTGGAAAAATAAAAGCCTTGTGATTAGAAAAGTTTTAGAAACTCAAGTTTATTACCTGGAGATGATTAAGTTGCAGGGACAGTTTTTCATACTTTGGTATTTGAGTACATTTCAGATGGTGTGTTTTTAAGATTTACTTGATAATGAATATCGACATTAACCTGGAATATTGGCTAGGCTAAAAAAATATTTTTCTTTATTGAATGAAAAACTTACTTGAAGTTGGATATTTTATAAGAGCCGCTTTAGCACTATTATTTCCATCAGTGATCTAAAAATATAAAACTTTCTCCAAATATTTCTATATGAAGGTTAAATAGAATAAAATCCCCAGAAGTTTATATTATATTGAAATGTCAAGGATTGAAAATTTTATTTGATTAACTTTAATAGTCTTTCACATAAATATCTACGTCTGCTTCACAATACGAGTAGTTTAGAAATACAAAGGACAGGTTCGGAAGAATTCAGTCTGTTCCAGACTCGGGACGCGTCCAGTTTGAAGATCATGCAGTTTTCCAGCATCTTTAATCTATTTTAGTTTATAACTTCTATTGGCGTTAATGAAGGTAAAAACTTGGCTCAATCTGATCTGTAGTTCACTGTGTAAACTGAAGGGGGCGCTCTCATCTCACCTTGTTCCACGTCTCCTTGCCAGAGGTGAGATGGAAAGATTCACTGTTGATATTAGAAACAGCAGCTCACGTCTGTTATGAAGCCGCAGACACAAATAGAGCCGTTGAAAGCTCCGCATTAACTGCAGATCTGCAGCTTCAGACAATCGCAGCTCATCTGCCTCAAACAGCAAAGGTCGCTGGTTGAAATCCCAGAACCCGCACGGTACTTTACTGTGGAACGTGAAAGCCACAACAGAGCAGCCTCAGTACCGTGTACACACGGCGGTGAAACACCAAAAGGAGGAGTCGTTCCAACATAGGTGTGTGTAGCCGTCTGAAGCAAACCTTCATTTTCTCATTCATGCACGAGGCGACATCTTTTCTTTTTTTTTTAGTTTCCCATGCTTTAACCATCTGTGTCAAACAGTATTTATTAGTATTACACATCCATTACAGAGCCGTCACGGTCGACCGTCGTCAAAGTGCCATTTGTTCAAACAGTCAGCAGATTAAGTGATCATTACCATTATTGCTTAATTCATCAGGGGGGTCAGTGTAAATACAGAGTCCCAAAAAAAACCCGTGTTATTCTTACACACAGAGAGAGAATATAAAACACCTTCCTCAGAACAACAAGGCTTTTAACAGCAAGGTTTGGTGTCAGTGTTTGCTCTTAGACTCTGAAGCAATGGAGAGAAAAAAAAAAGCTAAACATTAAATATGTGGCAATGAGGCGATCAGTGAATTACAAAGTGTTGTTCTGTACAGCTACAACAAAGTCTCTGAAGGAGTGATTCATAAATTAGAATTGGTTTTCACACTGATTAAAATTAAATTAAAGCCACTGAAAGTGAAGGAATCGTTACAACGTTGAGAGAGAACAGTTTAATGACTGCTGAGGTCCAGATGTCTGCAACTCCGACCAAATCATAAGTACATGAACCAGAGGCCGGCTCATTTAGAGACATTCTTCATACCACCGTCCACACCAAGCTGAGTTACATTGTTTTGGCGGGGGGGGACGAGGGGAAGTCTCTCTTTTTGAGGTACTACTTGCTACACCTGAACAGCGACGATGACGACGATGATGATGATGATGAGAGAAAAAGCAAAAAACAGAGATAAAGTGAGATGTTACATGAAAACACCGTACAATCACAGGACTTGTTGAACAAGTAGTACTTGTGCGTTGATGACTACCATTCGTGAGCGTTGACTAGTTTAAAAAAAACAAAAAAACAGTTCTTTGTTTCTTTTCTCTCTCTCTCTTTTTTTTTTTTTAAAAGTTATATACCCTGAGGAAATGTGAAACTTTAAAGGAAAAGTGTGTATTTCCAACAGGGCCAACAGGCTTAATGTGGTGGATGGATGGTTATGGCGTGGAGTTATGGAGACGACATAGGAGGGTGGATGGAGCGGTGGCCGGGGGGGGGGGGGGGCGGGGGTCTCCCTTTGTGTCGGCCGGCGGCCGTGAAGCCCCTCAAGACTGCGGCGCCTCAATCGCCTTCGCCTTCTGGTCCTGCTCGTGCCTGTCAGACAGGAAAAGAAGAGACGCATCGATGCGGTTAAACAACAACACGTGTTTGTTTTAGACAAATAATGTAATAAGGACCAGACGTAAACCTCAATGAAGGAATATGACGACTTTTCTATTCACAAAAACTTCTTTTTATCAATCAAACTGCACAAAAACTGATTAAAAAAAAAGACATTTATTCCCAAGAAATACACTCCTAATTCTGTATTATTACAATATTGGCTGCAGTTTGTGCAATTTACAAAAGTTTTTTTTTCTTCAAAGCGACATCAATAAAGTACTAACTTATTCCTTTCAAAATTAATCAAATCTAATCTGTAAACATTCAGTCTGGACTTCTATAATCCAGATTCCAGATGATATAACGTGTCGCTTCTACGATCCTTGTGCAAGTTTACTTTAGTGCATCGTTGGTTTTATGTTGCAGTAATGTAAACATCCGTTTTGACGAGAGACAGACGATCACGCATCTTCAGGAAAGCGACATTTTAAAAGCGTTTATGCTTCTATTATGCCGAGATTGAGACAAACGAAGACGTATTTAGGGTGCGATTTTTGTTTTGAAGGAGACACTCGACTCAATGATTTAGTAAAAACGTATAAAATAAACGCAAAGCAGAATTTGTATCTAAACATTCACAGTTTAATAAAGAGTCCCGCTATAACAGCTTTCCACAAGAGCTTGTGTTTCTGAGGGAATTTGTGCCCAGAGTCAGGATTTCAGGCACCGACGTTGGACGAGACGGTCGTAAACAAACCTGAAAAGATTATTAACAGACGTGACGCGTTTCTGGATTCAGACCAGAAATGTCACATTTTATTTACGGGTCAGCCTTTAAAAACTTTAACCATAATGTACTACTTGTTGTGCACTGTGGGGCTGAGAGTAACGAGTGTGAGTTTATTCTGAAAGAGTGACAGGAAGTGACTTCCTGTTTTCCTCAGATCATCTGCAACCTACCATTTTTTTTCTCCTCAGTTTTATTTGATATTGAGTTGAAGGCTGCAGACCTCTGCCTTGGATTGTAAAATACATTACATCATCTACTGTCTTCAGTCACTGAGATCATTTATCCCAAACACCCCTGAAGGTGAAAACATGGTTGATCCCACCCAGCCTGCATGATTCATACGTGATGGCTGATCTACTTATTGTCCGTGTTGCTGCGTTTACACACTCAGTTCACTCTCATTATAAAGTTCAGCCATCAGAGCCGGCGCACACATGAAAGATCCTGTAAGTTAAACTCATGCCACAGCGACTGCGTCCTCGGTTAAACATTAACTTGTTGCAAAACAAAATCATATCTTAATGAGACGCGACGGTGTCTTTACATCCATCCGAACCAGCGAGTCGGTGCAGACAGTGTTTCACACACACCTCCAGATCCTGTAGAGCTGACTGCTTCCTGCGGCGCCGAGGAAGAAGTTGACGGCGAAGAGGTTCCAGTTCTTTGGGATGATAACCAGTGAATATCGGGACCAGATCAAACCTGGAAGAGGCGGAAGAGTGGGAGGAGGGATGAGCGACCTTTCACCCAGACTCATCGAATTCCCTCCAAACCATCGGTTTGAAGCTGAAACACTTAAAAAATAAACAGTTTGACGCCACTCATGGGAACAACGTCTAATTGATGTTGGTTCTTACCGGTGGCCGTCAGCACGGCGGACTGAGACATGCTGAGTTTGTCTGCTGGTCGAGTCATATCAGCCAAACCAGCGAAGACCAGACCCTGCAGGAGAGGAGAGACCGCCATGTCTTCACTGGACAAACAAACCGTTCTCAACAAGCAACCGCCACGCCGGAACTTCGTCTGTCTTCTACTTTCACCCAAACGTGTCCATTAACTCACCCATTTGAACATCGGGGCCCAGAAAAACACCGTCTTGGGACCTAAAGTGGGAAAAAAAGACAAAAAAGAAAAGGGGAAACGTTAAGTTTAATGTCACGGGGTTGAAGAGTTGGTTTTTTTCCATTTCTGAGTTAAGTGACTTCATCATAGCTGTCAAGATAAAAAGCAAAACAACAAGTGGCTCAATCCCATCATGCTTTATGCCATGATGCTGTTGTGACAGGAATAAATGACTTTACTTCAATCCGACTAATTAAAAAAAAACAAACGAGTAGGATTAAGTAAAACTTCACTTTTCTACTAACTTAACTCATGTACACACATTCATACAAATACTCAGAGTTGACGTACCTCATGATAGTATATTTACATTTCTTTATAAGAGCTTTTTCAATTCTCTCAAGTTTTAAAAGGTTTCGATGTACAAGCACACAGTATTCATGTATTCTCACACGTCTTCTGTATGTCCACCCAACTTTAGCCGGATGTTCAGAAGTTATATTCGCTTTACAGATCAAACTTGTGTTTCCTTTTGAAACAAATATTCGAATAGCGTGATGTGGCAGCGTCGTCTCCCGCCGCAAGACATCGCCTCAAACCATTTTGCATGAAGCGTCACGTGGAGATGCTCCCCACTGAGCTGTACTGTACATACGTCCGAAGCTCCAGCACAGACAAACAATCCAATGTGCTTGTTTACATGGACTCTGACCAGATCATATAGAGAGCTGCACCGCCTCCTCCGATCTGATGGTCATTTCAGATGGCAGTGTTTACACGAGACACTTTTACTCAAGTCAGCGTTTAACTAGATCACTAATATTCCGTGTAATTTCAGCTACCATCAGTTATGTCAAGTATACGATGTCTTGTGCTGAGCGACAGCACACAAATAAAATCTGTTAGTTTGGAGTCAACATTCCCACTGTAGCCAAAACCAAAAAGAGGCCGGCTGCCACTACAAATCATGGGCGAGGGAGTCGGCTTTGGTCACCGCCCCCTCCTACCTGCTCAGAGAGATGCCCTTGACAACTCCAGAGGCCAAACAAAGAGCAAATGTCCACAGGTGCTTCTTTATTTCAGTTGACATAGATCTTCAATAGGAAATGTATTGACGAAGACAAACAGACTATTGAACTAATTTAGTAACTGTGGAAGCCACAACAGTTTCCCTCTGTTGGCTCAGTGCTGAAGGGCTCAAGTTGGAGGTACGACTGCCGGATCTCAGGACATTTTGCAACCATTGTGTTACTCATTGATCGAAAGAGGCCTGACAGAAACAACTACAATGCAGATGAATGAGCGAGAGAGTAATGGGAAACACTAGGAATACATCGACTCTAACTAAAACAATTCAAAGTCAAGTCAAACAGGTTTCACCTTTCAAAATAAGAGTATATGGTGTGTCTGTTGTTGTTTGACATGATTTTATTGTCTTTAGTTACACAGTTACTTTGACTGAACATAAAAATTTCCCCTTGGCCTCATTTTTTTGGTTAAAATCTAAAGATTGTTGGTACAAACTGTGTAATGTGTTTATATCCTGTTCAGATTTGTTCATGGTCTGTAAAAATGGCTTATAATTGGATCAGATCAGTCCCTGCTTTGTGTTTTTCTGCTGCAAATCCACAATGATTCTAGTCAGGAAACACTTTTTTTGTGGTTTTTATGGCAAAAAAAAAACAACCTTTGAACTTTCGCAAAGCTGCTTCAGCTACTACTTTTCCTGCCCTAAAACTGCGCTCTTCTTCAGACTGAGCTGCTTATCTCTGCAGATTAAAGCCCCCATCGGAGCCACACCGACCCATGAAAACAATGAGCCCGGGGCAGCTCGCGCTCCCTCCGGGGGAGGGGTGCGCTGCAGACCCGCTGGCATCCTTAACCCCCCTCTACGCCCGCCACAGGCCACAGCTGGCACATCTTTCTCTCTCACACACACACACACACACACACACACAGAGAAACAAGCCCAGTCTGTGTTACCTGCCGGGTGGTTGTACAGAGGTCTGAGCTTGGCGGGCAGTATGTGCTCGATGCGGTCCAGGATCCGGTGGTAGGACGCTCTGAGCGCGGCCATGGCTGCTGCTGTTGGAGCAGACGGAGAGGAGACGTGAGCTCACGGGCTAAAGGACGAGCTCACGGCGTATCTCTTCTGCGTCCGTCTATTCGCGGGCTGTCAGTTGACTCCAGGCTGGTTTCGAAGACTCGGAGAAGATGCTGGTGTCCTGCTGTCGACCTTCCCCCGGAGCTCTGCACCCGGATACCGGCTAGCTGTCAGTAGCTTCACCCTGAACCGCTCGGTGAGGTGACTTTCCCGACGGCGCAACCAACCACGTAGAGGGAGGCGGGGCGGGGCTGCGGAATCCGCTGCTCTCATTGGCCCGTCTGGACAGACCTCCAATACGATTGGCTTGCAGAGGAGCGCTACTTTTATCGTCAGGCATCGCTATACGTGGTGGAGATACAAACAAAAAGGAATATTAATGTATCTATTGTGTGCACATCACAATTTTTTTTTCTAATTCTCTGATCACAAATTATTGATTATGTATTTTTTTTAACTTACAATCTGTACTTTATCTGAGGCAATGTATTCATTGGCAAAATAAATGGACATAGCATATTTCTATAGTGTATGTCAAATGCAGCGAACACTAAGTAGCCGGTTTACTCTCTAAATAAATACAAAGCATGCACATTTTCTAAATTTATTAGGATATAGTGCATGAAACAAAAGCTTACAATCGTATTTTTTTTTTAAGTAGGTTTTTGGTTGGTTGGTGGTGGTGAGCACTCGCGTCTGACGGTGTAAACGTTGTGGTTTCAAATACCAGCCGGGCCCTTCTGTGTGGAGTTTGCATGTTTTCCTGGTGTGTGTGTGGGTTTCCTCGGGGTACTCTGATTTCCTTCCACCATCCAAAAACAAGCATGTGACATCAATTGTGGACTAAACTAAACATAAATTTTGAAGGTTTCACATCTCAGAAAGACAAGATTGCATGTTATTAGAGTTTTATCTAAAAGTGAACACAGAACCGGTTGGTTTTAAATATACTGTAGGAATACGAATTTTTCAAATCAAGGTGTCTGATGCAATCAAACAGTGGTGGTAAGGTGGCAGGTGAGGCGTGGAATTTGCCTGTTCGACCTTGCGTATGTTCCTTTTCATCATCAGGGTAAAACAGAAACTATGACAGACTCGTAGGCCCCTATTTTGCCCCTGGGGAGTTAAAGTAGTTACTCCTGTTCCAACTGAGAGCTTTTGGAGAATGTGACAGTAAGTGATGTCACACTTCCTGGTTCTTTTAAGACTTAAACTGTCTTTGGTTGAATGGAATAAATTCTTTATTGTATTGAAAGTATAAGTATAAGTATTGAAAAAGAAATGCTCATTTCTACAAAAATGTCGATGCATTAAGAAAATTATTTTTATTCCAAAACAACAACCGTTGAGCCAAAAAGCAATTTTTTCCCCCCTAAAAGATGGGAGCGTAAATACTCAATATAAGACAAACAAAGTGTCTCAATTGTTGCACACTGTTAAAATTTAAAGTAACCAAATACTGATTAAAGATTATCACAAACTGACACTAACATGTCCTCAGCACCACGTTGTCCAATCAGTGGAAAAGAAGGTTCATGGCCAAAGCAACAGTAACACAGTTGTAACAGAAGGACATGTTTCCCACTGAGAAAGCAACGTCCATAGACGTCCAAAACACGTCCGTCCGTCCGTCCAGGCCGTAATCTGGACGTCTATTCAACAGCCAGACCTAGTTGACAAATGACATTATAAAAATTATCCATATGATGTCTAGAAAAGACATCTAGACAACGTCCAAGAAAGACATATAAAAAAACTTTCCTTCTTGCCCCTCTGAGGACGTCTTCTGGATGTATAGAGAGGACATATTTTAGATGTGTTTTGAACCACTTTTCGCTCAGTGGGCAGTGTCAGTTTGTGATAGTCTTTAATCAGTATTTGGTTACTTTGAATTTAAACAGTGTGCAACAATTGAGCCACTTTGTTTCTTATTTGGGGCATCTACGCTCCCATCTTAGGAGAAACTAAAAAAAAATGACCTTGTGGCTCAGCATTCACACAATAAGTAGAAAATTCCAGGGGAAATTTTGTGTTCCTGCCGCTCCTCTCATCTCTGCCATTAGGTACATCTCCCATCCACTTTGTATGGGACATTTCTTTGCAGTTTATTGGGGTGATTATTTGGAAACGCTTTGCCTAATCATTCACAGAAGTCATAGCAACATATTCCCGAATGCTTCTCACGTTTTGATCTGCTTTTTGTGTTTTTCTCCCAATGGTGTAGCCTAGTTGCCCGAATAAAAAAATTCCACGAAATTTTATTTATAAAATAAAAATAATAACACTAAATGGCCACCTGGGATAGTAATCATTGTGCCTTTCCACTAAGGCAGGCATAATAATAATCATCGTCATCATAACAAGGATGATGATGATGATGATGATTATAATAATAATAATAATAATAATAATAATAATAATAATAATAATGATAATAATAATGATAATAATAATAATAATAATAATAATAATAATAATAATAATAATAATAATAAGAAGAAGAAGAAGAAGAAGAAGAAGAAGAAGAAGAAGAAGAAGAAGAAGAAGAAGAAGTAGAAGAAGAAGAAGAAGAAGAAGAATATAGTTTAGCTTTTTGGGAGTAGAGTTTTTAATGATAAAAAGATGTCCCATCCCTGCTGGTGCAGGCCAGTGAAATGGACTTCTGTACTGTATATGCACTTTAGATGTGTACGTGCATAGTTCACATCAGTCTCATCTACTGCTGACTACCTCGCACTTTTATGTACAGACTGCAGCATGTTTTTACTTCCACCTTAAATTGTATATTGTGTATTCACTTGTATTTATCACTTGTATTTTGTACAGTTTTAATGTATATGTTTATGTTTATATTTCTATTGCTTAAGTTTATTATAGTTTTTTTAGTTTTTATATTTTTTAAATTATGTGGCGTTCAGTGTGGGCAGCAAAGTAAGAATTTCATTGTACAGGGAAACGCGTTTCTTTACTGTACACACTACAATAAACACTTTGAATCTTGAACGGGGTTGATAATAATAAAGAACATTCAGCTGCGATGGACAGCAAAACGAGCGCACCCAGCTCCTCCAGATCTCGCGGATTCTCGCGGTGTTTGGCTCCAGCTGACCGCTGTCCATAGCAGGAATAAAGCAGCTAGGCTAGCGGCGGGTCGGGCAGTTAGCAGCCCGGAGAGCGGCGGTACAGGCGGATAAACTCCGGAGGACGGCGCGGAGCGGGCAGCAGCGGCCAGCAGCGACGCTTTCACCGGCAGCAATGCCAAAGCTGGGCGCCGCCGCCAGCTAACGACAGACGGGGACCGAAAACCCGAAGCGACTTTAGATAAAAAAGCAACATCACCAGGAGAAGGGTTAGCTAAATTTCAATGTTATTGTCACTTAAAAACACGAATGGTGACAATGTCCTGCTCTGGCAACCTGGTCTGGGATGTAAATAAACGCCTAATTGGATACAGCCTGCCTAACACCATCAGGACCAACTATTTAGGTAAGAACAAGCAGCCCTGTGTGATGCTAACGGTGGCATGAGGACGTGTTGATTTATTATTGTGATGCTGGATGTGGAGATCTGACAGCATGACTGAGCCCAGGCTGTAATCGCACTACCTGCTTCATCACCCACCGCACTGTAAACACAGGCTGTAATCAGATTACTTGCTTCATCACCTACAGCAGTCACTGCCTGCATCCCATCATTTATTATGTAAAAAAAAGAGGACACTCCACAGCTAAAACACTGAACACATGGGATTAAAGGTTTTCTATAATCCCCCACTGAGCAGCTTTCTTTTACATCATATTTATCTGTTCAGATTTTGCATTATATCACAAAGTAACTACGCAAAGTCGTGGCATTATGCAGCAAATCAGTCGACGACAAATCAATTACTTGCTGCGAATGCAGCTAAACCCTGAAGGTGTCACCACCTGAAATGCGAGGAACAATCGGATCAGAGCTCCAATCAATCTTGTAATGTCTTTATGGAAGTCTAGTGCAATATTTTCCATTTACAGCACAGCACATTTCTTCCTGCTGCTCCATCCAGCACATCTAATTCAAATGAAAGGGTGGCAGTCCAGCTCCAGGAGCCTGATACCAGTCATTTCAGTCAGTGGGTGTAACAACAGGAAAAACCTCCTAAAGGTGTGTGGCTGTGTGTGTGTAGGAGGACCCAGATCGTAAACTTCCCGTCCTGTGCTATTGGTCCCATCTTGAAACAGACTTACAGGAGCAGGTGTTCGTCATACAAGATGGAAATGAACTTGCAAACTTATCTGGGCGTCCAGAAATGTAAATGCTGCCGAGAAATTGAATTGCTTGTCAACAAACATCAAATAAAAAAATCAATGAAACTGCATAATACATCCTGTGGTAATGCAGCGTTATAACTGGGGGTTGATTACTAACAAGTTATTCACTAGTTAATTTGAGAACATTGTTTTCTCCTAAAGTAAGTTTTTATGTTTGACCATGCATTAACCTCCTAAACCATATTACTGCCCTAGTTTTTCCCCTACTAAGGAAATAATTTATGGTTGAATACCAGACCCAGGAGTTCTCACCTCATAGGATATATATGCAGGCTAATTGGTAATGCCAATAACAAACAATCTTTTCAATTTCATTTCCAACTCTTCATATATAATCTGCAACTACTGTTACACTTAAGTTTTTGGACTAAGGTTTATTTTACCATTTATTGTAGCTTTGTTACACATAACAATAAGTAAACCTGTGCATTAACAAAATAATAAGTACTCTTTTGTTTTTTTTCTCTCTCTCCATGTATGCAGTTTTTATTAAATTAAATTATTATGTGCCTCTTTGTTGAAGCCCTGTATGGCTGCACTTGAACTGTCATAAACTGATAATTCATTAATAATTAATAAAACAAACTTGTTTTATATGTTGTATGTTTTATAGTAAATAAGTGCTTATTAAAACACCTTTTGAAACTCATAAATAATCTTTGTTAAAAGCAATTTTCAGATCTTTCTGTCACAATATTTCTAATGGGGTTTTGATTTGAAGTTACATAGAATACTCTTTAGTTTGGTCGTATGTGATTTTTTATTTTTTTTGTCGGCGTATTCCTTTGCTGTTTGTGATGAAACGGTGTTATAAAACCCGACGGCAACCCTTTTACACCGAGGACATGGCCTCTACCGCTGCTGCGCTGCACATCAGAGCGATTTATAGTATTGACTCATTGTGTGTGGTGTGTCCCGTCGAGAAGTGGTCACGGTGGGTGAATGAAGATCTGGAGGCCCTCCGAGGCGGGGCGGCAGCCGGAGAGGGGTAGTCAGAGCTGTATTTAGCCCAGCAGAGATACAGCGGTAGCCGCGTTATTGTGTTGGAGGAGAGGATACATGCGGTGTGATGTGTGCCGCACGGCTCCTCTCGGATATTTTTAGCTGTTCAGGACGGTGGGAAGTAACAAGTTGGGGTTTTGCAGAAAGGTTTTCCTTCGACTTCACGTGGCGACAAGAGGAGTCGATCGGAGAAAACTCACACAACATACTCTGATTCACAGTCTTCAGTCCAAACATGGAGGAAACCAAGAGACTGAAACCTACTGCGAACTTGAAATAAGAGCTATATTCATCACATGAAATATTTCCTTTTATGTGTAATAGATCTGAAAGTATGCAGACGTTTGACTTGTTTTTACTGATATACAGGATTGTTGCACACTGATTTAGATTCATGATCTTGAAATATTTCTTATGTGTAAAAAGTCAAAAGTATTTTTCCAGGTTCAGACTGATGTATTGAAATGTTACATGCTGATTTAGATCATTGAACAAAGTTCATCTGGAGCCTTTAAGTTAGGTCATTCATATCAAACTAAAGAATTAACTGGGCCAGCGGCACAATATGTTATAAATCTATCGTTACTGTGTGATATCAACATTTGATATATATTGAAACGGACTGACTGAACTGTGATTACATGATTTTTTTCCCCGTGCCGAACAGTCCAAATTATAAAAACTTTTGAATAAAAGATTAAATGTGTAAATCGATCGACAGCAGGAATTGTTTGATATTTGGTGGAGAAAGGCCAAACGTCAAGGAGAAAGAAAACCTTCTCAAGCATCGACTTTGTTTATATTCGTCACAAATCACGTGATTATCTTGATCAATATTACGATTGCCTGATCAGGTGCAGACACACAAGTCAAACTCTCGTGTGTTAAATTGATTTCATGAATTGAAAGCAAGTCGACATGATTTGGGATTTTCTTATTTTTTTCTTTAAAGTGCAGTCGTATTTCATTGGCATGAATAATTCAGCAGGTGCAGCAGAGACACCGACGGCGAATGTTTATCGGGACGCGTTGCACTTAACTAAAGTGTAGATGGACGATAAGTATCGTCGGAAGTTTCAAAAACTTGATCTGCATCTAAATGTTTTCTGTGTTTTCTTTTGCAGGAAGAAGAGAGTTCGTCCAGAGGCTTAAACTTGAAGCGACATTGAATGTACACGATGGCTGTGTGAGTTGTTTCTTCTTGTCTTTGCCTTGGTTTGAGTTCGCTGGAGCAGCCCGGCGCAGATCTTTGATTTCAGCTCGGCCTCATGGCAGCGAGAAACCTGAAGCCGACACAACAGTCACACGTCCCGTCACACTGTCGGCCAGAAACCCCGGAGAGCCGCGCTCCAATCTCCACCAGCTGCATTTCATCACACAGTGTATTCATCTTCTTCTTTTTTTTTTTTTTTTTTTAATCAGGCAATCACACCCACCTTCAACTGAGGCTTTTTGCACAACAGCAAACAGAGAAAGACGAAGTTTCTGTCTGATGAGGAAGAGCTTCACCGAAAACAGGAACTTGTCTTCGTTATGCAAGCGCCTCGCTGGGACCACTCGATAAAAACACAGAACGAATCGACACGAGGGTTCAGAGGAAAAACTGTAACTCTAAAGACAGAAATTCCCTGAAAGACTGAAGGAGACAGTTTGTCTTCATCAGTGTGCTTCTTGCACAGGGAACACACTGGAGAGGAAGTTCTATAATGTATTTAATCGAGTTTTTGACCAAACAAAGCCACAGAAAAATGAACTTAACCCCCCCCCCCCCACACACACACACACACACACACACACACACACACACACACACAGAAAACAACCCTCATAACCACTGTCAATCACAAGAATAAAAGGAAGTTAATAATACAGAGAAAATGGACCTTTAGTCAACCAGGATCTATATACTTCTATAAGTTCTAGTCCCTGACCTATACATAAAGCAAATTAAATACTTTAGTTAGACCGTTCAAAGATCACTTCCATTTTTTGGGGGGCTGTGATGCTTCTATAACTGGGGTGTTGAACACATTTTAGTAATCTGGACCGATGGAATAGAATCATAATAACCTTTCAATTGAAACTTTTAAACTTTTTCCTTGTTGTGGTGAAGAGTACACGCGATGAACATATCTGTATTTTTCAGAACCAAACTGCCGAAAATGACCACAGTCTCGATGTAAAGACAATTTTAATAAAAAAAACCTTTTGGTGCAAAATGTAGTGAAGCGTCCAAAACAACTGTTGCATTGTGCATGTGTGTTAGCAACGAGCTTTCATGCTGCCATCATCTCTCAGGGTCTCAGTGTTGTGTTGTTGTTTTGGGGTTTTTTCTTTCAATTTGCTTGGTTGGATTGGAGCCTCCTGCGGGTCGGTTTTAGCCGACGGGCTTCATGTTTGACACCCCTGCTCTTCAGTTTACTAAATTATACAATAAAATCTAACTTTGGTTTTATTATCTATGGCGATGATAAACAGTTTCCATCGTCTGTGTTTATCCTTAATTATATGAGAGGCAAACATTGTCTCAGCTGTCACACACACACACACACACACACACACACACACACACACACACACACACCTCTATGACGGTCTGGAGTTCAGCATGCGGGATACGCTGGTCACACCCAAGTGGAACGTCACTGGTTGCAGCAGAATGAGTGTGTGATAGTGAAGCTCTCCACCGAGCTGCAGGTGTTAATGACATATCGATCCACAGAGTGACAACAAACCGATGCATTTTTTATTTTTTTCCTGAACTCTGCTTCAGATCCACATTTCGGGTACCCGTGAGCCCATGTCAACGTTAGTTGTATATTAGGCAGCACATCGGGCCATGTACCCTCCTGATAAAACTCTTTAGACCAGTGACAAAATTCTAAGAAATTGCATTTTGCACTGTTTAATCTTAAAAAGGTTCAAAGTAGAGCTTCGAATTACAAAATGGGAGCAGGAGACAAAAAGGTTTGAGCAGGCAATTTATTAAAAAAAAAAAAAAAGATGTGAAACAGCCTGATCAAAAGTTTAAGACCGCCGTCGTGATCTGGTGCCTCCTGCCCTCGTCTGTGTTCAACGACGGAGTTTTTCAATAGTTCACAATGTCCGCCTGACAGAGGACTTCTTCCAGGATTAGAATTAGAATCGATTTAAGGCTGGAAGGCAGGGGAAGTTTACAAAAATGGACGTCAGTTCCGGACAGTGGAAGCCGTTCCTGAAGCCGTCTCCACCTGTTGGAGCAACGTTCCCACTGACCTTCTGGAAACACTCGCATCAAACCTACTGAAACACATTTTTCAAGTTATCAACAAGAATGGTGGAGCTCCTCATCTCAGAGTCCTTTTTTACGCTTTTATTTCAGTTCCTTTTTTTTTTTTTTTTTTTGGAGCTGTTCTTGAACTAGTGATCAGCTGACGAACAGCCTGTTAAATTGTTGTTTTCATTCTATTGCCCGCTCAAAATATTTTGTCTTTTCCTCCCATTTCCTCTTTTTGCATATTGAAGCTTTTTAAGATTCCAACAGTGCAAAATGCAAATTCTTGGAATTTTGTAACTGGTCTTGAGGTTTGGATCAGGAGTGTAGTCGAATAGTGGTCCGTACTCTCAGTACCTCACAGGACATGAGGACGTCCCCCAGTTTGACTCCTGGTTTAACTGGGCCTTTCACTGTGGAGTTTGCGTGTTTCCTTAGACAGTTCAAGGCTTCTGCTGCTCTCCAGCACCCAGTGTCCCTAAAAAAGAAAAAAAAAAAACTGGTATGAAAGATAAATAGATGAATAAGCTTGTAGATTTACTAAGAATATAATGAATTCTTTCAGTCAAGCTGTTTGCACTCATGTTCGACTGTCCACACAAAGTGCTTGTTTGTTTTTCTTTTAGTTTCAGACAAACCAGAAGAAATTGTGTTTTCTTAACTTCCCCGCTGCTGATAAAACTGATCTCTATTGTACACCATCCTGGGCTGCCTTCACTTTGAAAACACCTTGTTTTTTTTTTGTTTTTTTTTAATGAAATGTAAGAAAGGAAACATGAACTTAAAGGTCATTTCATCATTTTTGATGTAAACTCACCGCCTGCTCTGAACCTCCACCAAGTCTTTCCCAAACAGTTCTGACGTGTTGACAAGCTGCAATCGGTCGATGTTTTCTGTTTCAGCTTAAATGTTAAGTTCCTAATTCAGTTCCTGCAGTTCCGCTGAATGTTTTATGTGTGTGTGTGTGTGTGTGTGTGTGTGTGACGTCTGCGTTCAGGTCAACACTATATCCTGGAACGACACGGGCGAATACATCCTGTCGGGGTCAGACGACACGTTTCTGGTCATCACCAACCCATACAACAAAAAGGTAGGACCATCAACTCTGAAGACAGAACAGCCTCCAACTGCCACTGTTTATCTTTAATAGATTTGACCTCTGCTTTAAGAATTACATAAAAATAACAATCTGATTAAATGGTATATTATATTGTTTTATATACAGTTTTTTTAGTCTTCATGAACTAAAATGAAGAAGGGTCAACCAAAGAGGTTTGAGATATTAAATCATGTGTAATAAGACTGAATTGAAGGTTCACAGTTGGAATTAAATCAAATGAATGTTTCCCATGTTTTAGTGTTCTGAGGTTTGAGTTCTCATGAACTCGTATTTCACTCACACTGGACCTGGACAGCGTCGGATCAGAATCAGGACAGTATAGACAGTATAGAAACCACTTCATGGGCTCATTTGAAGTGATTTAGAAACCATTGCGCTACAAATTTTTTCTTAAATCTCACACTGTCCCAGCTTTTTTGGGGGAGTTGTTTAGGTTGTAGGTGTGACGGCTTCATTCTGAATTCGACCCGTCACTAGTGGAATGATGGCGGGAGCTGCGTCTTTCTCCTCCTCCTCCTCTGCAGGTTAAGAAGTCCATACGTTCAGGTCACCGGGCGAACATCTTCAGTGCGAAGTTCATGCCCCACACCAACGATCAGGAGATCGTGTCGTGCTCCGGCGATGGCATCATCTTCTACACCCACACCGAGAAGAGCCCCGAGTTCAACCGACAGTGTCAGTTCACCTGTCATTATGGGACAGCCTACGAGGTGCCGGCCAGTTCAACACTGCGCGGACATTTGTCCCGATGAGGAAACGGTGTTTCACAGCTCTCATTCTTCTCTCTCTCTCTCCGAACCAGATTATGACTGTGCCAAACGACCCCTACACATTCCTGTCGTGTGGGGAAGACGGCACGGTGCGGTGGTTCGACCTCCGCATGAAAACCAGCTGCACTAAAGAAGACTGCAAAGATGTACGGTGCCTCATTGTCTCCTCTTAATTAGTGATTCCTCATGTACTGAGAGCCCATCAGTGATGGATCATCCCTTTTCCTATTGGAAGGTTTCATCACTTGTTGATCTTTTAAATCGTGAAAATGTCTCATTTCATAAATCAAACCGCAACGTGATGAATTACACTTATTATATGTTTCTGTCGTAATCTACTCAGTATACCTGCTTGGTAGTTCTCTCTCGAGCTCCCTCAGCTCTCCGGACAGCTCTCTTGGCGTCATGCCAGCTCGCTTCAGTTGATGGATGTGTGTGAGAGGGAGAAACTTGGCCCTCCCAGATTGTGTTCCCCCGTCTCCTATTTCGTGGTCCAGATCAGAACCTGTGACCTTAAAACTGTCAGAATGGTTTTACCAGACACCCCCCCCCCCCCCCCCCCCCCCCCCCCCCCGCCCCCAACTCTTACGCCTACGACCTGTTAGCGTCGTGAGAGCGCCCCTATCTATCTGCCTCTCTCCCGTCGCCGATCTGGAGTGCCAGGCCCGGTTGCAGCACGATTGTGCTCACGTCTCAGCTCAGCTGGGATCATTACAGGCAGATAGTTCAAGCTCATGTCGTCCAGCAGAGCTGCTGTAAAAAAAAATTAAATAGAAGCTGAAACATCTCGTTTTTATTGGAGCCGAACTGGATGCCAGGCTGTGTTTTAGCACTGCGTGGGAGGAGAGTTGCTCTTTTAGATTTGACCACGTGACAAAATGTAACAAACAAGATTTCACAGACATTTAAGCCTAATAGTGATTCTACATTGTTCAGGTTCGTGTGACTAATACATGTCGACCAGGCCTTCATCATTATAACTGCTTCTACTGTTAGTGAGCAGTGGTGAGTCCCCATTGTGAAGTGAAGCGACTCCACCTCCTTGTGTTCAATGCTCTGGTTTCAGGACATCCTGATTAACTGCCGGAGAGCGGCGACCTCCATATCGATTTCCCCGCTGGTGCCGTACTACCTGGCCGTGGGCTGCTCCGACAGCTCGGTGCGCATCTACGACAGACGCATGCTGGGCACCAGAGCAACCGGTAACCTGCACACTCACATTGTTCTCTCTGATTTCCCTGTTTTGTGTAGGAGATTTAAAAAGAGTGCAGTTTAGCTTTATCATTCTTCATTAGCAGTTTTTGATAAACCAAGTAAAGAGTTGATCTGAAGAGTTTAGTCCCATTCTTTAATGCGAGACGCTTCCTCTGGTATTTTCACTTGAATCTGAACCCCTGAAATTCTTGCGAGAGTTGCGTCACTTTTATTATCAAACCTTTTAGACGGAATGCAGATCAAACCTTTATCAGTGTTTTTGGTTGATCACACTGAAGCAGCTCCTCTTCTGTCTGTTTCTGGACTTTCTGTGGTTAAATCAACAAACAGCTGCTCGACATCAGCAGTGCCGATGTATCCGTGTAAATGTAAAACACGTGGAAAAGCTGACATTCACTAGTCAAACTAGGAAGCGGCAGAAAAAGATCCGGCTAACAAATGTACACACACACAAACATACCTTTTTTGTTTGTAAACATCAGATCAGTTTTTTTCATGAACAACAATCAAGTATCTTGTCTAAGTCTATTGTCACTTCTATACATTTTGTAAAAAACAAACAAACAATCAGACATCACTATTAGCAGGCATAAAATGATCTTCTTAATTCTCCTGTGCAGTTTGACAAAAAAATATAAACTGGAGAAAAAACAAAAAAGGAAACTGAAGCAGAATGGCCATTTGAAAGCTCACAGCAGGCGCCCACCCAGGATTTTGCAAGTGCCGATGATGTGGGGATTTAATTAAATGACCAATAAGGAACCAGTTTTTAACACTCTAAACTTCCTATTGAGCAAGTCAGCATATTTCAAAACGTCCAGATTTCATCACAGGCTTCCAAACTAACAATGCTGAGTTATTGAATTTTGCACAATTCGTAAATGAACCTTAATTCCTAGGTAATTACATGGGCCGGGGCACGACGGGCATGTGCGTTCGGTTCGTTCCCGCCCACCTGTCCAACAAGTCGTGCAGAGTGACGTCTCTCTGCTACAGCGAGGATGGCCAGGAGGTGCTGGTCAGCTACTCCTCGGACTACATCTACCTGTTTGATCCCAAAGATGACCAGGCCCGCGAACTCAAGGGCCCGTCGGAGGAGAGGAGAGAGGAGGTGAGGCCACCTCCACTCAATCTTCTCCTTTACAGCTCATTCCTCGTGGAGTCCTGGTGGCTGGATGAAGACCAGTGCCCGTGTTCACGAAGCATCCGAAGACTAAAAGTAGCTCTTAGTGCGTCACTCTGACAAAAAGAAATCTTATAATTCCTCGAAATTTAAGATATTTCTTAGACTTCTTCCTTACTAAGATAAAAGTAATTCACAAAGCATTTTAAGTCCTAAGAGAGCTCCTAAGGTGGAAAACTGCTAAAAGTAGTCAGGGGGACTTTTAAGAAGCCTCAGAGTTTCTTAAACGGACAAGATGACGGAAAGACAAAGAGAAAGGAAAGATGTTAATTTAATGACACGCTACCGGCTCGGTTGTGCAGGAATAACGTTTGTGGTCGACCTCATCGGGGATGAGCTTACTTCTCCCAGAGCGAAGCAACGCAGCAACGCTGAGATGAAGGTGGTCACAACACTGCGATACCTGTCTACAGGTAAGCTGCAGCAGTGCAGCGGTGGTGACCGGGGTCTGTCCCAGCCTTCTATCAGCGAAGTGTCAGTCTGACAGCTGCGGTGCTTCACAGCCCCACGTTGGTGGTAAATCACAGGAATTGGTGACGCTGCCTCTGCGTCCATCATTGACATCAAATACATTCAGTGGTAAAAAATAACCAGCATGGACAGAAGAGATAACAATAATCAAATCAATGTGATAATCGGCATGTGAACGAGGTAACTTCAGTCATTTTTAAGGTGTTTACAAATTAATAAAATTTTTGAGTTTCATCATCATGACATAAAATAATTTTCGTGATTACACATTTTTATTTCAGCCCAAGATATTTGATCGGTTGATTCTACTCTCCGTTCATTACTCAGAAAAAAGCGCTCTGTGCTTCGTCTTCCTTCCTCTAACAACCAATCACAGCTTTCAGCAGACTGCATCATACATAGCAACGGGGTCGACCACACCTCCTCACGAAGATAAAAGTTGCTGTCAGCTCCTTGCTCAGAGTTGCTCTTGGCTTAAAAGTGATTTAGGAAGTTTCTAAGATTCCTTGCTAGGAATTTTTAGGCTAAGTTAGGAACTCTCTGAGAGACTCTGAGGCGCTTCGTGAATACGGGCTCAGACGTATATCTTCCTCCAGTTCCAGTGAGATTTGCCTAGTCGACGTCTAATGGGAAGAGACCAGGAGGCTTCCTACCTCCTCAAAGGGAAAACAATTCCTCCTCTCATAAGGCCTCTGAGATGCTTAAACTCCCCCACACCGGTTGTTTCTCTCCACATCTGAAGATTTTGTAGAAAAAAATAGATTTGCCCTCCCCTAAAAAACAAGTTTTCTTATTAGACGTTAATTCTATTAATAAGACATTAAATCCTGGTTTTAAATTTTGAAAATAAAATAAAAATTCAATAAGGAAAAGCAACAATACTAAACTGGAGAGTTAAGTTTTGCTCATTAAAGAGCCTGTCTCCCCATGGATTGGCCCCAACGAATCGGAAAATTTCCATTCTTTTTATTATTATTTTTTTCAATTTGTCAATATCTTTGAGTGTATATCAGGAAATACAACAAACCTGTTTGTATGTTCAAGCTTTGGGACTGAGTCCCAATGAAAGAAGGTTGTAGGACAAACAGACAAGGAAACATAACTGCATTTCTTACTCTGCAGTCCCATACACATGATCCAGCACAGGTTTCCATGTAGCCGATATCTGTGTCGAAATATTGTTTGTTGTAAACAGAGTGGACTGTGTCGTTCCTGTGCGCCACTCTGAGTGCTGCTGATATCTGAGCTAAATCTGTGCTGGCTGATGCAGTGCAGCGAAGGCAGCAAATGACCCTGAAAACCCAAGGCGCAGGCTGGAGGAGAGAGGGAGGACTGCAGTGACGACAGAAAGGAAGATGTCACAGTACAGTGGCCGATCTGGGAGTTTCTCGCTCGGTTTTCATCGTCACATCCCTCTGTTTGGATTCTTTTTTTCTTTTTTTTATGAGACATTGGTAGGGAAACTTTGTTTACACGTATAAGTGGGTCTTCACGTGCGTGTGAATGTGCTGGATCATGGTGCCAGCCTTTCCGTGCCTCGTGGTGAGTTCAGCTGTGTCGAGATGCAAGCACCACACACATTCCTTTCCAAATACAGCGACCGACGCAGGCAGCGTTCCTCCATCCACCAAAATAGTTCAGGCTTGAGGTGGGGGGTGTGGGGGGGGGCAGGCAAGGGAAAGTTTGATACCCATCTCCTCACTCTTGTCTCTCTACCTGTGACCTCGTTTCTCCCTGATTTATTGTGCTGCTTCTATCAGTCTTTGTTCCTTTTCACCACCTGTCCAGACCTGTTGACATTTCCTGAGTAAAGTGGTTGATGTTTCCTCCATTAAGACCCCCCACCACCTTTTTTTTTTGTCTTTCTATTTCTGGCCCTTAGCCTGTTGCTCGACAGAGGGAGAGTCAGGGGACTGGAAAGGGAAGGCAACCTCAGTTGTGCAGCCAAAAGGGAGGGGGGGGGACGGGACTTTAAAGAGGTGTCTGACAGAGACGAGCAGTGTTTTGCTTTGGCAGCGGAGCTATTTTTGACCATGCTTTGACTGACAAACGGCTAATCTGAGCGTGTGTGTGTGCGCGTGTGTACGTGTTTGTGTGCGTGCGTGCGTGTTTCTTTTTTTTTTCCACAGCTGAGACAGCCTCCAGTGAAGCGCCTCCGTCTACGAGGTGACTGGTCTGACACTGGACCCCGAGCTCGTCCCGAGAGCGAGAGGGAGAGAGACGGTAAGATCACAGGCTGTGAGCCAACACAGCCTCCGGTTACACGTCCAACCCCAGGAAATGTGTCAAGACTCCACATGTTCACTCTGTCTCGATCTGTTTCATTGTAAACAGTTTTCCCATTTGTATTTAGGAATTTTCGAGCAACATGCTGAACCTCTTATCAAGTAAACTTCTTTGTTTTTTTCTGTCAAATGCTACAAATCAAGTAGGAAATGTTTCAAGTTGATCAAATTTTTCTGCAAGAAATTGAGAATTTTGGGTCATTTTGTACAGTGTAATGCTTTTCAACTGATCTCCTTGATATATATGGCAAATGAGGGAATTTATTCACACTTTAAAGTCCTGAAATATCCTTTAGTTCAGAACCTTCAAAGAGCAAAAGAAAAAGTGTTTCCCCATATGATGTTTTTTCCTTAAAATGTTCTTTTCAATCAAACAAGTTTATTTACTTCCTTACTCTGCAAATAAGGTAAAACAAATCCATGTTTTGTCTTTACATTGTCAAAGTGCCAAATCATTTTTCTGTCATTATAACTATAAGCTGGAATTTGCTTTGAACAGCCGGTGATACAAGTTATTTTCAGAGCGGTGCATTACTGTGTTGATCTCAGATTTTACAGTTAAAGCAGGGGAGTGTTTGGTTCAGAGCAGAAAGCGTGAAGGTTTTGCAGCTTTGTTTTTGCTTCCAAGCTTGAAATGTACACAGATCTGACGACTCATACCAGTCTGGGCTCAAGTAGACTTTCACGGCTAACTTAAAATCACTTAACTTCTTCAATGTTCGACCGAATTAGCCTCTCCGTTAATTCCTAACAACCTGACTCTCTCTGGTACTCTTATTCAGTCTTGTGTTAGTTGGGATGTGAACGTTTGGTTATATGACATACAACCTGTGATCACATTGAATTATATCCACCTCCTGCTTACTCATCTCACATTGAAATATTTTACCGGGAAATAAAAAATGAACGCTCTACAGAAACCTGTTTGGTTTCCCTACTTTTAGGCGAGCAGAGTCCAAACGTGTCTCTGATGCAGAGGATGTCGGACATGTTGTCCCGCTGGTTCGAGGAGGCCAGTGAAGCTCAGAGCAGCAGAGGAACGCGACCTCAGACACGACCCAGAGGTGAGGCCTCAGATGGATTTGTAGTTTCTGTCAATTAGTATTGAGTATTAGTATTTTAGTATTCTGCTTCTGTGGTATTC
Organism: Lipophrys pholis; assembly: GCF_963383615.2. Lineage (NCBI taxonomy): Eukaryota > Metazoa > Chordata > Actinopteri > Blenniiformes > Blenniidae > Lipophrys > Lipophrys pholis. Next base: position 8,593,609 of record NC_137632.1, read on the forward strand.
TGGAAGTGATGCAATGTTTCAATAAAAAGTTGAGGTGATATTTGTAACAGGCTTAGATTCAATAAAAGCTAAATGAATGTGCCTCAAACACATTACAGGTTAGTAAGGATCTGTTGCATGTGTTTTCAGGGACAGCCGTCCGTCCTGAAGGAACGTTAAACACTCCCGCTGCCTCGGCAGGGTCCAGTCAGGAGTCCGGCCCCGCTGAGAGGCCGGCGGCGACCGACTCTCCCGAAGTCCTTGCCGGCCCAGCGGCTACGGCCGCGGCCTCCCTCCCCAAGTCCACTTCCTCCTCTTCCTCAGGGTCATCATCAACTGTCACAGCACCTCCTCCCTCCAGCTCCTCGTCAGTGGAGAACTCGGCCCCCTCCTCCTCCCCTCTCACTTCCTCCCCCGACTCGGAACAAAGAAGTCAAGCCGACTCCACTGCGACCCCCACGCCGACAGCCACGCCCACGCCCACGCCCACGCCCACGCCCACGCCCACCTCCGAGCCCGCGCTCTCAGGTAGGAGTCCAGCCCGTGCGCCCGCTGTTCACAAATACGGCTCGATGCAGCCAGGCGTGCGTGAGTGTGTTTGTTGGAGCCACTCCACTCAGGCCTCACTTCACTCTCTTCTCCTCCAGCATCCTGTTGTCCCTTTTTTTTTTTCTTTTCTTCTTCCTCTTCTCTGCTCTCCTCTTCACATCCTCCTCCGTCAGTCTCGTAATTGTGCATTCACTCTCCCTCTCTTCCTCTGCCTCTCTGTCAGAGTACGGTCCTCATCGGCTGCCCATAAGTTTAGTGTGTAGGCGTTTGCAGAGGCTGCTCCGGCTAGCTGACCCACCAGGATTTGGTCAGCGAGTGTCCCCTTCCTCCTCCTCCTCCTCCTCCTCCTCCTCTTCCTCTGCAGCCCCTGTGAGACAGTCACAAAGAGCTGCTGCCGCTGCTGCTGAGACACGACCCCGTACAGGTTACCCGCCCCTTCGAGCTCCCCCACCCGCAGCTACCCCTCCATGTGCACTGCTCCCCTGCCATATTTCCCCTTTATGAAGGGGAGCCAGAATCACTTGGCCTTGCTGGAAGTGACCACTAACCCCACACTGATCCTCTTTCATTTCCCCTACTTTTTACCCTCACAGCCTTCACTGTGTCACCCCCCCCCCCCACCCCCCAAACTGATTGCTCAGCCTCTCACCCACTAATGCTCTCACCCCATTGCTGCACTTGTTGCTTGAGTTTTCACCTGCAAACTCTCCTGTTGGAGTGGCACCAGCCGGTATGAAGCTCTGCTTTGGCGTGTTCATGCCCCCTGTGGTTGTTCCCCCATGATGCACACTGGTCACCTGCATTCACTAGAGGGTGTCAAATATCTCCACAATTTGCTGCTTCACAGTTTTTTTGATCTGGTTTGTGCTAAAAAATAAAGCCCTTTTCAGACACGGGCTTGTGCATCTGTGACTTCAAGATCTTTTGTTACTTAGATTGTTTTGTTCATACACCATTAGGTTAACATTTGAAACAAAGGTATTATTTATGTCTCTATATCAGGTAAGGATTTCTTTTCTTTCATAAAAAAACAGTTTTTGCTATATTATACTGGTTTAAATAATGATATTCAGAAACGCCTGAATATCATTATTTAAGCCAGTATAATTCTTGTGTACTGATTAAAAAAAAAAAAAGATCAGACTATCAAATAACGTCAATTACAGGTCACTTGAGGCAAGGCTGAGACAGCAACCAACCTGATCAGGATTAGAAATATCAAAATAACGGTTGCCTCTCTTAAAAATGGCCAAAGCTGAAAGTTGTTGCCTTTATTTAGCGCGTGCCATGTGTTTACTGCTGTGTACATCGGGGCCACAGAACATAGAAGACACTTGAAATGTGTCATTCCACTTAGTCAGAAACCAGTAAAAAAATTGATTCATTATCAATCTTTTACAATAAATCCTGAAAATGACACAGCAGTGCAGAATATTTGCGGTTTCCTAAAGCATTGCATCAGTTATGTTTACTGAAACGTATTTGCAGAGGTGGCAGACGTGTTGGAAGTATTTGTACTTCACTAGAATTTGTCAAGTATCTGTAATTCTACTTAAGCAAAGAAACTGAGTGCTTTTAGACATCTCTGCTTATTTCCAATGAGAAGCTTGATTGATGACCAGCAGGAATTGAGGAAATAGTATTGCTTCTTACAGGTTCTCACTTCTGCATTCAGCTGCCTGATTGTTTAAGGCTGTAGTATTGATGGTTTCAGGTAGCGTTCAAATTAACAGAGAGCACGATGGACGCTGCCCAGGGACTTTCTGCCTCCCACTGTGTGGGTAACACCGTGTTTATGGACTGAATAGAATCACTCCAATGACTCTGAGAGGATTATGATTCGTGAGTCATATCTTTCAGTTGAAACAATTTGAGTCACACAAAGTTTGAAATGTGTTTCATGAGATAGTAAAATGTGACGTTCACCAGTTTGAGTCTCTGATCTGTCACAAGTGTTGCAGGCTTTCTCAAATATTAAATGACATATTCGTCATGTCTGAAAGGGGCTTTAATAAACACATTGTTAAACTCGGTCAGTGCTGCATCTGAAACCAGCCTTTCATCTGAGTGAAGAGCTTGATGTATTTGACTTCACAAAAAACATAATTAATCAGATGGTTATTATTACTTTCTGTAACTTGTTTGAGGATGTTTTGGTGTGTGGCTTGTGTGAAAGCATCATATCTGAGTTGCATTAATTGCTTTTTTTTTTTTAATTGCACAGATGAAGATGAAGAATTGGCTCTTTTAGGGGTTTTCAGATTTACCATAGCAGGATAAAACCTCTTGTTGTTTAGCATGTGTGTTTATTGTCTACTTGTTCTTTCAGATTAACTGATCTGATGTTCATTCTCCATTTTCAAAATATACCACTGCTGCTTTGCCTACGCAGTGTGTACTATACAGCATTAATATCCTCTTGGTTATCTGGCTTCATTTAACCAGAAATCCTAAATACAAGCAAGTCCTACAACAATCTACCACTGCATACATGAAAGGTTTGGAGTTTGCTCTGACCAATCACGATCGAACAAAATATGCAGATTACAAGCGGAGCTTTCAGGCAAACATCTACATCACTGTAGTGTGGCGTTGTATTCTGCCGCAGCCAAAACATGCAAGGTGTACTGGCAACCGTGTTGATGCATAAATTAACAGTTTGCAGTATTAATCCTCTACTAAAGCATGAGTAAAGCTCAGTAAAATAAGGTAAATGTAGACCACAAGAGGGAAAAAGGGTTTGTCTCCTCAGATTTATATTGTGCCCCCCTCTGCTTGATCATAACACATTTATTGAAGTCGTACAAAACGAAACAGCACATTTATGTTTCACTGTTTACTAGGTGGGCAGGAGGTGGGAGGTTTTTGTGTGTATTTAACACTCTGCTTTTAGTTTTTTGGCACTCTCCACTTAAAGTGAGTCCGGGTTGAGTTTGAGGGTCTTTATGTGTGGAGTTGGCATGTTCTACCTGTGTGTGGGGGTTGTAGGGGGTTTCTCCAGGTCCTGTACTTTCCTTCCAAGGTCCAAAAACATGTGTTTGAGGTTAACTGGAAACTCTAGAAGTGTGTGTGTGGGTGTCTTGACTTTCACTCATAGTCGGCAGGGAAGGGCTCCATCTCCTCGCATCCCCAGGATAATTCACTCCCAGAGTCCCCAGTTATCTTCAAATGCATTATTTTGTTTTGTTGGAGGAAAGTATCCGCAGGAAGGAACATGCAAACCCCACACACGTCTGTGTGTCCCCGAAACTGCGTCACTTTGTAGCGCCGGCCTCTGATCTAAGGCTCCTGCTTGGCCTGTCGTTTTTCCTAACAAGACCAGAAGTTCTTATCCTCTGTGCGCCTCCGGTTCACCCTCTGTGTCGGATGTTCAGTGGGTCTCGTTTGTGTTCCAGATTCTCCCTCGTCTGTGGTAAACAAACAGCTGGGATCCATGACTCTTGACGAACAGCAGGGTGCGTCCCCCCCCCCCCCCCCCCCACCCCCTGTCGCCCGTGTCACACCCCTCTGAGCCTCACCCTGCTACTTCACCCTCCGTCCTGAACGCAACGAGTTTCTCCTTCATGCTGTCCTCCTCTGTGTTGTCCTGCTCTCTGTGTCCTCATTAACGCTTTATAAAGACCGAACGAGCCTGTCTGAATTTAATGCTACTTCAGCTGAAGGATCTCACCACAGAAATATGCAATCACACCCTTGTATAAAGCCAGTTCCGCCCCCTTCGCTGACAGGATGACTATTTTAACCGATTTGTCATCATGCTCCTTCACGTCTTTTCACTATTTCGGATGAGTATTTTCATTCATGCATAGGAATATCCTGAGTTTCTTCTGTGTAGCATTTCCCTGTTCTTCTACTTCACTGCCAGTTTATCCTGATGAGCTCAACCTCTAATATTGGATCGGCTGCGTTTTGTTCAGCCACTGACATTAGCGTAATGGATTCAGCCGCAAAGTCAGACACTGCTGCACCGCTCGCTTCGGGCAGATTCAGGTATGAAGCCAGATTAAAAGGGGGAGACTCCTGGAGAGACGAGTAACTCGTAGGAATCAAGTGATTGGATTTGGAAAGACATCTGATATATTGATGTGCAACATTTATTACCAAGATAAGGGGAATTAAAAACTTCTCTGTGGTGGACAAACAAGGCGACAGTTGTGTTGTTTCTAAATCAAGCATGCTGGATGTTTTTGTGTAGCTTGTTGTTATTTTTCACACAATGTATGTTGATATGTTAGATGAGCAGCCGAGTCAGCAGCTCAACACTGCAGCAAACTGCAAATATAATGAATTAATTAACAAATAATCATTTTACCTTCAACGAGGGGATCCTTCAGGTGTATCTTGTGTGTTTTCGTCGGTGTGCGTCTGTGTCTTTTTGTCCTCTGCATGTCCCCATTGCTCCTAAATGTTCAGAGGGAATGGATGCAACGAAAAGTTGCATCTTCTGAGTGTGCTTGTAAACAACCAGCTACATGCTGCAAACAGGACGAGTCACCGCTGTGATGCGTATCAAAGAGCCGCCCTGCATCAGCAGCACTCATGAGTCCCATGCGTTTGCTTTGTGTCTTGCTCAGGAGCGGCAGAAGCTGCAGGTTCACCCCCTGATGAATCCGTTGCTACACCAGCGAGCAGCAGCGGCCTCCCTACCTCCTCCTCTACCACCACCGCCTCCACCTCCACCTCCTCGTCCTCCACCTCCACCAGTCGCCCCAGTACAGCAGAGCCTGTCCTCAGCCTGCACTACAGCTCAGAGGGAACCACCACCAGCACCATCAAGCTGGACTTCACCGACGAGTGGTGAGTGAGGCCTGGACCAGGTCCAGTGAGCTGAAAACACAGAAATGGTGTTTTTATTACAGCTGGAAACGGTTTTCATGCACAAATATGAAAGTTTCATTGTGTCGGTCCTCGCGCACAAACAGACTTTTTATTTTATTTTTAAACCTCCAAGATAAAAAGAAAAATTCACATCTCGTACTCTGCTTTATACTTCTGTTTGGACATACAATTAGCATATTTAACTAAATGTACTTAATAACCTCCACCTCCTGTTCAATTGAATGTTTTTTTTTGTTTTTTTTCTACCATCTGTCCCAAGGCCGTAGGTCAGAGACCTTATATGTTTATTCAATTAACATTTAATTCATGTATTCTGTCTAAGTTCTTTTCGGCTGATGGTGTAAAATCTTTACAGTGAGAGTAGTATCGTCTTTGTTGGTGGATATGAACGCATGGATGAGTTCTGTGCTTACAACTTTCAAGATGGTTAACAAATGAAATATTAGGAAAAGACAACATACATGAAATACACATAATGACTACAGAGGACGCCCGTCTCTGATTTGAGGTAGGTAAACTACAAAAAACAGACTTTACATGATGCTGTTACACGGTAGAATGTGTATCAGCAATAGATTTTTAGATGTTTTGCCTGTCTGTACATTGATGTCTTTGTTACTTCTGCATTTTGAGGAAGTATTGTATTTTCTCTTTTTTGAATAAATTGAATCAAGCAGTAACATATTGTGGCTCCAACAGTAACCTTAATGTATTTTTGCGGTGAAAATCAAACTGTTCTGTTGGGGACGAGACACATGTGCATCTTTAAACTGGATGTGTGTGTGTTTTTATTATTTATTAATCATTTGCTGTCAATCACTGATCACCAGCATCACTAAACAACCATGCAGCTCACTTTCTGAGTTATATTTTGTTCTACATTGTGTGTCAACACGCACATATTCTGGAGTTTTATATTCTTCATTTATAGCCTAAACGTGAGCAGGATCTACAATAATTGATGAATTTCACCTAAACCGTTAATCAATCTAACATAATGTCCCTTCATGCCTCCCCAGGAGCAGCAGCACGTCCAGCTCGATGGGCAGCGGCGGTCCCAAAGCCTCGGAGGCTGCACAGAGCCGAGAGAGCGTGACGACGGAGAGCCCGTCCTCGCAGCAGGGTGAGTCATCTCTCCCTGCACCGTCACTACCGCCTCGCTTTAACTGCAAGCATCTTGTCCACTGCTGTACAGTTGACACATACGAGTCAGAAACGGTGCTCTGAGCAGTCCTACGTGTGTGTGTGCGTGTTTGTGGGTGTGTTTTCCTCCCACAGCACCCACTGAGTCCTCAGGCCAGCAGGGTGCCATGGCCGCCTCTGCAGAGCCGGCGTGTGACGCCTCCTGCTCCTCCGCTGCCCCCGGCAGCTCTGCGGCTCACCGACCAGCAGAGGGCCCCTCTGAGGGAAACAGCGCAGCGTCCTCGCAGCAGGACAGGACTCAGCCGGAGGGCACGGAGGACACGTCGGGGGGCTGCAGGAGAGCAGAGCCCTCCTCCGGGGAGGCCCAGGAGGCCGGGGAGGGCCAGAGTCAGCCTGCTGCACGCAGCCACCAGGACTCTGATGACAGTGACGACGATCCAATCCTCATCCCGTCAACGAGGTTCAGAGGACAGGGACAGAGGTTTGTTACCCTGCCATTATGTAACACTGACCGTGAGGGACTCGCCCTCTTTCTTTGACCGCAGGTCAGATTAAGTGGTTACCTGCTTCTTATGGTGGGCTTTCTAAGTTCTGTGTGTTGCCTTGACCCTGATTGTTTGACTCCACATATAAATCTTCTTCCAGAGGATCTGCAGTGGGAGATAGGATGATCAGGTAAAGTGTGAGGAGTGTGGCGTGCTGCCGAGCGTAATAAACCCAACAGCACACTTGGCTCTGGTTTGGTTGTTTCACTCACAACAGACTAATAACACAGCTGCTCACTGCATGTGAGTACTGACTGCACACACTGTGTGAGGAGCTGCGTTTTACACATGTGGAGAATGAGCGAGCCGTCTGCATGACCCGCTGATGGAAAGAAGCTGAAGCAAGTATATGTGGGTTGAGTAAAGTCAAAACCAAAGTCCCGTTTAGAAAACAGAAGGTTTTGCACACGAGTTGGGCGAAATCCACCAAGCGGGTCTTTTTTTTTTTTTTTTTTTCCCCTTTGAATCTGGCTGCTTCCTGGCTTAGTTTGTTTGAAACTTGAACCCTTCATCAACCTACTGCACACCATCTTTGCTGTTTTACACACACGTATCCCTTTTTTTCTTTTGTTTGTTTTGGTTTTTTCCCCTCAGACGTTCCGCAGCAGCTCGGATCCAGGAGCTGTTCCGCAGGAGGAAGGAAAGGAGGGAGATGGAGGAGAGTGAGACGCAAAACATCAGGAGACCGTCTGTCAAAATGGTCTACAAAGGCCACCGTAACTCCAGAACCATGGTAAATGTCATGCTGAAGATTTCAAAGGAGAGGCTGCTCGTTTTAGAAATACATAAGATTTAGGTTAAAGATGGGTTAATCTGCAACTCCAAGCATCACCAGCAGTTTTTCTTTCAACTCGTTTTGTCCTTCAGTCTAAGATTCAATCATTTGGATTGACATAAACACAAAATATAGAACTAGTGACAAGCGAAAGTGAATCTACTGTCTCAATTGTGAGCTTCTCCCTGAAAGTCTCCTTTTCCAGCCGTAGCCACTCTCGACGTTGTTACACTCCGTAATCAGCGTGAAGCTCCACCAGTCGCTGCTGAGTCGGCATCACCATAGGAAAAACGAGTGTGAATGTCAGTGTATCACTTTACGTTTTGGTTCACACCAAATACGTCAGTATGAGGTTTAAAGTTTTATTAAAGAGTTTAAAACAACTGGAGAAAGTGAGCTGGACTCTATCAAAAAGTTCCTCACAAAGCTTGTAAATTATAACAGAAACTTTATTCAAATAACATCAATGAAATAATGAGAATATCAAGTAGGAAGAGGCACCGATTCCCAACAGTGATCAGTGACAGGTTACCAGGTTTGAATCCTGTTCAGACGTGCAGATGAACTGTTGGCTGTTGTTTTGCGTTGCACTGTGCGATCAGATCAGCTTCCTTTTGTTTTACAGTCTCAGTTTAGAACCCAGTTCAAGTTCACACATTGATGTTGGAGCTGATCTTCAATTATTCCTTATTTTCGGCCCAGATAAAGGAGTCGTGTTTCTGGGGCAACAACTTTGTGATGAGCGGCTCGGACTGCGGCCACATCTTCATCTGGGACCGACACACCGCCGAGCACCTCATGCTGCTGGAGGCGGACAACCACGTGGTCAACTGCCTGCAGCCGCACCCCTACGACCCCAGTGAGTCCCGCCCGGCGCCGGCGCCGCGCCGCCGACCTCAGGCCTGACCATCTCGCTGCAGGCTAACGCTGTGCTCCTCTCCTGCAGTTTTGGCTTCATCAGGGATCGACTACGACATCAAGATCTGGTCACCACTGGAACAGTCGCCGTCGTTCAACAGAGTCCTCGCTGATGAGGTAGAGAGGAATCCTCGCCATGTCGATCAGTAACTTTATACACGAGTCGGCGGGAAACGTACGGTTAAGTCATGTGACAAACAGGAACAGTTCCACAAATCATCTACATCATCAATCCAATCCAATCCAATCCAATGTATTTATAAAGCACTATTAAAAACAACTCAGTTGACCAAAGTGCTGTACAACAATATAAAAATACAATTATAAATACAACAATACAGTGGCAGCACAGAATACACTCTGAGCAGTAAAAGTCAACTTCAACACTGGTAAAAAGCCAAAGAGAACATGCGTGTTTTAAGATGTGATTTAAAAACATGAAGGGAGTCAGCCTGTCTAATGAACAGAGGAAGCTCATTCCACAGTTTGGGACCAACCACAGAAAACGCTCGGTCTCCTCTGAGTTCGCGATGCGTCTGGGGGACCGAAAGCAACGCTTGATCAGCTGACCTGAGTGAACGTGCTGGGGAGTACGACACAAGCAGGTCGGACAGGTAACGAGGGGCAAGGTCATTAAGACATTTAAAAACAAATAACAGAATTTTAAAATCAATTCTAAATTGCACTGGGAGCCAGTGCAGAGAAGAGAGGACGGGTGAAATATGATCATATTTTTGTGAGCCAGTCAAGAGGCGCGCTGCAGCGTTCTGAACCAGCTGCAGACGGGTCAGTAAGGACTGACTGATGCCGGTGTACAGGGCGTTGCAATAGTCCAGCCGGGTCGTGACAAAAGCATGAATCAGTATTTCAAAATGATGTTTTGAAAGTGAGGATTTTATCTTTGCGAGTTGCCTCGCGTGGAAAAAACTCGCCTTCACCACAGCACTGATCTGTTTGTCAAATTTAAAATGTTGATCCATCTTTACTCCCAGATTAGAAACAGTTGGTTTGACAAACTGTGTCAGCGATCCTAGGTTCACCGGGGCGGCAGTACCAGAAGTGCTCGGCCCCACTAGGAGGACTTCAGTCTTTCTGTCATTAAAATGTAAAAAGTTAGCAGACATCCAGGATTTGATTGCTTCAATACACTCCAAAAGTTGAGTGGCACTGAAAGCATTCTCACGCTTCAGGGGCACATAGATTTGGCTGTCATCAGCATACAAGTGAAATGACACCCCAAATCTACGGAGAACAGATCCTAGCGGGAGCAGGTACAGTGAAAACAGGAGAGGACCAAGCATGGACCCTTGCGGTACTCCATACGACAGGGGGGCTGTGGAGGAAACACAATCCCCAACTTTAACACAGAAACTCCTCCCTGTTAATCATCAACTTTGAATAACTTCATTAAAATAAAATTTTATTTAATTTTTTACTGAATTTGACATAGGTTTAATGAAGATGAATTACAATAAAAGAATCTGCTTAAAATCCATTAATGGAGCTTATGGAAGTAAAATAAGGTAAAAGCCACAAATGTGGTAACGATGAAGAAATCCAGCTACAAACTACTCAACTGTTCCTGAAGACTGTGAGAAACTCATGATCCTTCACTTTTAGAACGCCTGGTTTAGACTGTTGCTCGGTATTTACTGAAGCAGGAGTGTGTTATTCATTTCTCTGAGTGTTCCAGGTTAAAACCCGGGACTGCTGTAGATATCGGAGCTTTGATTGAACTCTTAGTATTATATTAACATCTCTAAGTTAAAAGTTTACGCTCCAAGGATTTAATGAGCTTTGGCTCAAGGCTCATCAAATCCTCCTTGTATTTCTGTATTTCTCTCCATGTTTTTATCAGAACTTCAACATCATATTTGAAGAAGTATTTAAATGCCCATGTCTTGTTTAAAAGAGCCTACACATTATATAAATCCTGGTTGTTGTTTTTTTTTTTTTTTATTTCCTCGTGAAGCCAAATTTAGCTTTGCCAGTGGATTTGGTTCAGATGATAGAAGTTACGCCTGCAGCAGAGAAACAACCTCAAGACTGTTTGTAGCTCACAGACTGAACACCGCAACATCCAAAACAATCCAAACTGGAAACAGAAAAGAAAAGGTTTTTTTTCTTCTTTTTTTTTCTCTCCAATCTGTTTGTTGGTATTTTCACAACCATAAACAAAAAAGGTATGTACAAGAAACAATGACGACAGAACCCACGGAGGAAGAAATGGGGAAAGGAAAAGGAGAGAAAATAAGAAACAACCTAAAAAGTAGAACTGCATTAGAGACTAAACAGAAAAAAAACAATACAGTCGATCAGTTACTCACAGATCATGTCATTAAAAAAACTCAAATATGCTGTCAGTCACTCAGGGATCTCTTGGAAGTCTACAACATGAACATATTTAATGAATAAGTTTCATAATTCATTCTCAGAGAGTCCACTTTAACAAAGTGAATCGTCGAGCCAGAAGAGTAACAAAAGCTCTGAAGGTTTTCTGGGAGGAGCTGATGGAGTCGAGCCAAATAGCGATGCCATAACATTTGGTTCAATAAGTTTCCTAACTATCCTGCTAATGAAGCGACAAATATCCTCCCAGTTAGACTAAGGTAATCTTTTTTTTTGGACTTTTGGAGAAACTCACTCTGAAAGATTTCCAATAGGACTCAAACTGCTGCTCCTGGACCCCCAGCAGCTCCATCGGTGTATAAAGTCTACATGAATCCTTCAGTACTGCTGGTGGAGCCCCTCATAATAAATATACGACTTCTTGTTGAATAGAATTTTCATTATTCAAGAATTTGAGATGAAATTTGTCAAAATAAGAGCCTTCTATTATTTATTTTTTTAACCGAGAGAATTTTTGATGAAAGTCTCATATGGCCTCGGTCCTATTCAGAATAAAAGGGGATTTGCTTTCCCAAAGTGGCGTCAGTCTTATCGGCGTTCACCTCGGTGGAATAAAGTCGGGCTGCCGGATCTCAGACTAAAGATGGACAGCCGTAGCGACACCTTTAATCGTGGTCTGATGAAAACGGCGAGCAAACGATAGAACACGATGCAACAGAAGAGCTGCGCCGCCGCAGTTGTCAGATCCCCAAGTGGAGTAAAATCTTCTCAATCCGTGTGTTTAGTATTCAGAGCCTCTGTCTGACGGGTTTTTTTTTTTTTAATCTTCCTTCTCTACAGGTAATAACTCGTAATGAGCTCATGCTGGAGGAAACCAGAAACACAATCACAGTCCCCGCCTCGTTCATGCTCCGCATGCTGGCGTCCCTCAATCACATCAGATCAGGTGAGCGCCGACTCCCCGCGCGCCGCGCCTGACGCGATTCCTCCTCCTCTGACTCCTCGCTCTCTCTCCTCGACAGATCGACTGGAGGGCGATCGCTCTGAAGGCTCAGGCCAGGAGAACGAGGACGAGCAGTAGCCCGCCGGTATTTTATGTTGAAGATAACACCATTTCTTTTTGCTGTATAGCACTTGAAAAATATCTTGAGATTTGTACAAGTTTAGTGTAGAATACTTCCTTTTGAAAACTAGTGTAATTTTTAGCCCCCTGTGTTTTTTTTAAGACGACTTTCTTACCGATGTTTCTGTATGGAGATGAACTACGTTTTGTGTGAATGCAAAAGGCAGTGACGTCAGTTAAAAAAAAAAAGAAAAAAAAAGAAGATATAAATATATATATTATGAGTATATATATATATTAAGAGAATCGTGGCGGCTGGTGTGAAAGGATGTTCAGTGCAATATTGTTTTGTTCCAGAGAGGGTGAGCTTTGAACAGTGTTAACGTTTGACATGTTTGAATTTGTAGCACAACACTAAGAGATGTTGATGTGCTGCCGCGGCAGTTACGCATGTGAATACAGACTTTTGAGTCGAAACACGGAGGCTTTAATTCTGTTGTTGAAGTAAAAAGAAATGGAAAAACAAAGTGTGGCCGCTTCTTCTTCTTCTTCTTCTTCTTCTTCTCGAGCAGCGGTTGTTAGTGGCGTGTGTGAATGTGACTGATGGTTGAACATGTTGGTATAAAGGATGTTGCACGAGTCTGCTGGGGGGGGGTTCCTCACCTTAAGTGCTCAAATTGGCTCCTGATGCAAGTTTTCAATCAGATTAGAGGAGAAAGAAAATCAGAGAATTCAAATTGTTAAACAAAATGACTCCTGCAGCTTCTTTTTTTTACAAATTTGCCTATAAGGATATAAATAAGATATTTATCATTATCGCAATATACATGTAAATGTCATGTATTGTTTCCATCGTTCATGATCTGCACATTCGCAGACAGAATGTTAAATATGAAAGAAAAGTGCGATCCATTTATAGAAATTGTGCAAATGACTATAAACTTCAATTATCAGCCCAAATGATTTCCTACCTGGCAGCCACAGTGCAGCAGCAGCAGAAAAGAACAAACTGAAACAAGTGATCGGCCAGACAAAAACTGCTCAGGCACAGCTGCTGTAAATTTGTGGCAAGAGAAAGAGCACTGTTATCTGGAAGAGCAAAGACATTAAGTTGTAATTATTGCATCTTCACCTGTGGAAATGAAGAAAACGGGTCAGAAATCTGACCTGAACTGGCAAAGAAAGTCTGAGCCTCAGGGGACAATACTGCTGATAGAGTAGAGTTTCTGAAATGTACTCTAATGCAAGTATAAAAATGAGTATTCGTCTTTATAGATGTAACATGAAATCAGACATGGATGATAGTTTATATGTAAAAAAAAAACAAAAAACTTTAATAGAATCTTATTACAAAACTTTACCAAATATTTGTATTAATACTCGACTATATAGTGAAAATCAAAAGGTTACATACATTTTTCTTACAAATTGTACCTGCTGGAACATAATCTGATAAAAAAAAAAAAAAAAACGAGGTAAGACTGAAGCGGCTCTACTTCAACAACGTTCTTCACAGAGACACTTTAAGAAAAGAACCAGGGAGCTGTTCTCCTCGGACTCCAGCGCGGCGGCTCTTCCTGCGACTCTTCCAACCTGCACTTGATCGAGTTCGCGGGCCGATTCCCTCCACCCCTGTTTCGGTGGCAACGGAATTACTGCGAACGTAAACTAAGTTACCGTGGACGGTATGCACCAGTCTGACGTCCAGCCGGAGGACACGTCGGATTTAAGTGCAACAAACTGTTTGTCCACAGTTAGATAACCCGGGAATGAAGCTTCAGCGTGCAAGTACCTTCAGAGTCCAACTGTACGGTTAAGATCGGGGCTGAGCAGGACAGAAATCAATGGTTTTCTTTACATTTCCGTTGTTTAACTGATGATTGTGCTTTGTTGTTGACGAGTGTTTCTTAGGTGTCACACACGTACGTTAATTTCCCCCAAAACACAATCATTTGAGTCGGGGTGAAAGCATCGGTGTTGGTGTGAACAAAGAAGAAGCCAAGTGGGACTTTAAGGTTAGAGGTTAAAAAAAACAACTTGTAAGACTCTTTTGTTTGGATGAAAATCTCCGTACGTTTCCACAGATGTTTACCCTTTCCCTGACTGATTAGACTTCTTCTCAACTCAAAACCTGAATTAAATATTTAGAAGTAACTTGTCGATTTCGATCCATCGGGGGGGGGGTGGAGCGGGATTCCGTATTGAAGTGCGTCTCCAAAGAAGAAAACAAAAAACAGCTGTGTTGTTCTCCAAGTGTAAACAGAGTGAAGCTTCTCATCAGAGCTGCGGCGTTCTAGTTTGCAGCTTCAATTTCAAGCACACGCGAAGCTGCAGACGGATCCCAGCTGACTGAAGGCGAAGGCAGAGACAAGATGTCTCACGGCCAATTGATGTGGGTTTTTTAAAAGAACACGGCCAGGTCCGGTTCATAACAATACTTGTGTTGTTAATGGAGCATGAAGCCACAAGTCTGAATTAGGAATTCGGATTTGGATCCGAATCAAATGTAACTAAGAAACTTGGGAGGAATCATCACGTCTGTGATCCGTTGACCTGTGATAGTTCATGTAACTAAGTATTATTTAGAAGAAAGAAACTCCTGTCGGTTCCTTCCATACTGCCCAGCCCCGAAGAGTTAAATAATGGAACCATAATAATATATAGATGGAGACAAAAATAATACGACAATCATACCGTTAAGGTTACAGTAGTTAAGGCTTCCTATTGGTTACACGAGTCTAATACGCTGATGCTGAGTGATGACTTCAAGTATGGAGGAGCCGGGGGGGGGCGACAGACCTGCCCTGCCCCGGCTGAGCCTCGGGGAGAAAGAGGTGGAGCCTTCACAAACTGAGCGGGGAGTCCAACCGGTCCCCTTCCTCCTCCTCTTCCTCCCGCTGCCGCTCTTCTTCATCCCGGTCATCTTTCACGATGCCTTCATCGATGCTCTCCAGTCTCAGTCTCTGACCGTCCAGGTATCTGGGCCTGGGCGCCGCCCTGGTGGTGAAGAGTCCGCCGGGCAGGGACAGACCCTCCCCGAACAGCGCCAGCTTGGCGTCGCTTTCTATCGCCTTCGCCAAGCTGGAGGCGAACGTGTCCAGAGATTTGTGCACGTCGGCGTGGACCTGCACCGCGGACACGCTCTCCGCTGGGAAGACAGACAGACGGCGAGTCACTCAGGATGACGAGGCAAAACGTTTCATGGAGTGTGTGTGGGGGCGATAAATGACCGATCACTTAGCCTGCGTGTGAAATGATTATTTCAGGTATATGTATCTGGAAAACGTTAAAAGGAGAGATTTGTGTGAAGGACGGGTACCTTTGGTTTGATCCAGCTGGTCTTCGAAGGTCACCGAGCTCCGCCTCTTCCCGGGTGGATTCCCGGCGTGCTGCAGGAGCGACGAGCCGTCACTGGAGAAGTTATCCAGCAGCATCACGTCTGTGCCTATTGCGAAGAGCACAACACGTTATTATTATTTCACATTGACACAACGTTTTTGTCCTTTGTGAGACGATGCATGCGTGTAGGTTTATTTCACTGCTCTCTAAAGCTTCCACCATGATGCCTCGAAACTGCCGACGACACCAAGACATGGCAGAACGTCTGCCATGGAATCATCATAGAACAAAAAGCCAGCTTCAAACCGCCGCCAGACAGACAATGAGCTGGATGACGAGGCATGACGTTACTTGCCCTCCCGGCCCTTGGACCGTGTTAAAAACATGAGCTGGGAAACAGGAATGTGAGGCTTACCGGAACAAGGCTGCAGGAGCCTGATGCAACAGGGTCAGACTGTTAAACCTCCTGATTATAGTCGTCTCACAGTTAAGTTATGTTGAGTTTAAAATTTTATTACACAAACAGATGCAAAATGCATGATTTACTTTAAATAAAAAATGTATTAGGAAATATTTTTGCGGTTAAAAATTAAGCAGTCAAGCAGATAAACCAACTTGTCCAGTCTCTCGTCTGTCCCCTGTAACTTTTAACCATTTCTGTCATGAGACTAGACAAATGTCTATTTCTAGTTAGCACCGTGACTCACTACTGCCATCTAATGCACACAGATGACATTACTTGCGTTTTAAATACTGCACCTATAAAAGGAAGAGAAATTCTGACAGCAGATTTGTGATTAGAATTAAAGGTCCGTTAACAGAAACGGCGCCGACTTGTTTTCAACCGGTGTGTAACACTTACAGGAGTCCTGAGTGAAACTGAAGCCGGTATCTCCTGTGCTGCTGCCCGGAGCCAGCAGGTGTCCTCCTCCAGCCAGCATGGCCGTCAGGTGTGGCGACATACCCAAGTCTAAAAAATACAATCAAACAATATTCACACGTAACTTCTACTGCAGTGAAGATGACATACAACTCTACTTATTGAAGGAACGAAGTGACAATGACCAAAGTACAACTTTGTTTTTAGAGACATTACAGTCTAAATGGCCTTCAAAGTTCTGCTCAGGTCCTCAGACGAAAGCATAAAAATCACACCGGATGGCTTTTCTTCGATCTGCGTAATGCCTGAATAAGTAATCCATTAAGAGACATTGTTCGTTCTGAATGAAAGATTATTGAGCTACAAAGTTGACCCGGTTTTACCTTTAGATCTGCTATTCTCACTCTACAACTTTCTGACAGAAGGATTAACTAAAGACTCAGATCGGACGTCCCACCTGTGATTCTGTTGGAGATGCTGAAGAGCCGCGACGTCCTCTGCCGCGTGGCGAAGGACTCGCGGTAGTAGCGGTCTCCGAAGCACATCCCCAGCAGCTCCTTCCGCACCGTTTTGTTCCACAGGCCGTAGATGAGCGGGTGGCACACGGCGCTGCAGAAAGTCAGCCACGCCACCAGCGTCTCCAGGCCCGGGGACACGCTGCCCAGCCCCCGCAGGGCCTCGGTGCACACCACGCCCACGTACGGCCCCCAGGTGACCAGGAAGGTCCCGATCACCACCAGGATGGTGACGAAGGCTTTGCACTGACTCCCGGCGTACACCAGGCTGCGCCGGCTCCCGTTGGAGGAGGTGGAGGTGCTCGAGTTCTTGCGCCCGTTCCTCTGCGCTCCCCCCGCCGACTCGTCCTGCGCCACCACCACCGTCCCGCAGTGGACCTTGCGGGCTTTCATGCGGGCGACGCGGAAGATGAAGCCGTAGCAGGCCAGCATGACGAGGAAGGGCGGGGCGATGCACCAGGCCACCCAGAAGGCGGTGTAGCCGGGCTCCCGGTGCCACGAGGCCACGCACGTCCACTTGAAGCAGTCGAACTCGAAGGAGGACCAGCCGAACAGCGGAGGCAGGCAGCCCACCAGCGAGTGCAGCCACACGTAGGCGATGGCCACCACCGCTCGGTTCCCCGTGATCTTCATGGGGTAGATCATCGGGTAAAGCACCGCGTAGTACCTGCAGGGAGCAGACAGCCAACGATGACTCACTCCAGTTAACCACAGTTTGTGACACGTTACTAAATATGTGAACTTGATTCGTTATTACTCTCTTTCTTTTTCTCCCACAAACGTAATGAAGCTACTTTACTAGTTAGAGCAAATAAAGTGTAACAACCAATACTGGCCAATACTGTAATAAAACAGTAAAAGATGTTTTACAAACTATAATTGAGAGCATCAAAATGACTATATCTGACACATTAGCTATTTTTTCATAACCAAATTGCCTAAAACTTGCAATAAAAACGCAGCTCTTTTTATGTATTATTACATTATTGGCTGAAGTTCTTATTTTTATGATATTTATGGCACTAATGGATCAAATATCTTATGATAATACTTCTCGGTTTTATTCCATTTTAAACAGTATTTGGTTGTTACACACCGGTTACTTTGAAATGTAACTGCAGCTTTAGGTTTCATTCACATTACGTCTCATCAGTCAGTGGGAGGAAGATGCTCTATAATCTTGATGCTGTGGGTTCTTCAAAAAAAAAAAAAAACTCACGCGTGTCAACAACAGGAAGAGACTGCCAAAGTAGTGCTACTGCCAAAAGTAGAGGCGTTATAAGAAAGTATCACTAAACAATGTGAGTCACGATACTAGCAGAGTCAGAGACATTTTAAGAGATCAGCGAAAGCTTTTATTTATAAGTCCAGCAGACCTGATGACCGAGCGATTAGACATCTGAGATCGTAACGTACAGATATCAGTGAGGCGACACACTCAAATGTCTCGTCGTCACATGTTGAGCATGGACAATATACCAGCATACATCACAGGAGCCTGACTGAACTGCAACAAATCCTCTTTTCATGCTCTGCAAGTTAACATATTTTGCCAATCAGATGGAGCCTCATGTAGAAGATGGAGGAGTCGGAGGCCACAATGTGTGCGGAGAGAGCTCAGGGAGCCTCTACACCCTTTTAACACCAACTTGTCAAGTGAAAGCAGTAAACTGGCACTGCGTTTTGGCAGTTCTTTTACACAACAATGGTATTTTTAGTCCCAGAAAATGATTTCTACTCCTCGATCGCAATCTGAACGCTGGACATATCTACATAGATTCCAAAAAGTACAAACAAAAAAAAAATAAATATCAATAAAAAGTGACCAAAAAAACCCCCATCAAATCTGAAAGTTCAAAGACATTAACATCATCCCCCTAACTGTATTCCTCTCTCATCATATCGTTATCGCAATACTTCTAGAGCATTATTGCATATTTACCTGATCATCATGCGGCTCTAGTTTTCAGGACATTTAACATCGTTACACATCGTTGCTCTAAACTGTTTCCTGATTGTTCGGGACAAAACACAAAACCAACCTTCATTTTTGCAGATTTCATTTACAGTGATGTCGGTTATTGATCCTGTCCTGCAGCTTTACTTATTTTATTTATTTGTTTGTTTTCAACTGTCCAAAAGCATCATGATCTGGACAAATATGTGGTTTCTAAAAAAACTCCCAAACACTTCAACCATCAGGACTTGATAGGCTAAAAAAATATAAAAAAATTCACTCCTTTAAACAAAAAACGAACAACTTCCGACATGAGACACGGTTCAGTTTTGTCTTTATATGAACTTTCCCTCAATAAAACACCTTTTAAAGTGGAAAAATCTCATTAGGATTAAGAAAACAAAGCAATACCAGAGCTTGGGGTATTTGTCGTTGACAAGTTCTAAGTATAGAGGCTGAAACGTCTGCGACATCAAAGATAAACACAAAAGTGAAAACAGGGCGTGGCGGGCTGGTAATCTTTGGCGGCGCAGGCACTTTTGTTTTCACAGCTCTTATTTGTGACAACGGAAATAAAGGAGGGAAGGGGGGGGGGGGGGGGGGGGGGAGAGGATAATCCGAGCCGTGCGGATGAATGGAGCATATTCATGCCGTCGGGCACTGAAAGTTACTCGCCGTGTAAGCCAGACTAATGCCCGCCACTTGAGCGGGGGAAAGTCTCCAGGAAAAGCGCGGCCCGAGTGTGTGTGTGTGGTTAACCAAGCCGATTTAAATGGGTCACATTCTGACCTCAAAAAGAGAAACACGCCGGGAAGCCCAGGACACCGTCCGGCGTGCAGGTGTTCCTTCTCTGTCAAAACCAGGACCGCAGTGTGGCGCGGTGGTGAACGCTCTCACTGTGAGCGCAGCCCCGGTTCGAGCCCGTGTTCCCGAGACCCAGCGTGCAGTCTGCATGTTCCGCCCTGGTAAAGCTTCGCTTCGGGAACCGTTTCCACCCTCAGCCCGACGGAAACTACGTTTTGCAGTTCGCCCCTGTGAAGCGTGCCGTGGGAAAGCGTCTTCCCACTCGCCGGCAAGCTGTGCTGACTATCATGGGAAGCGGCCGTCAGCCGCCGTTTACACCTCAAACAACTACGTTTCAGGAAAAGAACACAAAAATAGGGGGAAAGCATGCCACACCGAGGAAGCATACAATGTAGGAGAAATATAAACCGCTGTCCAATAGTTTTGATGGACGTATCCAGAGAAATTGTCTCCACAGACCGTCACTGACCTGTCGATGGCGATGGCGCCGAGCGTGAGCATGCTGGCCGAGCTGACGAGCAGGTAGAGGAGGGCGGTGAAGTTGCACCACACCACGCCGAACACCCACTCCCGCTTGGCCGAGCTCACGGCGACGAAGGGCAGCACGACCACCGACAGCAGCAGGTTGGACAGAGTCAGGCTGAACACAAACTTGTTGCTGGGGGTGAGCAGGTAGGGCCGGCGGTACAGCGTGGCCACGATCAGCAGGTTCCCCATGCAGGCCAGGAGAGTGATGGTCACGATGGAGACGACCTCCAGCACCGCCGGACCCTCGCCATTCGCCACCGCGCTGCAGTTCCTGCTGATGTTCATGGTGAGAGACGGAGCCACCGCGCGGGCGAAGCAATGTCGGGGGAAAGCTGAGGGGGAAGCTGCAAGAAAATAACAAATTCATTATTTTAAAAAAAACAAAAACAGTTTTGAGCTTATTTCATCTCTTTACCTGCAGGCGTAGGAACGTATCAGTGAAACCAGTCTGTCCAACATGAAATCCTAAAGACATGCGAGGACCGATGTTGAACTTGGGCGCAACGTTTATGAAGTAAAGTTTCACTTCTTCCACAAAGATCAAGAGAATCCCTCCAAATTATTCACATTCTAGAAACGGGCAGAAAATAAATGACTTAAGTCAATGATAAAATAGTTGTTTTACGAGTTTTCAGAACTTTTGATGTGAATTAATGAACTCTAGGCTGCGAGATGGCTTCCTTTCAAATTCTGGTGAGTCAGGATGGTTTATAATTATTTAAGATCGTTTTCTATGAAGCTGGAGGAGATTATTTGGTAGATCTGAATTAGGACAAACGGAGAGTTTAAGTGAGTGTCGGTTTCATTTGTAAAAATGAAAAATAAGATTATGCTTTCATATTATGAGCCAAAGTGGTAACTTGTAGTTGGACAAAAAGCAGAGAGCCTAGAATAAAACCTTGAGGTACACCGCAAGACATTGACAATGAAGAAATGGTTTTCTGAGCTTAAGCGTCTTTATTCTTGATTCGCGTGTGTCTCATTTCCTAATTCAATAATAATCAGGTTGTTAAAAAAAAAAAATCATTAACGTTTTCTAGAGAGTGACATGCAACGTATGGTGTATTATTTTACAGAAAATGACAGTCAAAACCAAAAATATTCACATTAAAAATGTTACGTGATCCTTGAAATTGTTAGTTTTGATATGATCATCAACAAATTAGTTGACTTTTATAAAATTGAAGTTCTACGTTTACTTAAATAAAAAGGAGGTGAAAACTGGATTTTATTGGTTTTACACTCTTTTGAACACAAACGTTACAAATTCAAAGCATCAGAAGGTGAAATCCTTGTTGATTAAAAGGTTCAGTTTTAAGATTGTTTTGTCTAATTGTTGAGGTGATTGTTTGTAGTGTTTCTTTTTGTCTATTTGAAATAGGAAATGTAAGGATTGTTTGCACATGTGGTGTCTTAAGTTCTGAAGGTAAACAAATGTTCGAACATTTCAAATGTTCGAACATTTGAAATGTTCAATAATGATCACGGAGGATAACAACATGCACATTTATGAAGCTGGTAAAATGAAGTTTTAGTTCACAACATTTTCAAAAGGGATTATTAACATGGTGGTGTTTGGGGGTCGGAGCTCATTATAATAACTTTGGATTTTTAATTACTGAGCTAGAAAGGTTTGTGACTTGTCATAATGACCAACTCAGGAATTAAGACTTCGTATTTATGTTGTGTTTGTTTAAGGTATTTCAAAATCTTGATCGTTTAGTGGCAAGTCAGTTTGCCTTACCTTTCCCATCCGGTACATCAGTAATAGGAGGGGGCTTGAGATTGAACCCTGAGGTACACCACTTTTACCAAGATAAACTATAGAGCCAAAACCTACAACGGTGAATGCAGGACATTCAGATAAAATGAAAGTTATTAGGGACATTATCATTTTAAAAATCAATAGATCAAATGAATTATTAGTAGTTAATCCTTTACTTTTCAAAATGGTAAAGATTCTTTCATAAAGTGCAACTTAAATACATTTTATTAAGGAGGACTAAAAAAATGTTGTTTAATTGTTCACAACAACATTCAAAACATGTATTTAACTATTTATTCCTCGTCAGACAAATACAGGTAAACTATTAGCCTTCACAGGGTTTAGGCTGCTTCCATGAGAAGGATGTGTAACCTTGTTTTTTATGCTGTTAAACTAATTAAAAAAGCAACAAGAGGAAAACTGCTAAAAGGTTCTCCTGCTTGTTTGCGTCCCAGCCTGTCGGTCAGCGTCAGCTTGGCAGAAAGTGGAGGGGAGAGTCGGAGTTCTGGAGGAAAACACGGAGTTTGGAGAAGTTTTGGCTGCTGACATGTTTTGGTTCTCGTGGCTAGCGAGTTAGCTCCAGACGTCCCCCGTCACTGGGCTCCAACTTTCTCCCATTGTCCCCCCCTCCAAACCTCGGCTTTTCTTTCTACCTGCTCTGGCTCGGCGCTGAGGCTCCACACGGCTCCTCCCCGCGGCGACAAAACCTCCATCTTCCCCGGTCGTTTCACCCGCTGCTACCCCGGAGGAGGGAGTCCGACAGGCGGCCGAGAGCCGGCCGACATTTGTTCAAAGTCTGCAGAGCGTTTGTCCGTCTTCAGGAGAGAATCACAGACGGCCAGCTGCGGCTGCAATGGCGTCCTCCTCCTCCTCCTCCTCTTCCTCCCACCAGCCTCCTCCTGTGTGTGGGTGGTCGTCGGGCGGTGGATCTGCCCCGTTTTCACATTTCGATCCCCGCATCGAACGTTACTGCACCCCGCGGAGCTTGGTTTTTTTTTTTTCTTCTTCCAATAAATGTAAACAAAACATCTTCACGCTCTCGCGGGCCGAAAAGCTTTTAAAAGTTCTTATTTCTTCAACTCGGGTCGAAACCTGACATGTTGGGCGTCTGTATTCGTGTTTATTCCACTAAAATGATGTGTGTGTGTTTCTTTGATGACAGGGTGTTTTTGTTTATGAATGAAAATACTACGCAGCGTCGTTTTGATGCGGCCGGACCACACACGTGGATCATACCTCCCGCATAAATACGTCACAGCCCCTCGCCCAATCAGATCCCCCTTACGTCACCACCAACGTAGGCATGGTGGCTCGCTTTAAAAACAACTTTTGAAATTCTAAATATGATTTAATGTTATAATAAGTAGACATAAATCTGTTTTCCTGTGTTCGAGAAAACGCATTTCTACTTTTAAAATGTTTACTTGTAACATACAAACGTCCCTAAATGTAATAACACTTTTTATTAGAGCTCTGCTTTCTAAATGTCTCAAACATGGGAATTGGAGAAAGAGCGTGTCTTACCATGCAGCCTCACGTTCATAAAACTAAATCTGAAGAGCATCTTAAAAGTTACATTTCACATTTCTGGGTGTTTTTCAATCCTCGGAGGATGAGCATTCTTTTTCAGGTATGAGTCCGTATTGAGCTCCTCTTCTTTTGTTGAGTTCATCTAAGATGTTTCAATAGAAAATAGCTGTTGAGATCCACATGCAATAAAAGTTTTACTCTTAACTCATATCTGGACTGTCTTTATATAGTCTATGTTATGGTTTGCAAAGCATATTTCAAGATTTTAATTAATCTCCATCAAATTCTGTAATAAAATCAGTCTTTTAATGAAGGTATTAATAGATTGACTCTCCATTTATTTTCTTTTAATCTCAGAATCTAACGGGGGGAAAAACAAAAATCACATTTCTCTCTGACATCCTCTTGAATTTTCTAGTTTAAAATAGAATATCAATTAATGACTGAAGGTCATTTAAATATTTTCCTTTTAGACTGCTTTTCATTCATCCATAACAAATTGACTTCAAATTCAGTGAATTTGAAATATAACTCTCAGCTCCTCACTTTGTAAAAGTAAAACATTTTTCCCTCCCAAATCTTAATGATTACATACAGGTTACATTCAGTGCGCACACAAACATTCCCACACACATTCCTCCAGGCAGTTTAGAGTCACAAAAACCACCTCAAGCACATCTTTGTGGACTTCGGGAGTAAACTGGATCACCAGGAGAAAATCCACATGTGCAGAAGCTCTTGCAAGTCGTGTTTCCAGATGGAATTGACATTATAGGAGCATTTTTTTGCAGAATGAGAATGTGCATCCATACTTCCACCAATCGGATTCAACGTTAAAACAGATTATTGGTGCAGAGGAGACAAGACAAAGCTGCACACACATTCATATTAGGTGCTGGATTTGTAAACACATTCAGGTGCAGGATGGGACAAAGATGCTCCCTCAACAGCTTTGCAGGATGAGAAAAGGAATTTCCTGTGAAAATATACCAGAATAAGAACTTTTTGATAAATGAAGTTTCCCCAAAGACACTTAATAAAACATTTATTTTGCATTTTATAGGGTCTCACACATGACAACATTAAGTCACACAATGAATAGTTGTCTTCGTTTACTCTTCAGCATCACAACAGAACAGGAATTACATGTGACCAATGCATGTGCAATTTAAACCTTGAACATGGAATTAGTGTTTTGGTGTTATGAAAGTGCCACATTGACACTGAGAGGACGCCTCGGCGGTCTGCAAGTTGAACGCAGATAGTTAACCTGTTATACGTAGAACTCATACATGCGTCCAGCATTTCTAATCACAGTAAGTGTTGAAGGTAATCAGACCAGAAACAGCAGATTGCTGATCGCAAGTTAAACAACAGCTCACTCAGAGCGAATTAAACCATGTAAACAGTAACTTTAGGGGAATACGTGTCATGTTGTGTGTTGTGTGACGTTTCAGTGGCGATGACACAGGGACAAATCTAGACGACCTGCAGTTAAAACTTCATCATGGGGATCTGTGGTGTGTAGTCGGTCAGAAGAGAAACCGCCAAACCCTGAAAGAGAAGACAGTGATAACAGCTCAGACTGGCGGCCAAAGATGTTTCCAACGGGACTCTGGATCAACACCGCACGTGAAAATTGAAAGCCTGTCGGCAGACGACCCACCATGATGGTCCACTTTCTGTTCTCAGCTTCGGGGAAGACGAGGGAGCGGGAGGAGTAGAAGACCTGGTCGTCCACCTCCTCTTGTTTCCGTGGGAGGCAGTGCAGGAAGGTCCAGTCTGGTTTGGCCACACTGCCCGTCTGTAAACAAGAGTTTCAACGACTTTCAACAAAGTGTGGTGGCACTGTACTTTTGCTGCAAGGGGCAGTAGCAGGCGTAAAAAAAACCCCAAAAAAACAAACAAACTGCAGTTTTTCTAATCAGTTACTGTGTTTTTGAGACATATTTGCTGATTTTAATGTCCATTCATTTATGTTCAAAACTGTTTATCACAACATGCTTAAAGAAAATGATGAAGAAATGCATCAAGATGACCTGGAACAGAATTAGTTCTACACTTTGACACACCCAAGATCCTTTGACACTTTTGTTTTGACGTCACGTCGGCCTTCCACAATGTCAAACGGGGAAAGCTGCTTGATAAGCCGCTGTCACAGGTCCTGCATCGCCATCTGGACTTTGTTCCCTCGGAGAAGCGCCGTTCTCAACATCGGCACTCCAACAGGCTGTTCTCAGTCCACTCTCACACAACCAAGTACCTTCCTGCTCGTCTCAGTGGACCTGCCACACGGAATAACCAGCAGGAGAAATGGTGAAAAAGGATCCAACAGATACTCTACTCCGTGTCGTCTCTGAGGAAAACTGGGCTCCCACAGAATCGCCTCGCCAGCGTTTAGCGGTGCAGAAAGTGTCCCGAGTTATGGAAGCACTGTGTGGTTCTCCACCTCCACCTCAGAGGAGAGGAAAGACTTGCAACGGATCATCATTTAAAATCACTGGTGCTCCTCTTTCGTCCCTGGATCAAATCCACTCTGTCCAGATAAGAAACGGGGCTGAACAGATCAGGTCCGCCCACGCAGACCCGGGCATCTTTACCGCACTTTCCTCTCTGGCTCAGAGCAATGAAGCATGGGCAGAGAGAGATTAGAAACACCCAGGGCTATAAAAGCTTGTGTGGATGTTAAAAATAAAGGCTATTAAATAATTAATATATGGCACCAATGAAAGACGGATATTACCCTGATTTTATGCAAATAGCATGAACATGAGACACTTGGCCTCCAAACACTATTAAAACGGTGTCTTTTACCTGCATTGTTATCTGGTAACCTCTGAAGTCGTTCAGCCTCTTCTTCTTCTCCTCCTCCTGCCCCATGCTGACCCAGGTGTCGGTGACCAACACGTTGCTGCCGTGGGCGGCCTCCATCGGGTCAGAGGTCAGGAGAAGCTGGGTCCCATGCTGATGCCGAATGCAGCATTACGTATTCATGAAATAATAATAGTGAATGAAATGAGCGTGGGGGCTGAAGAGAGTCTCACCTCTTGGGAAAGCCTCCGAGCCTCTTCAATAACAGTTTTCTCTGGTTCGTACCCCTGGAAGAAGAAGAATAAGATAACAGAAGTTTATAGCCTGCAAAAAACTCCAACAAAAGAAAAAACCTGAACAAATTTAATGAATCTTTGTCACATGTACAATGAAACTATTTGATCTCTGAGGGAAAATAAAGAAATAAGAGGTAAAACAAAAGATAAAAGGAAAAAGACAAATGAGAAAATGTAGCAGCAAGAAAAACTCAAAGAAAAATACTTATATACTTTTTTCCCTTTCAATCCTAAAACTCCATCCAATAAAAATTCTAGTTTGATAATAAATTATGCAGGACAAAGCCGTTTCAAAATAAAACTGCCCGATATAGCCATAGTAAAGTCTCAGTCATGGAGTATTTGTTTTCTATTTTGGTGCGAGTGGAACAACAGATCGCACAGCGACGGGTAAATATTGATAAAAATGTTAAAATGTTGGTGTCGGCTGAAGCAAACCTTTGGTGTAGCGATCCTGAGATGAACTCCCAGTTTGGCTGCAGACATCATGAATGAGTGGAGGACGTTGTTTCCGTCTCCAATCCAGGTTAGTGTCAGTCCGCTGAGGGACCCATAATGTTCCTGTGAACAACAAGTCACTGCATTCATTCTAGCTTTGACTTTGAGATAAGATATAATCTTTCATTTAAAAAACAGCATTCAATTCTTTTAATATTTTAACTTTCGTGTCCCTTTAGCCGACTGTTAAACTGACATTTGCTTCACAGTTCAGCCGCCTCTTCACCTCAACAGTCCTGTCCAGTGACCGCTTTACGGTCTGATTAGACTTTATAAAACGTGTGAATTATTTTAATACACTGATTTTATCATTAAGCAATAAGACAGGTGACTTGTTTAGGGTGTTCAACACTTTTCATGGCTGGGTTAGGAAAATTGATCCATCGATCAATCCATATTTTCCTTTTAAAGTAGATTAAGATAAAAATCTGAGATAAATGACTTTTCCTGATTTCACATCTGCACTTTATGAGTCCAGATTCACATCATTTTACGTTTGTTAGAACTGTTAAATGAAAAACGACAATAAGGGAATAATGAGGATGGAACACTTCACGAAAACTGAATTGAATAGATAATGACTGTATGTTGAAAGGGGGAAGAACCTGTAAGGTGAGGTAATCCGCCAGAATCTGGATCGGGTGGTAGAGGTCAGACAGACCGTTGATGATGGGGATGGACGCCTCTTTAGAAAGCTCCTCCAGCGTGGAGTGGCTGTAAACCCGAGCCAAGACGATGTCACAGAGTCCAGAGAGAACCCTGCAGTGGAACAAAGATCACATGAAGAAAAATTTAAAATTAAAAACATCGCTTTGCATCAGGGGTTCATCAAAGTCAACGTCGACACTGTTAACCACAAGATATTGGAGCTTTGTCGTGACGGTCGATGACTCTTCCTCCTCTTCTGCCCCACTGTCTTCTGGGGCGCCACCAGGATCCGTCCCTGTTTTCACTTTACACGCTGCCACTCGGGTCCATTATTGCCAAAAACATAATCTGTCATTTCTCCTTTACCCTGATGACGTCCAGGTCTATTTATCGGTGCTCCCAAATACTGCCTCAGCACTTGACTCGCTCCATAGCTGCCTTTCAGACGTTAAACAATGGCTGGTGCAGAATCTTCTCTATCTGAATGAGAATAAATCTGAATTTGCTGTTTTTGGCCCTGTGGATGCTCCTCAGATTCAATCCAGGGTCATGGGCCCAGCCCGCGAGGCAGTCAGGAACCTGGGAATTGTCTTTGACCATATAAATGCTGTTGTCCAAGCCAGCTTTTTTCAGCTGCGGCAGTTCGTTCCCGGATAGAGTTTAAAATTTTAATGTTTGTTTTTAAAAGCACTTCATGGCCTCGCCCCGTTATACTTATCAGAGCTTTTAACTGTACATGGCCCCAGCAGAGCTCTCCGGTCCTCCAATCAAATGGTTCTGGACGTGCCCAGGTCCAGGTACAAACAGTGGGGATGTCGTTCCTTTGCTGTTGCTGCACCTGAACTGTGGAACAGCCTTCCCCTCAGTCTACGTGTTCTCACGGACCTGTCCCTTTGTCAAGTCCAGGTTAAAGACTCGCCTCTTCAAACGGGGTTTTAACATCTCGAACTCCCTGAATTATGTCTAAGATGTAATAGTTTTTGTGTTTTTAAAATTGTTGTATCTTTCTGTGAAGCACTTTGGTTTTCCGTGGTGTCGTTGTAAAGTGCTACACAAATCAACTGTGACCGATTGATTCTGCTCTGAAAGTTGATAGAGGCTCACCTGGCCGTGTCTGTGCTGCTCTCATTCACTCCCAGGTGGATGTCCTGCGAGGTGAGGAAACACGGGTGTCCGCCCAACAAAGCAAAACCTGGAAGGATAACATCAAAACAACATCCGTTTTCATAAAAACACGTGGAAATAAACTTTGTAAAGCGAGCGAGCGAGCTCACGGACACGTAAGTGCTGAGTCGGGTAGAGCGGCGGCTGCTCTGTTTGGTCTAAAGCCTCGTGGGTGAGAGTGGCCTTTCAGCAGTTCTTTTGTGAGCACATGGGTCAAAGCTCAGCTCACATTTTGTCAGGTGTTTTTCAGAAATGCATTTGAAAAATATTTAAATAAAACCATGCAGCTTTTACTTTTTACACACCTTGAAACTTAATTTATGTTACACACTTGCATTGACCAGAGTCCCTCATTATACGCAGGACCAGAAGTAATTACTGTAATTACCAGGTAGCATTTAGATACTTGTACTTTTATGAGTATGTGATCTTACTCATACTTGAATCGAATTCACACTATGTTGTCGACTGAACTACTCTTTAAATCACAAGTCGCTTCTGCCCGCAATTCATATTCAAACCAGTTTATTCTTTTAATAGAAAAATATGTTCTTTTTGTTTACATTCAAACAAACTGACGTAATATCATTTATATTGACACGGCACCTTTACCTCTTTCCCATTGGCAAACTGACTCAACCTTGCAGGTTACATTAAATCTGGTTTGAGTCATATGAGGGAAAAATATATTGTACTTTAACTTCTCCAACCTTGAGGTTGAGGGACACAATTTGGAATCCTGGGTGCAGTAGGTAGTAGTATTAGTGGTAGAATCTAGTGTAAAAACTTAGTTTAAAAAAAACCTATCCAAGTCAATGATGCAGTTTAATATGGCTTGATGTAGAAAACCCTTGAAATAGGGAGCAGCCAAAACACATCTTTTATTTTAGTAGTTATCAGAAACCCCACTTTGATTGTAATCAGGTAAATAAAAAAAATGAAGATGCAATGCAACACGAGATTCTGTTTTCTTTTCACTTAATTATCTGTATGGATATTTGCCACAAGTATAAGAGCCACCTGTCTCTGTAGACATTCTGGTTCTGGTGCTCCTCTTCTCAAATATCATAGCAATGGACTTCCCTTGAAGAAGAGGCAGATACTGAAATAGAAAATCACGACTGGTTAGTTCCCTTGAACGACCCAACGAGAAAGCATGGCGGTGCTTCACAACATGCACTTAGATTGGTCGTAAACCTGTTTTTCATGTTTGATCCGATGTTTGAGGTCTCCCGACACCCACAGCAGCCTCCTGAGTTCATCTGAGCTGAAGTCTTTGAGGGTGAGGCAGCTGCGGCCTTTCAAAGTAAAGGAAGCAGCTCCAGTGCTGGAATAAAGAGGAATGAACAATAAGGACGAAACGCATGGCCCATCTGCACAATATCAACACCCCGGCAGCTTGTTGTGCGACTTGTTTCCAGTTGTTTCCAAAGTTATTCCAAGTTTCTTACCTAAACTTCCGCACCCAGTTGTTCTGTTTCAAGCATTTCAGAACGTTGGAGGATAACAGCCTCGAACACATTGTGGCTCGAAGGAACTCCAAGATGAGTGCGGGATTATTTCATCAGACAGAAACAGCTGTCACTCAGTCTATGGAGTTCTGTAAACGTGTGCAAACCAGCGTGGCTCCGCAGCAGCGGAAAAGAGGCGTGGCTTCTTCTGCAGCGGCAGCCAGCGTTTTTATTTTTTTATTTTTAAATGACTTACAACTTTATTAGTGTCTGCACACATTCACTCCAGTTTCATTTAAGTGCTTTGTAAATCACTAAAGACGATTCCTAAAAATAAATATATTTATAAATAATTTGCGTCATTAAGTCATTAAAATACCAATTCATTTTATTTTAAAAAACAAAAACATACAAAAAAACCAAAGTGTAGTGGAGGACTGAATGTGCCAAAATCAAATAAATAAATAAATAAGTACACCATTAAACAATGAAGTAAATGTGTCATTAAATGTGTCATTAATTAATTAAACTAACAATAATTTTATGTAAAAAAACAAATATAATTATTTCACAATCTAATTAATTATTTCATGGTCCGGTGTTGCACTGCTTCATGAATAATGTTTTTTCCGTCAAACTCACAAATCAAAGTCAGTGAGTGGATCCTTACACCTGATTGGTTCCCCTGCACATCAAGTCAGAACAGATCAATCTCAGATGGAGGATCGACTCAGAGCTAATGAACACATTCCAATACGCTAGGTGGCGCTACATGTTAAAATTTGCTCTTTACTCATAGAAAAACTCTTGTTTCCACTAAAACTGGTGGAGAAATCTTATTGCTTCACTTCTGCACATGAAGTAACAACAGTTCCTACAGCTACACTAAACACCTCTACACTGGTTTGTAGATTTTATTCAACAAAACTTTATTTGCAAACAATAAAAAACAAGAGGAAGACTCTGTTCTGCTTGTTAAATGCCTCAGTGGTGAGAGATATTTTAAACTCTAAACATCTCTCACCAACTCCAGAAAGTTTTTGCAGATCCTCCAGTAAATGTAGTTGCCATGCTTTGGAACTCTTTGGAACTCAACCTGCAACTCTGGAGCCACAAGTGGCTCTTCAGCTCCTGGAATGTTTCAGTAATGTAAATAAACATTTGTTTTCAATTTTGTTTTATTTGCATTCCGCGCTGACATTCCAAAATGATCTAAACTCCAGAAAAAAGAACCAGCTAAATAAGGTAAAACAGCTAAGTCAGCCATAGCTTTGAAGAAAAGAAAAGAAAACAAGAAAAGAGGCAAAAATAAACAAGGAAAAGAAAGGAAAAGAAAAACAATCAAAAGGAAAAGAAAGAAAATAAGAATAAGGGAAAATGAACAGAAATCTAAAAAGAGACCAACTAAAGACAAAAAGAAGACAAAACGGAAAAAGTAAGTAGCGTAAAAGCCAAAATAGGCTATAATAGCCAACACGTATAAAATGGCTAACACTGGGAAATCCATGCAAGAAAATATTTAAAAGGTACAAATGTGATATAATACATCCAGATTGTACCTGTGAGTCTGTGACACTTCATTAATGCAACCAATTTTTTGTATGAACAGCAATTCTTTTTATTGTTTTATTATTATTTTTTCTTTATTTTATGTCATTAGCATGTTTTGCGCTTTCAGACCAAAGCAATGGATTCGACTAGATCCGCCTTCGCCCCGCCCACTGACTTTGACAGGAGTTTGACAGATAAAATAAATTCATGAAGCAGCGCAACACCGCTTTGACATAATTATTCAAACAGTGAAATAATTATATATATATTTATAATTAAAAAAAAATTGCGTTACATTAATTTTACATTTTAATGAATTAATGACACATTTAATTAATTATTTGATTATACACACGCACACACACATATCTATCTATCTATCTATATATAGTCCTCCATAATATTCATCTCTGTTGCGCTCCTCCTGCCTCCCGCTGACCTCGCTGATCTCCGGGTCAGAGCTCAGGGAGCTGCCCGGTGAGGAGGTGTGGTCCCGGGGGGGCAGCGGTGGCGATGACGGGGCAGACCACTGAGGACATACCCGGTGAGACAACAGCAGATATCAAACACGCAGCAGTTTAGACTCACGAATACTAGATTTCTTTTCTCTCTCCCTGTGGACCGTTTGTAGGTAAGTTGTTGCTATTTCTGTCCGCCGGCCGCCTTTTAAATCGCCTGAGGTCTGCCAGCAGCAGGTTGCGGTGGGATTTATCCCGGGTTAAGTTAGAAAGCTGCAGGCAGGTAGTGTCCTGCACAATGTGTCAGTCCAACGTGTTTATGTAGAGTACACTCATGTGCAGAAACAAAAACACTGGGGGTCTGGGCACAGGAATCCCCCCCCCCCCCTTTTTTTTTTGGTGTGTGTTTTGTTTTATGACTCTTGATTCATTTCTTGATTAATTTCTTGACACGAACCTTTTTGGGGGGAGACTCCTTGTGGCCAAATTGTTTGAGTCCTTGTGTGTTTTTATGTAGTAGATTGGTATTTTTGTGGTGATTTTGTACTACTTGTTTGTCCTTTTATAGTTATTTTGAATTCATTTGTAATAGCCATGTTACTCATAAGGGTGAGTTTGCTATTTATTGTGGCTTTTTTGGGAAATCCGATTGCTTTATATTGCAGATATCCTTCAAATGATTTCATGATTTTGTGACTGTTTTGAGTTATTGTGGTCTAGATACGTATATTTCTGTTGCATCTTCTTGCCTTACTGTAGTTGTTCAGTTCTCTTTGTGGCTGTTCTATTTTTAAAGTCTACCGGATAGCTGATTGGAAAATGTAGTTTGAAAATTCAAATGTATTTGATTTTCTTTCATGAACTTGTGGTTTAATTTAGATTTGGTGGTACTGAACCTGTGTATGCTTTGTGCAACTCATTCTTTTGTTGGTGGTTTGTGTCTTATTCGTTGTTAATCTCTGGTCCTTTTTGGGAAGTAATTCTTTACATTTTAATTTCCTTGTTGTTGTTTGTAACTTTCTGAGGTTGTTTTCATGAGGCTCCTTTCTTCAATCAACTCTTCCCGATGAGGCCGACTGAAGACAAACCCCACCCTTGTCTTGTTTTCAGACACAGGAGCCATCTTCACATTTGGACGGAGCAGCTTTGCCCTGAATGTGCCAAGCAAATTCTGGTTGAAGAATGACCATCCAGTGCATATTTCCTGTGGGGGAGAGCACAGTGCCGTCGTCACAGGTACACACACTGTGTACTTTTATAAATAAAGGCTCAGTTTGTCCACGAGCGGACGAGAAGAGACCAAACGTCAGTCAACTCAACTTAAATTTCTGTGATTGTTTTACAGAAAATGGGCGGCTGGTCATGTTCGGTAGTAACACATACGGCCAACTGGGACTGGGATTTAAACCAGCCGCCAGGAAACCTGCGTCTGTTAAAGGTAAAGTATTGCTCCGCATGCAAGGCTGCAAAACAAAATAATAAAAAAGTTGTTTTAGTATTGGACAACATTTTAAAGGTCAGTGTTGATTGGTCTAATAGTCAATCTACAAATACAGTGTTTCATTAATGCTTTAGTTATTTCTTTATTGTCATTCATGATTAGAAAAATTACACAATTCATGATGAGCTTGACTGAAATAAACATGTATTGATTAACGTTTTGTGAATTTATCAATTAACCAACTAAATCCATTCTTTTAGCCTTCAAGTCTGAGAGAGTGAAGCTGGTGGCCTGTGGGAGAGACCACACAATTATTTGCACATGTAAGATTTATACATTCGAAGAGTTTAAAATGGGCAGAAATCACCAGTCTGGTTGTTTGGTTGCATGTTGGATTTGTGTACCTGCAGATCGGGACAGTGTCTACGGTGCAGGCAGCAACCGGGAGGGGCAGCTGGGTCTGGGCCACTGCAGCAACACGTCGTCCTTTCACCTGCTGCATCCGTTCTGTGGCTGGGCTCCAATCAAAATGCTTTCTGCAGGATGCAACACCTCGGCAGCCTTAACGGGTCTGACCCTCGACGATATGACAGGCTCGTCTGCTCATCAACATTCTGACGCAGTGGTCACAATTGTGGTTTTTTGTGTGTGTGTGTGTGTGTGTGTGTGTAGAGGATGGTAGGCTGTTCATGTGGGGAGACAACTCTGTCGGTCAGATTGGTCTGGGAGACGAGGGATTTGCAGCGGAACCCAGAGAGGTGGACGTGGGCGAGGCGGTGATGTGGGTCTCCTGTGGGTACCACCACTCGGCTCTGGTCACAGGTACAAGGCGAGACGCGGTGTGGGTGTTAATTCAGCCACTCCCCAGACACCATTCATGCCATGTATTCTGTTGGCCCCGCTCCAGTGAAAGGCGACCTCTACACGTTTGGCGAGAGTGCGAATGGAAGACTTGGTCTCCAGGAGGAGCAGCTGTCTAATCACAGGGTCCCCCAGCAGGTGCAGGGCATTGTGGGTCGTGTCAGTCAGGTGTGCTGTGGAGGGGAGCACACAGTGGCACTCACTGGTACGTCCCCCTGCATAAAAATATTCAACTTTTTCCAACCAGAGGGATGAAACCACTCAAACCTTTTAATGTGGCAGTCGTTCTTTAATATTTTGTGTGACCAATGAAAATATATTGTCAATGAAAAATACAAGGTGTAATAAATCTGGCATAGATTCTTATAATACTTGTTTTTGATAACTTTAAGAAAAGTAAAAATGGAAAAAGTGACATTAAAAAAAACAACAAAAAAAAGGGCAGTCTAGCTATTATTATTCCAACCAGTGTTTTTCACTTGACTGATCGATGTGAAGGAGTGAGAGAATCAGTAAGTCCTCGTCGTCTTGGTTGCACTGAATTTGGTGAATAAATCGTGACATGTATTTTCTCAAACGGTCTGCAACCGCACAGAAACAAACCATCAAATACACCAGTGTTGCGCTTCAGCGCAGTAACTGACCACTGCACCATTGCTGTGGTCCACCAACGTGGCCCGTTTGTCTCTCTGCTCCAGGCTCGGACGTCTACACCTTCGGCAGGGGTCAGCACGGTCAGCTGGGCCAGGGAACCTTTCTGTTTGAGCTTTATTTACCAAAACCACTGGAGCACTTTCGTAACAGCAGCATCAGACACGTGGCATGTGGAGAGAACCACACGGCAGTAATCACACGTAAGCAGTCGACCATGTGTGTTTTATCGTCTGTGTGTCTCAAAAGTACCCAGAACAATGTGTTTTGCATGAAAGAGGCTATTTATGAATTCCATGACATCCCTTTTGCCATTTTCTTTATTTCATCCATAAGAGTAATTTCTTTGGGTTAAACAGTAAAACTGTACAGGGATTTAGACAGTACAGCAATATTAGTTAGTGGACTTCACTCAGAAAGCCTGTTTGCATTGCTACGCACACACACCAGTGAAAATTGCTGCCACGCAAGGAGCTCGCCCACCTCTGGGAGAAACGTGGGGATCAGTGTCTTCATCATCCAGTGTAGATCACAGCTCCAGCCTTTAGATTGGATAACGACCACTGTCGCCTCCACGCCAGCATTTCACTGCTCAAAGACATTATGACTCCAACAATGAGCAGAAACGTCTTTACAGCTGAGCAAAAGAAGATGGAAGATAAAAAAAAAACAACCGCACCGGAGGAGGCCATTTGCTCACCGGGGCCTCGGCTGAGTCAGGATGTCTCTCGTGTTTGTTTTAATCTGGAAGGATTTCTCTCGTCCAATGCAACTGTCACCCTTCATTCAAGCTTTGGGTTTCGACACCAGAAGCCCAATGTGTCTCTGCAATGGCTGCATTGAAACTATGTATAGTACAATTATTAAAATAGAAACGTGCCTGATTAGAATTGACTACTCTCAGCTGTGTTTCTAAGTGCAGAGAGTAAATGATATTTACAGCCTTGATTGAATATTTTCAGCCTTCATCTGGTCATGATTGCTCTTCCTCCTCAGACCGCGGGCTGCTCTACACGTTCGGAGATGGGCGTCATGGAAAACTGGGATTCGGAGAGGAAAACTTCACCAATCAGTTCAGCCCGACGCTCTGTACACGTTTTCTCCAGTACGACGTTCAAGCAGTAAGTGAAGGTGTTTCAGAAAGGTTCCTTCTCTCTTTACATCACTTCTTATTATGGGAATTCAACTTACACCAAGCAATGTGATGAAGCATTAACGGGATAAGATAGATTAACAAAACTGCAGTAAGTAAGGGTTTTATTCCTCAGGTGTCTTGTGGTGGTCACCACATGCTGGCCATGGCTGCACCGCGACCCCCAGAGAGTCAGGACGTGGTGCCGGAGAGCGACGTCCTGATCACAGACTGCCTCTTAGAGCCAAGGCTCACAGAAATCCTCTGGAAAGAAACGTTAATTGATCCATCGTCACTGGCCTCAGCCGCTTCTGCTCGAGCCCGCCGCAGAGAAAAGGTAAGATAAAGTTTGTCTTTTCATCAGGCGGCAGCAGCGTTTCCTGGAAGCTTTACGTCATAAAGCAGCTCTGCTTTCAGTTTCAACAAAACTTTCAAGTATTTGATCTTGTTTACAATCTGAAATAATGTTTTAAACCGTTTAGTTTTTTTTTTTAAAAAAGAAGAATTAAAAGGTTTTAAAATCTTTCTGAGAAAATACTTATTTACAATTGAGATTAATTGAGGTTTTTCAACTCAAGCTAGAACAAACTGAAAAATACCAAAACGACATTGAAGGATACACCTCTTCACAAACCTGTGTAAGGAAAGTTTTTTTTAGCTCCTTAAATCTGGACAATCAGAAAATAATTCTGAAATATTTAACTGTGCACCTCATTGTACAATTCATGCTTTCATACACACAAACATGTGTTTTTATATTATTGATCTTGTATGTTAGTATAAAGGAAAAAGGTTGCGTTGCTTCTCAATGGGATGCTGTCAAATTTTGTTGTGGTCGTTTACAAATGACAATAAAGATGATCAATATTCTGAATCTGAACTTCCAGCTCCATGTATTTGACGACCATTAGAAATGTTTGTTATACTCTGTGGGCTGTTACTGGATAGAACCTCGTGAGGCATATCCAAGGTCCTACTAGAATTTATTTTTGTATTCTGATCCTCATACTTGCAATACCTTCTGTTACACAGAATTTAAAAATGGCAAAACCCCTGAAAAATGCAGCATTCTTGAGTTATTGATTATAATCAGTTAGTGCAATGGTTAGCACACTTGTCCTAGTGGAACCTCCTCAGCTTGATAATTTGTTGAGTTAAAGCACCTTCTCCCTGTCCCTGTCTCCATATTCTCCCTTTTGGTTTTCTTCCACGGTTCAAAAATGTAAATTTGAGGATTATTAAACCAATTATTTTCACAGTTAACCTTGATTGTCACCCCAAGCTTGCTTCTCTAACCTGGAGGCCACCACTGCTCCAATTTTCTTTCTCTTTAATTGACTCTAAATTGCCTGTAGGTGTGAGTGTCTGGATGGATGGACAGGTTGTTGTAATCACTATTAAGCTCCACTAGAGGGCAGTATTACACCAAACCACAAAGCACAACTGAATCCAGAGTGAATGAGCTCCATGGTTCAGTTCCTTGAGGTCACTTTTCTTTCCTCTCTCTCTTGTGTTCCAGGAGAGCAGCGTGCAGCTGTTCAGGGAGGCGTTTCAGAGCCTCCCACGTCTTCACTCTGGCTTCCTCAACACCTCGTGGCAGACGTCCAGAAACATCAGAACCTCCAAAAACATCTCCAAAGACATTTCTATCTCTTTGTCATCCCTCAAACCACAATCGGAAGCGACAAAGAGTCCACTTCTCTCTCCCAGATCGCGTTCCATATCCCCTCAAAGTCCTGCGTTGTCCTCTAAGACATCAAGCCCGCGGTCACGATCATCTAACATGTGTCTGAGTAAAACCTCTGCTACTTCCTCAAAGTCTAATCTCAAAGAGCTGCCTTCCCCCCTACTGTCACCTAAATCTGCCACTAAGTGTAACCCCAATGTCCCAGCATCTGCTAAGAAGCCTGCAAAGAGGAGAGTATATCCAGTAGCAACATCCAAAAGAGCCTTAAGTGACAAAGTCTCTTCTTCTTCTTCGTCACCTAAAAAGCCCCGCAGCCCAACCGGACCCCCCACTAATGCTACCAATGAAAAGCTCACACAGCGAACTGATACTGCCTCGCTACAATCAGGTATTTTAAAAGTGTGTTTCTTCAGACGTGACTCATGTGTGTACTTGTCTGATTGATCTTTTTCTTCCAGGAGCACAAACGCCTCAGAAACAAACAGTGGCTGAAGATGTGGAGGAGAAAGCGCCGGACTCTGACTTATACACGGTGAGGGAGATGATTTTTAAAGGCTCCTCAGCATTCTCAGCCTGATAAAGTAGATCAATACGGTATATCACCCACAGAGCCACAAACCGTGACTCAGTTGAATGTTATTTTCCCCCAGTTGGCTTCTTCCTTGTGGTCCAGATTATAGGCACTTCAGGGCAGGAAGCAGTAACGTTGAACACTCGCTCAGTTTTCCAGGAAATGTGCATACCTCAGCACACACACTGTATGTGTGTGTGCGTGTGCGCATGTGCGTGTGTTTGTGTATGTGCACATACAGTTTCCACACGGATTTAAACTATGAAAGGGAATTTAGTGTTTTAATCTCTGGACTTCAAACATTCAAAGTGTACTTTCTCTCCGCAGTGTTTTTGATGAATCTCTCCCAGGCAGATTTAGATATTTGGATAGCTTCTATCAATACACAAATGAATTTGGGCTCCAGCCCTCACACACACAAACACACAAATACAAGCGCCCATGCAGTGCTAGGGGGAAAAAAAAGTTTGCAGGAAGCCTGCCACATCTCATCAGTGTTTCCACAGCCAGTGATGAAGCAAGCTGTGAATAAGCCTCCTGCGTTATTGTGTGTGACGGGCGACGGCGACATGTGGAGCGCAGTAACTCCTTCCTGTCTGATCTGTGTGTTCCAAGCGTGACTCTGTGAGCCGAGTGCGTGTCGTCATGTGTGGGCTTTCAAAGGCTTGTTAGTGAAAAACTTCAATCTGGCTCACGGTGAAGAATGTTAATTAGTTATTGAACTTGTATTTACCCGCCTCGTGCCGCCAGAGAAGCCGCTGTGTGATTAAATGACACCTCACTGACCTGCAATTAACCTTTGTCTGTTTATGTGGCAGAAAAATAGCGATTCCTCATCTTTTCTCCACGATGGCGGGGGCGTTTACTCCTCCCACTAACATCTATACTGTTACCATGTTATGCATTTGTTACTTGGCTCCATTGTGCCATATGTCTTATAAAAACAAATCTGTTATTTCTATATACTGGAAAAGTCAGAAAGTACAACTTTGTTATTGTACTGAAGTTGAGATGACAGGGATCTGTTCTATACATGAATTTTTAGTTTTAGGATATTTTCTTCATCTTTATGAATCCAAATATGTTTATTTCACTCGTTATGTTTCTAAAACAATCCTTTTGTTGTTACTTTTACAATCAGTTTGTATTCAGCCCTCCAATGATTGCAATCACATTCAGGCTGCCTGGATTTGTTTCGAGTTAATAGCTGGAAAATCAATCCCCCCAAAAATATGTGAAGAGTACGTGGTTATGCCACTTTTTCTTAAAAACATCAACTTTCAATGTCTGGCAGTTTTTGAAATCACTGCGGGATTTTTAGAGGCTGCTGCTTCAGATGCTGGCGATTCTTCTCTTTGATTAGAGTCTGTACAGCAGAACTCCATTTCTCTACTTTGTGGTAAAAAAAAATAAAAAATTCTTGCAATCAAATGCGGTGGAGGAGTTATGCTCATGAGAAGAAAGAAAGAAGTAGCTGTTGCCTGCATCTTTGTGTGTAATTCCCAACATCAATTCAGCGTGGTGTCTCGCTCTCTGTACTTCATATGTGGCAGACAGAAACAGACAAAATAAGTGGAATAATTGTAGCTCTGTCCCCTCTCTTATATCATTGTTTGGGGTTGCTCCAGCAGCTGTCCCTCGCTCTGGATGCCACATAGTTATGATCTCTTTCTGCTCTCGGTGTCCCAGGAGGCTTATATTGTTCAAATTGAAGGATGATCTCTCTCCCACACATATGTTCGGTGGATCAGAGTGATTGTACGGCACAAACAACAAGAACAATATCGATTTAATATTAGATAGGACACTCTTTGGTTCAACGTCACTTGGCAGCCATTTGAGAGAGACAGAGAGAAATCTGACACAAGGTAAAGACACATACTGAATGAAATGTCTGGAGGATGAGTCGCTTCATGGCTGGAAGCGAAACACCGAAGGAGAAG
The DNA here is from genome assembly GCF_963383615.2 of Lipophrys pholis. Taxonomy (NCBI): domain Eukaryota; kingdom Metazoa; phylum Chordata; class Actinopteri; order Blenniiformes; family Blenniidae; genus Lipophrys; species Lipophrys pholis. Next base: position 8,634,250 of record NC_137632.1, read on the forward strand.
GTTCAGTATAATAAAAATTGTTAGTTTCAAGTACAGAACCACATTACAAACGCTACCTTGTTAATGCTGCGAGTACATTTGAGAGCCTGGGCTTTTTATATATTTCCTCAAGTGAGAAAATGAAATGAATTCTTCTACTTTGACCAGTTGCAAGTGAAGGTTATGATCAGTTCTGTCACATATGACTTTAGTGTTTAATACCTCTACATTTCAAACAAAACTACAGAATGATTTGCCACAATATCAATGTATTTGCTAATGGCGTCTTAGTAAATTATTAACAATATGCTTTGTCCAGGTGTGTTTTCTAAAATATGGTAGGTTTATATTCATATGGACCGAGCCGCTTTTAGGGGCACAATGTTGTTAAAGCTCTATGAGGTGTCTCTTTGAGTCTTTTTAAGTTTATTAAAATGAATTATGGGTTTTTTCAAAAAGCAAATATACAGTTTATATGGAGAGACATTGATTTAAAGTCTGCCGCTGTGATTGTGTGACTTTCTGTTTTTGTATAATGTATTTCTACCCAGTATTTGACCTTCTTCCCTCTTTCTTTTCTTACCATTTCACTAAATCCCTGTTTGATTTATTGCAGGAAAAGAAAAAGGGCACACGGCTGACTAAACAGGCAGAGGCATTTTCAGAACAGATCAATGGGACGACCGCCCAAAACTCGGTTCAGGCCTTCCCCACAAAGCTTCTGAAAAGCTCCAGCTCCTTCAACACAGAGGTTTCTCGACAGAAAAATAAAAGGAAGAACCACAAAGTCACATCTGAAGGCAAAGAAAACATCACCAAGGGATCCAAACAAATCCAAACTCGAAATGACAGAAAGAAGCTTTCTCATTTTAAAGTCCCGAAGCTTGATGACAGCAAGCTGCCAGAGTATAGTCCAAAAACACAAGAGTCTGTCCAGAAGAGGACGACTGATGAACAGCCGACACCGACTGAGGTGAAGAAAAAGGCAAGAAAAAATAAAAACTTGGAGGAAAGTAATCTTAACCTAATAAATATGAAAGAAATGGGTACTCCAAAAAGAGAAACAATAAAAACACTGGCTTCACACCAAACATCTCCTATTATTAAAGTTACCAGAGGAAATGAAACGACTCATTCGATATCCACAGAAAATTCTGCAAAAGATGAAGTAAACCAGAGTGAGAGCAGTGATATCAACCCTGCGGAGGCGTGGATGCAGCAGGAGACCACACGAGTCAAATCACCCGTAATGAAAGATCTGCACAAGTCTAGATCACACAAAGGTCAAAGCACAGCAGCGGAGGTTGAGTCAAAAACCTCTCCTGTCACCACACCTTCAAAAGACACAAAGAAGTCTGCAAGTGTGAAATCTACCCCAGTGAGAAGTGCAGCAAACACGCCTGTTAAAGGTAAAATCCAAGAAAAAGGAGAGGAGAATCGATTTATCCATGCCAAGAATACAATTCCACAAAATAAGAGCGGAAGTGGGAATGTGCAGAAGTCAAAAGTAAAGGACAAAAAGAAGGCAAAAGAATCTGACAAAGAACCGAAAGCAAAAGCTGAGGGAGGACGAGGAGACGGCAAGAAAGATAAACAAGAAGTTGATCCTTTCGTTAAAGACGATATGAAGGCAGATTTAAAGAAGGTGTCTGATCGTTGCAGCCCGATTTCATCTCAACAGGAACCGCAAGCTGAAGTTACGAATAACCCCGATTCCTCACGAGGCCCGGTGAGATCCCCACGAAGAGCGGAACATGTTGCTACCCATTCAAATATCACCGAGACAACTAACGTGGAGAACTTTCCGAGCCCGAGTGAGGAGAAATCACAGTGGGGGGAAATACTGAGTAATGCCGCGTGTGCTCTTCCTGCTGTCGCGATGGCGGGTGCAGCTGTGGCGGTCCTGCGTGAGGCAGCGACAGGCGCCGGCGGGTTGCAGTCCGACGTTGACAAAGCCTCACATGCATCGTCTAAGAGAGCAGGCAGGATAAGAGAGTTCACAAAGCAGAATGCCATTACCTCCCCTGCATTGTCAAATTTCTCATCAACAGAAGCGTCAAGTGAATTGCAGGAGAGCACAAAGAACGGAGCTCAAATCAGCATCCAGTCAGAGTCAGCCGGAGAGGAAGAAAGCAACCACGCCACTCGAGATCCGTCAGAACAGGAGGCAGCGAGGAGTGTCGCATCAGAGCAGATCACAGGTGAAGACATGGAGGCTGAGGGTGAAGATGAAGAAACCCACAATGCTCCTCAAGAGGATATGGATAATAAGGGAGATCAAACGGATACGGAGGATGAGGAGCGAACCAAAGATGAAGAAGAAGAGAGTGGAAGCGATGTGGAAGGCGAGGAGAGTGAAAGGAGGAGTGAAGAAGATTCAGAGAAAGCGAGTGTTTCTGGAGAGGGTGAGGAAGAGGAAGAAAATGAGTCGGAGGAAGGAGAGGGAACGAACATTCAAGAGGAAGATGAAGAGAACAATCAAAGTGATGCTGCCGACATTGAAGAAGAGGAAGGAGAAAGCAGTGAGGAAGCAAGTGAAGACGAGAGTGGTTCTGCAATAAGTGACATGGAGGAGGGAGAAAGTGAAGAGGAGAACAATGAAGAAGAGGAAGAAAGTGAGGTCAATGGTGAAGAAGAGGAAGGTTTTGACGAATCAGAGAGTGCTGACAGCAAAATTGAGGAGCAAGAAGAGGAGGAAGAAGAGTCCAGGCAGGGAAGTGATACTTCTGTGTCTGAAAGTAGTGATAGTATCGATGATGAAGACGATGAAGAAAATAACAATACTGATGCTGATGAAGAGGAAGAGAGCGACATAGAAGAAGAAGAAGAAGAAGAAGAAGAAGAAGAAGAAGAAGAAGAAGAAGAAGAAGAGACAGAAAAGAGTGAGAATGAGGAAGAAGATGAAGATAGTGAGGCTCGGGAAAAGGAAGATGAGCAAGATGACAAAAATGAAGAGGAAGAAGGTGAGGAAGAGGAGGACTCTACGGAAGATGAGGAAGACGCTGCAGAGAGTAATGACGAAGAAAACAGTGATGAGGAAGAAGAGGATGATGTGGAAGAAGAGGAGGAGGAGGATGAGGGCATAAGAGATGTAGATGCTGAGGAAGAGGAAGAGAGCCAAGAAGATGAAGGGGAAGAGAATGAAGAAGATGAAGCTAAGGAAGAGGTTGAAGGGGAAGAAAGTGAAGCAGAGGAGGCGGAAGAAGATGAACGGGTAGAGAGTGAAGAAGAGGAGGCGGAAGAAGATGAAGGGGAAGAGAGTGAAGAAGACAAGGCTGAAGATGATGAAGGGGAAGACAGTGAAGAAGAGGAGGCTGAAGATGTTGAAGGGGAAGAAGGTGAAGAAGAGGAAGCTGAAGAAGATGAAGGGGAAGAAAGTGAAGAAGAGGAGGCTGAAGAAGATGATGGGGAAGAAAGTGAAGAAGAGGAGGCTGAAGATGTTGAAGGGGAAGAAGGTGAAGAAGAGGAAGCTGAAGAAGATGAAGGGAAAGAAAGTGAAGAAGAGGAGGCTGAAGAAGATGATGGGGAAGAAAGTGAAGAAGAGGAGGCTGAAGAAGAGGCTGAGGAAGAAAATGAAGAAGACGTTAGGGATGAGAATGAAGAAGAAGAAGCTGAGGAAGATGCTGAAGAAGAGGAGAATGAAGGGGATGAGGAAGAAGATGAAGACTCAAAGGTACAAAAACGGGCACAAACTGAAAGCAGTGAGGGCGAGGAAGAGGGAGATCAACTCAGTGATGAAGAAGAGGAAGATGAAGAGGAGGAGGAGGGGGAAGAGGAGGAGGAGGAGGAGGAAGAAGAAAAGGTCAAACCAGACCAAGCAGAGCAGCAGAAGAAGCAGAAGTTTGCTCCGGCCGACAGCAGCAAGACAGAAGCTCCCAAAGCGGCTCCGAGGACGAAGCAGAGCTCGGCGGCTCAGAACCGAGCCGACGGACCGCAGCAGTTCTGGAACGACGTGCTGCCGAAGTATCTGGACCTGCAGTGACACGACCACCGCTCACGGTCGCACTGTGACGACGCGGTGAACCCATCTGCTGCTGCTCCACGTGTAAAAAATACGAGTCAGCAGGAAAACATGAAAGCAAAGACCGACGCTGTTTCACTTCCCCACATTCCACCAATCCCAGTCGTTCCAACAGGAGATCACTAACATGGCTTCACACCGGATGACGTTCCCAACAGGACCAACGGTTTAGGTTTAGTCTGGAATCCTACAGTTGCTGGATTCCACTGTCACTCGGCAGCACAGTTTCTCCTTTGTACTGAATCAGCTGAACAGCGTCACATGATTTGTGGCTTGACGAGATGAACTCTGGTCAAGAGAACAGAAAAGAAAGGATGGACATACAAGTTGTCTTTTGAGAGCAAAGGTCAAAGAAGAAACTACTGTATTAATTCTATAGTAGACAATATATCAGGCAAAACCAAAGACTCATTTCCCTACTAGTAGTATGAGCTCATACTATACAGTACTTTCTAATACAGTAGGTTGCCGTGACGGATGGATACATTCTGCTCCACTCTTGTACCTCAAAAGGATGGCGGTGTTATTATAATTGTATATCTATAACCCTTAACAATACCAAGATAACTAAACGCTTCATATACAATAAATATAATATTAAAATAAAAATCAGAAAACACAGACTTCGTGAAATAAAACCTGATCTGATGCTTCTGATCAAAACGTTATCGCAATTTTAAATTAAAAATCTTGAACAAACGACCGATTGTCTTTTTTCAACCACAAGAAATCAGAATCTATTTATATAGTAATGAATATTTCGGAATGAATTTTGATTTTGGCAAAATGAAATGTCTCCGCAAAGACTGCAACCCGAGAACAACTAAGGATGCAGGATATTTAACCAGAGGCGGTGGAGCAAGAAAATAAATCTTTGACCTTGGATGTTTGTTTAGGGAGGTTCTGATTGGACGGTTTTCTCTCTGCAATAAGAAATGTTTTAATCCACAACAGGGGTCGGCAACTTGTTTGATCTTGGAATTTCTCTAGTTAGTGAGTGTGCAGCGATCCCCAGCAGTGGATAAAATACAAACTCATTTCTTGCACACCTGGAGCCGTTCATATAGACCACACCTCTAAGTTTATTTTAAAACAGTCTTCTAAATCATTGTACTGAAATTGAAACAAAAAACAAAGAAACAGGGGCTACATGGTGTGTGTTTGTTACACTTTTTTCTCATTTCAAAGAAAAAAATAATGATCTCTGATGGTGAGTCAATGAAAATGTCCTGGTGTGACACTGGTGCCTGAGGTTTCCCGGCCCTGCGCTACAGCAGAGTGGGAGATTTGAAATAATTATGTTGCTTTTTTTTTTTTTTTTTTTCATCTGCACAAACTACTGAAGGAAAAGGCTCCGTCCTGTGAGGCTAAATGCCGCTCTGCGTCCACCAGCCTCGTCCCTCTGCCGCTCCATGCTGGACATTCAGTGAAAACTGTGTCTTAGAAGATTTTTTTTTCACTGCAGACTTTAATCTGCTGTCACTGCAAACTGCACTCAGAGGAATGAAAGGAAAACCAAAACAGGGAAATTAGAGACCCGGCTTCAAATGTTGAACTTCATGAAGCCGCCCGTGAGTCACTGGAGTTCCACAAAAGTTACTCCTCAGTGCCGAATATGGGCTTGATTGTTTGTTTAGATCAGTGGGGGTCAGAAGATTTCCAATGTTTCTGTTTTTAATGTGTTTTTTGACCTGCAGAAGTACTTTGGAAAGGAAGAATCAGCTTTTTGGGTTCTCACATCATGAACCGATAGATGATGACCCCATGAATTGTTACACATTGTCATTATAGTGAAGGTACTTGTTACCCATACTTAAGTGCCTCCGTCTCATCATTACATGATTTCAGTCTGAATTCTTCCTGCATGGGCATCATAGAATAATGTTGTTATGTCACAGTATTCCTAGATTAACGGTTGGCTACAGTCTTTCTACAGGATTGAAAAGTAGGCTTAGGGTAGTCCAGCTCTAATGATAAAGATGTAAAGATAACTACTGACCATCTTATATAGATCTTAAAATCAAGTAATACCCATCAGGAAACTCCACTGCTGACAAACTGTTAAATCCCTCAGGTTGAACTTTCCTCTGAGACCCAGTATTTTATTATGACCCATCAGGTCTCATTGCCTCACATAATCTCCCCATTTTAACCCGGGTCCTTCATGATGTGTAGTTTCCATTGTCTTCCTGTGCACGGGCTTTCTCCAAGTACTGCAGTTTCCCGTCACAGTCCAGAAACTATGTTGAGGTTCGTTTCAGACTACATTAAAATCTCAAGAGGTGTGAATGTGAGTGGTCTCGCTGTGTGCGACTGGCCGCCTGTACAGGATGTACCACCCATACACACCTGCTATCGGACCCACTGACTACCACACTAGATTGGATAGAGCGGGACGCAAGATGGATACGGTATCACTGGAAAGTCCAGGATGCTCTCTGTGAAATTCAACTAGAGTAACTAGAGCAGCTGAAAGGAGTAAGGATAAAGTGTTGTTCGGTAAAGAGGACACAAGTCAAAGAACAGATTATTTATGATATTAATGAAAGTTAATGTGAGCCAAAAGGTTGACGTGGAAAAAACTGAATGTATCAGACAGACAGTAATAAAATGTGACTCATTTTGTTTAATTTTCCTGTCAATTGTTGTTTTTTATTTCTCCATCTCTGCATGTTCTCATGTAACGCTCTCAGTTATTATAATAACAGTCATAGTTATTGTAAAAATTGGCTGGTTTTATAAGTGTAATTATCTCCCTTGTTCCAGCTGGGATAATGTTAAACTGTGGCCTGTAATTAAGATGATTTAAGCCCGAGAAATTGTAGCGTGGACGACTGCATTGGGATCAAAGGTCACGGACGTTGTCTGTGACTGATGGGCTGACTTCACAGTGACAACATTCCTGCAGTAATTGCACAACGCGCCAGTGCTTTGTGTTTGTGCTGGGGGACATGTCTTGAGCAAAAACAATGTTTTCTTTTTTTTCTGCTAAGCCCCAGAACCACATCAGCCAGATGCAAACATCAGTTAAATACATGTGAATCGAGATGCGACTGGTTGACTCTCACCATCCAAGAGTCAAATCCCTCCCCTGAGGCAAGCGAGTAAAAATGGAGTCTGTTTCCCGGGCTGACCTGACAGGGGTCATCCCAGCCCGAGTGGGCCGTAACGCCCGGCTGGACCGATGTGTAATTACAGCTCTGGAGATCCTCTGTCAGCGAAATGGCCACACGCCTCCCTTTCCTGTTTCCTATCAAAGACAAGGAGCAACTTCCACACCTCCACTCGCCATCTCGCATTCTGCACCAGGTCTGTCACCAGACCTCATGAAGTCATTAGTCTCTCGACTCCTCGGTGTTATGAAACACTACATTAATTAAATGTAAAGAGTGGATCTAATGCAAATGTCAAGCCTGAAAAAAAAAAAAGACCTGTGATTTTCTACATCCGTTTCTACTTTTTTAAACAAAATCCTAGATGTTTATCGTACAGATATTGTGGAGGAGCTCATCAGGGAAGTGTTGCTAGGAAACAGCTTGCATATATAAAATGTTCACATCGTTAAGAAACGGAGTAAACTTGAGCCCATGTTATAACACCGCTGCCCCTGCAGCTTTTTAACAGAGATGTACACTGTATGTGTGGGCAAGAGGGTCAGTGCATAGCAGAGGTGGGACGTCGTGGTCCTGGAGGGTCGTAGTCCTGCTTCTCTCTCTGCTTTGACTCACCTGAATTTAACAAAAGTGTCATAATGAAGCACTCACAGCGAGCGACGAGCCACTAAACGTTAAAAATGACAGACTGCATCAAACTGGGTGACAACAAAGTGAAAGGATCTTTGCTTACCGCAGACATCCTGATGATTCACAAGAAAAGCTGACTTTAATAACTTCAGTGTAAGGTGAGTTTTTCTGCAGTGACAGAAAGTCGGTCATTTATCGAAGACGGCTTAAAAAAACAATTATGACAGGGGAGATATTTTTCATCATAACATGTAATCAACCAACAGGCATTCTTGCCTCACTGCAATGAAACATCTACTTTGATTCAGGGTTTGGGGTCCTTTCTACCATTTTCCTCTCACAGTCCAAAAACATGCATTTGAGTTTAATTGCTAAGTCTAAATCACAGTATGTGAAGTATGTGTACTGTATATGTAAGTGTGCTTGCCCTGTGTTGGACTGACAACTTGTTACTAATGTGCTACCCTGAATTGGATAAAGCAGGTTAGAAGATGTATGACTGTAACCAGTGGAGTGGTTCAAGCTGGTTTGTTTCAGCCAATGGGGCTTTTCTATGTGGTGTGCATACTCTCCCTTTGCCTGTGTATGTTTTTGTGTTCTCTGGTTTCCTCCCACCATCCTAACACATGTTGTGAAGTTAAGAAGTGACTGTAAATTGCCTGTTGTGTGTGTTTTGTAATATGTGCCTTTTGTGCACTCTTTCACCTTCATTTATCTGGGCCCCTGCCCCCTTTGCCACCCTGGATATGGCAGATGAATGAATGATAGCCACTAAAAAAACTGCATATAAAATTAAGTAATGTGTGCGGCGTTTATGGCCTTTTTCTTCTGTAGATCACTTTTCATGAAACGAACAGTTTAAATCTGCAGTATTAATAATTCCTGGTTTTCCGATACACTGAGTAGTTTTCAGCCTTAAACCTATTTCACTGCATTATACAGTGTTTCGTGGGTCATTCCAGCAGTTTCAATACTATTTGAACTCTTAAAAGCACAGTCCTGTCTGTCAACCCTCACAAATTCTTTCAAGTAAGTGGTGCAGGATGCACTCAGAGTCATTACCTCAGTAAAAACAAGACTACCACATGATAAATACACCCTGGTATTATGTGGGATATGCTGCTTTTTGGTGGTGCTTTAGGAAAAGAGTAATCAAAGAAGAAGTTTCTGTAGATTTAAACCATAAGTTTTAAGGCGTTTTGCTGCACTAAAGTTAAACATAAAAAAAGGAATGAACTGGCAATGAAACCCCATTAAAACAGTAGTTGGTACTTGCTATAAAAAAAAAAAAAAGACATTAGGGATTTTTCAAATTCTCTCGCCACAACCTGGTTCAAGTCTGAGCTTGGGCTGCTGATGTGTGAGTTTTCTGCCTGGATTGTCCCCAGATACTCCCCTTTATATACATGCCACAACAACATGTATTTGTGGTCATGGTGACTTGCGTCAGGTGTAAATATTAGTGTGCATCAAAGCTTCTATTTCAATGTGTTTGTCCAGTGATGCAGTGGATACAAACCTCAACCACCCTTCTTCAGCTCCAGCAGTGTTCCCACACTGGATAAAACGGTATCGAAGTTTTTCTCTTGGTATCCACAGATCTCTGCACCTGCAACCAGTCTAAAATGATTTGGAGCTGTTATGCATATAGGCTAAAATGCTGTTATTAGAGATCTAGCTGGAGGTATATAAATACCAGCTGAACCACAATGAGTAAGACACCCACACCTCAACCTCTTAATATCCACAAAAGGTTCAAATTAAAATGTATTTCTTAAACCAGACTCAGAATCCTGAGCTTTAAACTACACCCAAACTTAAATTCTGTATCCACCCCACCTGGATAGATAGATAGATAGATAGATAGATAGATAGATAGATAGATAGATAGATAGATAGATAGATAGATAGATAGATAGATAGATAGATAGATAGATAGATAGCCCAATGAACATACAAACATATATCTAACATAATATTTGGCAGTAAAAACATTAATCACTGTATAATACCAATAAAATGAAGGAAGAAAGAAGATGACGTAATAATAATATAATATAGGAATAATCGTAATTGATTAACTTAAAAAGTGTTTTCCTCTAAAGTTTTAGTGAAAAAAGCAACACCAAATTCTATCTATTCTAATTCTATCTATCTATTCGAGCTATGGTTTTGTTTTGAATTACACCTCGACGGCGCAGCCTGTGGGGAAACCAGGCCAGTGTGTCTGGTGTCACTGGGTTGATTTGTGCGTCCTGCGTCTTGTCACAGTTTTACGCACGAGCCGTGGGCTGACCTGGCACGGTGTGGCCCCTGGCCGGCCCGCCTCGCGCCTGGTGGCCCGGCCTGCCTGCCTGCAGAAGGAGAATCCTCCCTTGTTTCTGGAGAGAGAGGCGGGCCTTTTGGAAAAGCAGGAATGCGCTGGAAGTTTTCCTGCAAAAAAAAAAGCTCCCATTCACATGTTCAACTGCGTCCGTCCCGCGTCCCCGACATGGACATGTGGCCGCTGGTGCTCCTGTTCGTCCAGCTCTGTTTCTGCTCCGGGTACGAAGGTAAGGACCTTTTAGGAGGGGAGGGCGACAAACACACTGCCCGGTGAAGGGGGAGATCGATCAGTGAAGCTCGGGTGAGTTGTGTTGGGGGAGGATTCTTCGTGCAGCCACCGCGGTGTTTGAGGTCTCTGCTCCCCGCAGACGTGCGCCTGGTGAACCGCGGCTGTGTTTACGTGGAGGGGGTGTGAAGCGGGGGGAGTACAGTGTGCGTCTGGGGGACGTTTCTCTGCACTCATGAAGCCCTGCAGCTGCTGCTGTGCACTAAAACCTTCTTCTTCTTCTTCTTCTTCTTCTTCTTCTTCTTCTTCTTCTTCTTCTTCTTCTTCTTCTTCTTCTTCTTCTTCTTCTTCTTCTTCTTCTTCTTCTTCTTCTTCTTCTTCTTCTTCTTCTTCTTCTTCTTCTTCTTCTTCTTCTTCTTCTTCTTCTTCTTCTTCTTCTTCTTCTTCTTCTTCTTCTTCTTCTTCTTCTTTTTACCCTTGCCTCCACTTTGTAAGTTTTGGTACCTCCTTAAATTAAAGAGCAGCAGGGGGACACTCGCATCTTCTGTTTAAATGTGCTTTATTTGTGACTTTCTCTGGTGTTAACTCAAGCAGACAAACAATACTGTGCAGCTCCAGCAATGATTGTTAATCAAACACTAGATTGTAAACTAGTATGCTGTGTTTTCACCTCTTATTAAGTGAAAAGTTGCCGTTTCCCATGATCACAAACTGAGTGTGGGCATTTTGACTGCATCCAACAGGACACTAATGAATGTTTTATCTAGTTTTTTACACAAAACAACCATCCCACAATGACAGTGATTGTTGCTTAAGTGCAGTATAAGAAAAAAAAGACAGCGCAGACTCGAGCCTGCAGTGAAGACTTGAGGTGATTTCAATGCTCTCGACTGGATAGAGGAATATTATATGTGTGTGAGTATTTTTGTGTGTGTGTACTTACAGTGGCTTTGTGCCTGTACATGGTTTGAGAGTGGTTCACCACCACTGTGTGATCATACAGGCTGAAACATGAACACAGGGCTGCAGAGCAGATTTACGCTGACAAACCTAAAACTGCTTGTCAAGCTGGCAGTCAGACTCTGGTCTCTACTTGTGTGCATTTATGAGGAGTTTATTTTACAGGGGCCTGTTTGTCTTCAATCCAGTGGTCAATTTGGCTGCTCTAATAGTTCAGTGTGAGCTCTTCACATACGGTGGCAGTGCTCTAAAGCGAACTGCTTTAGATCAGCTGAGTTAAAGGACCTACTTATGCTCATTTTGGCTTGTTGTTTATGTAGTTTTCTGGTGTGGCCGGTGCTCAACATTTAAAACTATTGAGAGTGCAGATTTGTAACGGCCTGATCACACTTTCCATGGTGAAAATCTCTCTGCAGTGTGAGTCAGGGGAGGAAGATCCTCCTCGAGCAAGGAGCCTCCTGGTGAAATGCCAGCAAGTATCTTCAATGAAAAACTCTGCTGCCAGAAAAAAGGAGGGAACTCTTGATGTTTGATTGTGAATAAGTCCAAAGCTTCACCTGAGGAGCTCACCATGAGCTCCAGCTTGGTTAGTGGAGGAATGCGATGTTGATACTGGCCAAGAGTTTTTACCTAAATAGAAAGTTTTTTATGTTTCGAAACAGAAAGTAGACCTCATGATTCAGAAGGATGAGAAATAGCGAGATCACACAAATTAACATAGTTAACACAAATTCATATTCATCCACCCATCCATGTTCTATAAATGCCTTAATTAGCTGATTTTGAACAAAATGTGTTTTTGAAATATAATTAAGTGTTGGTTGTATAATGTGATAGACTAAAGACTTAGTTGCAGCTTGTTGTTGTGGTGTTAATGGAGATAAGGCCAAAGAAAGGTGCACCCCGGGCTCATATATTCTTGATGCACGAGAAAGCAGCAGCAGGCGTGTTAATAAACAATATAAATTAGATTGAAGTCATTACCACACAAAAAGAAATTATGCTAGTGTGTAATCATGGTGTGTTGAGTTGAGAGAGAAAGAAATGACATATAATGTTATTTTCCACTTTTTGCCAGCCAGCAGCCGTGCGTCAACATTACAGCTTCCTCCGAATGACGGTTAGCGTTACGGCCCCACAGTGAACACCTAATCGTATTATCAGTCTGCGTAATTTAAATTGCGTTCCCTCTCAGAGGTTTGTCAGGAAGGTGAGCTCCTGCAGTCCGTGCACTATTAAGGCTTTGATGGAGTTCCCGCTGCGAACTTGTTCGAAGTCTTGCGACGCGGACAGGAAGACGACGCTGGCTGCTGATCCTCTCCTCGTCGCGCTGACAGCTTTATTTGATGTGAGTGAAGAGGCATACCTGCCTTGGAACTCTTTGAATATGGAAGACTTTCGTCAACAAGCACAAACAAGTCAAACAGAGCTGCAATGCCAGGAGGTGTAGTTTCAATCAGACCTGTGTCAAACTATAGGCAGGATCGTCAACGGCGCCATCTACCCTGGGTTAGAGGAAACGGGATAGGAGACCGATACATGGATGGACCTCTTACTGTTGTGAGTTTTTCCTCCTTCATGTCTGTGAAATTATAAATCTTCATGACAAACAGGATCGATACAAGAAAAAAGTTCCTTAGTTTGAATTTTGCCACACATGTTTGAAAACTATCATCACCGCCGTGTGGCACCTAACATCTGTTGTAAGTCATTTATAAAACAGTTTTCCTTTTGATTAATGTGATTTATAGTAGATATGTGTACAGCTTGTCGGTTAAATGTCTGCCTGCTAGTTTGACAAATAACTCTTAGTTAAACCAAATGTGTGTTTTATCCAAAGCTGCTTAACCGTCATGCAGCCTCCTACCACTAGTCGGAGCTACAGAGCAGTCCCCTGAAAGTATCAGTCGATATGAGTTTCCTGTATGAGCTATGACAATTCTATTTGATGTTTGAGAATAAGGAAGATTTTTGTAACGGATCAGAGCTCCACCTCTGTTCTCGATGTTGAATATATCAAAACAATCGATAAGACACTTTTCCCTCCTGATACAATGAAATAATGTAAAATATGAATGATTTTTATTAATGTGAAGTTAAACCATGAATACAGTATTTAATTTCACTCCTTGCACAATGTTGGTGCTCGTTTTGATTTCTGTAGTGAAATCACTCTCAGATTTGATTAATGCATCGAGTAGTCAATAGTACTGAGTTACACATCTCTACCAGTTTGAATCAATATCCACAGCTGGTACTCCTATTGTGTGAAGAAAGAGTGAACACCCTCAAGTGCAGGATGAGTCAGCAGACATCTGACTATGTTTTACAGGAAGAGAAATCGAAGGAATTTGGAATGTAAAAGACATTTTATTCTTTTTTTTTTTTTTTTTGCAATTATTTCACAAAGATCAAGACAGAAACAAACTAACTAACTAAACCACACATAAAAACTAGAGAATGTTTTTTTGTCTTTAGAAACGGCCATTTTAAATGGTACCAGAAGATGTAGACTATACTTTAGCTGAGCTTTTTGTGGATTAAGCCTGAAAATTATTCACCCTTATACTTTCATACCAATGTAATTTCTGCTTTTATTTGTTGTGTATTTTGTGTCTGTAGAATAAAGTTGCAGATCACTAATTTGAGCAGAATTTGGCAAGTTGATGAAATAACCTTCGACGGATTTTGATATTTGGGAATTAATTCCGTTGGTCTTGAGCCACGTTTGTAACCGGTAAAAATGTCTTGTCTATACTTGAAGCCTAAATCCAAACATTTGATTTTATGTATGAAAAGTCGGGTGCACAATTTCACCCTGCTGGAACAAGTAGCCTTTTTTTTATAACGCCAGACACCTGAATGAGTCTCATTGGTAACAGCAAATGTGACTGAACGTTTGCTGAAGACTTGCTGATCTCATAAATCCACAAGAGAACATAAACAATATACTGGATGTTGTCAGAAACACATCCCACAAACAGCCTGCTGTTATCTAGATTTAAAACATTGTATTAACCATGTTTTTGAAAGTGGGGTTGGTGATTCTGACACTGATTTGCCGGGCGGAGGCTCCTTCTCAGTGACGTGTGGCGAGGTAAACTCATGAACCCAATAGAACAGCTAGAATTTGCCGTTCAGTTACCAGCTTGTACCCTGACCGCTGATTGCGTTTCCTATTTTATTCTGACACACACACACACACACATATACGGTACTGTAAGTGAGGTCAATATTTAACCACAAACCAATATTAGATTTGCACCAGCCCAGAGAAACAGCCGTGTGCGTCACAAATCTACTGTGGCCATTAATGTTGTAACGTCCCTTAACGCATATGTTGAAGAAAACTATAGAAGTCAGGAAAAGCTAGAGAAACTTAATGATTGCTCCCGTTACATTAATACATTTGACATTTTTCTACTTTGATTGAACTTGTGATTTTGTCTCATGCTGCACACAATCAAAACAAATGAGAGGATCAATTTGCTCCACACCTTCAGTAAAGCACTGATCGCTTCACTTCCTGCTTTTTCATTGCAGTTGTACGTCAAAATCAGCAACAAATGTTTTATAGTCACATGAAATGTGTCTTCAATGGAAAGTGGAGATTTTTTGATAAAAGTGTCTGCAAACATCTCGTTGGTGAGAAACGGAAAGGACACAAAGGATACGGACCCAGTTTGCACAATCTGAGGTGAAGCTCAGGATGAGCTGCCTCAACTGTCGAGTGTCCTCACGAGTTAAATGGGGAAATATGAAAACCATGTAATTAGATAAAAAAAGTGATTGAAATCACCCTGTAATCACATTAATAATACATGCAAGCATGCAATTATTTATCATACGTTCTCATTATTTGCTTTGTAGTTGCTGTTCCTCCCCTGACTCCCCCTTTAACTCTGGTAAAGATTACACTCCACATTTCCTGGAGTGCTTTGTCACTGTGAAGCAATAGCTCTCTTGCAAAAACAAGAAAACCATTAGAAAACAGTGAATTGATCATTACGTAAAATGAATGCACGCCTCGCAGCGAGCCACCTCTATAGATCTCACAAATCATTCCAAGAGCTCGGCCATTTGTGCAAATATAACTCTATACTCGGCGGCTGCGCACACACTCCGACACACAAAGTCATACCTGTAATTAGTTTTCCGTACCTTTCCCTGCCTGCCTCCCTCGCCCCGTTTATAAGCAGACGCTCAAGTTTTTCCCTTTAGACAGCTAAATGTGACTCACTCAATATGTGGGTTTGCTCTGTACTGGCCGCACTGTGTGATCTGACTGCTGAAACCTCAAAGGTTACTGTGTGTGTGTGTGTGTGTGTGTGTGTGTGTGTGTGTGTGTGTGTGTGTGTGTGTGTGTGTGTGTGTGTGTGTGTGTGTGTGTGTGTGTGTGTGTGTGTGTGTGTGTGTGTTGTGATGACTCGCAGCAGTTTGATCCAGACAGTCTTTATTAAACTGACAGAAAAGCCCTGGTGAGAAACGGGCGTCAGTCTGGGAGATTTGCTCGCGGGATCAGGTCCTTTTGACGTATGAAACTGAAGGAGGGTTGAACACTCCTCCCTTGTGGGTCCTAAACAGAGGACACATTCACACCGGGGTTCATAACATCCCGGAGCCAAGGTTGAAATACCCTTCCCCCGACTTTAACCCTTTCTCTGTGCTTTTTCTCTGAAGTTTATTACCCCCAGACCTCCTCCCTTCCCTTCTTCTTCTCCTTCTTTCCCCAAGTAATCCCCCTTGCTCATCACTATTCCCCTCACATTTGTCTTTCACTGGCGCCACTCGGCTGTGTCCTCGAGAAACACCCCGGTGACCCGAGTGCTCCAGTTTTACATATCTTTTACTCATTGTGAAATCTGGCTCAAAACGGATGGCAGGTAAACTCGCTTTGGATATGAAAAAGTTTTAAATAGTTGTGAATCCATCCAAATACAGCGGGGGGGGGGGGGGTCATTTTTCCAAAGCAGCTGAACACAAGAGGATCTTTTGGGATTTCCTTCTGCATGCACTCTGTCCAAAAGATCCCGCTCACCCCCACGTGGGCCCGGTTCAACAGAAACGTTAAGCAATGTTGTTAAGCTCGGTCCTGACGCTGTTTCTCAGAAGATAGGAAACAGCCCCCGAGGGTCAGACCAGGACAAAGCCTTCCAACACTGCCTAACTACTAACATAGGAGCAGCTTTTCTTTAGTCTGTTCTTGTCTTCTTTCACCCCCGCCAGGGTCAGGACAGTATGCCTATGGAGACGACGAGGACGGGTATTCTCGTAGATACAAAGGTAACGACACCTGGTTTGTTGCTGTCTAAAGCACACACACACACACACGCACGCACGCACGCACACGCATGCACGCACACACACACACACACACACACACACACACACACACACACACACACACACACACACACACACACACACACACACACACACACACACACGCACGCACGCACGCACACACACGATAAATCGAATCCCTATGATTTCCTCCAGTTGGATTTATTAATGTCAGATGTGGTTTAACAAACACACTGCTGGAGGCTTAGCAGGTTTTTATAGGTCAATCCAGAAGATTTTGATCTTCAAGTATGTCTTATGAATAATCGACTACTTATTTCTTACTAATTATGCCAGATTGTCACGAGTTTTTCTGGTGTACTAGCCTTATACTTGAGCAACGAAGCTACATGTATATTTTTCACATAAATCCAGCTTAATCAATATGTCATTAAAAACAAGTTCATGTTGTGAATTTGGTTTGTAGAAGAAAACTGTGGGCAAACATCACTTTTTTAGTGAATTTTTGTGAAATTATGGGATCAAAATCACTGATGCTTGGTTGTGCTTTAGAATACCTAAAAGTAGATCTTAGATGACCTTTTATGTTCATATTTGAAAATCATTAATCTGGTCCACAACATAAACATTGACAGCTCCTATGTTTTAGGATCTTGTAACTGACTTACCATAGTGAGTTGCCCCTTTAATGTTTTCTTCAATACATTAGCAAACACATAAAATTTGACATGATGGCCACAATTGATTGTGAAAAACTAAACTGAAAACTCCTAAATTTGGATAAACGTATCTTTTTTGTCTCCTTGTATTTAAAAAGGCATAATTCGAAACCAGTTTCTTTAGCCGGTTTTATAAACTGACATAGTTACGTCAAAGTTGCTGCCAGCTTTTAATTCGAGGTCAGTTAGACACGGAACATTATTGTACAGGCCAAAACCAAACTCTCTTCTTGTGCAAGAGCTCAAATGTAATATAATTTTCTCTTGCTCAGCGGTTGTGGAATCTTCTGCCAACACACACACATGCACAGTGAAACAGAGAGAGAGAGAGAGAGAGAGAGAGAGAGAGAGAGAGAGGGCGAGCGATGGCTGTATAATGAATACTCATTCTGATTCCAACTGGAAATTAGCCTGAGCTGGTGTACATTCTGCTCTCCAAGTATGTGTGTGTTTATGTGTGTGATGATCCACACATGGCCGAGTGTTTGTCCTGAGCCAACAGGAAATAAATTGCAGGTTTTGATTTCGCTGTATTGGAATAGAAGCCTTGTGGCCCCTCAAACTTGGAATCACACAGGGAAGTTTCACACAAGCATTGTTGCGACTGGCGGGTTTCCATAATAGGAGACAAGTCAAAAGTCTTAGAGGAGTTTGGAGAGGGAAGTTACAATGTATATTCACCAATAATACGACTAATAAAGATTGTGTAGGTTCCCCTTTTTTAAGTACACTGTGGATTCTGACTCCTTTCTTTCAGAACCAACATTTAAAATCGGATTCATACTTACCAGCCTTCATCTCTCGCTTCGTCCATCACCCGATCACAGGTTCACTGTTCTTAGTGTTGCCAGATGGGCAATGTGGGATTACTGTACCAGAGACTCGTAATTATTGGATTTTAGTGGGAATTTCCTCAAAATAACAAGCCTATTGTTGCACAATTGTCAAATATCGTCACTTAATTGACCTGATCTACTAAAGCTTTATGTGCATAAAAAACATTAACAAACTATCAGTTTGCCTTCATGAATATTGAATATCAGCGTCCAAATTTTGCAAACGTGCAATTTGGTTTACTTTTCTCCAAAGTTTTAACTCCATCATTTCCTATATTATGTTTCCTTCTCAAGTCATATGTATTTGCTGTAACACTCACATGTGTTTGATAACTTCCTCCACCAGGACGTCAACTTCATAGTGTCACATCAGATCCTGTTTGTGTAAATGGCCACGCACAACCCCCATTTGAATCCTCCTGTTTCCATATTGATGCCAGTGACTGCTTACAGCAACCTTAACTAACTGTTGCAGTACACTAATGTGGCCTCCATCTTTAAGTGAGTACTCTCAATTACGAGCAGGAAACGTGACATGGGATCAGGACACCTTGACCCAGCCATCTACCAATTCCAAATTAACCCTTTGTCAAACTGCAAATCTTTCCGCCAGCCTATTTTTCAGCTCATCAACTTTGAAGATGAAGTCCGTGCAGGTTCCTTCGGATTAAGGTTTTGTTTGTCTTAGACATCTGAATGATCCACTTGAGGTATTGCTTCTTTGCTCATTAGCGTATATTCAGTCGTGACTGGAGGGAACTCAACAAGCACAAGGAGTTGGTCGTGTTGGTGGAGGAAGTTATCAAACATATTGGCGCTTTTAGAAAAACAGAAGAAATCCCGGAGATGATTGCTGACAAAGTCAATGGTACAATATAGAAAATGTCTTATTATAGAGTCCGCAAACAAAAGTTATGGTAAAACCTGCTGAGAAAATGTATCTTTTCACATTAAAAGCAGCATCTCTGCTGGTGGTCTGCAACACCTTTTCAAATATAGAGGAAATAGATGCATTCAGGTATGAAATCATCTTAAATAAATAGCTTTTGCTATTTTGCACGTCTGTCAGACGTGTGCTTTTGTTTTTACACATACAACTGCTTAGTAGCCGATGCCCCAAATATTCAGTTACTGCTTAATAGATCCAACTCACAATCTAGATGCTATAATAAAATAATAATCAGTTTGTCATGGCGGCTCAGTGTATAGCTTTGATTCACTATATCACAAACCTTCACAATAATACAGAATTGTTTTTATTTTAATGGTAAAACTCTTTGCCTCAGCAATAATCCAGAAGTGTACATTCTTTAATGTGATGTCTGGAGGTTTGGTCCTTGAATCTCATCAGTTACTTGTTTTGAACAGACTAAATCTTGAAACAGTGACTGGAGCCTACAACACAAACAGAAATGATCAGTATCCATAATTAGATGCACTTTTTATCTGGGTAATGACTTTTACGCTCTGTAACACACGTACACGCTGGGACTTTAGTGCTCCACACATATTATAATCTGTCTTTCCTCGAGTGAAGATACATTCGTCTCCTCCCGAGACACAGCTGGATAATGGCGAATGGCAGATAAGGTAATGAGAAATCCACTGCATCTGCCTGTACTCGAGGTGATCGGGGGGTTTTTCTCCTGCATTTTCACACTAATAAAGGAAGCCTCTCTCACTTTACCTTCAGGTAAGTGTTTATCAAGTGCCTCCCGCTTTAGGGCCACGCCGCAACAACGTGTAATTGACTTCATGCTGCAAAAGGAAAGGTCAGTGTCATTCTGTGTCCGTGGCTTGCAGGCACCCCTTGGTGTGCGCCCATCAAGGTGAAGCATGGCGATGTCAGCTGCCGCACACCCAGAGGGGAGCACTTCAGGAACGTGATGGGGACCCGCTGCAAGATCCGCTGTAAGCAGGGATACGAGGTCCAGAGCCCGGAGGTGGTCTGTATGGCCAGCAAGCACTGGTCCTCCAACTACGCCTGCAGGGGTGAGAAGCGACGTGGACGCCCTCACACTCCGTGTACATCTCACCCTTCACTCACATGAGCCTCGCATATTAAAGTCCAAGACTGTAAGAACAAAACCAGCTTCTTATCTATCCATTTATCTTAATAAATCTTAATAAACTCAAGCTTTATAATGACAGGAGAATGTTTTAATTGCAACAGGTCGTCTCATAAGTGCTTTGATGGAAATAAATGTTCCTTCTGTAATTCCTCTCAAGAAAGAAGACACGTTCCCTGCTTGCTTCAAATGAGCTCTGGTTCATAACAGACGCCATTGCATGGTCATTGGGCATAAATGTCAGACAATTGTCTCTGGAAAGCTGACAAACATTTCTCTAAAACTTAACAAAGTTTCCAGAACTGGAAACTTCAGCCTGCAGTTGGAGGATGTTTAACCATCAAACAAGCACTTTGTTTTCACGCACGCTGACCTCGTCATGTCCTCCATTGTAGCTCAGGTTAAGGGTCCGTGTACACAGTTGTGTAAATGTAGGAACAAAAGCAAGTATTATATCAGTAAATATGTGCAACCTGATTTTATGGCGTGTGTGTGTGTGAGCACTAACCCATAGCCCTTCCTCTGACAGAGATCCGTTGTCCCAAGCTCGACATGCCCATAAATGGTGGCTACAAGTGCTCAGATGGCTCCTACTTCAACTCCCGCTGCGAGTTCTTCTGCTCCCCCGGATTCAGTCTGAAGGGTCATAAGACGGCAACCTGCCAGCACAACAAGGCATGGAGTATCGGCTTGCCCACGTGTGTTGGTAAGACTTCTTCTGTGCTCGGTTTAATCTCTGATGGAGGACCAGAGCCTCCAGACCACTTGCAAGTAATTACGAGCTTCAGGCTGTCAGCATCTGCCACTATTGAATCAAAGTCAGGGACCAAGCTTGTTCCTCATGATGCAAGGCTCCAGGCCTGTAGACACGCCAACGCATACAGAAGTACACTGTGTTTACTCCTCTGGTGATAAAAATGATGAATATGAACAAAAAACTGACCCAGAAACCTGAGTTACACAACCTGCTCTCCGGTGGTCGTAGAAATGGTTGAATATCCTAGTAACCAGTGGAAGGTTCACGCTCATCAAAGTGACTTTAACTCTAATGCACTTCTGCTTAGAAGGACACGCTGCAAGATCTGGCCTCGGTAATAAGGTTTCTGTGCTCCAAGATCTAATTGTTCATTTTGTTTTATTTATATAGCGCAAAATTCCAGGAAAAAAAAAACATCCAGAGGAAAGAGCACAGACAGGATTGAGATACTTAAAGTGGGTGTGAAGCATCTGAATGTATCAGTCAATCTAGAGCAGCTCAGCCAGCAAATCCTCCTCGGGGACACAAGTCACCCTAAACTATGTTTTAAGCCTGATTTAAAAAATTAGTTTGTAAGTGGTTGTTTTTCTTTGTTTCGCTTGCTGCATGTCTTCCACTGTGTTTACATTGGCTAGTGGCGCCCTCATCTGCTGCAAAACATGGTGACGCAAGGAAGGAAGAACACCATATCGATTGCATTTGTTCTTAGGATATTATTATTTGAGATACTTTTGAAAAAGTGTTTGGCTTACTCTTATCTTTTTGTCTGTGTTTCCTCTTTGTTTCCCTAAAGTTGGGCATTTACCATTTATTGTTTTATTCAGTCTTTTAGCCAGTTTGTATTATTCAAAGTTGTAATGAAGCACGGCGTGTATACATCGAGCCCATGTTTGCAGTGTTTACTTGTAATTCTCAATGGAAACATTTAAAAGAATGAATTACATTCATGTTTTCTCTCTGTAGACATCGAACCTCCAAAAATCAAGTGTCCTAATGTGAAGGATAAATGGGCGGAGCCAGGAAAGCTGACAGCGAGGGTGACCTGGGACACGCCAGAGGGCATCGACACCGCAGACGGCATCCTGACCGAGTCAGCCTCAACCCGGTTTAAGATGTGTCGGCCATTAAAACCAGCGAGAGATTAAACTCCAGTGTCGTGTTTTTCAGTGTCATTCTCAAAGGAAAACCTCCAAAGTCAGACTTCCCAGAGGGCCTCCATAAGATGTCGTACACTGTGTTCGACCGTGCCGGGAACAAAGGCTCCTGCCGCTTCACCGTCAGAGTACGAGGTGAGCCTCTGAACGCTGAGTTAAGAGGGTTTCATCACGGGATGTTTGGTAATAATCCATCTGGTGGTGTTACTTTAAAGAAAGCTCCTGGGATTACTGGAAAAATAGAGGCAGTGTTTAAGTGATTGACTTTATCCATTATCTATACCTGCTTTAACCAATAAGCGGCCTGTTTCACAAAGATCCTGCTCAATGTCACTGTTTAAAACTGTGTTCGACGTGCCGGTGAAGGAAGTTATCAAACGAAAGAAAAAACAAAAGGTTAAAATGTAACATGTGAGATAATCTTTCACAAAGTCAGCATTTGCTGTCCTATACATGAAATATCTAAAAATTAAAGTCATGGCGATCCAGCTGAGGAAATACAGTCTGCAGTATCCTGAAGCATGAAGCCTACACGACTCTATAAAGTCGTTTCACTTCTCGCCCTGAAAACGCTGCTGGTTGTGTTTCCGTGTGTCTCCCTGTGTGCAGTGCGGCGCTGCAGCTCCCTGTTTCCTCCCGATAACGGCTACATGAAGTGCAACAGCGACAGCGACAACTACGGAGCCACCTGCGATTTCACCTGCACCGGCGGCTTCGAGCTGCAGGGCAGCGCGGCCCGGGTCTGTCAGTACGGCCTCACCTGGTCCGGGTCGGACACCACCTGCACAGGTATCGGCAGCTGCCGCCCAAACGCAGACGCTCATGTGACTTCTCTGGTTTTATTCTCTCATTGATTTGTTTGTGTCCGTCAGCTTTGCCAATCCTGTTTCTGATTTCATGTTTGAAGCTCAGTGGAGGAGAAAATACATCCTGCGGTCTATCGATTGTTTGAATCAATTCTGGGCTCCTTCATTTTGTGTTTGTGTACTTACGCCTGTCAGCCATAAGATTATGACCACGCACCTGCGGATGTGATGAGATTTCTGTGCACAAGTTTGCTTCTCCTTTCATTTTTATTCCCTGCGTTTGGTCGTAAATCTCTGTTTTCTCCTCTTTACCTCCTTCAAACTCGTTAATTGTTTCACCTGCATGAGGATGGATAATTCAGAGTTACAATGGAAGAATCAAAACAGGCGATGGTAACATTTCTCTGCACTGAAGCTGCAGAAGGTGATGGATTTTAGGCGTTGCACAATTATTAATACTGTTTAAATGCCTAGTTCAGGTCCCAAAATAACATTTAGTTTTTAGTTTCCTAATATAAGGTCCAGCAAGGTAACTGTCCATTTTTTTTTTCAGAAAACATTTTAGTTTCTGTCTCAAAATGACGACACAAGCTGAATGATGAGCTGCCGTTGATAAATATTAAGCTGCTGTATCCACACTGACAAAGTTTTCAAGTTACGTGTGCACGTGTATATTAATGCCTTAAAAATGCATTTTTGTTAATTGAATGCATTTCCGTTCATCTATACTTGGACATTTTACCTTTACCCATGGTTTTCTTTTACACAAATATCACTCCATCTACTTAATTAAATAACCAAAAGAAACATATATATTTTTTCAGCTGTGACGCATGTTGAAATGTGGACTTAATGGAATTGTTACTGACATCTTCGTGCTAAAAGGTGGTGGTTTTGCCCGTTTAAGGTATGATCAATAGAAAAATGTGCGTTGCAGCCCTCAACTATTTGCAGCTTCACTTGGTGTTCACGTTGCTCCGTTCATGTGATTTCCTCCACCGAGCACCAAAAATAATCAAATTATGTGACGTCTGAGAGGAGTGATGCGCTGCCATAACTCTTCTCCTTGTGCTGCCTGCTCAATGTCTGTGCAGCCATGAACATCAACGTGGGAGTGCGCACGGCCGCCGCTCTGCTGGACCAGTTCTACGAGAAGCGACGGCTCCTCATTATCTCGGCGCCGACTGCCGCCAATCACAATTACCGCTTCCAGATGACGAACCTACAGGTGAGACACGACTCAGACAAGAGAGCTGCACGGAGGTGGCTCCGCTGTCTGCTCCGGTGTCGCTCACGAAGAGCGTCTCAGTGCCTGAATGGGACAAACCGATGACATGCATAAAGTATCGGCCTGATGAGCAGAAAATGTCACGGCGGTGGAGAGGCGGTCCTGACGCCGGCTTCAGTCAGGCTATTCTGGGCTGGATGTTTTCACAGCGCGTCTGAAAACATTAAGTCTGAGCTTCCGTTAAACTCCCGACCTTTCAAAGTGAACAAGATGAGGGATCAGTCCTGCAATCTGTCCCACAGTCATCACCACTTCGGATGATTAATCGTTTTTCAACTCTGCTTTTGATCTGTGTGAGCAAACAAAACAAGCTTCACAAAATTCAATTTAATTATAATTTCTGAACAAATACCAATTTTTTTCAATAATGCACAAATTTGACCAAGACTCCCACTGTAAAATAACACAAATTGTCTGTCTTAATAATTTAATGGCATGTATCATTATGGATCGTAAAATAAACCTTTTTATTTAACAAAAATAATATTGAGAAATTGATCTTGAAATTAGGATTATTTCATAATTTAGAAATCCAAGAAGAATTCACGACATTTAAACAACTTGTATACTATCAACAACTTATCTTAAACATTCATACAATTCAAAAAGAGCAGAATTATTAGCAGAATTAACTTGACATTATTAAGTATTAAGTATTATTTCATGATCTATTGACGTTACAGAGTTCCACTTTCACAGCCCATCTCTTGAGTGAAAATGTTTTTAGAAGCTGCAGAAATATCTCGCTGTGACTTTATATTTTACATTGTGATATTGTCCTTCCCGGAATAAAGAAATTAGCTTATTGTTTCTGAGGCAGCCTCAGGAATTCTTCACAAAATGACTTTACAAACCTTACAAACACTCCCACTGCAATATTAACACGTGGGGCTTTTTCAATTACAAGTATATATTGTCTGCACATTTGAAGCATCAAAAGAAGCAGCAGAAATCTTCTTGGTGGCAATTAGAATCGTACTAAATGACCTCGCCATGAGAAGTGATTTCAGAGGTGGCAATTGCCATCTGACAAAACTCCAGCTTTTATTTTAACCCTTCCCCCAACCTGTCCCCAGTATTTATAGGACTGAAGGACCCGCTGCACTCATTTATTTACTGAAAATGGATATAGATATAAGTGATATTGCCATGGTGGCAGCCACAAAATTTATTGGCAGAATTAACTTGAAATGAGGATTATTATAATAAGCTGCACATCCTGTGGACGCTGGTTTTCCCCTCTTGGCTCAGTCGGGTTCTGTCTCTCTAAATCCCTTTTCCTCTCAGGCTGATGGTGTAAATTAATGACTTAAACCCGTCGGGGCAACTTCCCCTCCTCGTATAATGACGTCGCTCAGAGAAATTGAACAAAGGAGAGACTATGAACACACAGTGAGACGGTGAGAAGGAAGTAAGAGTAATAAGGTGGAAGGTGCAAACGCTGAACTTGAGCACTGAAGAAGCTGATCAAATCATTTGTACAAGCTGATACACACATATTCAAGAGGCAAGTCTTATAGGGAAAGTCACAGTTATGATGCCTTCTTAGTAATAACCGATTCTGCGAGATAGCGTGCAGTTTAAAATCTACAACTGGTAATAACCAAGTACTTGAACCGACACACTCACCCTTTATTTATATTGATTTTCTTTGCCTTCACCGTATAAAATCTCATTTCTGAGAGGAGAGGTGACAGGAGAAGCAGACGGCGTGTGGCGGATATGCTCAACTCAAGGCCTCAAAGAAAAGATTTACTATTAGAAATATTCTCCAGCTGAAGACGGCTTCTCAGCTGCACTGTACCGTCGCACGTCCTGAGCAGCACAGAACGTTGCTCAGCTTGTGACGTTCTCCCTTGTGAAATATTCATAGAAGCTGATTGTGTTAAGAATTTAGAACGATGCCGACCTGCTAGTTCGCTGACCTTTGTTTACCTCCTTGTGCTTTGTTGACGTCGTTAACACGATGACGTCACAACAGTTCAGCTTCAATGCATGAAAAATTAGGAGAAGTGGTTCAATTTATTTTGAAACGGTTGTTTGCTGCTTGTGCGTAAATATCACCACAGTAATTTTAGTTTAACTTACCTCCTGTTTCCACTTGTTTCACTGCAACAAATTTCTTCTTAGAGTTTGGATAAAATCTCATAATCACATTCCATCTTAACAAAAAAAATTAACGTCGTTGTCGTTAATAGGAAATTGTATGTCTCACTTTATTTATTTTTTTATCTCTGCCAGCCGACCAAAAGAGATTCACTTCAATATCTACCAGAATAAAGCATCCAGAAAAATGCCAGATTCACTTTTAAGCGGCCACACACGTTGCAGTGGAGACAAAATGAGTCAACATTGTTGATATTTATTACAATAGTTAATATTTTTTTGCCTATTGACTAACTTTAATAATCATTTCAACTTTAGTTATACTGTTAAAATCTGCTCCTCGCTGATTTTCTGAAAGTTCACATTTATTTTTCAAAAGTTATCGTCTTCCTCGTCGAGTTTTGTGAAGAAGAACTCCACTGGAAACCTAAAAACATTTAAATATTACTCTTATGTTAGGATGCAAAAATGTCTTAAGGTACATAATTCAGTGGCAGAAGTGTGTCGGTGTTGTTTCATAGCGGTTTATATTACAAAGGAATGGAGTTATTTCTATTATAATAACATTGTGACTGTTTCCTCCAGAGAATCAGTAAAGCAGATTGTCCACAAAAGATTGTTTGAGATCATATTAGTGTAACTCCACATGAACACACAGCTCAGGAAGTGAGAACAATTTACGTAACAACAATCCAAGCAGATCTTGTGCTCATTTCCTTCTGTCAGCCCGACGAAAGTAAACAAAAGCTGTGAGAAATGTGGAATCACGTTTTTCACTTTGTCACGTCGCAACAGCACGCTCAGTGTGGACTGGACCTGAGACACGTGACTGTCATCGAGCTGGTTGGGACGTATCCTGCACAAGTTGGTCGAATTCGGCACAGACTCCTCCCCCCGGGCCTGGCTCTGCAGCTCAGGTGTGTACACATGTACATAATATAATGCATTCCCTATTGGCCTTACCTTAAAACTATCTAAACTTAATTATCACCCGGATATGAGAGCAGATTGGATCTTCCAGTCCTGTCGTGTTAGTAAGACACGCGGCACTTTGTTCTCCAGGTTACTCCTCCAGATTCCTCAACGCTCTTTCCAAATGCTGCTGCTGGACAAGCAGGGCATGGACAAGCAGCGCTACCCGTTCCCCATCACAGCCGCTGAATTGTTCACCACCGTCGACACCTTCCCCCTCCGCAAGGATGAGATGGTGCTACAGCAGCAGGCAGGCCAGACCTGTCAATCATAAACACCGCGGACCCTCGGCGCGGCTCCGTGGACTGTCGGCCATCTTTGATCGTTCTCCTCGTCCTTCAACTGACAAATGACAAGGCCGCCTCAGATCCTCCGTCTTTATCTCCACGCCACATCCACACGCCTACATTACGTGTGTGTGTGTGTGTGTGTGTGTGTGTGTGTGTGTGTGTGTGTGTGTGTGTGTGTGTGTGTGTGTGTGTGTGTGTGTGTGTGTGTGTGTGTGTGTGTGGTGTTGATGATCTGAGGCTGATCTAATTGAAATGGGTCACATTTTACAGTCACATTGATTCTTGTGTCTTGTCTCACTATATATTTTATATTATATTATTAATATTCTCAAAGCAGAAATATGTCTCACTGTTTTTTACAAACTGTTTTTACTGTATGAACTGGAAAACTTTCCCACCTGTCTGATATTTATGTCTCACTCCTTGACTTAGTACGTGTGTGTGTGTGTGTGTGTGTGTGTGTGTGTGTGTGTGTGTGTGTGTGTGTGTGTGTGTGTGTACAGAGCATCTGTACATCTACGTCTGAATTCACAAACACTGATTAAAACTGTGCAGTGCGGAGGACGGTGTCTTCTGTGTGTCCCGGTGAAAAACAGGAACGACAGATCTCATGAGGACAAACTGAAGAAGCAGAAGATTCACGGCACAAAATCTCATATGAAGTTAATAAAAATGATAATTTTCTTTAAAGAAAAAAAGAAAGAAAGAAAAGATGTCCTTGCAGAGATCCTTTAGGTATTAGTCAGCTCATCATTTGCGCAGATACTATTCTTATAGCCTCAGCAGGGGTCATTAGAGTGTACTTCAGTCTTTTATTCAAAGGTTTCAATGACTTTTTGATGAATTGCAAATTAGTTTCACATTCATGCTCCTCTCAAGTTTGATATTAAACCCGTTTATTTCTCACTGCTTCAGATCATCACATCAGACACAGGGGACAGTGATCTTAACCCTTTGGGCACTGCAGCTATTTCAATGATATTTTTAAGACTTTATCTGCAACGTGTTGCATCCGTGTTGCATTACCACATTCTGCTGCACGGAAGTAACAGTACATGACAACCATTCACATACAACTCAAATAGAACAGGATAGGTACATTTATGGACAATATAAGATTACAACCACAACAACAATCAAAGTAAATGAATTCATTGCTCGAATCAGATCAAATAAAAGAGTCAGCACAGTTAAGATTGCACACAGTGGCGTTACTCCTGAAGCGTTGAGACGAGCTGCTCACTGCAGCTGCTCCTTTTGTCCAGCTACAGTACCGTGCGGAGGTTAGTTAACGTCATCCACACCCGCTATCACTTTAAACCCCGAGCAGTCGTCTCCCACTGAGTCCACACTCTGTCCAGTCACTGAGCCAGCTTTTTTCTGTTTTTGACAAGCTTCCCCAGGCACTTCTTGTATTAGACAATAGAAGTTATTGTGCTCAGTCAGTAAATACATTTCATGAAAGACAGAGCAACTTCAAACTCGACTCGACGGGGGATACGACCCTAGGTTGAAAGAGATGGAGTATTTCTGAATTTGTGTAAATTATGTCTGCAATCCAACTTCTTTTTTTTTTTACATTTTGAGGATGTATGCTTGGATAGTTGCCCGTCTATGTGGTTCACGACACTTGGATTACTTTCAGCCGTGTTTACTGAGTTGAAGGATTATAATATAAATCAATTTATCACACAAAGCAAATAGAAATGCAAGAACTTGAAAGATGCCAAACAGAATTATTTTATTAAATCACATTTGTATTGAGCTGAAATGAATAGAACTTATATCTAAGATACTCTATATACTATTAACTTTTAGTTTGAGCACGATAACAACCAGAAGACCTAAATCAACCTGTCTGAGAGATTCTCCTGCTCCAGTACTTATTTTAAACAATATGACTCCTGCATACTCTGGATAAATGTACTTGAGCCCAAAAACAAAACAAAAAAACCTGCAAGTTTCAGTAGTAAATAAAAGAAGTGATGACAAGGTGCTCAGTCCGGTGTTATAATAACTCTGTTGTGTTCAAAGCCCAGTGGCGCTCGTCTTGACATATTCTCCCACCACAACAAAAACAAAGTCAACATAGCTTCTATGGAAAGATGTGTTTATTTCAAAATATTCTCATTACACATTTGGGACAAAATATGCTTGAAAAATGTGGTATTGAAGCTTTGACACGAGACACAACAAAGAGAGTACATGCTGTACATGGAGAGTTTCTTCAGTGACCGGGCTTTTTGCACGAGCTCCTCGAACGCGCCGTCGGTTTCGGGCCGCTCGCGGCAGACCGTTTGCCGAGGACAAAAATTGGCATTCCACACGAAAAAATGGTCGGTTCAACTTGAGAATTGCTTCTGTGAACTGATTCATCTCAGGACGGTGGATGGCAGAGCCCCCCCCAGGCGACAGAGACGAGGTCGCTGTCTGACTGTCGCCCGGCTCATTATTGGGGGGGGGGGGGGGGGGGGGGGGGGGGGGGGGGGTGCTGAGATGAAGGCAGCTCGCCTCGGAGCCGAGTCACTCCACAACATGCAGGATTTCTTCACACCTTCTTCTCTACATGTGAAGTGATGTCAGTATCAGTGCTTTTATTTAACCTCTTTTTTTTGTTCTTCTACCTCAGTTTTGTCTAATACCATGCAGTTTCTATGACCACACTGATACAGTGTTAGGCTAATTTACATCGAAGCTAGTCTAAGTTTGCACTTTGTCTAGATTTTGTGCTACAGATTTTTTTTTTTTTCATTTCTAAGCAAACCAAGGGTGGAAAATAACCCCGTCCAAGTACTGTTCTTTTCATATCTTGTAGTTTTCATGTAATCTTTAGATAAAAAACAACCCATTATAAAGAAATCCGCTGAAGCTACCCACAGCCTAATTAACAATTGCAATGCCACTTTCTACCACAAGATGGTGCAGTGAGTCATTGTACCACAACTGAAATTAGTTCAAGAACAGAAGACGCAGATTTGAACACAAATTTCTGAACTCCGGGGAGTGTTGACTCACTACTGCCCCCTGTGCACAAAAGTGAGATTTCTTAAATCTCCCAAACTGAATCTTTATTAACAAATTGCAGGAATATAGACAAAATGAATCAAAACTTCAGGTTCAAATGCAATCAAACTGTTATAAGTTAATGGAAAAATGTACAAAAAAATAAACAAAACAAAAAGTATTTTATGCCCCTGTCATGGACTTGAAGAAAATCGCAGCCAACCTTAGAGGGAAGTTGGAGGATCTTCAGCTGATACAGCCCGCCATTAAGCACTTTAATTCCTCCTTAACCTTTAAAGGTCACTCACTAAGATACTCAAAAGGGACACTTTTTAAACACCATTTAAAGTGTATTTCAAAAGTTTTTCAATTTAAAGTTGCAAAAATAACACTTTCGTACAATTATGTGACAATTGTTTGTTTTCAAGTCAGAGGGACAAATACAACTGACCAATATCACACACATCTCATGCGTAATGGCTTAAAAATATGTAAAAATGTATAAATATTTTACTGGATGTCTGTGAATGGCTATAAAATCTTGTTGGCACATCCAATTCATTACTATTGACCAACAACATTTTGTTATTTGCCAAACATTTGTCACATTGAGCGCTAACAGACTAAGAGGTGCTTTTTCAAAGCAAAGGGGCAAACATCACGTTAATATACGAGAAGTTTAAAAGCAGATGTTTCGCGCTTTATCATTTTTTACATAATTTGTAAGAATCACAACTATTGTTTCACGTCGTCAGTTGTCCACTTCTCATTTTTAGTTGTGACACAAAAGAAAGAAACGAGAAAATGATCAAATATGGTCACACTTCGGGAAAATACATCTGTTTAACTGAAATTGCAGATTCCTGACAGTTTGCTATCGGGAAATAATTAGCAACACTTTATTTTGAAGAGCGTATTGAATATCCCACTCGGCTTTACGCACTACACCATCTTGTTGTAAAATGTAGTATTCCAGGGTTAGACGGGCTCGGACGAAAGTAAATAAACTCAAAGCAAAAAGATCAGGAGGACTTGTTTGGGGGCAGTTTGGTTAGTTTAGGTAAGTTTTAGGTGCATTAATCAACAACAATGACACATAATCCAAAGCTTGTAGTGTCACAGAGTGAATTTA
Source organism: Lipophrys pholis (assembly GCF_963383615.2). Taxonomy (NCBI): domain Eukaryota; kingdom Metazoa; phylum Chordata; class Actinopteri; order Blenniiformes; family Blenniidae; genus Lipophrys; species Lipophrys pholis. The sequence goes on from NC_137632.1 coordinate 8,665,940, forward strand.
AAAAAAACAAAAGACAACCTCTTTAATCGGAGCAGTACGAAGAGTAGTCACTTCCCATCCCTGGATACGACTCGTCACGAGGAGATGAATCTCAGCATGACATGTGCTTCACATCAGATCACTAATAAAGGGAATGTTTACATGTCGTTGATCGGTGCCTTGTCTAACGCCTCACAAATGGTCTCCATCGGCTGTAGCTACATGCAGAAATGACTGACGGCGACGAGGACGGACACACCGGGAGTCGCCGTGCGCTCGTTCGGTGGGTACAGTAGGTTACACACACACACACACACACGTGTTTTCCATTAACAGCAGTACACAGCAGTGCTCGGTCACAACTGGAGGGCAGAGGGGCACATGGTGGACGAGTGTGTAAGGCTTGACTGGCTGTTGTGGACAGAAGGATCTGAGTGGGAAAGAAGTGGGATGAGTCTCCTCTCCTTCGTGGGGGCGTCCGAGTCCACAACCCTCCACGTTTTGTTTTTTTTCCCTTTCTTTATTTTCCTTGGCCTCTCGAACTCCAACTTCTTTCCCATATCTCTTCCCCCCTCTCTCTGTTATTCTCTTCTGTCCCCGTCTGCCTGTGCTCCACTCCAGCTCATGTGCTGCGCCTGCCCATGCTGGATCGCAGCATCAGCGTGCCCTCATGAGGGACTTCTGGGTTTTCGATCATGCTCTGCCACAGCCGCTGTTCTTCTCCGTACGAGTCCATCCAGTCCACCTCGTTCCCGTAGCTTTTGCCTTGAGTGGAGGAGACACAAACACGTAGATCTTTATTTGGATTGAGTTTTGATCCTAAAACTTCATCTGACGTTTCGCCAGCCTGACAAAGACAAACTCACGATCGCTTCAGGGACAAACTGCCGCGAACATGCAGCTGAAGTTTTGTTCATGTCCATCCTGCTCATGTGTCTCTATATGATCTCCAAACCTCGGTTGGTCGAGATGTGTAGACAGCTGCTGCTAGTTGTTGCCCTGCAGAAGGTTTCTTATAATCTGTGGCTGGTAAAAGCTCATGCAACAGTTTGTAGTTGTTTTTTTTTTAAGCATTTTACTATAAACCTTCACATGGCTGGTGTTGTTGGATGACTGTGTTCTCCCTTGTATGCGAATATATTTTATAATTTGTATGTTTTTCTGATCGTAGACTCCCAAGGTGCTCATTCACATTCACAAATGTATGTGTAGTTATTCTGAAGGTGATAAAACATTTAGAAGCATTGCAGTGAAATGTTCCTTTCGGTCATGTTGGAAATAAAAGTAAAATGATCATATTTCACAACGACTAAATGCTCCTGACAGCCAAACTACTCCTTCTGAGGTTTTGTGAGGCATTCCATGGAAAAACCAAACAAACAACAACAACAACACTGCTAAATTATCAAAAGATGTTCCAAAGGAGAGAAATGGCCCCCACTTTCCACAGCTCACACAGCGTGTTTTTCATTTAAATATGGTATCTGGGGGAGGAATAAACCAGCTCTCGGTTATGCTGCCGTAGCAGTTTGGCTTAAACATGCACTAACAGGCTCTAACATTAGCCTCACCAGGATAGAAGCAACTCTGACCTCATTGTCTTCTCTCATTCTTCATGCCATTGATTCAACAAGGTGCTAGAAACGTTCCTCAGAGGTTTGCATCAATATTGACGTGACGACACAATGCAGCTGCTGCAGAGTTTCACATCTGTGATGTAAATCTTCAGTTTGAGCCCACCCCAAAGGAGATCTAAAGGATTATGATCGGGGGGGGGGGGGGGGGGGGGGGGGGGGGGGAATCACACTCATGTTGAGTTTGAGTGATTGGAGCTTTGTGCCACGGTGCATTATGCTGCTGGAAGCAGCCTTCAGATGATGCCACAGGGAGAGAGCAACAGTACTGGTCTGCGACTAGCGAATATCTAAAACAGCAGCACACGACATGGATCAGCCTGAATCATTCACAGAAAGCAGAATGTCGCAGCAGAAATCGAGCGTCATCAGACTGGGATATGTTTCTCCAATATCTTATAGGCTAGTTTTGGTGATTTTTTTGTAAATTGCGGCCACAGTTTATTGTTTAAAGCTGACATAAGAGATGGCCGGTGTGGACTTTTTCTCCTATAGCCATTTTGTTTCAAAGCTCAGCTCTGTATGTTGTGCATTCAGAGATGGTTTTCCCTCATACCATGTGGTTTACCGTCATGTTGAACATTCACCTCTGACACTGAGCATTGACATATTAAAGAAATCACAACATTCCCCATAAACATTCAATAAGATTGTGCATTAAGATAGATATTAAAAAAAAATTAAACCAGCATACCATTCTGATAACTTCTACATGAGTTGGTTTAGATGTGAGGAAGTTTTTTTTTTAAATTTCCTCTCAAACCTTCCTGAAAGTTCAGGAAGAAGAGAAGAACTGAACAATGAATTATTCCACTCGATAAACAGCACATCATCCTCCCTAAAGTCTGAGTAAAGCTCTTTAGCCCTTCAAGGACTGAGCAACATTTCTGAGATTTTAGCTCCTCATTTGAAATTCTGAGCATTGCATTGACCTTTAAAGCGAAGAAAATATGGGAAAATGTCTTCTTCTTCTTTTCTTTTTTTTTAAACTCAGCAGCATTTTGCGTTTTCTCACCTGTGCCGGCTCCCAGCCGGACTCCTCCCAGGAAGACGTTGCTGGCCAGGGCTTCTTTGTCCCACACGGTGAGCTCCAGGCAGACGTTGTTGAGGTCGCCGGGCTGCAGGCCACAGTACGTGAAGGTGTGGTTCCACTGCGGGTTCACGGTGCGACGCTCCGCCGCCGTCTTGTGCTTGGTCGACTTGTTGCTGTCAGGTAGGAGGTACCTGGACACACGCACACAACCTCACAGCTCAGTGCTCGAGATCGCGATTAATTAATGACAAAGTGAGGTCTATGAGAAGCAAAAAAGACAAATAGATGCGAAAGATAAAGCAAAAAAGTGTTGCAGAGACGTTCAAAACAATCCTAAAACACAACTTTAAAGACACAGAGACCATGAGAGCACAAGAAGAAACAAGGCAAGTAGAAAACAAAAAAACATAAAAAAATAAAATAAAAAAAACACACCAAAAGATGCATGAAAAGAATTAAAAAAGCAACAAAATTAAATAGAAAAAACCCCAAAACAACCAAATACACTCTCTTGTAATACAACTGCAGGCACAAAAGAACCTGGGAGACACGAGTAGCGTAAATAAATATCCACACAATGACATTTGCACAACAAATCGCAAAACTAAAACCTTACAAAACCATTTCAAACAGTCACCAATTGAGCACAAATAGGTACACGACAACTAAACAACCAAGAATAAAAAGAACCAAAAACAGTTAAAGAGACATAATGTACGTGAACAACGCACACACGGACAGACGGACGCATGCACAAAATGATAAATATACACAGAAATGTACACAGAAACAAAACATCTGAAAGAGAAGACGCATAATAAAAACAAAAACAAAAATGATACACAACATTTACAGATAAACAAAGATAAACAAGAGTCCCATGAAAAGAACAAACACAATACAGAGAAACAAAAAAAAGACACAAAACCATTATAAAGAGACAAAATACTTACAGACACAATGAGAAAACATCACAAAACTAAAATAAAACCACAGCAGAGACAAAAACCTACTAAGAAACATGAAACAACCAATAAGAGACTCAAAACTTCTACAAATACACAAAAATAATCTTAAAAAGTGAGTAACACAAAACAAAAAATGGACACTAAGAGGTAAACAGCAGAAACAAATCTATACACCGACTAACAACAAACAAAGAGAAATACACAATTGAAAGCAACAAAAAAAAAAAACCAGAGAAAACAACACAAAACTACAAATAAAGAAAACAAGATTAGTACAAATACAACAGAGTGAGATAATGTTAGATATACAATACCATATAAGATTCAGGCTTTAAAGGCACAGATGAGTCACAGATAACAAATAGCACAAAATGTGTCACTTTGAATTGGTTATGATTTTGGATGTGTTGAACTAATAGAGTGAAAAGAGGGACTCACCCTTTCACGAAGGGGTCCGAGGTGCCTCCAGACTTGACAGCAGTGAGGTTTTTGGCTCCTTTGACCAGCAGCTCTACCATGCCCCCTTTAGGCAGGGTGAAGCTGCTCGTCTTCTTCCCTCTCAGGAAGCTCTTCTTCACTGTGGTGGCCAGGCGCACAAATATATTAGAAATACCACGTGTGCAGGTTCAGGTTCAGTTCCGAACTCAAACATTTTGATGCACTCAAGTTTAGAAAGAAGTGCCTCTAAAGTGCATAACATCATTGTAATGAGGATTTTATTGAAGTTACCCCGAGGCTTCGTCTCTCTGTTTCGTGGCTCCATTATAAATACAATTTTAACGCATTAACAGCAATAATGCTGATGCGGCTGTTTATCTGATATGGCTTTTCAAAAAAGGCTGACAGAGTTTGAAAAAAGTGATAGATTATAATAACTAAATAGAAAAACAGCAAGAAGATTTATAAAATAAGAATCAGCCATTTTGTATCCTTCTTTAGTTCATTTCAATCTCATTGTTAGGATTGAATGACTCTCAGCTCTTTTACAATCTCTTCTGTCTTCTGCTTCACCTTTATCACAACCTTCCATTATGAAACAATATCTAAAGTTCTATAAACTAAATATGAGGGGAAAAAAGCCAAATTATTCTTTGTTTGGCAGAACTATACAATTTAAGATTAGCTTTGTTATCATCTTAAAGGTTGAACATGTTCTGCGGCTCGAGACAAATTTTATTTGGTAGAAAGTGGCAGGAATGGTTCTTTTAGTTATAAAGGTTGCAGACATATATTTCTCTTAAAAAAAGAACAAAGAAACAATCAATCGAAGGTTCCTGTAGATCTAAACCAGGCAAAATATATGGCCTGCCAGCAAATTCCAGCCCGCATTAACATTGCAAAATGTAAAAATAACAAAGACGAAGAGAAATCAAAGAAAACTCTAAATTAAAAAATAAATCAATCAATAAAAATGTATTTTTGTACCAGGTAATATTGTTAAAATTGCCTTTGTGCCGTAAAATGTGAACACGCTCAACCTCTTTCCACTAAAATCAAGAGTAAATTAAAAATTGTCCAAAAGCTTGTATTCAGGAGTTTTTAATGTGACCATGTGAGCGGTCAGGCTCTGTGTGTGGCCCCTGAACTACAATGGTCTTAACTGTTGGCGTGGTGCCGCCATGACGTGTGTTTTTTAGTGCAAACATCCTTTTCCTTCACAGATTCATTCAGTAATTGACTCCGAGGCCTGAGAACCAATTACATTCCGAATAATGAAAGCAATCGTAGCCCCACACATGAGCGCCCTAATTAAAACAGCCACAAACATGATAGTGTGAAATATCTCCTCTGTGATCTTCTGTTGTGGTTATTAACTCTGAACTCCACTGGAGATGCCAAACAAAGCTCAAATAGCTTCTAAATGAAGTTGCAGGTATGTTGACGCCTTCCAGATGACAGTGATGACCTTTTAATTCGCCGCGGTGACGTGGAAATCTGTCAGCATTAATGAATCAAAGGGCACCGTGATGGTCAGAGCGGCATCGTGAGCATACCAAGAAAGAAAAAAAAAAAAAAAAAGAATCCCTGTAAGTCTGAGCCGACTCGACTCTCGCATTTTATAATGAGCTCAGGTTGAGTGGAAGAAGCTAATCGGAATCTCTTATTTCTGACTACCTCTATTGGATGATTTATTCTTTATTCTACATCATGTTTAGAAGCCTGAGCTGGCAAATATTACACCGTAACTCGCCCATAAAGGAAGATAGAACCACTTCCTAACAAGAGTTACAGCCTCCAGGTTCCACCAGCAGTTCGCATTAATGTCTGACTCATACAATATATTTTGAGGAGTGTCGAGGGGTGAAGTAAAAGGTATTACAAATATGTTTTGTGAAAAGAAAGCTAGAATCACACAGCTTCGGGGGAAGCAGTGACTCAAGTTAAGCTCCCAAGGTTGGTGGTTTAATCCCTTTTGGGAATGCAGTGCACAACAGTACTTTCATACACTGTCAAATATACCACAGTACTGTTAAAGTTATACATTGCCATATAGTACTACCATACATGTTGTAGTACATAGTGTAATATTGTCAGCAATACCGTACAATGGCACTGTCAACAATATCTTTTATACAGTAAGGTACTCTCAAAACACCTGAGTACAGTCAGAAATATTGCAAATTACGTCTTTTTGATCTCAAGTGAACCGAATCAGTAAAATGAGGGCATCAGAACCTTTTCAAACACATTTTTGCACAACTTTCTACATTTTCCTTCATTTTGGTTCAAAGATCTAAGAATAAATACATATATTTCTATATTTCAAAAGACCTGAAAAAGTTGAAAACAATGTAAAGATGAATAATGTAATGTCAACACCATGTTATTTAATAACATACTATTTCCTAATAATCGTAAAGTCAACTATACCATAGTACTGCCAACAATACCACAGTAATGTCTAAAAAGAATACAAATTGCACAGCATAAGCCGTAGTATTGTCAAGTATATCATATTGTCAGAAATATCACTGTGTGATTAGAAATACTGTAACGTAAAGTAAGGTACAGTGAATTCACATATTATGCAGTAGAGGATACTCTTGCTAACCCTAACCCTGTATATTTCTTCATACTTTGTTATCTTTTGACATTTACTATGTTCTTTCCATGCTTTAATATCTTCTTTGACCTTTTCGCTTCGCTGACTGATAGAAACTGTGTATGAACTGCCAGGCTGGACGATAAGATATATCCATTTAAATTAACTGAACTGTCTCATAATGTCAGATTTATCTTTACTTGGTTTAACCTTGGAAGATAAACACATCTGTTAGTGCAGCTCCTTGCAGACGGGTCAGTTCACGATGAAAAGGACAAAGATAATCTCTTAACATCTTTTGTTAACAGCTGGACTGCAGCAGTTTGAAATAATTGGGGGGAAAGAAATCTGGGAAAAGCTGAAAGTTATTTGTATTCTCTGCGGTCAGGTGGCGGTAGGAAGCATTTAATTTGAGATACAACTGGGTCAGGAGCTGTTATAAATAACCCTGTTAGCAATCAGCGAGTCGATGGTGGGTCACTCATTATAACAAACTCACGCTGTGGAGCCAAATGGTGTTGAAAGTCTCTTTTAGGGTTCACTGACTGGCCTGATGCTTCCAAAACTGTGGCTTCACTCTTTTTGGATTTTAATTAATACATTTTTTTACTCATCACATACTTCTTCATATTGTAGCTGCTCTTATCGATCATCCGTCTACATTTCACCTGATCTCCTCTCTCTCCTCAAACAACAGCTACGTCCATGGATGGTTCTCTTCTCCACCTCCAACCTCCAATATATTCAATATATTCTGTCCTCAGTATATGTCTGAACCATCTCAACCTGACCTTATATCTGAGGGGATCATTTTTAATTTTGTACATACTGTAAGGATCTTCATTATTTAACCTTATATGAATACACCTCGTCAGATCTTAGCAGCTTCACTGTGAGTTGAAATATATTGAATGATTTATTTCAAATGTAAATTAAAATATGGCTCCAACACTATTATACAAGGAGTGTGAGGAGGTTTTCAAAGTACCTTGCACTTGGTCCAGAGGCAGCATGAGGTTCTTTTCTGCAGGAATGTACTTCAACACCACCGTCAGCTCCCCTTTGTACTGCATCGTGGAGTCAATACAGCTCTCCATCTGCTGCCAACAGAAACCATTAACATGTCTGAGCCTCCTGTCTTTGTGCGTACAAGGTGAAAGACAGAAAGGAACAAAAGGATATTGAGCTTCTTGGGGACATTACACTCTACATATACAGCAACTCATCCTACTCATAGCCAACTGGAACAATACATACTGCTCCATCCCATCACCAGCGGTGATGAGCAGCCATCTGCCCCCTTAAACTTGGAAAAAGTAAATCTCTTCAAAATGAAGAATACCAAGCATGCCGATTCTGGCTCCCACCTTTGGCTGCAGGGTGTACCAGTCCTCCATCTGGGAATCAAACTCCCAGGAGTCAAAGGTCAGCTCCACCTCTCCCAGGAAGCTGTTGTGTCCGAACCGGTCGTGGTGCCACACGGACACCTGCAGCGTTCGTGTCTCCAGCTGCGAGTGGCTGATCACATACTACAAATGAGAATAATCACACACGGGAAAAAAAAACCCTCATCAAATGTATGCCGTTTTAAGATCACTCAAGTCATAATGATGTTTTTTTTTTTTGATCCACAAACCCTCAGATTTTCATTGAAAACAGGGTTGATGGTGTTGGCCTTGATGCTCGTCTTCCTCTTGCTCTGCCGGGACGTATCTGGCAGCAGGTACGTCTTCACGTAGCTGCAGAATGAAGCACACCGTGACCCAGTTCAACAGCGTGAAACCATATAAACACTCGTTATTCTTTATTTCTCCTGTCAGTGGAATGATAGTCTACAAAAGAGTGTGTGTGTGTGTGTGTGTGTGTGTGTGTGTGTGTGTGTGTGTGTGTGTGTGTGTGTGTGTGTGTGTGAGAGAGAGAGAGACAGAGAGAGACAGAGAGAGAGGTAGAAGAGAAGGTACAAGAGCAAAGAAAAGAGACAGAAAAGGAGGGATTGGAAAAGAAAGGAGGACAAAAACAAACTCATGAGAAAGAGACGAAGAGAGTGAAGCAGGAGGAAAAGGGACAGAAAAAGAAAATCAAAGAGAAAGAAAGAGAGGAGTGAGAAAAAAGATGGAGAGGCGTGTTGAGGAAGAAAAGAGAGGAAGAGATATTGTAAAAGAGAGAGGAAAAGGTGAGAGAGAGAGAGAGAGAAAAGCAAAACAGAGCGAAGGAAGAAGAAAGGGAAAAGAAGAGACACAACAGGAACAAAACCAGAGAAAGAAAAGAGTTTAATAGGGTGTGATGGAGTGAAAAGTGAAGATTAGCAGTGATGAAGCCTGTAGACGGTGTTATTTATGTTGCAATTAATCATGTTTCACCCTTTAATTTACATCACAGTTGATCCAATAAAGTGAAGGTGGAGTCTTTTCTTCCGTAACCAACAACGTGGTCCTTTAAATACTTTAAAATCTGAGTAGAAAAAGTCCTCGATTCTCTGACGAATAAGATTCAATTCCACCACTTTTATAGATGATAAACCAGGTTCAAATGTGTTTGTTGCGATCTTGTTTGCCGTCTCTCTCACGCATCTGTGCGCTGCTTCCTCTCATCGCCGGTTGCCAGGTTGTGACACTCCTTCACCAGGACGTTGAGAGCTCCGGTTTTGTAGCTGTAGCTGATGTTGAGCAGGATCTCGCCGCTCACCCTGGCGTTGCCATAGTCACCGGTCTCGCTGTACATGCTCATCATGCTGTTTATGCTGCTCTGTGAGGCCAAACGCCGGAGATGTGAAGGGGGGGGAGAAAACAGAGACAGAGATCGGGACGATGAAGAGTATGACACAAAGCTGATGAAATACAGCGGAAATAAAAATGCAGCGGCTCTTCATGGACAATAACATCTGGTGGCGACATGGGGTTCAGTGAGGTTTGTGTCATGCCTTTACAAAATGAAGTGTATCTTGTGTACGCTGTCATAACATGAAGTATTATTTGTGTTTTTCAGCGAACAGGGATCAGTAGACGGTAAATTACTACCCCGAGTGAGAAGACGTCTTCTTTACAGGAGTGAATGACAAACGTTATCAGATGAGAAACAGCCCAGCTATTCCTATCTTTGAAGAGTAAAAACATCATTTCCATGGTGGATTAATGGACAGAGGCATAAAGTAAAGAATGAAGTGACACTGAAGACACGTGGAAATATATTTAGAATATTCTCATTTCAAAACAATTAAAGGGGCACGATGTAAGATTCAAGTCACGCAACTCTTGTGCTCTAGGTGGCAGTAATGAGCTACTTCTAGACTGTTTAGATATTTACATGAGCTCCTTTGTTTATTCTTCAATCTGAGAGTCTTCTTATTGGACTGTGGACAGACGAGGTGCTGGGGTTTGCTGGTTCCTAAAAGTATTAACTGTACTTATGTTAATGTAAAACACATTAAAGTTACTGGAATTAGGTCGTTTTCACCTCTATTTGTGTCTCTCGGTCAGGACTTCACCTGTTAAGTTCTTTTAGAACTTGTCTTAAAAAGTTCTAAATGAGAAAATATCACATACTGTACTTTAAGTGCATTTTTATGTGACTTCCATTGATAGTAATTGACAATAAAATTGTAAAATTTTGAATGAACTCTAACGTTCCCATCTAAACTAACAAAACCATGAGTACCAGAGCTTAAGATTATTATTGGAGGGTTGTAGAGTTTCTAGGAGCAGAAGAAGAAGAAGTGCTTTTAGATTTTCCTCTCTTCCAGTTTCACTTTTCACTTCGAATTTTAAGAGCAGGGTTAATACTTTCCTACTAGAACGGATAAGAACTTGGGTTGATTCATGTCACCCTGAAGCATTTTCTAAGTTAAGCTGCTCAGGGTTTAGAATACAGGGAGCTCTTCTCCACTCCCCTCTCTCCTCTCCTGTAGTCTGTGTTTTCTTCTGTCTTCTCTCTTTTCTGTAGGTATTAGTAATTGGTAAAACGGCATTTGCAATCTGCGGTTCCTTCTCCGATTGCACTGCAGCATTTTGATTATTTATGCCAGGTGTTTACTTTGTTCTTCTTTACCCTGAACTCTTCTCCTTTTTCTTATTTTCTAATGCCGGCTGGTTGCGGCGGATGTTCTCACCTCTGAATCAGCTGGTAAAATAAAGCTTTCCCTATTGACTGCAGGCTATGCTTGCACGCGCTGGACTGTTGGGTCCTCTATCTACATTCTTTTTAAATGTCTTGACATAATTATGTTGTTATAATAAAAAATGTAATCAAAATAAAGTTCAGTCTTTGATACAGGAAGGAAATACTCATGAGAGCTATCAAAGTGCTTCAAACTGCTTTTTTTCTTTTTCTTCTTTGACTAATGGACCAAACTGTTAAAAAAAAAGAAAGAAAGAAAAGAAATTGAATGCATGACTACTTAAGTTGTACAGAGGCGGCAAAACATCACAACGGACTGTTTTCTTTTTGTGTGAGATTGGCTGAATTAATCCATTTAAATTGTTATCACAAAACAGTGAAAACTGAAGGCTGCTCCTACCAAAAAACACGCAGAATGAAGAAAATTGACATGAATCATACAAACAGGAATACTTATTAAAACCCAAAAAGCAACCAAGCAAAATATCGTAAAAAAAAAGTGGAAGCTGCAATTCGTGCAAACTTTTCATGGGTGACTACGACACGTATTTAGCCACAGGCCACATTTTACTGCCTCCCATTGTGCACCTGCAAAAACCCATTTCACAAAGAAAAGGCTTCAAATCTTTTAAAACCACAGCAGGTAATTAGGTCTGGAGGATTTCTGGTGGGAGGCAGGAAAACATGACCGCTGCAGCTCAGGACAGTATTAAAAAAAAGAAAAGTAATCCAGTGATAATAACAATGCCCGTACAGGAAGCACGCCAGTGAGGAAACCAACAATGGAGCCATGCTGTGCTTTTTACAACTGGAAAGTCTACTGTCACTAATTTCCTGCCGGCATCATGAATGACTGGTTTAATGCGAGGAGCTGAAGCTCCAGCCACATTAAAGAGATATGAGCACAAACACATCCTCAACATGCAGATATATTCCCATGCTGGAATATTCAGGATCAATCTGTATAGATGAATGTTTCATGGATTATTTATGCTTCAGCACTTTGCTGTTTGCTGTACCTTCACTCCTTCACCACGTAGAGGTGAATGCAAATGCATGCACAAACGCCCAGAGATGGAAGACTTACAGTCTCAGCGTCCGAGTCGGGGACATTGAGGTACCCCCACCTTCGCTCTGAGCCGGGGGTTGAAGACTGGATTCATTTCAGAGACGGAGACATGAAGAAGTGATGAGAAGAAGTAAAAGGAGAAAAGAGAGAGCTTTTTGAAGTGTTAGCGATAGAGGCAGACCCTCGGCACCGGCCCTGACTCCAGCAGGAAACCCCATTACACATGGTTACCATGGTGATTATCGGATGAAACCACAGAGATTACAACTCATCTGGAATCAGCTGTGAAATCAACACGGATTCAGTCGACACGCGAGTGTGGCCAAACCTGCCTCACTCCTGTTTTCAGATTCAATATTTCTTCGATTATTTGCGTGTATGGCACTACTTTTAGTGATCAATCAATCAATCCAGCAAACGTTGAATACAGTAGTTCCTTCAGTGCAGGTCAGTACAATTCACACAGTTCAGAACCTACCATAAAGAAAGACATGACAAAAAAGAAACAAAGGGAAACAAACAGGGAAATAGAGAGATAATTTAAAATTAAAAACAAACAAAAAAAACCTTAGGCAAGATATCTAATCAAAATTAGAAAATGAAGTCATCAAATTGATGTGAAAAACCAGAGAAAACATATTAAAACACCAGTCCGACCAAGGAAAGGTAAAGCTGATAATTATAGACAGATAAAAGTGAAGTGAAGACAGTAATATAGAGAAAGAAGTTCAGAGGAGAAAGACAATATTTTATCACTGACAACCACACACACACTCATATTTACACTTCCAGACAATTAAGAGTCAAACATTGACCTGAAAAACATGTTACCAGAGGAGCCGGAGAAAACACACTGATGGAGAACATGCAAACTCCTCACATAAAGGCTCATCACCAGACTCAAACCGAGGATTTTCCTACGGTGAGGCGAGAGCGCCAACCACGACGGCATCAGGTAGACTGAATCAGTACCAACGTGAAAAATTGTTTAGTAAAAAAAAAAAATTGGGAAAAAAGTTATAAACTCAAAGTTGAACTGAATGTACGGGACCTTTTTGGAGAATAACTTTATTTCAACATTCTCTATCACGCGCCTCATTTCCAGTCATATTCACGCTCTGTCCTGATCCTCCTTCATTGGTGGTTTATGACCGAAGCTTCAGGACCACCAGCTGCTCTCATCACACTTCACTGAGCTTCCAATGACGTTGATGCTGTCGATATGGTTGCAAGGTGAAACGTGGCGCCACAGCCGGGGGAGCATTTCGATTTCAAGCCACTTTAAGGAAGACGAGCTCAACAGCATGTTGACGGATTTTCAGCAAGCTGCACGCATGGACACATCACTGATTTACTCGGGGAGGAGCAGTTTATGGGGCACTCATTGACATATTTTGGAAAAAGAGAATTTCAGGTTTTATTAGAGAATATTTCATGACCTTTTGTTTTGTTTTTTAATTGTCAATTTTTAGTCAACTCAATGCTATTATATGTAATAAAAGAAAATCTCTTTTAAGGAGAATAAACTGAACAAAATGACATATTGAGTATTAAAGAAACAAGAAAAGTCATGTACGATTACTTGCCCAGTACAGGGTTTACCATGGGGCTCCTGGGTATTTATACTAGATGTGTGTGTAGACGATGGTTAAGTGTAGCAGCTTCTTTGTTCCAACTTATAATAAGACCTGTAAACTGTCAATTAATATCAGTATTTAGTTCACATTTTCACTGTTTCATTATGTTAATGTATCACGTAATTTCTTGCTTTTAACATTTACTTTCACTTTGTATTTTAACCGTCATATATTTCAGTCCAAATCATTTTGACTCAACGGTCTACAGAGGATCAGCCTTTTTTTTTTGTTTGAAGAGGTCGACTGACCTTTGAGCTGAAGAATTGTTTGGTGTAGTGGATAACATGAATATCTGCTTTGCTCAAGTGGAAAGTACATGTTTATTTAATATTATACTTAATACTATTATTACATTGCAGTGTAATTGTGCAGTGTTTAACTTCATTAGTTGGCGTAATTGTTTCCTACCTGCCCTTGTTCAGTGAGGAGAGGTAAAAGTGTTGTGCAAAGGAGCGGCACTCTGAACAAAATATTACTTAATGTTGTCGCCCAGAACAACTGACGAACACCGACAGTCAAAAAAGAGGGTTACATACTAATGAAGCGACTGCTCAGCTGTTTAACGGGTTCATCACAATAACTCGCTGCTACTTGCGCCACAGATTTGGCTATTTTCAGAGACAAGACTTAGCTGGATTTGCCACAAGGAGGGATTTCATTCAGTAACATGCAATCACCAAGATATGCCCTAATGTGATTAAATGACGTATGAAATACAGCAGCACATCCACTGCATATAACTGAAAATAGGAGAGAACTGAGAAAGACCTCGGCGAAATCCTTGAAAAACATCCAACAGATAATGAAAACAGCACAGCTAAATAAAAGCCATTAGCGCCAAACTATTTATGCTGCCATTATACCCCCCCACCCCCCCACCCCCCCACGCCGTGAATTATACAACAATGGGCAGACTGCATTAAAGCGCAGTTAAGTGAAAGGCTGAAGAATCTGCATAATGTCCCTCATCGCCTCCCTCCACTCCCATTCACAGTCATGACGGCTGTCCTAACAGACGCAGTTCAGATGTTTCTCGTCTGTTTGCTTGTTCTCAAATTACACTCTCATTTACACTGAGAGACAGTCAGCAGGAAACACGATCTGAGTCATGACGTCGGGCTGGGGTAGGCACTGGGGCGATTTGAATAACTGGATTATCCAGAGAGCTGCTTTCCAGTTGGCTGGAAGGGAAATTTCAGGAAAATGTTAAACAAGTCATGAGTAAACACGGGAATTCAGGTCAAAAGGAAAATAGGGTTTCGTTCGTTGCTTAGAATTAGTAGCTTATTGTTGTTAAGGGTTTCTTTTTTGAAAGAAGTGGCGTTACCTCACCAGGAACAGCAAATTACTGTGCGACTTTTGTTTTCTCAGTTAGTCTTGTTCCAATTTTACGCACATAAATGCATTAGTGTACTGTTTTATTTATTTATTGGATATTTTTGGAGAAAGATGCTCTAAAATCGAAATGTCACTTACTCATGGAAAAAAAACCTGATTTATGAGGAGGACTTTCAACGAAACAGCCGAGACTAACTATAGATACTAAAGCACCATGGGTGCTGTGGATACACACTATTGTTAATGATACTGCCGCACATCCTGATGTTAGGAAGAGTGATTCTGTTCAGAAGTAAGGAAATGCTATTCCAGCAAACAGCAGTTCTTCATAATAGTAACAAAGCTGCTCTTCAGTGGAGACAGCAGCTTTAAATAATATTAATGTTAATGAAGAAACAGCAGCTCTGCATTCCTCCAACTGATTTAATCACTAAAACAACAACTATTGTAACTACGCTATCAATTTCATAATGATCACAACATTACATCCAAAACGAGCTCCATTACACTAATATACAAGTTTATCTCATGTAGTCGACAACATTGATGGCAATATTAAATTGGGGCATGAAGATAGCTTTGGTTTTATGCGCCCATGTTGTGAGATACCAATCATCTTTGCCTCCGGCTCGATGCAACACATTTTATTTCATTATCAATCAGGACGCTTGAAAATTACATTTAAATTTCAACAACAGCAGCAACAACAACACTGTCGCCTTAATGAAATGATTGCAGGTCGTTGCTGGTAAGATCTGTTTGCAATCTTTAAAGGCTGTCTATCTGTACCCAGCCTTTCTTACTCTGTATTGTCTTTAGTTCTTCGATTAAACAATGTATAAAGGAAACCTACGTTTTTACTTGTTCCAGCACTTCAAGTAAGTGTGACATATCTTCACCCTAACATGAAGGTATTAAATGTTGATAATCAATACAAAAATACTGTTTGCTGAGAAGTTGGGTTATCCTCATATCATATCAGATCATATCAGTAACAGAGGAACTCTGAAGAGACATATTGCTGATAGAAAATGCAGCATGTGGGCTTCTTGTTGTCAAGGATTTATGAATGGATTTCTTTGACTGCGGCCATCTGTTCAAAAACAAACATCAGAGAATCCAAAGCACACCAGCACAGAAACATGTGGAAAGCTGGATTGTTGGCAGTGCAACAATTGGCAAATAAAAAGATGCCATTTTTTTTAAAGACTTTGAGGTAAATATGCTCCATATTGAGTGAGTGCGACATGAGCAGACACGCCGTAGAATCTAACACTCAGGCGGTGTTTAGTTTGATCTAAAGCCAATGAGAGAGAAGAACAGCACCGAACTCACTTATGGTTTAATTTGGCATCGAAATGTGCCTCATTCATCTACTTATAATCCTTCTTTCATCCGTTTATCGCAACTCATCCTTCATTTATAGTGAATTATTAAAGTAAATAGAAATGATATACCTGATTCACACCTCCCTAATCCATTCACCCTCATGTTACATGAAAACACACTAAACTGCACTTCAGAAGACGAAGAGATCAAAAGATTTTTTCAGACAACAAAGGTTTGAATCAGTCTTTTCAGATTTTGAACAGACTTTAGGTCACTGCACCGAAGTCTGAGCAATGTCGGACCGAGGCAGTGCGTGCAGATAGGAGGTAATTGTGTGGAGAGTTTACAGGAAGGAAAGGTCATTTACATGGTAAAGTCAAACCACAAGGAGTGCACTTAAGTTTGTAAGGCCTTTTTCTGGGACTCCGTCCCCCTTCATGATGAAAAACAACCTTCAGCATACGTTTTGCATCACGATTGACCTCTTGCTCGACCTCCATCAAACCCAAGAACGTGTCTGAGATGAAAAAAAACAAATCTTCCATTGTGAGCTGAATGTGTGTGTGTGTGAGAAAGGGCAGCGCTGGATAATATCAGGAGGTTTGTGCCTGGCCTTAAGTTAATACAGATAAATAATTTATGAGAGCAATATCTCCAAATCTGCTCGAACAACCTCAACAGCTTAAATCTCACCATCTAAATCAATATTGCAGATTTATTTCCTGCAAAGGACCTCTGACATTCACTTCATTAACTCACACAAAGCAACATTATTCTCACACAGAAACAACAGACGCTCTTCACATCTCCATATTCTAATGGAGTGAAGTTACTTTATGCAAATGCGGCGCGGTTCAGACGTGTTCGTGACCCGATGCCTCGCAATATGTTTACTCAGTCAACATGAAAAAACACACACATGACTCGCGTGTCAGGAGGTGTGTGTGTGTGTGTGTGTGTGTGTGTGTGTGTGTGTGTGTGTGTGTGTGTGTGTGTGTGTGTGTGTGTGTGTGTGTGTGTGTGTGTGCAGAGCATGGGCAGGAAACATGCTGTCCTACATACGAGCACATGGACATGATTGTGTGAGCTTCAGTGTGGGTGTTACCGTTGACACGGCGCTGCTGAGGCGCCGGCTGGCGGACTGGCTGTGGGCCGACATCAGGGCATCGATGTCTTCCTCCGCGTCGTTGTCAGAAAATTCCTGCAGATCGTAAATGGATTTCACAGATTTTCCCCAGAGCGTGTCACACTGTTAATCATATTCACCCAGTCACACATTTAACAATGGAGGCGGCTGCCATGCGAGGTGCTCACGCCATCCATTGGTAGCAGTTTGGGGTTCAGTGTCTTGCTCAAGGACACTTTGACATGAAGACAGATAGGGAATCGAACCTGCAATATTCCAGTTGAGAGATGACACGTTTTACCAAGCGAGCCGCCCCAGGTGACAGAAATCGCATTTGATTTAACAATATGTGATATGTGCTGGGGCTTCAGCTGTGAGAAAGGGATGTAGTTACCTTTTAGAAATTCAATTCAAATCGTGGCCGGAGCACGGTAACTCCATCTTCACATGCAAACTCACAAAAGCGAATGGACTTTGCTGACGCGGCACATTTTCACAAGGCACTTCTCAATTCTAATACCATTCATGTATTCACTCTCACACTCATGGTGTCAGCTGCCGCGCAAGGTGCGTCACCTCCATTTGGCACGCGGACCGGGGAAATGTGGGATTAAACTACCAACCTTGGCATTGGAGGAGAATCTGCTGTGGCAACTGAACAGCATGTAGAGTTGATTTAGGAATATGAATGAGGAAATTAACAATTGTGTGCGCACTCGGTAAACACACAGACAAAGCAGCTGTATACTGGCCACCACATCCTCCACCTGTTTTGTGCCTACATGCGTTTAGATGCTTGTCATGCTCTTTGAAGTGAGCTCTGAAGTGAAATTAACATTCAGGCCCACATCTGACACATCACGTCGAGTCCATCAGCCCACAGATCCCGGGCTTGACGTGGTCGTACCCTGCGGTGTAGTGAGGATTCAAAAGAGGCGTGAAGTGAAAACACACTCAGAGTTTCCAGTGCAATCACGGTGAGTTTGTTGCAGAAATCAAGCAAGCGATCAGTGACGGCGGCAGAGGGGGGAGGGGGGAGGGGGGAGGGTGAGGGTGGAGGGATGGGTGATGCTTACCGTTTCATTGAGTCCGGGAACCGAGCGGCTTCTGAGACTGAGGGCGTCGTCACTGGGCTCAGACCCGGGGGCGGACAGGTCCATCTCTGAGCGACTGTGATCTGTTGCAGGGTGTGAAGGGAGGGAGGCCAGTTGCAGAGGAAGGAGAGAGAAATAAACTTTGGAGGTGAACATTGAAAAACCAAAGCACACGAGCTGGAAAAAGGGAGCATGTTAAGAAGACGAGGGTTACCAAACCACAACTCTCTGAGACTTTTCTCTTCTACTTTTTGGGGGAGCCTACTTAAAGCGAGGAGGGATTCTGCAGCAGGATGGATCGAAAGATCTTCGGTTGGATTGTTTGTTGGCTGCTTCTTTCCAGAGTTGTTTGACTTGGCACATGTTTTACATTGGATGTATCTCCTAGTGGGATTTTAACCTGGACCTTCCAGGTATATGTTACCTGACTGCTTAACAGTCAGCATGCGATTCATGAACCTGCTGGGAAGCATTTCTTGTTTCTTGGGTTTACTAAGATCCTGCAAATTGCACGCTCACACAAACAGACTGTGCTTTCACTTTGTGTGCATTTTGCGAATGACGCACGCGACATATATTTATCTGTTAGTACAACTCCCACCATTTCGCACGATCTGGAACGCGCGCCTATTTTGAAATATTCATAAGGGAAAAAGTGAAAAGGTGCGTTATTTTCTGCATCTGTCCGATCCTCATTGCTTCCTGGTGATTAATCATCAGGCTTTTAAAGGTTTATATGCTATCCATGCTTATTAGGATATTAGCAGTTGTAAGATACATTACCGATATAACCCCCCAGGCGAGAGAAAACAGGTGTTCTCAATAAGAAACAGAAAAAATGGTGCCGTTGTTCCTGCTTCTCGCAAAATGAACTTCGATGACAAGGGACATATATAGGAGAGCAGAATCACTGTTCTTCTTGATCCTGATTAACTTCAGACGTGAACTATGCCCCTGCATCAGCGTAGGAATCCAGTGTGACTGACACATTTTGACGTGCGGAGGCTATCTTTAACATAAGACCAGATGCAAAGACTGCTCAAAGCGTCTGTTCAAATCGTCCTTCATTGCATTGCCTGTTACGTAAGTGCCTCTTTTTAGCGATATTCTGTGCTCCTGTCTGTCAATTGGGCTTGATCAGCCATGTCACATTCACAAACCACTCTTTTGACTATGATATTATATAATAAAGGACGGTAAATTATTTAAATTAACGATTAAATAAGGTGAAGCTCTTTCATACACAATGTTCTGTCTTGTTTGTGGTCAGAGTAGGAAAAATCCTCCTAATAATCCTTCTTTTCATTCTGTAAACACGCCTTCTGTTGAATGTATTCATCATTGATTCATGTTCATACGTTTGATGCCTTCTGTGTGTGCGTGTCCAAATGTGCCACAGTGTGAAACAACCAGATGCAGAGGAAGGAAACCTGACATCCCATCTAAAAGCTGCCAAGGAAAATCAATTGACCAAGGACTCAAATTAAGGGATTATTTTAATTTACAGCAAAGAAGCATTTCAAGTCCTATAAGAGATTCTCCACCTATGATTTGTTTGCCCTTGATTTCACATTTTCCACCCTAATTTCCCAGTTTTATGAATTATATAGTGGTGATTTGATGCTAGATGAAAGAGTTCCAGTATCTCCGGGTCTCATTCATGAGTGATGGGAGGAATCAATCGTGAGATCAACTGCAGATTCAGACAGGAAGCTGCAGTCGCTGCACTGGACGGTGGTGAAGAGGGAGCTGAGCTGTAGAGCAAAGCTCTCTGTTTACTGAGCCGTCCACATCCCCTCACCTGCGGTCATGAACTTTATGTAATGACTGCAAGAATGAGATCAGAGATCGAAGCAGCTGAAAGGAATTTTCTTTACAGGATGAGGAGCTCAGAGACACAAAGTCCAGCCTCCACATGGAGAGGAGCCAGTTGAGGTGGTTGAGGCATCTGGTCAGGGTCGCCCCTGAAGGACTGGAGGAAGTTACAGGGGACAGAGAGGTCTGGGCTTCGTTTCTCCTCATACTTCCACTGAGAGAGAAGGAAGATTGACAGTTGTATTTGGGACTATGAGGACCTGCTTGGTCAGTCACGAGAAACAGTTTCGTGTAACTTTCAGATTGAGTATGCGACAGCTTTTTTCTTGTGCTTTCAAACTGTAGAGCGGATTGTAAATGAGTGCTTGGTGCGACTGCTTTGGCAGCGACTATTCTTCCAAACTAACAGTGTGAAGCTTCATGTTTCCATGGCAAGTGGATGTGATGACAGGAAGAACAACATAGCGACATAGGTACAGACCAGAAAGATTTTACTGAACAAATCACTGATCTTGTGTGTTGTGGATCGCCGTGCATTTATAAAGTCCTCTAACTAAATATGTAAGATGCAGTGAAACGCACAGAGGCCAAAGTTTGGCTGCTGTTGTTTGTGTTGTCTTTCATCATATTTCACCAAACTTGCTCTGACAGACATCAGAGCAAATTTCTTTCAGCCACGTCTTTTAGCCAAAGTCAAGTCCTTTCTTAATCGTATCGACCTTGAAAAAGCTGCTCATGCTTTCAGCAGTTCAAGACTGGACGACTGCAGTGTACTTTATATTGGCGTCCCCGAGTCTTCCATCAGCCGCCTGCTTCTCGTGCAAAATGCAGCAGCGCGTCTTTTAACAAACACCCCCAGACGTGAGCACATCATTCCGCTCCTCTCCACTGGCTTCCAGTCCAGAATTCCTTTTAAACTTTTAATGTTTGTTTTTATAGCTCGTTACTGACTTGCTCCACTTTATCTATCTGAGCGCTTAACTTGACAGCACCAAAGTAGAGCTCTGAAGTGGCTGCTTGAAGTGCTGAGGTCCAAATACAAACATTGGGGTGACCGGCTGTCCCCTGTAGATGCATCCAGGCTCTGGAACAAACTCCCCCCTGACATGCGCACCATCACTGACCTAGTTCTTTTTAAATCAAAACTCAAAACCTTCTTTTCGTCATGGATTTTAGTGCCAAGTGGTATGGTGAAATTGTATCTTATTTTATTTATTTTAGATGATTATTTTTGTACTGTTTTGTTGCGCTTTATTCTATTATTTATTTTGTATTGTTGTGATTTTACTGCCCTCTCCATTTAAAGTCACTGTGTTACTGCTGAAAAGGACTTTTAATAAATAAATTTCATTTTGATTTGATATTTGACAGGATATGAAATGCTCTGTAGTAATCCACAATGTATTGCTCAGGGAATTACTGTACTCAGCAGTTTGTGGTATATCTACGATATATCTTGGTCTGCAGTCAACCTCAAGTGCTTCCACACTGCATTTAGGCTGCACAAGAAATCAACTGCTGCCACTTCAAGACCTTCCTCTTCCGGCGGCGCTGCTTTAGTGCCCAGAACAACTCAGACCAAAAACTGAACTGGGTCACCTTAAAGAAAACGAAGACCGTCGGGAATGTGAGCTCCAGCAGGACCGCAGACCGATACTGACTTATTTGTACATGCAGATATACAGCACTTCTTTAAGTGTGTTTGACTGTTTGACAATTTAAAATACAAACTTGTGCACAATGAATGTTTCTTTTTTTAATCATTCCTCTTGAAACATAAATCGAATTTCGTTTCCAAAAATACACATGTACAGTATATTGCTGTTGATGTAATGAGGTCAAAATTGGAAATGAACTCACACGGAGCTGCATTTGGAAAGAGTTTTTGTCTGATCGCATAAGAGGCGGCATACTGTGGAAGTGGTTTGCTCTGTTCCCTCAGTGAAACTATCCCTTCTTCGATTTCTGGCTTGGTGGGCTTTTCTGTGTAGAGTTTGCATGTTCTTTCAGTGTGTGTGTGTGTGTGTGTGTGTGTGTGTGTGTGTGTGTGTGTGTGTGTGTGTGTGTGTGTGTGTGTGTGTGTGTGTGTGTGTGTGTTCATTGGATATGTGGTTGATACAGAAGAGTATTAGGGCCACTCCATCCATCCATCTTTTATCCCGCTTATCCAGTTCAGGGTTGCAGGGCCCTGGAGCCAATCCCAGCCTACTGTGGGTGAGGACAGGGTACACCCTGGACAGGTCATCAGTCTGTCACAGGGCAGATATAGACAAACAACCACACACACTCACATTCACATCTTGGGGCAATTGAGCATCATGCATGTTTTTTGACTGTGGGAGGAAACTGGAGTCCCCACAGGAAACAGAGAGAACAGAGAGAACATGCAGACTCCACACAGAAAGGCCACAGGTCATACTTGGACCCACAATCTTCTCGCCGTGAGGCGAGAGCGCTAAACCACTGCGCCACCGTGCGGCCTTCTCGGTTTCAAATAGTTTATCTCCGCTTGTATCCACTTCTAAGAAGCAATCCTGAAGTAGCTTTGATACAGTACGTATCATCAGCTGTTGAAGAGCTGCTGAGTGAAACCTTCCACTTACAAATGTCCAACCTACTGATGAGTATCAGGGCGACTCATGAGAAAAAAATTATAGAAGGTAGATGTTTGAAAAGTGGAAATACAATGCAGACAGTGTTTTTTTGTTGTTTTTTTAAATCTACTTCTCATCATTTTCTATTCTCATGAGTGACCCTAGTACCTTTCCGTAGCTTGGACATCAAGCATTTTTGAGTGGAGGTTTTCACTCAGCAGCTCTTCAACAGCTGATGATACTAATCAAAGCTACTTCGGGATCGCTTCTCAGAAGTGGCTACCAGCAGAGATAAACCATCTGAAAACGAGAAGGATATCGCGCAGAAGAATATGCTTCAAAAGTGAAGAGAGGTCAACACATGAAAGAAGCAACAGAGAGTGATGAAGGCGTGTAAGTTGATAGTGTAGTTTTGGAAGACGTGACGTCTGCCCCAAGCAGAAGGAGCAGTTTTCTGCTTTGTGAGATAGTTGGAGAGCTGTTGAGAGTTATTTCTTTGTCAGCCAATAGAGGTGACGTTAGACTGTTTAACAGCACGTCTGATGTGATCTGCCGCCTCTAACACATCCTGAAACTGTGAGTCAGACACCAAAATGTTTGTGTGTGAACTGCCAAGCTGTGAAACGACACTAACAGTCATGCCACTTCACCGTGGGAGGGAAACAAGGAAACAAGAGCAAACAGGAGGAAGAGGATTCAAATGACATACCTGATGACACCGAGGCCCTGGACACGGAGATTGTTGGGGTGCCAGCTTCCGTCCTGGGATGGCCGTCGTCTTTCCTCTCAGACGCGCCGTCACTGGAGTGTAAACTGGCGACGCTCTCCGCTCCGTCAGGCTGCGTTCAAAAGCAATCACATGTGAGTTTGAGGATATTTGACACAGGGTGCTGTTTTGTTTTTTGTTTGTGTGTCTGTGTCGCTGACCCTGACCCTCCGGCTGCTGGTGGGAGTGGACAGTTTGTCTGGAGTTTGAGTCCGCAGGTTGTTGGGTACCGTGGGCAACCCCGAGGACTCCAGAGCCACCGCGCCACCTCTGAAAGCCGACAGAAACCCAGCAAACACCGTCAGTCTCCTCGTGGTTGACACACAACAACTGGAAAAACCAGTTGAAACACTGTGGCTGCATCAACAACATTCAGAAATTGCAGTGACTTCAGGGGCCTAAACTGCCAACTGAAATCCATTTCAGCAACTTTTTATGAAATAAATTCAACAGCTTATGAAGTCGTTTATACAGTTTTGCTACTCATACACAAACTATATCCTAGATATATTCAATACTATTTATTAGATAAGCCTCCACATGGATTTGTGTGTACCTGCCGTTTTTATGCAGTAACCTGTCGTAGTGTAGGTTCATAGAGCTCTTAACAACAGCTACACAATTTGATCACAAAAAAGATGCATTTTGACACCAATGATGACAAAAACGACTGCAAGAGGGACTGTCAGTTAAGAAGTTTGGTCTCTTAATTGGGAAACTGCGCGGGAGGCACCTGTTTGAACGTGGACTCGGAGTAGAGCGAACACTTCGGAGACTTCGAGCGTCTGCATCAGAGGCAGACTTCACGCTGATGTTGTCGACTCCATTCTCTGGCTTCAGGTTTGGCCTGCTGGCCTTTTTACCCATCTTCATCCTTCTGCACACAGACACACACACACACACACACAAACACAAACTGTCTACCGTCCGCTGTGCTTCAGACAAACATTTTCAGTCAGGACCTTCACTGTGGGGTTGTTCGACTGTGTCTCACTGTTCTGTCAGGAGTATCTCAGTCACAAGGACATTTTAAATCCCGCTGACAAAATATGGAAATTACAAACAAAAAAGTGCTAAATTATCTTCATTAATCATGCAGGTTATTTTCTGCCACGTGAATTCTTTATAGCAGGATGTAAGAAAAGGATTTATGTACATTAGGTAGCAAGATGTTCAACTATTCTTGGTTTGTTGGTCAGAAATGCTTCAATATCGATGCCCAAGAAGGGTCGTCAAAAAAATGCAACAACTGTATTGGTCTTGTAACTTTACCATTCATGTTGTGGCCATTGCTTTTATGTTGTGGGTGAATTAGTCGAGTGAGCCATATTTCTATTGCAAGGAGCAGGTTGGCTCTATCATTCCCCCGTCCATATGTCAGGACATCCTTGAGCAAGACACTGAACCCCAAAGAGCTCCAAATGGATGGATTGAACATTTTTCACTGCGTGTGCGTGAGAATCGTGAATCTAAAACACTTTGGGGACTGCTGAAGCTTTGAAAAACCACTATATAAGTGAAATCCATTTGTAGTCCTGATGTGGCTTCTGCATTTGCGTTGTGAATTTTAGAATTGTGACCTGGCTTTTGTCTTCGTGTTGTAGCTTTTGTATTAGTCTTGTTACTATCATATACTGTATGTGTTTTGGCTTTTTATTTGTGTTGTGATTTCTTTAAGTTGTATTCGTCGCTCTTTGTATTTCCAATGTGGCATTTGTATTTGGGAGGCTTTTGTCTTCATGTTGTAGCTTTTGAAATCGTTTTGTGGCTTTTACAAATGAGTTTTGGTGTTCAAATATTCAAGTTCAGAGCATCAAAACCAAGAGAAGTGCACAAATAATCACAGCTGGACTATAAACATGTGATAACTTCCAGTGCTCAGCAGGTAGTGAGGCCATAAAATAATAACAGCTTCCTGTGAAGTTGGAACTGAAGCAGCCGGATAAAAGTCTTTGAGCCCTTCTGATATCTTTTGTTCATCGGAGCTGAGCTGTTTTTGTCTGTGAAGCCTTCAACAACCATTAGACTGCAGCTGAGGTGAGGTGTGATGTCACAGGCACAGTCCAATTACTGTTATACCAAATGTCTTTAGGCTCTGTGAAAAAGCGAACCAGCCTCCACTTGATCTCATACAGAGCCCATCGTGATGATTTTCCTCTCTCAGCTTCCTGCATGTTTCATCATGAACAGGCTCGGCAGGTAAACAGCTGTTCGCTGGTGTCGTCTATTATCTCCGTCCTTACCCTTTTCTCCGGGCGCTGTCTATGACGCTGTGCAGCGCACTCCTGGTGGATCTTGGTGTGTCGGATTTCTCCGGCTCGGACAAAGTCGGCTGGTCATCTGGCGGCTTTTCTTCTGTGGCTTAAGATCAGAAGCACAAGAAATGTATTAATGCATTTCAAAAGGTAAACGCTCGTCGACTGATCTTATGATGCACTCTATTATCTAAATATCAAACCTAACAACATTGTCCCACCTGAGCCCCCTCAGTGTGATTTAGCTGAATGGTTACTGGCACATCTGTGGCATCGTTTGGATTTCAATATTTAAATGGTTCTCGTAAATGTTTAAAGTTGAATCACAACTTGGAAATCTTCAGATATTCTGCAGAAACTGTACAGAATAGATGACGAGAAGACGATCCTACTTTTGAGAATGGTTGTTGTTAAGAAACCTTTTTTGTGAATTTAAAAAAAACAAAGCACCAGTCAACCAAACATTGCTCTGTTATACAACTGGAGAGATTCTTACTGTGCAAACTCAAATTTACAGTACAGTAAATTTGAGCACACATGTTTGAACAGTGTCATACCCCTTCAAGCACTTCAGTTTGTTCTGGATAATCAGATTCATGATATCGGTGTTCTTCCGACTTCCTGGCCAACAGCATCTAGGTTTTATGCTTTCAAACCAAATTCTTAATAAGGAAAAATAACTATGGTTGACATGTCTAAGATGTTCCCAGCCTTTTTGCCCATTGCTGCAGTTTTCTCCAGCTCGTCACGCTCCTCACTTGGATGAAGTGAGTATAAAAGATGGACGTATAGACGGATGGATGGATTAATGAGAAAACCAATTTAGCCCATTTCCTGCACGGCCACATCCCCTGACATGCTATTATCACAGTGTTTGTTATGCTTAGTGTTGGAGCCCCTGCAGCGGGAAACACATTAGTGGTCTGACTCACGCAACGGGCTGCTGAGGATTGTTTGTTTGATCACGTCGCCGCTCGGCACTTTCTGCTCGAAGCGCTTGGACCGCTCCTCCAGGAACCACTCTCCAGTCACCACCTTCAGCTCCCTGCGGCAGAAACACGTTCAAGGTCCTTTAATGGCACAATATGCACTCAGGACCAGCTGCATACTCTTTTAAAACTTAACCAAGTCACTTAAAAGACATGAACAATAGAATCTCGGGAGGACAAACCAGTCCACATCATGGGACCACACTGCTTCTGTACCTGCTGGTGTGAGTTACCTCGCACTCCAGTTGAGAAGAAGTTGCAGTTAGTGATTTTAACTACTTTATGATGTTGATATTCTTTCTTTATGAGGTAGAGGTGTTACAGTGCTGGTCTTCAGCTTAAACATAAAACCAATGTGCGAGTTCTGGAGCTACGGAGGAGAGATTAAAGTTGTATGTTCTCCTTTAATCTGTGAGGTTCAAAAGACCCGAGTGTGAGCAGCTATAGTAAAACGATCACAAAGACAGTTTATGATCACCGAAAGAATATAACTCGGATTAAAGGACTAATGTCTTAACAGGATTTAGAGCTAATCCACACATTTGTCTCAACTACTGTAAAGCCGCCTTAATGGTTTTCCTAAAAATATATGACACAGCTACAGCTGATTCAAAACATCAACTTATAGGGTCTTGTACCGAGTCATCAATGAGTGAGTTATTCCATGAATAAAAGTCACCGCTGTAATCACTTATATTTCCATCTGCTTCTGCTTCACTTGGTTATTTTATCTGCAGGGGAACTTTTGCTGTGGGTCACTCATGTGGGCGGGAAAAGTTTCACTCCTGACAGACGTCACAATATGGCCTCAGTGCAATTATTAAAACTCAGTCACGGAGAACTTTATTTACTTATATGATTGATTTTTGTTTTGTTATAAAAAGGAGGGACAATGCTTGCAGGCAAAAATGGAAAAAAAATAAAGTTTCAAATCCGCACTGACAAACTCACTTGAAAAAAAATCAATACATGTAAGCTGGTTATATGTGAACTTTTAAAGTTACTAGAACGGATGAAAACGTTGCTCAATACTGAAACGACCCAACATTGTATGTGTTCATCCACAGATGCATGAGCTCAGTGAAGACCGTTCTCTCTCTCTACCCGTAAGACACTTCAC
This sequence comes from Lipophrys pholis, assembly GCF_963383615.2. NCBI lineage: Eukaryota > Metazoa > Chordata > Actinopteri > Blenniiformes > Blenniidae > Lipophrys > Lipophrys pholis. Next base: position 8,693,842 of record NC_137632.1, read on the forward strand.
ATACCGATGATTAAAATTCACGACTTCAGTTCTAATTATCCAAATCCAGTGGAAAAGAAAAAAGTCCTTCATTCATAATCAGTTTTAATTGAAGCTACTGAAGTGCTGCTTGTTAGTTTGCAGGTGTTTTCAGTTTGGAGGCTGCAGTTCACTGTGTTTCTACGCTGACAGAAACTGGCGGCAGTTTATGATTGAAGAGGCTCATGGTGGACGCAGACGAGGAAAAGAACTCGGACTGTCGTCAGAAGACATGAAGAGTCTCAGTTGACATTTAGTTGCTGTTTTGTGTTTCTGTGGTGATTTTGTACTTCAGCAGTAAATGCATGTTTTCCCGGCCGTACTCCGTTGCTGTGTTTGTTTCTCTGTTGTTGTTTTGCTTCTTAAATTTTGCATCTTTGCAGTTTGTTTTACATCAGTGGTGGTCATCTGTGTCCCTCCATTATAACGCATCTCGTTTTGAGTTGTTTTGTGTCTTTATGGTGATTTTAAAACCTATTTGTGCCTATTTGTAGTAAATTTACGCTTCTTTGTGATCAATTCCATGTCTCATTGAAATTCATTGTGACGTATTGTGTCACCATTCTCTGCTGTTCCACTTAAAATTGTGTGTTTTTATGGTTCGCTGATTTTGGTTGTGTGTCATTATTGGTTATTTGTAGCCTCCTTTTGTGATTCCCGGTCTGTGATGCTTTTCTGTGGTTGTTTTGTATGTCTGTGTGTTATTGCTTTGTTGTGTATTTTGAGGGGTGTTGTTGTGTATCTCTGCATACTCTGTGTTTGTGTCTCTGTGCTGATTTAAAGTAATGCTGTAGTTGTTATGTGTCTCTTTGCTGTTGTTTCTTATTACTTTGTAGTCAGTTTGAGTCTAAAAAGTTTCTCTTTGCAGTCATTTTGTTGTGACATTATGTCGGTTTGTATTCACTGATTTGTTTTATATAGACAATCTCATCTTCATCATATTTTCTTTTTGCTGCTTTGTGGTCATTTTGTGATTGTATGAGTGAACTTCTGTCCTCTAGATTTCTCTCTGTTGGGATTGGGTTTTTCTTTGTGGTAATTTATGCTCTTTGTGGTTGATTTTATGTCACTTCCACTGCTTTTTTGATCACTTGTTTTGCTATAAAATCAAGTTTGGCTGTGGGTGTTTTACTTTATTACTCTGTTGTAATTGTCAGATGAGTTTGCATACCAATTTGTATGAATGCTAAGGTAATGAAATGTGTCATTCTGATGGTTTTGTGTGCCTTTATCATAATTTCATATCCAATATGGTTGTTTTGAGGTGACATTATGTGTCTTCATCATCATCATTTTGTTTAATATGCCAGCTCATTATCATAAAGTTACATTTGACACGAATTGGATTTTAACATTATGTTGTAAACACAATGAATAGGAGTCACATTAACAGCTCAGGGTATAAATGTCGTCACAAAGTAGCTCAAGCCTGAGGATGACAGCTCACGCTTGCTGGTTGTCATCGTAACTTATCACAGATGTACAGTGGTCAGAAATAGCATCGGTCAGAGCGGAGAGATGCATCACTGTAAACAGAGCTCTGAGGGAGCTGATAAATCACACCACAGTCTGAGACAACCACAGGACCTAAAACGAGACCGAGCCAAGGAGCCAGCCGTCTCACGATTCACAGGAAAAACTGGCAACCGTAGCAAAAAGTGCAGCGACATTTCAACGTGAGAACAACCCTCATTAGCTGGAAACTTATTCTACTGCTGAAAAACTGCTGGTGTAAACAATGAAAACCCTAAGAAAGTTTAGATAATATTGTTTTTGTTATAGAATTAATTTCCCTTTTCCTGCCGTGGACAGGCTGTGACATCATCAGTGGGGCAACGGAGCACAGCGGGGTTAACAAAAGTCATCACGATCTGTAACTTGCCAACAAATCCACCCAAGCTCTCTCTTCTCTGCATCAGTTCATTTTAATGGGCAAGTTTCTACATTCAGCCTCTCAGTGCTTTATGAGGACGTGATTGAACCGGGTTGGCATTAACTGCATCTACTGTTCACAGAGTTGCAAATCAGAGTCTGATCCACGTCTAACGCCACAAGACAGACCTGTTGCTTGAGTCTGCTTCTCATGCTAATTCAACACATTTATAATAACTACAGAAGGGACGTTGAAATGGGTTTTGTGTGCCTGTCTGTCTGTGTTTGGCTCCCACAGATCGACGGTGCCGAAGATCACAGGGAAGCAAGGAGCTGCTCTCAGGCTGCCAAAATTAGATTTGCAAATGTCAAAGAAAACCCTAATAAGATAAGCCAAGGATGCCTGGGAGACTCAACATTTGGCTCAACAGTGACGTTTCGGTAATTCTGAAATCTGGGGATCTTCAACTGGTAATGAAGATGACTTGATGAACTGATCATATTTTCCTTTTTAAGTAGAAACCCCCGGCACCTAGACAGTTGTGGAAAGCGGAGACCGAGGTGGTGCTGTCAATCTCCATCAGAAGTTCAACCCTCCTGCGAAACACCGATCCGGCCCGGCGGGTTTCACACTCACGAGATCTTGGCACAGACGTTGCACTTCCACTGGCGTGACGGGGGACTCGTAACGCGGCACTCGCTGCAGACACGCAGCTGGCACTCCTCGCAGAAATCCCCTCGGTCGAAAATCAGGCCCAGGGTCTTGAGGCAGCGACCGCACTGCCGCTCCCCGCGCTCCGCACGCTCCTGAGTCCGACGGGAGCCTCTCCGTTTGATCTCCAGCAGCTCATTCTTCAGCTTCCTGCGTGGAGGAAACACGAGGAGGAGATGAGAAGGACGGCAAAGAAAAGTGAACGAGATAAACGGGAGCTTTATAAAGTGACCACAAAGTCCTCACCGTATCCTTTTCTCCTCTCGTTTCCTCAGTTTCTCGTCTTTTTGCAGCACCTTCAGGATGGTTTCTCTCTCATGTTCCAGCAGAAAGGAGAGGTTCAGATCCTCCTCCACCTGCTCCATTGGTTCTTTCAGTCCACAATTTAGCCAAGTAAACAAGTTGGATGAGGGGAGTCAACAAAAACTACATCGTGCTGCAAAGTGCGTCTCTTTCTCCGACGTCCTGCTCAGCTGTTCTCTTAACCTCGGCATTGTCCTGGGTTGCGCTTTGCGAACTTTCCAGTGTCTGTCTGATGTTTCCTCTTCTAATCTCCACCCTCGGGAAACCTGGACAAGGTCAGAGACACCAGAGAAAAGTCAATTACAAACATCTGACATTAGTATTCACAGGTCGGAGGTAAAAATCCTGCTAAATCCTTTTCTTTTGCCCAGTTTAAGGAGCATTAATTAAAATAAGACAGAGATTTTCAGTATTACAAGGGGAAGTAGGAATAATTGCTGGACAGTTGACAGCTCTGCAGCAGCTTAACAACCACCCAATTAGACTCCCAGCCTGACATTCAGAGCACAACACCCACATTTCTCAGCTTCCATTAGCAAAGCTCTGCCTCTCCCTGAACTCCGTGACAAGCTCTGCACTAATTAACTGCACACCTGCATGTCTGTCCACACAGCCATACAACCCGCATGTGGCAGCTGCTTTTATAGAGCGACACAAACCTTTAGCTCCACCAAGGACCTGGCTGCAGCTATGACATCAGTCAGTGGGTGAGTGTCCAGATAGTCATGATACCATGAGGAGGAATCCATTAAACTGTGGCTATTCGTCGACTTTTCTCTTTTCCAAACAGTCACACTTGTATTTTGTGAACCGTGGTCAGAAAATATGGTAAAGAAACACAATTATACCCAGTTCTGATGTGCTCTGATGATTCATTTACTTTTAAAACGCAAAAAATCTACAATATTTTCAGGTATTTATGTTCCTGAGCCCAAATGAAGCGTTCACGTCTTTGTATATACTATGTTTGCGTCAGTTTCCCGTTTGTCTAAAATGAAATGAAATCTTCCTTGTTTTACACAGTTTATCCACTTTCTAATGTTGCCACAAGCGTGCTTCATTCTCTCTGTACATTGTACAGCTTCGCAGTGCCAAAGCACTTTACATTGTTTACTGTACCGACTGAGCCACAGCCTGTTGTGTCTTTTCCACTTGTCCTATTTTTTTAAGCTCTTTCAGCATGATGTTCCTCGCCGATGCTCCACAGTCTCTCGAACTCAAAACTGTTCAGAGTAACCAGCTGGGTTTGTAAACTCTACAGATCCCACCTGACTATCATGTCTGTACAAAAAATATCAGTATCCAATCATCTATTAAACTGCAATATTCTGTAATACAGAAATGTTTTTGGGGTGACTAAATTATGAGAGGAGACGATTTCAGGCACATTGAAGGACATAAAATCCCAGAATATGAAACATCCATGACACATAACAAATACAAACCCACACTTAGCTGACAAACACATAAATACCAGGCAAATCAGCATATTTGAACCCTAACACCTATTTGTCAATATTTTTTAAAAGCTTTTATAACCACAGTTGTTATTTTAATTAATTCAAAAACTGATGGGAGTGAACTATTCTGGTGGGTAGGTTTCATTCATTTTAATGACCATGAAATGTGGTTTGTGCCAAAGCTTGGATGGTTACAGAGGGAACACATGATTTACCAAAAATAAATAAAATCCTAAATTCTGTATTATGTGTTTTTGGTGATAGTGTTTAAAGAGTATTATTTGTACGTTGTTTAAAAGGTATCCAATTTGATGAGATGAGCAAATTAAACATTTAAATTTTCTGTTTAAACAAGTGAAAAAAACGAAATATGTGTTGATTTTGATATGTACAGGTGCATCTTAAACATTACTCAGAAGTTAATGGTTTTAAAACAAAAACATTCCCACTTCTTTTCATTTTAATTGTGATAATTAAGTAAAAAAAAAAAAAACAGGAAAAACATCAGGTCTTACTAAATTCAATAATATTTTGAAATACTTTTTTTAATGACTTATTGGACCAAATGATACAGAATGAAACATATAAATAAAAACTATTCAGTTTATGTAGCACAGAACTCTAAAAATACAACGTTTCATTGTGTAAATAAAATTATGGTTAAAATTATAACATTACACCAAATAAATAAAGAGAGACCATTATTAAAATAAAGAGAAATCAGAATACATATATGTTAAAAAAGAAAAAAGGAATAATACACTAAAAACAAATAATCATTTATAGTCTTTTTTTTTTTTTTTTAACTCTTCACCTATGTGTGATAAGGGCCGTATGAAGAGAACAGGATAGGTTAGGATAGGATAATAATTCTTGGCTGTATCACCTCAACTCCAGAATTAGAATGAAAGGCCCGAGGAAACAATGAAAAACCATCATAACGTCACATTTTGACAAACTGTGGAAACACTGAGTGACTCCTGTTTCTTCTTGCCACGTCGAAACAATGAATTCGGTCATAAATGAACACACATAGGTCGACTTATCAAATAAAACTGCTGAGAACAATTCGCACAAAAGTTTGCACCCTGTCAATAAAACCAGGCACAGAGATCAGACGCTAACTTATACGTGCCGATATGAGCCACTGAGGACAAAACTCTGCCTGCGCGTGAGAAATTGAAGCAGGGAAATAAAAATTGAATGGAGTGGAGTGAATCTGCATAAGCTCACACCAGCCTCCTTCAGTCTTTATTCATTACAGGCTCTTTCATCCTCGCCCTTTCTTCTCCTGCCTCTTCCCTTCACTTTACATGAATTAGCACTAATGAACCGGCAGACATGCTCGCAGCTTCAGTTGCAGCCAAAGGCACATCGTGACATCAGTGATTATTGCACTTTAAGACAAACTGCACCTGCATTGTACAGATATTCCTTCAACTTTTAACATGTGAAGCAGTGATTTAACAAAGAAAGAATAAAGACAAAAAAAAAAAAAAACAATTCTGGCAATTTTTTAAACCCAGTTTGACAGATATTATTTAAGTTATGTATGTTTACATTTATTGTGTTTAAAGTTTGCATTTCAATTACATACTATCAGTGAAAAATATGATTGATCATCAATTTTCCCCAGGTTTTATAATATAAAGAAGAAAATCAAGTGGCGTTTGTTTTTTCTTATTAAAAAATAACTTTTGGAACGGAATAACATTGTCATAAAGACACATTTCATATGTATGATTAATTATACCGGACTTCCACACTGGCAGATATTAAGCATTTTTGCCATATGATTCCAACAACAACCAAATCTTTCAGTCTGGACTTTCTTGGAATGTGCATGTGCAGTCTTAGATTTACTCAACGAGTGAGAGTTGCTTACCCTGCTTGACTTGGACTTTAAAATACAATTATGTGATGTGATTTGTGAAGTAGCTTTAATCACCGCGAGCTGGAGATAGATTTGATCTGTCCCAGCGGTGAAGATAATTCAGCAGAAGAGCGGATGCATCGATCAGCTGCAATCACACCCTGGTTGTGAGGAACTGCAAGAGGATCCAGCTGAACGCCTGTCAGTCCATCAGAGGGCAAACACAAAGACACAACGACACCTACATTCAAATTACAGTCGTAAGGTAAACACAAGGGTGAGTTTACAGAAGGTACAGGGAGAACATGTGAACCCACACAGAAAACAAGGTATTCTCAATAAAAATGGTGAGAGCAGCCATTATTTTTCAGACTCTGTGACTTCAGACATACAAATCTACCACATGGGTGGGCATTTAATGCAGTAGGGCTCCATCTGATTATATGTTGACATGCAAAGTAGGAAGGCACAGTCCATGGAAAGACAATTTATTGCTGTTTAGATAGTTCTCATGTCGATATCACATATCACAATATGTTTGCAATATGTTGTGCAGTCCGAACGCCTGTGCAAGGCGCTCACACACCGTTGGGAACAACTTGAACCATTAATGTCATGGTTGGTTGAAGCCATTTGTCCATTTGCTTTTTGAGAAGATCCATTGTTTGGTGATTCACTGTAGTCTCTTAAATAAATTAGAACATAATGTATGTAGGGAGTTTTCCGTTAGACTGCATTGGTTTTTAACTTGATGCACAAAATAAAATATAATACAAAAATAATGTGAAGCAAGAAGTCAATAATTCAAACAAGAGAAGACTTGGGTGGCCATGAAACAGTACCACATGCTTCTCCTGATGTACAGGCAACACATGACTCACGCTCGGTCAACAGCACGAGGTGAGTCAATCTAATGTTTATCTGAGCTTCTTTCATATTTTAGCCACGCTATGAGCACAACACAACTCCAGTGTGTGTGTGTGTGTGTGTGTGTGTGTGTGTGTAGGCGTGGTGTCCTGGCACAGCCCTCCTTGAGTACACACAGCACACATTCCCGCTGCCTCAGCCCTGAGCAAACAGCAGCGAGGAGGCAGTGAAACTTTGCGTCTCACTGAAGGTAAAGCTCGCAAGAAGGTGCAGTGACTCATCGTGTGTCTCTGTACAGTGGTGTTTTTTTTTTTCTTTATCCATGATACCACTGTTGATGTCACGTTGTTCGATCATGTAATGGTTTGTTTGTCACCAAGTCTTCAGCTGACAGGAGAAATAGACACAAAGCCACACAAGAACACAGGAGTCTTCTCTGGTTCATTTCATAACATCTGTAGCCTTTGATCATCTGATGTTTCCCGCAGGTGGAACCGTTTATCTGCAAACTACTGATTAGAGACAACATGTGAGCTCCAAACTCCACAAAAATCAACAATTACATTACATTATATTATATTATATTATATGGCAGAATTTTGCTTTTAAAATGAAGATAACACAGGTTATTAGATTTATACAGCGTAAAAGTTTTGCTCGACACTAAATGTGTAGTTCATGTTGCATTTCTGAAAGTAAAGAATCACTGTTCGGATCACCATTGTTTTTAGCTGATTGGCTCCATCAACATTACTTTAATCCAACATACTTTGCTGGGAGCAGTGATGGAGCTTCATCATTGGCCACTCAAAGGTTAACGACGATGACATGTACAATATGGTGTTTGTTTCCAGCCTCGTTGATTTGAAATCACATGGAGGTATATTTGTGTTTTGCATGAGAAGCTTGATGTATGCAGTGGTTGTGGTGGGGTTGGGGGGGGGGGGGGGGGGGGGGGGGGGGGTTCTCATCTGCCCCCAGTCAGACTCTGGGGTTGAACACTCAACATTAATCACCTGCAGTGAAAACTGATATATTCAATTGTTACATATGGACAAATTGTAGGGGGGGAGAAAAAAAATCAATTGTACTATTTGCAAAACAAGAATCTCTTTGAAAAACGTCTGCTTCTCTGTCGTGGAGGCTAATTTGTTTCATGTAGCGCCAGAGCTGCAGGTCGCAAACCCGTGCCAAAGGGCAAATGAATTTCAGTCAGTGGTCATGAAGAATACAAGAAGCAGTCACAATTTGACGGACATGCAGAAACCCTGTCGGAGACAGCAAAGCGGCCTTATCGACAGACTCGTCAAGCCTAAAAAACACACAGTTGCCATGCAAGGCCCACACAGGACCAAAATCAATGTACTAGTAGATCTACACATAATTGCAAAGTAACTGGGACACATGGTGATCGACTCTTACGCTCACCGAGAGGAAATACAGAGTTCAATTCATAAATGCTCGGGGGCCTTTATGTGCAGAGTTTGCATGTTGTCCTTGTGCAGGATTACAATTCTTTACCTCAGGATTCATACTGAGTATATTGGTATTGTGTATTGAGCCATCTATTGTGCAAACCTTGATTGTTTTAAACTCGTCATCATGTTTGATTTGAGTTTTATTTCATAATAAATTGTTATAATAGAAGACCCCTTTGTGACAAAATTGTAAATCTACATTTTGAGTTAGTTTTAATGTTATTTTATGGATTTCACACTGTGCATAATGGCAGATTTCGTTTATCAAGGTTTAAAGACTACAGTATACTGTGACTTGATAGCGTCTTGCAATAGAAATCAGTTTCTTCATGTTCACATTCCTTTTCCAGAGGCAAAAAATACATTTTGCACACTTTTGGTCCATGTTGGTCTGACTAAAACCTTTGAAGATCTACATATGAGGTACATTTTCAATAAAATTAAACTTTGCTCAGTTGTAGTCAAGATGTTGATGAAGAACTATTATATGCCTCTGCATGGGATTATTGTTATCATGGCATAGACGGAGAGATTAAAAAAAAAAAAAGACTTTCCCTTTGGTTAATCGCAATTTACGCAGACATAGTATTAGTTACAATATTATTGACACTGGGAATAAAGTATCTGAAATATTACTTTTACATAGACACCAGGGATGTGCATTCAAATCTGATAGCTACTTATAACCTTTGGCTAAATGTTAAGATGGTTAAAAAAATTATGAGCATCATCAGAAAACCTCATAGCAGAAGAACAAAACGTTATATAAATATATGTTTGTTTTTCTTGGAGAAGAAGTAGGTCCTCGCTGAAGACATTGAACAAACGTCTGATCTCCTGATGTAGCCTGGATTGTTTATGACTTATTTTTTATCTGGAGGGAGTTCAGGTCTGGCAGCTGGTCACCGATACCCTGGCGACGCTGCTGAGGCAGTTCCTGTTTGACACGGACAGTCGCAATACCAAAAGATAAAGGCCAATGTTATAAGACGTTAAGCAAAGAAAAGATTAAAGTTAGTTCAACTCTGAAGCGTCATAAAAATGAGGTTTACACGGCGGTTGGATTCACTCTTTTTCAAATATTCGGAAATTGTAACATTTTGTCTTTTGTGATTTTCTGAAGACAAAGAAAGTAAAATAAGCAATTTTTTTGTTTGTTTTTTTTAATAAATGAGATATTTCTGTAATAGATTCATGTGGAATGTTGGTGTGTCCAATCCGAGTGCAACTGTCTTAAATTTACAAAAGTTATTCAAGGAACATTTGAAAATTTAATTGCACTGGATATACAGTATGTGAAAAGTAATGTAATTCAGAGGAACTAAAATACTTAATATCACCAGTGAAGTATCATGAAGTATCTTATTTTTCCTATCTTACCTTTTTTGTTTGGTTTTTTTGAAAAGGTATTGTTCATTAAATTGAATGCATGGCCTTGAATGACAGGAATAGTTTGATTGGATCGTTATTTTTGTGGGTTTAATAATGGGTTCTTGCTCGGTTCCATGAAAGTGGAGATTGATTGAGTAATTTGGGGGTTGGGGGGGTTGGGGGGATGTGTGTGTGTGTGTGGGGGGCTGTGAGCTGATTGCAGGGCGTCTGCCTGATTGGCCAGCTCATCATCTTTTTCTTGGGGTTGCAGGAGCTGTAAGAGGAGCCAGACTGCAACACCAAAGCAACATTTTCCTTGTTCAGAGTAAAATCAGAAAAGACAGTAACATGTTTGAAATGGTTAAGAGCAGCAATGTTTCCTGCGTCAGCCAGCTGTGGTTTTCCACCCCCACTTCTGTTCTTCTTTTCTTGACCATGAAGCGCCACATGTTAACGTCACATCACAGATGTGAAGCTCCCACAGTTGGAAAAATTCTGATGTGACATGTACATGAAAAAAAAAAAAAGTGATGAATGTGTTTGTGAAATTTGTTCATTTGCACAATTAAGGGTTAAGTTCTGCCTCTGTATTTCCATGTAAATGGAGTTTGGAGTCAAACATGCAATATATATTTGTTGGTCTCTACAATGTCAACATTTCTCTATAAATGACTTCAGGGTTGTTATTTTTTCTAAAAATCAGCCTTTTTTGTTTTATGTTCATTTATTATAAGAAATAAGAACGAAATACGTTCTTGCTGAGCCTTCGGCTGCCAGAAGTCCAATGTGAGACATTTAATAAGAGAGAAACCAAGGCCATCATGCCTTCACAGTCCTCTGAGTCACATATTGCAGCCATATATTCTGCCTGAAGGAAAAACTTACAATGTAAATAGTCGACAGCAATGCAAAATGACCCTTTTTAGCGTCCAGGTTGGAGCTTCACGCAACAGGTGACGAAACACTCGGCAAACAGTAGTCTTGTTAAAAGCAGCCGCTCTGTGGGGCCCTGAAGGATAAGCCTGTGGATATATTATTTTTCTTCCCCTTATTGTCATAAAGTCCCTTCTGAACAGCAAAGCCAACAATACACTAATCCTGCTTACAAGTGTCGTCGACGCCGGCTCACTTCCGTCGCCACAGAGCTCCACTGTTGTGTGAAAGCGACTGAAAACGCATCGGGGAGCCGCGTTGTTCCGCCGGGTGATGCTTTTCTTTAGTATGATGAACGTGAACAATATGCACGACTCCTCCAAACCCCAAAGACGGCGGCCATCTTTTCGCTCATGTTTGAGTAATGGTTCTAAAACTACAGCAAGCGGATGTTTAAAAAGCTCCATGAGCTTGTTTTATTTTAAAAGGACGAATCCGTATGTGTGAGTTGTCTTTGAATTATTAGTTGGATTAGAGCTACGGAGAGAGCTGGTGGTTTTAATGTTTGCTTTCTAATGCTTATTCCCCCCCCCCTCAGGCTGCATTGTTTTGCTCATCCCTCCTGCTGTAATTAAAACAAACTCACATCTGTTCCCTCCAGGTGTTTGCCGCGCCGCGTTTAGCTGAAAATGCAATTTAAGCTGGTGAAGGCTGATGATGGTCAGACCTCTTGAAGCTGTAATATGCTGCTAATTGGAATAGTAAACTCACTATAAAGTATCTACCAACAGACAAGCAAACTGACATATTTTGTGATTCGAATCATGAACACTTTGGATTAAAACGGGTGTGTTTTGCTTCATTTTTACAATGAACGTGGATTCGTTTTTAACATTTTCAACTTTATTTAAACCTTATTTCAGATCCTTCCACTTGAGACGAGAAGGTTGATGCCTTTTGTTTGTCTCAGTGCATCTATTGACTACTTATCTGCAGAGAACACAGCACGGCGGCTTTAGCGTCAAGAATTGACTGTTATACAGGAAACAGTAGCATTGTTTCACAAACATGAAATAAATAAGATTTCCGATAGCAAGAGACTTATTTGGGGGAAGTTAAATGATGAGAACTGTGTTCCGACATCACAGTGTTGATACCCCTCCAAAGTTCAAGCTGGGGGAGCGAACGCCCCGAAATAATGAAACACTCGATCAGCAGATTCCAAACTGTGCTGCGATGAACCTTCAAGTGTGAATTCAAAACGTGAATTCACATCTTGTCCCAACAGCCTTTTAGAAGTTATGCATTTTCCTGTTACTTTATCCTCAAAGTCACTTCCATTTACTGAACCTTCTACAACCTTGGAGGTACAAATCATCTCCACCACCTCAACAACTGGGAGAATTGGTCGCCAACAATCTACCTACCAAAACTCAAAATTCTGTAAGCGTTATTCCTTTCTCCACTTTATCTCTCATTACTGAAACAAAACTTGTTTTTGCTGTCATTGGCCTCTGTGGCTCAGCGCCTCCAGTTTCCTGCCCAATAGTAATCACTGCGCTGCGCAGCCAGCAGCGCAGCGTCCCAGGGACGCTGGTGACTGTGGGATTGAGGGCGGACCGGCTGGCAAGTTGAACGTCAGTATTGTGCCTCCGTCTCAGCCAAGGAGCATCACCATAATTTAACCAGATAGAAAATACCACCAGGAGTCAAGCGACAGTGATATTAACTCTGCTAACTGCAGAGCAGCATGACCACCCGCAGAGCACGTTCTGGTAAATATCATGAATAAATGTTCCCACTTTGAATCATTGTGCTTAATAATTGGCATCATGATATTTCATTTCCCCGCACTTCGCTCTGAAAGGATGGTGGGAAATCTATTTATGCTTGGATAAACTCTACTCAGCTCATAGTGTGAAAGTCTGTTCACGTGAGGTCCTCTGGGTGGAACATGACGACCACAAATAAATATCTTGACCCTGAATGTGGACATTCATGATCTGACAGCCACAGAAAGTTTATCCTCACTCCCGGAGAGCCAGGTTTAGACAAAATAGTTGGGGTGCAAGAATATATTGCAATGTTGAGACGATAATTAAGGCATGTTTACAAGTCAAACACGGTTAAAATTAAATTAGTCTGTGTTTTGTTGTGAGTTATAATTTCAGATCATTCAGTTAAAGTTCCATATATATTAGTTAAGACAGTTAAAGTTATCAAGTACACATTATAAAAACAACAGCAAATACAAATCAAAAGACCGCTCCATTACCAATATAAACACATGCTGACCCACTGACATTTAAAAAAGCTGGTAAGCTTGAGCTTGAAGCCCATGTGGACATAAAAGGGTTTCAAAGATCAGCCAAGTAAGATATTTTTTTTTAAATAAAATAGATTTTTTTTTTGGATCAAAAAGCACATGGATACTTTGGAGAGTACAAATTGAAATAAGTAGAACTTGAAAACTTTAACCCAAAGGCGATGCGAGAGGGTATTTATATAGTTCAAGACCAGATGCTGAGTATTATTTACATATTGGGCTGCAAAATATATCACAAGTGAATATTTTTTAACCGATATCAAGTAGTGCAATGTACGAATCACACAAATGTACTGTGCATTCATGCACTGCGAATTGAAAATGGCAGACTTTCAAATATGAAAGATGAGACTGATTAATTTGAATTCATTCACAAAAAAAATATTCAAAATATTCAAAATATTTTAAATGATTGAAAATCTGAAATGTTTCATACCTTGTGGCAGCAGTGAGAAACACAAACATGAAGGACAAATGAGAAGAAACTGAAATGGTGCTGGTCGGAACTGCTGGCAAACAAAATGCTCCAATCACTGCTGGTCTGAATTAGAAAGAGCTCTGTTATTTAGAGGAACTCTATTTTGTGTTTGTCGCAGATAAACATGATCACATGTTCACCTGCCTACATGTGTTATTTACACTGGAAGTGTACTCAGCATGACTTGAAACTTATACTACAAGAATAACACCCATTTCTATATCGAACACAACTATTCTTTCCTTTACTCTAGTCGTCCACTGCTACTTGAAGAAAAACACACAGAGTTGCACATGTTGCCAAATATGGTCACTTGCTGGATTAAAGCCAAAACTCTGTCCCGAACTGTGACAATGTTCTCATAATTACTCCCTCCATGGAGAAGAGTGAAGAACTGAGAGGATGAAAAAAAATCCAAAATGTGATTTTACTGCAATTTGATAAATGATTGATTTGTGTAATTGTTCAAACTAAAATAAAAACTGACATTTCCCCCTGATGTCTTCCTCTTCAGCGCTCTGTATCCAGCTCAGTTTGCATTTTACTGGTCACACCTGGACTTCAGAGCAGCGTCATGAACCCGGTGAAAACCCGCTCCTGTAAGATATGAAGTCGGATGAGTGGGATATGATTTGGTGTGTGTGGTGTGTGTGTGTGTTTTTGCTGAAATGTGGGTCATGACGACCTCTTAAAACTGAAAATTCATTGGCTTCGATTTCAGCTTTTGCAGCGACGAGCAGCTCAGATCTTTGGCTCCAGAAATCGAGTTTGCCTTTAAAGAAAATTAATCATACAGCAGCTCCTTCGTCTTGCATCAGCAGATTCTTCGTCTCCTGGGAGGCCGAATGTTTTTCTAGGTAACTTCCCGGGAGCCAGGTTTTCCTGGAGGATCCCGATAATAAAATATAATGCTCGCAGATGCAACATATAGATCATGAATAAATTACACAAATGGACAGTTTTACGTACCAGACAGCTGCATTATTCAATGATCGTTCTCTCTTGGTGGTTTGCTTCAGCATGTAAACTGTGTAGTCACTAAACCCCGCAGCGGTAATTGACAGGATGCTGAATCATTAATGCGACAGAGACGTCGTATGGTGGCGATGATGAACAATAGAGAGCGTCGTCGATGAACTTTAAACAGAAGGTTGCTCAACTCCAACTTCGGCAAGCTGCATCCCGACAACACAAGCTTTTATTTGGCCCACAACACTCTGTGTTTTCACACTACCTGGGAACAGTGACATTGACTTACCGGTACACTCATTTACCGCAGAAGGACGAGAACCTTAATGGTGCCGATTTCTTGTTCTCGTCCAACTGACTTAACTAAACAGCACCTTTAGTTCAGCCATGAAAAGATATTAGACATTTTATCTGCTTTCACCTTTTTCACTCTTTTGTACACATGCACACAAACAGAACACCCCCCCCCCCACACACACACACACACACACACACACACACACACACACACACACACACACACACACACATAATCAGTCAATTGTAGACTTCCTATAGGAAGCATTAATAATTAATCAGTAAAGACCAGTAATAACACACTTCACAGTGGCTTACGCTGATGTCTAAACCATCACCAGGAAACACACCGACGCATCGCATCACTGCATTTCCAGTGTAACTCTTGTGGACTCCAGGTACATCACACCTGATTAGTCACATATGTTCACACATCTTCTGTCGTCACCCGTCATGCCACACCGGTGTTAAATCAGAACTCCTGCGTCAACACCATTGTAACCTGTAAACAGTGTTTATGTTGACATCGCAGGCATAATTACAACTGGGAGAATCAGAATCTTGTGAAAGGCGTGAAAACATCAAACCTGCCACAAAGGATGAGCACAGAAGTTTAAAAAAAAAAAAAAGTCGATAAAAAAAATCTATTTAAAGGCTGTTTTGCAGCTTGGATTTCTAAAATAAAGTTATGATGTCAGCAGTCAATTCAAAATATATTTATTTCACTTTCGTATAGCCAAAAAATAACGCTTTGCCATGTGTGCTACAGCTACACTGTCAACAAACATAATTTTATCCCTCATATCATCAACTCTGCACTCATTCAGTTTTCACAATGTGCATCCTTCATGTGTAAATAAAATAAAATAATCATGATAATAATTTATTTGAAATAGCATGATCTTGCCTTTTTCCCCCCAATAGCTTTCATGTTATGTTTGCAAAATTCTCATGAATAAATCTGGTGGCCAACAGGGATTTCTGTGTGCGTGGGTTATTCCGGGATACTCCAGTTTCCTCTCACAGTACACATGGATATCCTTGTTCGGTCAATTGGAGACTAAAATTTCTCATCTGTCTGTTCTCTGTTTGCCCTGAGATGAAGTGGTTACCCCTCCAGCGTGGACTGACCCCCGACTGCCCTACGTTTGATAAAGTGGTATCGATGGACGACGGTAAGCGTTGACTTTTGTCGCTCAACAATAAATCCAATACTTTTCAACATGACCTGAACATACATTTATTGAAAGTAGACAACGGGCCTGATTTACTGAAGGTTTGTGCGAATAAAACATGCGTCTAAATGCAAACCGCCCCATTTACAACACCATTCCTTCTTCTCTGCCAAAGAAATTCAACTTTAAAGTGTCCTGGTCAATAACAAGTGACCTCCTCTGACATCAATAATCACACTGAGGACCCGATCAGACCGGCCATAAACATGTGTTTCGGGTGATCAGATCATATGTGGCGAGCCCTGACACAGACGGACTGTTTACACGTGTCCATGTCACGTGTTTTTATTAACAGGATACACTCAAATACATTACGGCCTGCAGCTAAAAAATAACCGTTGCTTATGATTGTGTCTGTTTTCAACCAATTTGAAAAATGAGGTGCAAAATCTCAAAAAGTAGGTCACATCTCATCTATGGTATGATTTCACTCATGGTGGTATTTTTAGTTGGTAAAACTGCGAAGCGCATGCTAAACAAAGCCCAAAAGGAGGCTTCTACACTGGAAACAATAGTTGGGAGAAACCACTACAACAGTGACAAATGTAAGCTCCACAGACAAAAGTTTATTGCTTTTCCAGGTCACTAGATAAGATGAAGCACAGAGCGCTTCAGATAAACTTTGGCACATAAAATCCAGATTAGAGCTAATCTATCGCAGACACGTTTTCATAAAGCAGTTAGTAAGTGTGCGGGGTATTGCTTGTGCTTCTTGAGGTGCAGCTTCTGACAAAGAGCTGCGATCAAAATGGTTTCCAGCTCGCCCAGCCTATCTCCAACTTAAGGGAAATGAAGCAAATAAGATTTGTCCGGCTATCTCAGACGTGCATCTCCCTGCATGTAATCCACTTCCCGCAATCGGATGTGAATCTGTGCTCACAGCGAGGTGAAATCGATAGGCAATCGTTGTCTCTGCAGAAAGCTGAAGATGAGATCTGGGACGTTAGAGGACAAGAGAGAGGTTTGTGGACGGGGATGCGAGATGGGATGAAATCGCACCTTCGATGACACACAAACATGTTTGTTGGAGTGGAAAGTATCTCCGCCTCTCATTTTAACGACGAGTTCTCTGGCTGGCTCTCTTTCTCATGCACTTTGCTTTGTCTCCCTGTCACACACACACACACACACACACACACACACACACACACACACACACACACACACACACACACACACACACACACACACACACACACACACACACACACACACACACACACACACACACACACACACACACACACACACACACACACACACACACACACACACACACACACACATACATACATACACAAACCGACCCTGGGGCAGATAACATATCTGCACCACTGCAGTGCACTAATGACCCCCTCTCTCAGCCTGCAGACCTGTCAGACACACTGTTCATGTCACTGCCAATCAGAGAGGACCTGCTGTCGGGGTGAACCGTCACCGCTCCTCTCCTTCCTCTAAACTCTCCGTGAGTCAATAACTGCAGAAACACTGCCCAACTTGGTTTGTCAATCACAAACCAATTTAAAACCTTAATTACTTTGTCGGCTCAAAGGTAATGAAGCAGCATTAGACACTGATATGAATAACTCACCTCTGACTAGCCGGACACTTTGCATATTGGTGGGTAGCACTCTGTCCTTGCCAGATTTGGCCTTTTGTCTCTAATTATGAGTTTGCTGGCAGGAGGCTGACGCCAGATTGCAGTGGAAAGAGGAATTACACGAGTACTGACAGTCCTTGTGATTTAATTCCGTAATTAGCTGCCGACATGTCTTGGTGTGTGGACTGAGGAGTGTCCGCACAGGAGGGTGCGACTTTGTAGATCGTCCTCGGGGTAAATGTATTTGAACTGTCCGAGGGCACAAATTGTGTGTGAACTCTCCAAACTGCAACCGTCGAAGTCGAAGTGCTGTGACGGAGGGGAGAAACAGATAAAGAAAACACTCTCCGACAGGCATTTGTGATATTGCTCCAATTTTCACACACAAAATGTGACAGGAGTGTAAAATAGGGAATGCTTTACAACCAGAGATTCACCACCTCGTCTCCACACAGTCCATCACTGTGTCGAGGGATGGGGATTGTTTTGGAGTCTGGCTGTTTCACAAAATTGCAGAAGGCAACGTTGCAGGCATGCCTCATGTGAGGTGCTTTTCACTATCAGATGTCGTCTGAACTCATCATCCTGCACCATCTTTTCAAATGTTTACATTTCTGACCGCGCTTTGAATGCCGTTAAATGCTCATGATCAGATCTCAAATGAGAACTCCTCCAACCACTTTATTTTGTCATCACCTTGACTGAACTCTGGGGCATCGGTCTGCTCTGGACGTGGTTTGTTGTCCCTGCATCGATGGGTTGTTTGTGTCGTTTCATCCGTTAGTTCAGAGGAAAAGGGCAGCGTGGGTTCAGGGAGAGGCCGCCGCTCCTCTGAACAAACCAGCACTGAGAGGGCGGAAATGGAAAACGGATGATTGGTTGGGATGATTGTGCGTCGGATGTGACTGATAGAATAAAACAGCAGAGCCCATCTTGACTATGATGAGAGACACAGTAACACTAAGGTGCTCTCGTCCAGGGAAAATGTTATATAGTGCTTCAGAAGCCCACAATATTAATCATATTCACCCACTCACACACACCAACGAAAACAGCAAACACGTTGTTCATCCATTTATCAGGGGTAATCTGGGGTTCAGTGTTTTGCTCAAGGACACTTTGACAAATGGACAGAAGGAGATTGGGGATCGAATCTGCAGCGTTCGATCAAGAGACGACCTAATTGAAAGACTGTTTATGTTCTGCCGTCATAAAAGCTAATATTTTCCACACAAACATGCAAGACGTTCAAAGCTCCTTTGGGGAAAAGCACTTTAATACCTGCACGGTGCACTCACCCTGAAAATATCCCATTACGTCAAAATGGCTTTAATACAATTAAAAAGGCCTTCAAGTCTTTATTGGGATGATTCACAAACCAAAACACATTTTATCTTTTAAAAATATGACTCACTTCAAACCAAATAACAAGCAATCACCATGCAGGGTTTTTTTTGTTAGTTATTTTTTTATACAACCAAACTGGTTGAACTACCCAGTAGGAATTGAAAAACCTTAATAACTAAACAGTTACAACTAAATTCATCAATCATATTCACTTAGATTAAATTAGGTTGTATTTCTTTAAACATAATAGTAACCAATTACAGAGTCTTAATGGCATATCATGTTTGATTATAAACGATCACAGATTTCTAACAAAAACAATGTTTCCGGATCGCCTCCAAAATATAATGGAATCTTCCATCGCCTGATATCTATCTGTGGTGAAAGGTTCGACAGCATGTGTACAGTAATTTTGACGTAATCTTGCCAATAGACATACAGACAGAGAAACAAATATACGCCGCTGATTTTATTACGTCTTTGGCGGACGTAACAAATTTCTTAATTTTTAGTATAGTTGAGTTCATTAGAAAGAGTACAAAAAGCGCATTTTTGATACAAATGATATTGTTCCTATGTCAAAATAATTTTGCATTTCGTAGATGGGAACAACAATACTCCTAAATCAACTCAAATTTAATTTCCAAACATATTAAAATTTTACTGCATGTTGAAATGCTCTATTGTGTAATTTTGCGATTGATCTTTAAAATAAACAAAGGCTTTGTCGATAATAAAAGTTGAAAACAAAATACAAACTTTGAAAGGCTGGCTGCATTCACAGTGATCAGCTGGTGTTCATGGATATTAGTGATAAGAGCAGATGTTTTTTGGTGCAGGGTTGGAAAAATCGCAATATTATATATAGTAAATAGTATTAGTGAAAAACGTGATAATAATAAATGTGATGGTGTAATACAGAGAAAAGCCACGAATGTACGATAAAACATTAACTCCCCCAGACAAGACTTGAGTGCTAACCACTACTTCCTTCGTGCTAACCACTACTTCCATCGTGCTAACCACTACTTCCATCGTGCAGGGCCTTGTCCTCTTGACCTAACAATGAGTCTTAAGTGACTTTAATGCATCAACCATGCAGAATACTTAACATTTACACTATAAAATATCAAGTAATCTATAAGCTTATTAGATATGAGCAACAACCAAGTTCTATTCTAATCAAAATGGATCGAAAACAACTGTTTAAAATAATAACCAACAAAAAGGTATCACACTAAAAGACCCACATTGAGCTTGTTATTGTTGAACTTTCTAATAGAAGGCATGTCCGTCTGTGAAATTCCCTTTCCGTCCTCAGTGCGATCTGCAGCGTGAAACGACCTCCAATATTCTGCCAAAGCAGCAAACACCAGAGACGAGGTCCAGATTTGAAGGCACAGTCTGCTGTTTGCTCCACAGATCTGGCTCAAGACACAAACTGTGAGATGGTTCAAGATTCTGTTGGATAAACAAACATTTTAACAGCAGATTTTTAAGATCTTTACTTCTCCTGTTAGTCTATGTAGATGGGTTTTTTTTTGTTTTTTTTTTAAGTGGCAGAGTCCTTAGGAAGACGATGCCGTAAATTACTCTTGTTTGTCAGCCTGATATGAAGAAGATCTGCATGCAGCTGCTGTGTGAGCACTTAAAGAAGAAGAGATGACAGCTTTTTAGACCGAGGCGGGATCTTATTAACCCAGTTTCAGCCTCCGCTGCAGCTTCTTCACTGACAGAGCAGGAGAGGGATGTTGGGGTTTTAACCATCTCTCTCTCTCCTTTCACCAACACGTCTGAATATTTCATAGCGCTTCATTCCTGCCACATTGTGCTTCTTCTTCTGCAGACGCTACCTAATGGAGGGAGTGGGATCCTTTAGGTTCAGCAGTAATCACAGAGGAACAAAGGAGCGGCAGTTTAAGGCTCAGTGGATGCTAATGGGTTAGGATTAGGTTGTTTTTTTTAAATGAACAGCCATGTGTCATTTATGTATTCTGTAGTAATCAATTTTCCAGAGCGGACCACGTGGCATACCGGGACGACTGTGGAGGGTGAAGCTCAACATGAATATATCGCTTGAGAAAACGCTGCACTTTACACTCTTCCTGTTCTGCAGGCAAATCCCTGCACGATTTGTTGGAAAACAGCTATTCCAGATAAAAAATATCGAATTAATTTAAGTATTTATGTACACTGGATTATTAAAGCTGTCAGTTGGGTTACATGCATCATGTACTTTGATTTTCATTCGATTCATCACTCATCACATCGCGAAAGATGTGGCCCAAAGGGGAAACAGTTTTCAGAGTTTCATCAGGTCGGTCATAAAAAGTCAAGTTAGATTCAAAACTAGATAAGAGGAAAGTCACGAATCTACCGTATTTTCACGACTATAAGGCGCACATAAAAGTCTTAGATTTTCTTCAAAATGTGCGGCGCGCCCTATGGTGCAGTGCGCCCTATGTGTGTGTTGTTGTTGTAAAGCGGACGTAGTAGTGAACACCATGAGAACGTTAAAGGGGGAAGTGTGGGCGTGGATTGTATATAAATGAACGGGTATGTGCGTTATGCAGAACATCGTTGTTTTAACAACCCTGAAAAGTTCGAAGATACACGCTTATGAAGCACAGTTTAAACTGAAGGCCATCAGCTACGCGGAGGAACATGGAAATCGAGCAGCCGCGAGAGAATTTAAGATTAATGAATCGATGGTTCGCAAGTGGAGGAAGCTGGAAAACGAGCTCCGACAGGTGAAGAAGACGCAGCTGAGTTTCCGCGGACATAAGGCGAGGTGGCCCGAGTTGGAGGAAAGACTCGAGCAGTGGATCATCGCACAAAGAACGAGTGGGAGAAGCGTTTCCACGGTCACCATTCGACTAAAAGCAGTAACGCTAGCAGAAGAAATGAAAATTGAACATTTCCGCTGGACATCGGTGTGAACCGGCCGTTCAAAGTAAGGCTGCGCGCGGCGTGGGAGTGATGGATGACCGATGGAGACCACAGTTTCACTAAGAGTGGAAGGCAGCGCCGGGCGAGTTACGCCACAATATGCAAATGGCTTGTAGATGCTTGGGCTAGCGTGTCTGCTGGCACTGTTGTTCGAGCTTTCGCAAAAGCCGGCATCATTTCCAAGGAGCCGCACGGCACGGAAAGTGACTCTGACAGTGAAGAAAATGAACCTGGTTTGTTTGATGGAGATTTAGCGCAGCTGTTCAATTCAGAAACAGGACGAGGAGTTCGATGGGTTTGATTGATGACGATTACAGGTAAAAAAAATGTTAGTACTTTGTAATCAATACTTAAATAAAGCACAACCAAACTCAGTTTTGCTCCCGCTCTATTTTTAAATACGCACACTTGTATGCTTGTGTTGTTGTAATGCGGACACCATGAGAACGTTAAAGGGGGAAGTGTGGGCATGGAACCCGCGCCCTATGAGCAGGTGCGCCTTATGTGTGTGTTAAATGCAGTAATGGCACACATAACTGAGACTGCGCCTTTTAGTACGGTGCGCCTTTTGGTCGTGAAAATACGGTAGATTGGCTTTGTCATAAAGGGAAAAAGCTGATCAAGCTTCTCGTGTGTATGTACATACAGTACATACTGTATATGGTAATATCCATATGATTTATTATTTCTCATTAACATCTCATTGGAAAGTCGCTGGCAGCCAAAGAGCGGAACTTGGCCCCCGAGTTAGAATAACTTTTCATCTGGACACAAATACGAAACTATGTTACACGTTACAGTTGGTTAGAGGGAAAACATCTAGTATAACTTAGTATTATGACCTGGAAAAATTATCAAATGAAAAAATAAGCCTGAAATCTTCAGCATACAAGCATAGCAGTTGTTTTTTTCAATGTTTTTCTTTAAACCATTATTTGTCATGAGCACCTCGCAGGAACGTCCCCGGCAGCCAAAGAGGTCGGCTCTCTGCTCTCCGGGCTGTTTGTCAGTAAAGCTGCAGCATCGAGGAGACTGAAGCAAAATGAGATTCAGAGCTCGGGGTGAGTCTGGGCTAGAAGTGTCTCCGGGACAAATCGACCAGTACAGATCTTTCAGCTTCTGACAAACAGGTCAGCCCTCAACCCTCGCAGTTTGGAACACATTTGGATTTTTAAAACAATCGCCTCTCCTCCACACTGCTTCTTAACTTCTCTTTGCAGACGCCAGATGACTTTGTGTGCTTCGCACGTGAACTTGAGGCAGCTGCAACACCCGAGCAGTACGAGACAATGCTTTCACTTCTACGTGTTCGGTTCTACAGCATCCCACACCGTTCAGAAAAATCCAGGCACAGAGCCAAAACAACTGCACCAGTAAAATATTCAGCATGCAGCACCCAACATGTGGAGCACAGAACATTTTGACCAAAAGGGCAATCTCATCTCCGTCTCCCAGGACAATGACTGGGTTTTCACATAGAGGGGAAAAAGTGTCATTTTAAAGTTCACAGATGCTCCTACAACTCGCAATTAGCTCGCTCCTCTGTGGCTTTTTTTTCCAACGAGATCATAAAAGATTTATGGTGGGCTTCTTTCTGCAGGGTTTCCTCGAGTGTATTGCGAGTAAAAGTGGCCCGTCGGGTTCTTTAAGCTTCAGTTTTAGTACCGTGGCCTGGATACAAACATAAAAGACTGTGGAGAAGGTCCTCAATATGCTGGCGAAACGTGACTTAAGGTTAGTCCATGAGAGATTTACGATGTTGCATCACGTGCAGACGGATGAAAAGGTGCCGTGGCGGTCTAGGAAACATTTTTCAGGTGTGGATCCCACGACTGACGGGGGACCACTACAGCTTCCTGAGCGAGACTCTCAACCCCAACTACCCAGGCTGCCCCAGGAAGGGAACCCAGTATAAAAAGCTGGTGCCAAGTCAAACATGTTGTGTCGAGCCACCGTAACGCACCACCACCAGGATGTGGAAGTCAGTGTCTGGACCCGCTTCTTTCTCTTTTTTTTTAACACAAACATCATGTCGTCTCTGTTTTGATTGCCGCTGCTTAATGGCTTAGCAATGACACCTCACCCAGTCTGCCGCTGTACCTGTCACAATGCAGCAACAACACAACTTTCTTTCCTTCAGAGGGCCGAGTTAAAGAAGCTAAAGATGTCAGGTTGGGAAATGCTTGAACAGACATCCATCGAATTCTCAGCGGCAGTCGGCCCTTAGTTTGCACGCTCACGCGAATAGATTGTGCTTTCACTTTGCCTTTATGCTTGTGATTTACTGAGAATAAAACCAAGATGTGACATCACCTACAAACAGGAGATTCCAAGTTACGTTTTTGCATCCATCAGGCCTGTTAACTCAAATGGAAATGGTATTGCTTCCTTGTTCATCATGGAGTGGTTGAATGCGGTTGAGTGTTACAGCAGTCAACCTGAATTAAAACACAGACAATATCTGATAATAAAGTCGACAAACAAAAGTCTTGGCGAGCCAGCGGAGGAAATGCCTCTCTTCACAGTAACAGCAGCATCTCTACTGAAGGCTCAGACAGTTTTGCACCATCGTTTGAAAGTTGTCAAAAACAAACACAACAAATGTTCATTAATCAATTACCCTGAGTTCATCCACTCAGTATTTTGTGTGAGCTGGATATTCCACATTCAGAAATGCAAATATGAATAAAATGAAAATGTGCTATTTTGCATATCTGTCAATCTCAGCCCTCAGTTTGCCTCGTTAGTTTCATGTTAGGACAGAAAGCTTCAGTCGATCAGGCCCTTTGCCGTCTGGTTACAATTAAAAGATCCAACTATCTTTAACACTAATAATACCTACAGTCAGTCTGTGCAATCCGGTTAACCACATCAAAGTACCTACTGGGATTTAAAAAAGGATAGCTATTCTATTCTATTCTATTCTATTGTATTCTATTTTATGAAGATCAAATCAAATATTTCCCTGTTTGAGTTTAGCTTGTTAGCAACTGATTTGTATTAATGTAAGTAAGTTCGCCAGGAGCCATTTAAACTTTGAGAAAATTTACATAATAATAATAATTTAAAAAAATAAAAGACCTAGAAGGATTACAACATAATACTGCTTTTGGGGAGATTTAGTAGATCCACCTGAATATTTTGGCCACATTATTATGTCTCCAGGTCATTTGTGTCTGCAGCACATTCACACGTTTTTAATATAACTCTGATAAAACAAGAGAAGAACTGAAGCACGTGATGAAAAAATGCTAACTTGAAAGAAAAAACAATGTTTTCTGATGGGATGGATCATGAATTAGAATAGAGAACAGAAAGTAAGTAATGTGTGAAAGAAAAACTTTGTGATGTGCTTGTGCAGGAATGACAGTGTCCTTTTGTCTTTTACAGCAAATACAGGCAAAGTCGGACAGTTTAACACTTCATAACTGATCAAACAGAGTCACATCAACAAAAACAGGAAATTGTAAATGTGACTAAATCAATCTGCTTTGAGAAGACTCCAAATATCAACAACTTTTCTATTTACAAATCTATCAATCAGTGTTTGTTTTTTTTAGTTTTAAGAGTCAAACTAGCATTCTTTAATGCTCATATCTATTAAAATTAGTTCATCTGAACATATCCTAAAGTTTTAAATCTGACTTATTCAAAAATGCAATACCGGCACATAGTTCATTAAACTTCTTTAAGAATCTTCAGTTTAAATTATTAAGTGTACAGTATCTGCTGATCCGACACTTACTATGTTTAAACACGTCTCAAATGCTTATTTTAAACTTGTTCTGCCACAGAACTTCACTTAGTGCAGGATCATAAAGACATTTTTGAAATCTCAAATCGACTTGAAGTGACTTTAAACAGCTCAATCTGAACAGTCAGTTGATGTACTTCTGCTTCGTATTTGTTCTTCCTAATAAAAAGTGATCTTTTTATTTCAGCTAATTTACAGCAATTATGAATTACTTTTTTTTTTCATTCTCCACATAGTGAGTGTCAGAAGCTGCATAGTTTGGTGATTTTCTTCGTTTTGGTAAATAATCATTAATTTCACATTTTTAAGTTTTTTTTTAAATCAATCAACAATTACATACTCTTTTATTCCATATTGTTAATTTGCAGAGCAGGAATGCGTAACACACTTTATTGCAGTTTAGTCAGTCTTGTGCAATATTGTGTCTGTTGATATTCCACTGACAAATACTTAGCAGTATACCGTTCTGAACTTTTAAATATGGTCGTAACCGACCTGCTTCTGGCACATTGCAAATTTGCCAATCTATTAAAAAACACGGTGACAATTGACCTGATCTTCATGATTCGGTGCAACAGACAATAATAATCATCACCCCTGCCTGATTTCATGTTACTTACACTTTCTATTTACGGCAATGTTTATCCAGCAAAAGTGTCGTGTTCGATTTGGGGGCCTCACACCCACTCCTGTCGTTACAGCTGGTCTTGATCTGTTCAAATACCTTTATTGATTAAGCACCTGAATGTGTTTAACCAGCCAACAATGAATCTTATTAATGCCTTGTTTGATGTGCTCTGTTGACTTTTCCTTGTCGTACATCCTGGTCAGCGCGCTGGATGCTGCTAAATGCAGATGATAAATAGCGATTTGCGTTTTAATGAAGGTTGAGATTCTGAAAGCGCGTGGAGACCACAGAGGCAGGAGTCCTCACCCGAGGAGTGGCCGAGCAGAGGGGCTTCGTTTCCTGCAATCTGTTACTCAACTGTGAGAGTTTCTCGCAGCACTGCCTCCAAATTACATCCCTGCTTTTTTTTTTTTTTTTTTTTTTTTTGTGATGTTGTGATGTTCTCCCCTCCCACATCAGCGGGCTTGTTGTGGGGACAGGTTTCCAAGCTGATTGCCTGGCGGCTGCTGCCATGATTGAACGGAGACGCGGTGCATCTCTGGGGCCACATGAGGCTACCGGCTGCATACCAAGCTCGGGGTATGAGTGGCAGCAGCGAGTGGGAGGGAGGGAAACCCCACACGACACCGCGCTGCAGAGATCAGACGGTGTTTAGAGCAGCAGCACGGATGAGCCTGGTCCCAGCAGCTCAGGGTAACAGCAGAGTTAATCTGGGTATAATCAGGCCATAATGAGCTAATATTCAATGTGGCACGATGTAGAAGCTCACGGTTCTGGATATACAAAGCTCATTGAGAGAATACAATGAAATAAAAAGTGCAGTGCTGTACGCTGTTTGTGCATTTCGTACTGCTCCATAAAGGCAGGAGGCGGAAAATGCAAGAGCAGATTTACTGTCCTTGGGGTTTGTAGAACACATGTAAATGTTTCATGCGTTTTCAGGATAATTATTTTTTCTATAAAAAGTCTGATCTGCACAAGAATGCAGGATGAATCTGACGCCTCCCAACTAGATGTATTATCTTCATTTCAGTGCTTGTTTGGAAGATTTAAATCCATTTCCAGTGAAACATAAACTCTTAAAGGTTTGTAAATATGTGGCTCAGGTAGCCGGGCTCCCCTCATGTTATTTTAACTCTATTTACAAGCAGCAGCCAACTCAGATTTGTAATTCTCAGTGCCGAATGGTATTTTCCAACAGACAGAATGAACACAAATAGCAAAAAAAACTCTGCAAATGTTTCCACCGACTCAGGAGAACTCATGAATACCAATGTGTGGGAATCACCTGGACCTCGCAGGATGATGATATTACAGAACTCAGTCATAATTCATTCCTGTCATTTCAGATATTTTAGGGAAGATGGGGTCACATCACATCATTTGCTATCATAGATTATTGAGAATGTGACTGGTACAGCCATGAACTGAAACAAATACATGATAGATACAACTGCAAGGGGATGCATCTAGTACTTGCATATATGATATATTGCAAATGTACTGATATCAAGCAATCGTTGTTCAAAATATTTGGAAATATGTAGCCGAGGACCGTGTGAACTGAAGTGAATTTATGTTTTAATGCAATAAGCAATCGTGCTGTGCATGCATATTTGGTCAATCAAATGGAGCCCTGCTGCACTGCATTGTGTTGACAACACATCATATTTCCTTTTTATAGTTTCTACTTTACATCCTATTCGGTTGCAAAAGTCCAGAAGTTAAAATGGGTCCAAGATGAAGTTCAGAGTTTATTTATCACAGGTTCTACCATGATTGCGAATATGGTATTTTTGCATTATGAATTATTTTTCTTACTCCTCAGAATCAGCTGGTTCCTGATTAATTAATATAATATAAAAAATACTTGTTTCTTTTTATCTTTGACTGCGACTGGATCGAACGCCTCTTATCAAAAACCAGCCAACATGTTAAAGCCACCTGAGTGGTTCAGTTATCCGTCTTTCCATCTCATCTTTGCAGAAACTCTCTCTTCATATAGCTTCTTTCCTTTTCACCACATCCTTAGCTCCAGCTCAGGATTTCTAGGACACGGTTGGGAGCATTGCACACTGATCTGCAGCCTGTAATGTCTGCCATATCATGGACGGATGTATATGTGGATGTATATGCACACACGCCTCTATTCTGTCGTGTCACATCTCGGAGACGTGGACCTTTAATGCTGGGTGGCTGCCTGCCCTCCCCTGGGCTCCGTTCTGCTCTGCTGGATGAGCTCTGCTGCCTGCGTGGAGAGAAATCAGGGAATCCCTCCATTCATTGGCTTCTCTCCAGCTTTATTCACCCATTTGTTCCCTCTCTATCCGCCCGTGTGCGTGTGCTGCATGAAGGCTCGGTTATCACTGCGAATGCATTCCTCTTGTGACAAAGATAAAGAAGCTTCGCCTGCCGCTGCATCTTTGCTTAGAGGAGCCAAATGAACCAATTTAGGAAAGCGTCACGATGACAGATTACTGTAGGGCAGTAAATCTTACACAGCAGAGGGTTGTTGCTCAAGAACACTGAAGGAAAATGTACATTTTCTCAAGGTTGTTGGTGTTTTCTTCCATGATTTTACCCACCCAACACTGAAACACAAGCTATTACACACAGTTCTTCATATTGAAATGACATAAAGCATGGAGTGGATGTCAGTTCATCGGCTTCGTTTTAATTTACATTTGGTTACAACCTTAAACACACAAACACGCCTGACAGGCGAGGAACGTCTGAATACGGTCTGCTGCTTCTCTGTCAGAGTAAGTAGCCACTCCGGCCAAAAGCCACCTCAATACTAGTTTCAGAGAGGTGAATTATCCCTTTATTTTTTTACATTTGGAAAGTCTGTTTGCAGCTAAATCTGGCTGTAGAAAACCCGCTGGTTACCAAATCACCACAATAATAACGACTAAATCCTGCAATAGGCTGTGTGTGTTTACTTCAGTTTTCTGAACTCAGGCATTTCGAAAAGCAGCAAATTACCAAATCATACCACAATCATTTCACATTTGAAAGGATTTTCTTTTTCAATCACAACAGAGAGAGGGAGCAGCACACTCCAAATACACCCAAAATATTTTTAAATGTGTCCTTCTGAAATATTTATGGCCAATTGAGTATTAATAAAGCAGCAATCTAAAGCCGAACCAGCTCATCATAAGCATATATTGGGAATCTTATGTTCAGGTTGCAAATTTGGACATTAAACATATTATAAAATGATGCCTTAGAATATTTTTATTATTATTTTTTGCCATTTTAAGATATTTTCACAGTGAACGGGCAAAGAATTCACGTATAGAGCATATTTTCACTGCTACAAGATTTATACTCACCAATGGTGCCATATTCTTCAGCAGGGCTTTAAGATGCAATATAGTTCTTGATCACTGTCATATTGAGGATTTGGGATAAATACAAAGACTTAAGTATATCATGTCACTGTGTTGAGGCTTTTTAGATTGTTCTCGACAGCTCTTTCTCCAGCTGTGACTGGGCGGCGGTTTATGTTTCTTTTCATCATGCGGCAATCTGCAGTTCCCATCATCAGCATTCCAGAAGAACAGTTTGCTGACTTTGTTGTTTTGGGTCATTTTGCCTTGATGTTTGTACTCATGATTGTTGCTCTGTGGCCAATAGATATGGGATAATTAGGGCTGTCAATCAACCGAGAATCGAGATATTTTGGTCATACATACACATAGTCACTTCTTTTCATGTTTATGCAAAGCATAAAAGCAAAGTCTATCAAAAGAATTTCACAGTTCAGTCAGTCTTTTATGATATGTTCATTGCACATGTTTATATCGAGCTAACTATAAATGTACAATATATTGTACAGCCCTTTTCTTAAGCTGAGATGCAAAATTGATAGACTATAAAACTAGTCTGCAATCATTCCGAATGCATCCCAGGAAGACAGAGAAAAGCATAACCCAAATGGCATATAATGGACATAAAATGACTATACTCAAGCACATTGGCAGCAAATAGATGCAAAACGAGCAAAATAAGACATGGAGCGATGGAAATGGGGTATAAAATGGTCTATGAGGTATAATGCAGCAATTTCAAGACATAAAACAACCATAATCCGATATGAAATTACGCAGAAAAAAACTATCATGGGCAGCATCACCGTCACAGAGAGATGTCAGATGAGCAGGAAAGCATCAGCCCTTGCACAATAATTTATAAGGTTTCACAACAATCATCATTTGAAAAAGGCTGATTTTCATTTCAGGATATTCCGCCTTACAGTGGAAAGGGATAAACTTCCCCTCTGAGCAGGAATGAGGTCAGTCTGTTTCTTCATCAGAAGTGCCAGGGTGCATTGATCATTGTGTCAGATAACCAGCCAGACATCAAGCCGTCTGACACTTTTCGGTTACCGCCAGTCATCCCTGAAAAGCCCTGGGGTGTCCTGGTGACTCCCTGCACAAGGTCACGCGTAATTACGAGCTGGGGAGCCACACTACCTGTTACAGACACATCAAGCTGCCCACTTCTTTCACGCAAACCCTGCACTCCCTCTGACTGCACGTCTGGGACAAGTTCAACACCGCTGGATGGTTTTTTTTTTAAATTGTTTTTTTAAGGGGGTGGGGGGGGGGGTGATTATTACGAGGACCGAGAAAGGGAGCTTTTTTTGCTGCATTGCACCTGCACAAACGCGCCTAAGTTTGGGTCAGGAAGTGTCTGGTCCCACATGATGTGAGCTCAGTGCTCCGTGGTGGTGGTCGTGATGGTGGAATGACAGCAGCCCAGTGAGACCCCCACCCCCACCCCCCTCCGTCCCGTCCGTCGTCCCAAAGCACACAGATAAAACACCAGCAAACAGGCTGCAGCGAGCTGACCATATGTGTCATATGGCAGACAGAGGTGGAAACAGGCGGTGATCTGTGTCCGGCACTATCGTTCCTTTTTAATGAGGAGAGCTGTGGAGCGGTGGTCTTACCTGGTGACCGGAGACAGCGATGAGGGACCGGCTGGTGGGGGGCTGCGGTGCGATCCCGGGAACCGAAAGCCGTAGTGCCGGTGCGCCTGAGCACCACCGTCTGAAGGAAGACACTGCTCCACAGCCAGGGTGTTCCCGACAGGAGGGGGCGTGGTGTGTGTGTGTGTGTGTGTGTGTGTGTGTGTGTGTGTGTGTGTGTGTGTGTGTGTGTGTGTGTGTGTGTGTGCTCCAGATGAATTATATTTGGTCGCGCACCCGCGCGCGTGCGTCCTTATAATAAAGGCTCATTCTGACAATGCGTCAGTTGTTTTCAGGTATAACAGTGAAACTTGGTGGCAGCATGAACAGCAGGATTCACACTGCGGTGGTTGAGGGGAAACTCCCCTGCTGTCACTGGGAGTACATTATGTATTATGGATTCTCCCTGCTCACGTCCTCTGAGAGTGTATTTCTGTGGTGAAGTCCAGAGGAGCTGGCAGCCCTGCTGCAGACTGCCTTGTTTCTTTAATAGTCTAACAGAAAAAATAGTCTTGGGCTTTGAATAAACCTGCTTACAAACACATTCAGAGTATTAACATATAAACAAGTTGTTTCCTCCCGGTATACCTGACCTAATATTGGCATCAAAGACTTTTTTTTTCCTGATTAATTTTCCTTCTATTTCTCCTCTCGAGCCATTGAATTTAATTGTGCTTTTTTTATTTTCTCCGGGCATCTTAGTTTGTAACCCACCATTTCATTTCTTAGGATTGATATACAGCAGTTTTTCTGGGAGAGCAGATGGAAAACTGTTTCTGTGTAATTCCGGCTCCTTTCGAGCATCACGAATGAGCACATTCTGTGTCATATAAGCCATCGTGAAACTTAATTTACCATTAAATTGAAGCCTATCAAACTTCATAAAACATAACTGATCTGATAATACACTCGCTTTGGGGTGCAAATATGTTATTAGTAAATGAAAAACATCACATGTCCTTACATTCAAAAAGGGTTTCTGTCTATTTGACACATGTGAATCTGTAATTCACTGTTAAATAATAAATGAGATTGGATTTGATTAGTTACAACTTTATTGGTCCACCTGTTGGGCAGGTTCCAACAGAAATAGAGAGAAATAGAATCCACCTCCCACACCATTAAACAACATACAAAAAATTACGAGAAAGCCGACAAACATAGGCATCTGAGGATATTTCACACAAAAAGACATTTTGATCATCTTAAAAAAGTTAAAAATATATATATTGATAGTCCAACAGTTGTATGTGACATGACAAAGTTCATTCCAGATGTTTATCACATGATGAAATGTCACATTTATGCAAAAAAAGTCTAATAGAAACATACCACAGAAGACTTACACTCACAAAACAACTGATAATAGTTAAGATGAGATGAAAAAAATGAAAGACATTTAGTGAAGGGATGCAATAAACCATTTTTATATAAACTGACCATAAGCAGTCTCTAAACAAAGAACGGTAGCCTCAAATTAAGACTGTACAGTTATAAATAAGGCTAATAAATAATACCTAAAACAAACTGAAAATGGAAACAAAAATGGCAGAAATTACAAAAGTGAAGCACCGAATGACAAGAAAAAGGCCTCCATATCAGACCCTGGTGTCTGTAAAGTCATTAAAACAGTGTGCAATAATTGCCAAATAAAGAAGAGACAGAAACTATAAAAACACTGAAAAAAAACAGAAATCTGACTACAGAAAACATTTATAAGACAAATAAACAAATACCAAGACCAACTTCAAAATAAATATAAAATTCAAGAGACAAAACAAACATGACACAATGACACACAAAAAGACAAACCAATATTCAATTAATAATTGTCGAAATAATACAAGAGGACTCAAACAAACAACAAAAACAAGAAATTCATCACAGTCAAATTGAAAATACAAGAAAAAAAAGCCACATAGGCCAAACAAACTCAGAATTACAACTAACAGAATAGAAACGAATAAAATTAGGGATTAAATTGAGCACAAACAGGCTAAATATCATGTTTTGTGTGGTTTTGTCGTGTCGTGTCGTGTCGTGTCTGTGTTGAGCCACGGTGGGGCGACACGGCGGAGAGCAGCGAGCCGGAGGAGGCGCAGGGGAGCCGGGGAGGCCTCTTGACTGAGCTCCGCTCCTTGACTCGGAACCGACAGGCAGGAACAACAACAACACAAAGACCACAACCGGCGGTCGCCATGGAGGAGTACAACTCCGGAGACGAGGTTCCCTCATCCCAACCGCTTTATTTTCTCCTCGACACCTCGTATCTCGACCATTAAATCAGCCGTTTGCCTGTTAGCTTAGCTTTAGCCACATCCGTTAGCCTTTTAGTGTTAGCTCGTTAGCTTAGCCACTTAGCTCAGCTTTTCTCTATCCCGGGGTGTGGTCAGTGTCTTTGAATTAACAAAGTATTTTATTAGCCGTGGCATCAGCGTTAATTTACTCAAACTGTCGGCTCATATTGGTGCGTTCAGTAAATAAGCTGCTGGAAAACCTTTTTTATACATATTAAAGAATCATGCTGGGATACTTTATTAGTCTTTTTACTAATTGAAAGCGGCTGTGAACAGTTCACTTGATTGAATGACTGCAGAGTTTTACTGCTCTTAAATCCTTATCAAGATAAATGATCTGCATTTAAATACGCTTCA
The DNA here is from genome assembly GCF_963383615.2 of Lipophrys pholis. Taxonomy (NCBI): domain Eukaryota; kingdom Metazoa; phylum Chordata; class Actinopteri; order Blenniiformes; family Blenniidae; genus Lipophrys; species Lipophrys pholis. The sequence continues at coordinate 8,727,884 of NC_137632.1, forward strand.
AAACAACACACACAAATACATATGTACTAATAGTAACAGCTGGATAGGTATTTCTATGGTATGTGTACTAATTGTGCTTTGAATTGCCCCGAGGTGATGAATAAAGTTAATTGAATTGAATCTTTCTCAGGTCCTTAAGAAATAGTATTGTTTGATCAAATATGGAAATTATCCTGTAATCCAGATGATATGTGTTCAGAAATGTACATGAAAGACAGTTAGATCTCAGCCCTTAATATTTGTGACCTTTTAAAGTTAGTGTAACTGCAATTTTGGGACATTGATATAATAATAATTTGTTTTAAATCGATGGAAATCACCTTTTTATTGTCTTTTATGCTTACATTTCTTGCTTGATTTCTGTTGAGTTCCTACATTTTCTGAGTACAAAAATGTATGAGTATCACAATCGCAGTATGTCAGAATAACTCGAAAAGCGCAGTAGGTCTTCTTTATGAGTGGAGTAACACCAAGCAGTAAAAACTGTGTACATGTCCAATATAAAGTCACAATTAAATCAGCTAGTCTGAGGAGAAAATTACAGATTGCTTAATATGATTACTTAAAGTTGCATTTGAGAATGTGGCATCTATTTTTAATTCCTCTGACTAACATCACTATGTAGAAAAACTGTCTCTATTTCCTTTACTCTGCAGGTCATCTTCAATCCTGATGAGAGCAGCAGTCTGGTCAAAGAGGTACACTTCAGTCTGTGAAATAAACAAAATGCTTTTTTTTTTTCTTAATGGAAATTGATTGAGATGACTCATGTTAAATCACATTAAACCCGTCAGATCCTGTTTTCAAAGGAGTCCTAACATAATATAAGATATGTGATGATGAATGGAGACACAGAACAGAAACGACAACCTGCAAACACACTGTGAGCAAAAAGAACAAAAGTACCACCGACAATATCGAGAGTTTTAACCCACAGATAACGTGAGATCGGTATAATCTGACTGTGAGCAGAAACTGTTTCACTGAAAACAGCGGCAGCCCATGGAGCTCTGAACATAAGGGCTCATATATCAGAGATTTCTTTGTTTTTCCTCAGTGCATCGAAGGCGTCATCGGTGGAACCGATTACAACCAGAATAAAGTGAACCTGTGGACGGCCAGCATAGTGGAGCACTCCCTCACTCACCTGGTCAAACAGGGGCGGCCCTTTAAATACATCGGTGAGCTGACTACTCTTCTGACGTTCAGTAATGCAACACTCACCGTGTTCATGAACGTAAACACTCCCTTTTATTTTTCCTGCTGTGCTGCAGTGAACTGTGCCATCATGCAGAAGAGCGGCGCCGGCCTCCACACGGCCAACTCCTGCTACTGGGACACCGCCACCGACGGTGAGACGCAAAATCAATACCAGCAGACCCAGACTGACACCAGACAACATTTACGAGTTCTCTTCAATCTGGTTTGATGTCATTCTGGGGAACAGACATGGGGGGAATTTTTCCTTCGTGGCAGAATTTTCAGACAGACCTGTGTATCGTCTGTCTGGAAAACAGATTACAAAGCTGCTGGAGAAAGACTTTTTTTTTTTTTTATCAATATGGTATCTATCCATGATCGGTGACAAATATGGCCTCATTTCTTAACATATTTAGTAGGAATAATTGTTGAGTGTTTTGACTGCACTCTCCAGGGATCATGTGAGCTGCATGTTTGACTCGGTACAGGTTTAGTGCCGGACTTACTGAGCAGTTGGGGAATGAGGGAGTTGTTCAGGTGGCCTGTCAGCAGTTAGAATTAAACAGACATGTTTGTGGTAAAAAGATCGTTTTCCTAACCTAGAATTGCAAAACAAGATAAAAACCACTTAATTTCTTGTGTGCTGTTTTAACTCCTCAATGCATTTCTGTTATTGAATAACATTTTCTGTGAATTTGCTTTATAATTGGGGTAAAAGGAACTTTTTGCTAAAAGAAATATGAATATCATTCACAAACACGAACAGAGAGTCGCACAAAAATAAACCTGTGGAGCAGCGACGAGCTGCAGGCGTTTCTTTGTCTGGAGGCGACTTGAGGATTCATTGGGAGCTCGACGGAGCGACTCGCTACGAGTATTGGGAGGTTTCCGAGCCACGGGTACCACCGGTGTATCGAATTAAGCAGTTTTCCTGTTAACTGGTGACCGGCTTCCTCAAGCGTCTCCTTTTCACTGCAGATGTTAAAAACTCGACCAAAATCCACAGCTGTCCTGGCAAACGCTGTTTAACTGCATTTCCCCCCAAAAATTTCAAGTATCGTAGAGTTTGTTTGTCTTTTTTTAACATCAGCTGCTGCTAATGACTTGTGGCAGAAGTCACCAGTTTACAGGGGCACCAGTGAAACCGAAACACCAGACAGTGAAGCACTATTGTAAAGATCCACATTTTGTACTATTATTAGTAAATATGTACTATTTATTTCATTATTTGAGCTGATATCTAATGTACGTTTGCGCCGCATCAGGAGATACAAATTCTGTTGGGGGCGATTACTTGTGCACGACGGGGAGAAGCTCAGATGACTCCACCCACGCCGCGGTCGTAGTATTGAAATGGAAAACGAAAGAACCTGAGTAGAGTAGAAGGGAGGCGAGCAGGGATGAGTAGGTACTAGTGGACAGGCGCCATTACAATGATCTCACTGAATCAACAAATAAAACATTAGACTTCAGAGTTATAACTTAATATTTTTTACTGTGTCCAAAAAAGCTGAACCATGAAGTAGAAATCCTCTGTGGTCCTCCACCCTCTTTTGAGGAACCAGGTTGTAGTATCCCCAGTGAACCGTCCAGTGAAGCTGCTTTTGTCTTTGCTCTCTGAGTCTAGATGAAACGATTCCATTCATTCACAAGAACAGCGTGACTTCAGAAGTAATTGAAACGGTTGAAAATGCGAGAAGAAAGAAACGGAAACAAAGCAGTGTTTATGCTCCGGTGCTGAAACACCCACGGCCCAAATGAAACTAGTCAGAATGGATCAGAGTGCCGACGTGAAGGCGGAGGTTTATTTATGGCTTCAGCTTCGCAGCTCCAGTTGGAGGCAGACGGATCGCATCATTAAGTGGGCGGACGGCTAACGGGACCCTTCGGGCCCGGCCACGATGACGAGGGGAAGAACAGTAATAAACTATCAATCAGCACTGATCGGCCAGAACATTAGGACCACCTGCCTTGTGCGCAGAGGCACATGAAGCGTGATTCCTGCCGTGTGTGTTTCAGGGAGCTGCACCGTTCGATGGGAGAACCGCACCATGTACTGCGTGGTCAGCGTGTTTGCTGTGGCGCTGTAAAAGCAGCTGATCTTTCACCATGAACGCCGCCATGTCTGAAGCTGCGCTTGAAGTACCGCCATGAGCAAGACGCCACAAAGGTCCTGTGAAGATCTCGTCCTGTAGAGGCTCATGATAAGTCGCTTTGTTTCCCCTTGACAGGCAAGAACAACACAACTTCAGCTGTGTTTCAAATAGATGGGAGTCACTGTTATCCAGATGATACTTTTCAGAATACCCTTTTCCTTAAATATCCCACGGACATAGTCTTTGCTCAAGAAGTACAGATAAAAGTGAGCACTTAATATTAACCAAGCTTATTAAGCAGATTACTGTAACTTTTTCCATTGAACCTGGTTTACTTTCAGCCGTGCGGTGAGCGAGGCAGTATCAGTCCAGGAGGAGTAAAATTTGTAATTCTGAGTGAGATATCTTGATATCTATCAGATGAAGTTTAGCACAAACATCCATGTCTCCTTCAGGATCTTGTTGTTGTGTGAAAGTTGTAATTTGTGTAATATTTTGATGAATGACCAAATATCTGAGACATTGTAAGGTTCCAATCAGCTTCAGCTGTGTTTTGTTTACTGCAGCTTTTTCTCCTTCGGGACATTCCCAAACTAAACCGACTGAACTGTTACTGTAGTTGGAGTAAGAATGTATTATTTATCTTTTTGTAAGTACACTCATTCGTCTATCTGTGTCAAGTGTTACTAGTCTGTGTTGATAATTTAATAATTTGACAGTGTCTGTCCCAATAACTGAAGTTATTTTCTTGTCCTGGAATTAATTTGTAGAACAGTTTGTTAAAATAAACTTTTTTTTTTTTCATGCCATCTATTCGTTTGTTTGAGCAATTTAAGATAAGAATGTGGTCGCGACAAAGTTGCAGTAAGAGCGATCGTCCACTAGATGTCAGCACAACACTGAATGAAGGAAACAAAAAAAACAAGACAACCCGGACAGTTTTCACATATAAATATAAATTTAGTTTGATTTTTGTTGTGGATATTTTTTTTCATTTAAATGCCTTTTATTTATTGTGTTATATTTTTGGCTTGAAAGATTCCTTGTATAATTTGTATAAACTGGAGCATTCACGTGATTCTCGAGGTCGTCAGCCCTCTGTGGATACATTGAAAAAAGTTAGTGCAAAAACAACCACACCGACATTCTCTCACTCTCTCACACATGAGTACATGTTAAAGGAAGCCTATTATCATTCTCAGTATTTTTAGATCACATCTATGAAGTTAAAATGGTTCCTGTTAATTTTAGAGCCAGATTTGTATGAAGTAACTTTGCAATCTTTTTTTAAAACATAATTCGTTTTGGACAATGAGGCTGGAGTCAAATGACAACATGATACACGTAGTAGCGTCCATAGGTGCTGGTCAACTTGAAAATAAAAGGACTTTAAGGGAAGGTGGACCTGAAGTAGACAAATAGCCTGCTTCAGGCAGGTGGGGCATGTAGGACTTCACTAAATCCTTTTTTTCCTTTTAAATTTGCAAATCATCTACGACTGATGGGCGACCTCAGACATGAGCATAGTAGACCTCCTTAAAAGTGTTGAATAAGCAAAAATACATGTCACAATTTCAAACGACACTCTGTCTGTTGGATATAATCAGATATTGTGTGTTAAATATTCTAGCTGATGAGACGTACGGACACTAACCGGGCATGAGCCTGAAAAATGCAAATACATCCAGATGAAGCGTTTCACTTCACGACAGCTGCTGTGCGATGGTTTGACACTAAAAAAGCCACTTGAAAAGTCCTTTTTTTTTTTCAAATTGTTTTTGTAAACGTGCAAAAAACATCCGTGCTTTACAGTAACATGTACGGTGATGGAACATCTGGTCAAGCACGAGTACACCACAGAAGCAGCGCGCTGTTGCTCATAAAGCTCTTATCAAGGAGTAAAAAAAAAGCTGATTGCTTGCAGCCATAAAACTAGCGAGGAGAGGGGGACTTAAGCAAAAGAATTTACTAAGAAGACTCCTCATCACCCTCTCTGGCTCCGCCTCACCTTGAGGCTCCCACACATGCACACTCCCATGCCAAAGAGAGACACTAAATACAATCACTGAAAATGCATGGATCCATGTGATCAGTAATGCAGCATAAAAGTGGACAGACTCAGTAATGCTGATGTCCATTACTGTCTGGGTTCAGGGCTGCCACGATGGGAACAGCAGTGACCACCTCTGCAAGGAGCTGAGATGGATTTATGAGGCCAGAGGGGCGTGAACTCTCAGAGGGATCCATGTGGCACTTGGAAGGCTCCACAGAGTACGAGTTTCTGAATCAGCACGAATGTGACGCTTTAAGCAGTGCAGGTCACGCTGTGGACAATGTCACCATTGTTTTCCCCTCCGACGTTGTTCGTGTCATTAGCAGTGTCGCAGATTGTGTCATTGAGCATGTCGTACGTCGTGTCGTTAGGCATGTCGTATGTGCTGTCGCTGGCCGTCTCCTGCGCTCGCCGTTCGGCCGCCTCTTTGACCTCGGAGGGGCTCGGCGGCTCCTGGACGGTCTCTCTCATCGGCCTGTTGGGAACCGAAGACGAGTTGCACATAAGGCAGAGCAGAGAGGAGCAGTCCCAGCAGCCCTGCGTCATGTTGGAGGAGAACAGCCTCCGGCACGGATGACAGAACTGGTAGAAGACCAGCATGAAGAAGATGGCGATGGCGTAGGCGACCAGCAGCTGCAGCACCAGCAGCGGGGCACAGATGAACTCATAGAAGTCTGTCTTGTAGATGTACCACAGCAGAAGGAGCGAGGCGTTCTCCACGAAGCGCAGCATGTAGTACACGGCCATGCGGTACCAGTTCTGGGACTTGTTGATGAGGTCCGGGTCGTTGAGTTTCACCTGCACCGCCGACCAGCAGAACATGTTGATGCCGGCGTAGAGGAAGGTGAGCAGGCAGAGCACGATGGTGGTTCCCACCCTGGTCAGAGTTTTCTCGATGTTCTCGGGGAACGGCGAGTGGCTCTGCCAGAACAGGATCCAGGGGTAGAGGAAGAAAACCAGGAAGTTCAGCAGGACCACGGGCAGCACCCAGAGCTGCAGCACGGAGCTGAAGAGGACCAGGACCGCCACCCGGGTGGCGATCTCGAAGCTCCTCCACAGGAAGATGCACAGGTAAGCCAGAGGCCGCACGTCCACTTCATAGTCGTCGTATTTGATCTTAATAGCCAGGATGTTGCAGCGCAGAGCTCCGTACACGATGGACAGCAGGGAGATGATCATCAGTGTGCCTGGCGGGGAGAATGAGAGAGAAATAGAAGTTGGTTAAAGGAAAAAAAAAGTGATTCCGCACAGAGCTTGAACCACAATGTGTCTGTCGCCCTCGCTCTGCCCAGGCTGCGTCTCACACCAAGGAGAGGTTTGTGGTGGGAGGACAGACTTTCTAATGATTGTGACCAGCTGCTGGGACGCTAGTCATTGTCTGAAATATCTGGTTAGTCTTTATAATGGACATAGAAACCATCTTTATTCTTCATTTGCATGAATCAGTAAATCAGCTGAAGTAAATTAATGTATGAAGTACCGAATGTACACAGAGGGACCTGAGGGAAATCTTGAGACACCAGCACTAACATGGAAACAGATTCTCACAGATATGCACGCTTAATACAATTCATTCACATTTAAAGTGATCCCTTCAAGCTGGTTTTTGTGCCTTTGTCAGTCAAACTTTGCATTTAAAACATGTTCTCAGTTTTATCTGAAATTAGATGCATACTTGAGTTTTTGTGTCTGCCTTGCCTCAATTCAACATTTTCCTCTGAAACTCCATATTCAGATTTTTCTTTTCCATCTGTTGATACATTTAGAGCCTTGGGCATCACAGGCAGCTGTGACTTATCTGCACTGACATTAACGCCCCACATAATGACTTTTAAGTAGATTTCTCAGCTCATATCCAAAGTCTATGTGAAAAGTGGGGACTGAAGATAAATACTGCTTGCAGCAGTGTAACATTGTCAGACGAGACAGGAATAATAATGAACCCAACGTTTGTGTGGAGTTATGATTATATTCACAGTTTCAGGCTGAAGAAGCTGGAAATCGCCGTCCTTATAAAATGATTTCACTGTCAAATTATGATAATTACACATTCATTATATGAGATAAAATATTGGGGAAACTTACCCATTACATCTATAAGATATTTTTGATCTCCTTTTCTAAGTTCAGAAGCATTTACTGAGAGTTTGTCCAGCTTCCACTTGACCGATCACACTTTGTACAAGATTTTAGAGTGTGTATGTAGAAATCTTGACTCTTTTAACCATTCATAGGACACCCGCTGAAGATAATGACATTTCATTTTTAATTTTATGACTTATCAAACACAATGAACAATTTAATGTTTTATTATTATTATTATCATTATTATTAATAATAATAATAATAATAATATTATTAATATTATGTAATATTTCCCATTCGAAAAATTCTTTCTAAATGTCTAAATCACCGCGTTGGATGCATTTCTCACCGGATCTCTGTAAAACTGGAACTTGCAATCTGCAGTCCGTGCAAACGGAGCCACGGTTTAAATAGGCTGGTGCTTCTTGAAACCTCGACTATGAAACTCTTTTAGAGCGACGGAGCAAAGTCACTTTGGAAAAGAAAATCAATCTTGGTGAAATGGAGCACGACACAATCTAGAATGCACAATGGTCTTGCATAACAACTGCATGACTCTTGTATGACAAGCGCGCATCATTTGCAAGACAGCAGTGGAAATCAAACATTCATGATTCATGTATTTTCCCCCTCATTGTAGTTCCTCCAACTCGCTGCCGGCGCCCAGTGAGACCGGAGCTTCAGCAGCTTTAAGACTTTTCTTCAGTCGAGCCCATTATTTCTTTTTACCTCCCTACTAAAAATGACAGCTGAGGTAATGCAGGCAGTCAGGTGACGTTCATCAAACCCTCACTCGTCCATGTCGGACAGAGCAGCGTTCCAGGTCACCGCCCAGGTTTCCTCCGCTCCACCCTCCAGTAGCAAGATTTACACCACCTCATCCCTGCTGTTCGGCCGTTGAAATCAATACCGCCAAGCTCCCGGTGCTCGGTTGCTCTCCAAGCTCCAGCACTCAGTAAATGAACGTGGTCTATGCCACTGAGCTGCTGAGGTTTCTGCATCGACTTTACAGGAACACCACCCACGGTGCAGTGAGGATTATCTTCCAGGGACTTCAGCTGACTTACAGTCGTGGTTTCATCCTAATACACTGTCCATGTTCTGTCAGGAGCTCTTTAAACGTTTCAGAGTGACATTGAGGAACGTTTGAAAAAGGCAGACTGCCACACGAGCTGCTTGTTTTACAGGAGAATGGTGGTGCTTTTTGAGCCACAATTAAAATGTATATAAGGAACACGAATGTTAAATCATGATGTAAAACCCCCCACCTTCACTGACAGTCAGCTGGGATTAACTCTTTACTGATCCCTGTCTGGGGGATGGCTTCTCCACATTTAACACATCCTATCCATAGTTATCTCTAACTTCACGGAATGATCCTGCTCAGGGACCCACTCTGTCAGCTGTGGGAGTCAAACCTAGAAGCCTCCATGGAACCCGCCATTAAAAGGTTAAACAAATTCTCTCAACTGTTGCATATAGGGTAATTGGTTTCTTTTGTTTTTGACCAGTGTGAGCAGGACCAGTGGTTATAGCGACATGCCTATATGTGGACGTGTCCTTTGTCGTAAGAGAAAGTTGAATAATTGTGGAGCCCTTTGTTTAGAATGGGTGATTGGAGGCTCACATTCAGGTCATTAAATTAGTGTCAGCGAGCAGCAGAAGGGGGGGGGGGGGGGGGCTTACGGTCACATGACATCCTTTTTTTGGCCCTAATTTGATGAGCAGATGTCCTAGTTTGACTCGGCGTGAACTCTTTTCTAAATACCTCAAAGGAAATGAATTTCCACACCTTCTGGCTGTTGCATGGACTTACATTCATTTCTTACAGAGGAGTCTAGTACGACAGAAGAAACTCAGCGTGAGCCTGGTCATATAGTCGAACTCTAAACACGGATCTGAATGACTGATGATCCACAAGGATACAAATGAATTTTGAGGACATTGCATTGGCATGAATGACTTTCCCGCAGCCTGACATCACACATGATCACACCGAACCCTAAACCTTCTCCAATCATTTCTCATGGTTTTCAGTTGTTTCTCTCCTCATATCAAACATGCAGGTAAACTAGAATTGATGGCAGTGAGTCCGTCCACACTGAATCAAAGTGTTTTCCTCAATCGTGGTTAGTTTGGACATGAAAACTCAACTTTAATCTCCTGACAGCGTCGAAGTGACACAGCAGGAGGTGACACACATTCTGGCCTGAAACTATTCAACCATCCTGTAATTTCCATGTCAATTTTTTCACATTGAATTAAGAGGAGAGTCTTTTTGAACGACAGTTTGGTTTACAATTAAAAAACAATGTAGTAAAAGTGTTGAAGCTGCAGGTTGCCGACCCCCCCCCCCCCCCCCCCCGCCCCCGCCCAAAAGTGACCATAACCTTGATTTCATTGTTTCAATGATAAAAAAAATTAGATTGAATTTTTCTCATGGTGTCCCCACAAGGACGGTAAGTCTCCATAATAACGTGTGTGTTTCTCTCTCTCACACACACAGTTTGACCTCGTATCTGCATGAGATGGCAAAGAGAATCGCCGTTTTCGCTCCTCGGTTACATAACGCCACTTTGACTCATGAAAACACCGTCCTCTTATTTCCAATATGGCTCTTCAGCTGATCGGCCCACGCCGTGGTGGACGGGTGACAGACTGAGCTCCCGGCAGGGTCTGACGGACTGAAAAGCCACGTTACGCCTCTCACACTTCAGGGCCGGAGTGACTCCCCCTCCTCACCTCTTCCGACGGACACCCCCCGCTGCAGGACGCAGATGTAGAGCTGCAGGGTGAGCTGGGGGGCCGACCCGAGGAAGGCCTGAATGACAGAGGTGCGGGCGAAGGCTGCTCGGTGTGTAAACAGTTTCCCCTCCGCCTGCCCCACCTGCCGCTCCACCTCCTCAGACTGACCCCCGCGGGGCATCTGCTTCTTCCTGGTGATGCTGACATAAGGCTCCTCCACGCGGCCCACACTGCCGTAGATGCAGAACGCCTCCAGACACCTGAAACAGCAGGAGGAGCACAGAATGTGAAGAGCTGCTTCTGTTGGGCCGTTCACTGCCACACAGCGCTTCGTTACAGATTGATTTTTCTACTTCAGTTTAATTGAACACATTAGCCTCATCAAAAAAAAAGAAAGCTGGTCAAATATTATATGGCTTGTAATATCCTATAATTGTCCTCTTATACCAGGGCTGGGTCATTACTGTAATGGAGAACCGCCTCCCGATTGACCTACCTGGTAGAATGAAGGTAAAATAAATCAATAAATCAAAATACATTAAAAGAAAACAAGCAATAACAATTACATTTATTAACAGAACCTGTATGTGGTGGGCATATTTAACTGGAGCCAATTCATTTGCCCTGCCGTACGTTTTAGAAAATGTGTTTATTGTGACGTTTGAGTACCTGAATATAAGACTTCACATTGATTAAGAATCAGAGGATGTATTCAGTGTACTGAGCTCACGTGGTGATAACCGAGCGGCTGGGTCGACTTCACCAGCCCTCAGCTCTCTTTAATAAGAGTATCATAAGAGGCAGTCGGGCGTTTGTCCGTGCGCCACTAGAAACACTTAACCACGGAGAGAGCGGGCGGAGGGCCAGAGGTCGAGACACTGCTGATCTGCTGCCAGTGAAACCACAAGGCCGGAGGATTTAATCTACAGGAGGGATCAGCATGAAATACACCGGGACAAGATGCACACGTCACCCGCTGAACATAAATGACATGAGTGAGAATCTCAGGCGTGGTGAGTGAAGTGGGAAAGATCAGTCTCACAGTAAAGAGGTTGTTAGTAGCTACATCCAGGAGGAGTTAAACATCTGCTTCATCATCCAGTAATCTAATCAGCTCATCGCCTTCCATTTAGAAGTAGAAGAGTCACATCGTGTTTCCAATTTAGTTTAGTTTATTTCTGGATTCACACAACCGTACAGCTTCCAGAGCCACGCCCTCAGGATGTTTCCATGACTGGTTTAAGGCACCGCATAAACCTACAGAAACGATAGAGTTCGATCGTGTTGGCCTGAGCCATGATCGAGTAGCAATGTCTAGAACGTGTTGGCAAATACAGTCTGGAGTCAAAAAATAAAAAAAAACTAAATCGGTGTGATTCGGGATTAATGAGGTGTTTTTATAATAAAGTGTTTAATCGTCTTTTCATGTGAGAGAGAAAATGAGGATGAGCGGACAGATTTGTTACTTCTTATTTTACAACGACAATAAACTGTTGTAAAATGTGGACTTGCTCTATAAAGAGGTTGTAAACACATTCAGAGCTTTTTTTTTTTTTTTTTTACAGTTTGTTTGAAAAGCCCGTCGGCTACATTAACGTGATGTCCTTGTCTGTGGCGCCCTGCTGCCTTTAATTCAACTCTCACATCCTTGTTTGACCCTGTGACTTCTCCCTGTCAACTCCTGAGGGAAATACCTGCTGCAGCAGAGAAAAGAAAAACACTGTAAGACCGAGATGATCAATAAAACGATTAAACTGCAGCCTGACAGCCGAGTGGAGCGGACAGTGATTATATTTAGTTTCCACTCTATAAAGGACTATTTATTATCAATAGTTCTAAAAAAAAAAACACACTTAAATTCAATTTTATAATGACATACTTGACTTTATTAATCGATAATATCACCGCCTGACCCACCTGGGTGATCAATGATTTTGTGTTATTGTGTGAAAAAGAAGTCAGACTGGGACTAGAGCTGCACTATAGCAGGTGAACGTCCAATCATTCAATCCGTTTTCCTAAACTGATGTGATTTAAGATCAATTCAAAGAGTGAGACGGAGGATTTAATGGCTTTCCTCTGTCAGTCGACTGAAATCTGGTCCGTTTGAATTTGCGGAGCATGAACGCACAGCAGGGCGGCGGTTTGTTTCACGTCCTTCTTTTTGGTCGTTTCTCCTCGATTCTTCTGCTTCGACTCCGACCGGGTTTGAAATAATCGCAGCCATCAAACAATTTCAGTACTTCACATTAATCGGATGTATTTTTTTCCAGTTACATTTATAAATTCTGTCATTTATACTGAGCAGAACATGAATGAATAGTGCTTGGAAATCACATTAATCACTGCTTCACTCAGTCTTTTACTATATATATATATATATATATATATATATTTGATATATTAAAATGAAAACATTACTTTTCCAGTAAATTATTATTATTTTCTGCAGCAAACTCATTAAGTTTAGTATAACTGATGAGAATTACACAATCAAATCACTAAAATTATTACAACCTGCATCAACTAAGTGAGGCTGAAATTGTCACTAACTTCACATTTAAACCATTTTACCTGATGAGAGATTCGTGCTGCCGTATACGTCACCCAAGGATTCCAAAACATCCCAAACAATCAAAATATAGTGAATATAGATTATATGAAACAAATACAAAACACACTTTCACATCAATTTTCATCCCCTCATTGAAAACACCACCTTCCTGCAACCGGCATGAACCTTAAACAAGGTTAAGTTTTCTGGAAGCTCCTTGACTGTGTTACATTATTCAGTTTGACCACCGTTCTGCTGCTCTTTCAGGCGACACAAACTACAGACTGCAGTCGGCTTCAGCTTAAAAGAGAAGGAGAGACGGACAGACGAGCGTTCAGCTGTGAGACGAACAGATGAAGAGGAAGACTGAATCCTCTCTGCAAGCGGCTCCAGGCAGCTTTCACTGGAACTGCAGTCAAACTTTGAATTTTGCCGCACGGCAGAAAATCTTTTAATACTCCACTGGCACTTTTGAAATACTTCTGAGAAGGAAAATTTAAAACAATTAAGTGTTTTCTGTTTTGTGACTTTTTAAAGTTGTTAAAACGTTATTTCAAGTCACTAATAAATGGTGACGTCAGTCTAAAGGTGAGCACTTATTTCATCGACAGCGAAAACAAAAACAAACAGAAATGGGCTTTTTTGAGTGACACACTAATTATGTGTTTTACGGTGCTCGTGATCAACATGTTGTTGTATAACTGAACACTTTTCAGAATCAATGACATGCAACACACTGAAAAAAAAATTATTCTCAGTCATTTCCACAAACACAAAAATAATTTGTCGAGTTAATGTAATTTAATCATGTCCATCTATTCATATTAAGTAGATTGAATCCCATTTATTCCTATTATCTGAACAACGTGTATTAAAATGAACCCCAGGTCTGAACCTCCTGCCAGTCGTGTGTGGATGTGTTTAATGTAGGACAACAATATAATATAGTCTCATCGTCCCAAACAAACCAAGTGCGTGAAGTTTAAAAGGTCAAATGAGTTTGATCGTGGTGGAGATGAGAAATGACTTCATGGAACATAAACATTGCATACGTCCGCTGGAAGACACCAGAAGAGTTGTTTTTGTGCAAATGAGAGGAGGAAGGGCAGCAGAGACGGACATCCCCCCACCACCCCCCCCCCACTCCCCACTCCCCACTCCCCCTGCTTGTGTTGATGAAGATAAGGAAGCGCCAGTGACACGTGCTATTCTTAGATGTGCTCCTCGTCGAGGAGAGACGTAGAAGTATGAGCGGTAATCATTCGAATGCAGACGCTGGAGAGGAAGCAGGAGGGTAGGTCGGGGGGGGGGGGGGGGGGGGGGGGGCTGGTAAATCAACAAGCCGTGAGACAGAAGCAACAGTATGGACGTCAGGAGGACAGACATTCTACTGTGCCGGTCGAAGCGGGAGCTTAATGTGTCTGTTCTCACAGGCTGGAACACAAACATCCATCCTATTGTTCTAAAAGTGCTCCGTGTATAAAGGCTGATTGATCACTGCATGTTTCTAACCGCAAATAACTCTGTTATACTTACAGTGATATACACACATTGTACCTTAACTGACCAGTTATCAATAAGTCAATAACTAATATGGGTCCAGAAAAAAATATATTGAATTTACCATCATATGACTTTTTTTTTTATTATAATAAATCTATTAATTCTGATATCTTTGTTTTAATTCTGTCTGTTACTTTATGTGATATCATGTATTTTAACTGGTCTCTCTTGAAAAGGAAAACCTGTGTCTTATAAACAAAGGTCAGATAAGAAAATTGACAGGTTGCATCTGAGAACTTGGGACATTTCTTCGTAGATTTCCTTGAAAATAACCTCAAATAACAAGATTCGTCATTATGAACCTATGATCAGTAGATTAAAGAGGCCCTGCAGTAAACTTAGCCTCCTTAACACTGTGAATCTGAGACGTGTCCTGACACAAATCTCCATTCTTTGAAATTCATTCCCAGATCTGAGGAGGTCTCACCAGCTCAGTTGATTATATATTAAACATGAATACGCTTCATCCTCTCAGGTATCAATGACCTTTTGTTAAAAGAAAAACCTGTATAATGGGACATGTAGCGGATGTTTTAAGTCAAATTTATCCTGGAAAAAAGACACAATAATGACGGCTGCAGCAAGGAAACCACCAGTAACTGGATATTGTTTAAATCTCTAATAATAAAGGAAATATGCTCCATTTTCAGTCTTTTTTATTTATGCGTGGTGTGGTGAGAAGCACTCTCGACTTCTTTCTGTATGAAGTTTGCATGTTCTCCACCTACATGAAACACGACTCTACACAGCCGTTCCTCCACAGAGAGCCGAGAGCAGGGGTGTCCCGGCTCGGTCCTGGAGAACCGGCGTCCTGCAGGGTTGAGCCGTCTCCCAGTTGCAGCACAGCTGATTCCAATGAAGGGACTCCTTATTGGGATTTATCCCAACCTTGGTGATGACATCATCATCATCATCAGATTCAGGTATGCTGAAGCAGGGACAGAACTAAAACATGCAGGACACCGTCCCTCCAGGACCCAGTTTGGACACCTCTGGTCTAGAGCATTCTGCGTTCTGAATTTACAAATCGTTTTAATATTTCTGCAAACAAGTCCTAAAATGTTTTAATCGGTTTATCACTGTCAACTGTGTTCACGTTATTCTTTTAGTCCAGATGAATTAGGAGGGTTCTCTCCAGATTATCCTCTTAATTGTTGATCTTTTCTGCTTGAGTCTACGAGACAAATCAACTTTTTAAATGTATTTGATTCTCAGGGGTTTCTCACACTGTCCAAAACATGAACTCAGCATTGATTGATGAAGTGGTGTAGGAGAGGTATTGAGAACAGCTCATTAGAATAGTTACAGATTACTTTCTGCAGATTGATTAACCTTCCAGCTGGAGCTCGTGTTCTTGGAGATCAGTGGGTTTTAATGGGTTTACCAGCAGTCAGATCTCTGGCTGTGTGTATATTTAATATTGGTGTCAGTCTGGGGGTGGGGGTGGGGGTGTCCATGAGCTGGATTACACTCAGGGTCCTACATCCAGATGGTCCAGTCAAGACCAAAGCTCACAAAGAGCAAACACCAGCCTGATCCCCGGTTCCTCCATGAGACAGAGGAGCAGCCATGAGCTTCTTCATGAGCTCCAGCTGGGTTTTCACTCTGCTGCTTTAATGTCCTGTCATAAATAAGTCACACAGCTTGTGGTGAGAGATCAGGGCTGAGGACGATCAGAGATGAGACGGGAAGAGGTTGAGCTCAGCTGGCACAGCTGTGTGGGTGTGTGTGTGTGTGTGTGTGTGTGTGTGTGTGTGTGTGTGTGTGTGTGTGTGTGTGTGTGTGTGTGTGTGTGTGTGTGTGTGTGTGTGTGTGTGTGTGTGTGTGTGTGTGTGTGTGTGTGTGTGTGTGTGTGTGTGCAGCTATATGGACAGGGACTGCATTGATCAGTGTTTTACATGCTCTCCATATCATCATCATCATCATCATCAGCAGCAGCAGCAGCAGCAGCAGCAGCCATCACAGACTAAAGGCCACAGAGAACAACAACAGCAACGTGTGTGTGTGTGTGTGTGTGTGTGTGTGTGTGTGTGTGTGTGTGTGTGTGTGTGTGTGTGTGTGTGTGTGTGTGAGACGCTCTGGTACGCTGCGGGTGAGGCCGAAGTGTTTGTTAAAAGACAGAAACGACATGTGTGGGCTCGTGCACCTGTGGGTCACGAGCACTGCTCGGGATGTGAAGGCATCCGGAGCTCCAGCCCGGGACGCAGACATCATGTCACCACTGACCTGACGACGGGTCCGAGCTGCAGGATGTGCAGCAGCAGCACGAGCGGTCTGTCCCGGCTGAGGTCCCGGTGGATGAACGTGAGGGTCAGCTGCACCAGCACGGACGGCACGAGCGTGAAGAGCAGCGTCAGTCCCTGCCAGATCTGGTCCCCGGCGGAGCGGTACGTGGAGCTGAGGTACAGCGCTGCCGTGGTCTCGGCCGTGAACAGAGACACCGACACAAAGATGGAACTGGGGAGGCGCATCCTCGCTCACTCCGCCATTGGGGGTCGGCGGCGCGCAGCTTGGCTCGGGGTCCGCACGTCCATACCGAAACCGGGGAGCCGTCAGTTCGCGGTTCAGTCGGGGGCCCACCCCACGCGGACGCACAGCGTTGCGTCGGAGGCACGCGGCCGCTGCAGCAGCAGCTCGTCCGCGATATGAGGCGGCCGGGATGAGCGCGAGGAGGCTGCAGCTCCGGGGGAGGCCTGAGGGGGGCGCTGTGCGGCGAAATTTTCATTGATTGATTTTTTTAAATCAACATATTAACAGAGACATATCTACATCTCTTTATTTATATTTATATAGATAGATAGATAGAACATTTATATTCCAGTCTATTTCAATTATATTGAAACACATAAATAATTTTTTTATTTTAAAATATACTTTAACATTTTAAAATTCTGACTTTATTTTATAAAATCCAGGGATTAAAGTCAGAATTCATGAACTCGGAAAGCAATCCCTGGTTTTCTACATTTAGTGAACTTTTGTTTGTTTGGTTTTGTTTTTTGAAAAACAAATGTATAACGTTAATAGCCTGTATAAAGATTTACAGAATTCTCCAACTGATGTTTTGCAGAGACCCGAAGAGAAAAAAGAAGCAAAAAAAAAAAAAAAACCCACCTCAACTGCCAGCAACCTTTATTTGTTTGTCTTTTGTTGACCAGTTTTTGAAAGCAGGTTTGGAGGTGTTTTCTCCTGGAATTGTTTTCTGCTATATTTGTTTTTGTTCTTATGTTGTTAAAAAAAAATACAGAATATTGATGTGTTATGTGCAAACTTCGTGTTTTCGTATTTTAGATCTAATTTCCCTCATTCAGATGTTTATTTGTATTAACAATAAAATAGTCATTAGCTGACGTTATGCTGCAATACACTGTATGTATGTATTTGTTTACATGTTTCAACATGACTCTGAAAATGTGCAGAAGTTTTGTGTTTTCATGTCACAAAGCCACATTTTTCCAAATTAAGTTCTTTCACATGAAAGTGTTTAATTATTTTTTTTTAAATTTAGAAATTTAAACGGTCGTGGGCAAACATCAGTAGCCAGTTTATCCTTTGTTTACACTTTATGATGCTTTTGAGTTTTTTGTGGGACGAGTTTCACTGGTTTACTGTTCAAACATGGCAGCTATGTGAGGAAAAGCAGGTCAGATGCTAGAATATGAAGTTTGTTAACTTAACTTACAAATGCCATGAATTACGGTTGAAACACTCAAAACACACACACAAAACATCCTTATTGTTATTTCATCTGGACACTTTATTATAATAACAATAAACCTGCAGACATTGCATTGAACAGCTTGGATTGCAAATGCGCATGCACCCACACACACGCACACACACACACACACACACACACACACACACACACACACACACACACAAACACGCACACACACACACACACACACGCACACACACACACACAGGTTACAGATGTCCAACTACAGGCACATTAAGCTTTGGGGGAAACTGTTTTGTTTTGTCTTTTTGTGTGTTTTACAGGCCTTTCTTTTAAAACCATGTATATTGAGATTGCCCAAAGCATTTTCAGTTTCCGACATTTCTTCTCACTCTGAGAAATGTGATCATATCCAAAAGGTAGAAATCTCTTTTTAAGGCCTCATTTATTTACACTTATGGAAGGAAATCCACTACCGATTCACATAACTGAATTTCCCCCCAAAAAATGCAGACTCAACTGAAGGAAAATAATCTGTAATAATCCTGACAATAATGAAACTTTTTGCACTGCTGTTCGTCTCCATCACAAATCAACTGATAAAAACAGTGTTGTCTACACAACGTCAAATCACAACATATTGAACACTTAAAGTTTAAAACATCAAATACGATATATTGTTACCTCTGGTCCAACACCTCACTCATAACATTACACAAAGAAGGACGAGGACAATAATTATTTCCCTAAACAGTAACTGGCTGTGCCTCGCTACACATTTTTCACATAATTTTACTGTAAAAGTTCCATTTTACAATCCCTAATTTAAAGGTTGTGACATCTGTAATGTGAGAGATTAAGTAACCTAAAGACATAAACTGGAGGGTCTGCGATATGTAACGCTGAGCTGGTGAAGTGGTAAAAAAATATGTGAAGGCAATATGTGACACATGTCACTTAAGTGTGTGCGCGTGTGTGTGTGTGTGTGTGTGGTGTGTGTGTGTGTGTGTGTGTGTGTGTGTGTGTGTGTGTGTGTGTGTGTGTGTGTGTGTGTGTGTGTGTGTATCTTCAGGGGTTAACAGTATACATAAATTAGTGTTTCTGACCTGAGAGCAGTATATTGGCAGAATATGCTGTAATTTCAAAGAGCAGTAGCATCTTTTTAAACTCGCAATACTTGATTGAGCCTTCAGAATAATAATAGTGGAAATAGTAACGGTCTATAATGTCTTTTTTTTTTTTCTTTGGATTGCTAAACATTGACAGACAGATTTTCACCAACATAAAAAATATTTAGTCTTCAATCTTAAAGCAAGGAGCAGTTTACCTATTCTGCTTTAGATGCTAGAAATGGCCTCATTGTGGCTTTCTTTTGCATGTACATGAATATTTTAACTTTTCTTGTCATACTTATTATAAATGATAGAAGTCACCTTGAGCTCCACCGATGTGATCAATAAATATGTGAAATATGTGTAACAGACTGAATGTAGTGACACTATCACAGCATAACTGATACCGAAGCAAACCTTACTATTCTCAGTTTTGAAGATGCAACATGTGGCTTTCTTTTATTTCTTGCTGATTTTTTTTGCTGTTTTACTTGTAAAGGACATCATGAATCTACTCTATGTCTTCATGGAAGGTCTCCAGAGCTCAGCAGTGCCTCGCAGTTTACAAAGCTTCAGCTTTAGTGTAATTGTCCGCTAAATTAAAATGGGCCATGTTGCAGCGAGTGAAGCGAATCTGATAAAGCCAAGGCATTTCCTCTAACGCAGCTGGCCTCGAAAGTGAATTTGTAAAACCAGTCCCAGATCTAAAGTCCTTGAGGGATCTCGGAGGGAAAGAGTGAGGCCTCGGGTCAGGGACCAGCAGTGAATGGCGGCGGTCGGCTCACACAAAGACACTGAACAGAGGGAACTCGGACTGATCGGGCTGCAGGAGGTCGACCAGGAAGCAAACGGTCCCCGACAGGCCTTCGAACAGGCTGTAGACGCTGGTCACTGAGTGGGAGCCCGACTTGAATTCCTCAGTAAAGAGGAACTCTGCAAACCTGACGACAACAGCAAAGAAAATCAAGGATTTCAGTTGTTGAAACGGAGCCTCACCGACAGATATAACAACATCATACTTTCTAAGAAGAGGATGCAAGTTTTCATGTGTGAACCTTTTTAAATTTCACATGTATAAAGGTTTAATTATTAAACATTGATATATGTATGATGGGTATATAATTGTATGTATATGTGGGACGATATATTTGGGTGTTCAGTTTTTTTCGCAGGTTTGGAAATATGTTTATTTCTGTTATAGAGGAGATTGATAGTAAAACTGTGTTTTTCAGATCAGATGAGTTATTGGAAGTGACAACAGGGCACCAGGGCCCCTCCTGTGGGCTATTTGATCAGTGTATTGAGTTGCGCTTGTATTCTTCTTAATAAAATGTACTCTAAAAAGAGCCCATGTCTTGTTTATGGTACAGAGTCGATTGAGCTGAAAGGTGAAGCTTTGTGTTTTGACCCGCATCTCTATCCTCAGCATTTTCTTAGCATGACAGACTAACGAGATTAAACTAGATAGAAAACATTCGAGCTTCAACTTCTCTATAGCAACATGAGGATTCCTCCAGATAACCTATTGGCAGTGTAATGGGCCACAAGGATGTTTTGTTTGGAGTCGACAGGCATGAATGGGCTTCTGTTTACTTTAAACTGCCACAAAAGGCAGCATGTGGGTCAACAAATTCTATTCATGAGAAGTAAAATCGTCTCTTTAACCAAAATAGGGGTGCGGCAAACCCATCAGGATTTTTGAGGAAACTGGAAACTGGATTTACCTTTATACATCCATTGTTAGGTTTTAATATCCTTTGAATAACTGTAATTGTGCATCCATATACAATTAACTACAGTTTTTGTTTTTATAAAGCCCAATATATACAAGGTAAAAACTTTGATCAAGACAGTCGAGCTTATTACATGAATATTATTTAAGCCTACAAATAGTTTCAACACCTCTAATCTGACATTATTTAGATTTGTCTCTTTTAAAAATACATTGTTCCTCAATAATTTGATTATAAATCCAGAGAGTAATTGTTTACTACTTAAATTACACATCTGCCACATCCTCATTCATCAAACTGTGCAGTAAGAATTTATCTAATTCGTTTTTTGTTGGCTTTTGGAAATAAAAGACTATCTTCTGTGTCCCTGGGACTATGAAGCAGAAAAGCACAGATGTGTGGTTAATTGGTGATTCTCCCGGAGTCTGTCTCTCTCTGTTTGCTCTGTGATGGACTGATGGCTGCAGGATGTGACCTTCTTTCACCCAGAGTCAGCCACGATCGGCTCCAGCGCCCCACAAACCAAGGAAGAATAAAGATGGATGGAACAGGAAGGAGTTTCTTGCCTCTGAGCGCGGTAGATATATTTGGAGTTGCCAGTCAGTCGATAAAGCAGGAGGAAGACGTAAGCGCTGCCTGCGACTCCGTGGCAAATCCCAGGCCCTTTCTTCAGCAGACCTTTCTGCCACACGAGCTCCCCACTGCGGATGCAGGTATCCAGGTACTGAGGCTTTTTATTGATCAGATAGGCTTTGGCAAAAAGGTACGCCACACCTGCACAAGAGGGTGGAGATTAATCTGCAGATTAAACACAACCTAATCATTTTAATCAGGTGAAAAGGAGCAGGCAGACATGTGACTATTGCGGGGGAGTCAGGGAGGGAGAGGGTGCTCCTAATGACAGCACTGGGTGTACCGGGGGCGCCGTGGCACCAGTGCACCAGCTCGTTCTCTCTCTCGATGATGGCGCCCAGCTCTGCGGGCCAGTTACAGTTCTGCTCCTGATTCATGAGGAAGTCCACGCTCTGCCACACCAGGTCTCTCTCCGGCCCGCTCAGCATGTCCTGGTAGCTCAGCAGCATCTGCAGCACCGATGAGAGGCCGTGGGCTGCGCCTGGCAGGAGGGACAACACGAAGAGGGGGTGGGGGTGTCAAACTCGCACCTATCAAACCAATACATGCAAGGAGACACGATGCAAGGCAACCACGCAGGCACATCCTGAAGCAGCAGGACTACTGGAGGACTTGTCTTTGTTTTAACCTGAAGCTCACTTTACATACTTGACAGCTATAACTGGCAGTGAAGAGGAAGTCCTCTGCATGTGATGAATGAGCAGCCTAAACTCGGTAAATACCAGAGTAGTTTGCCTGTCAAGTACATAAGCAGCTATACCAACAACAACAACAACAAAAACAAAGATTTCTAGCGATATAAGTTTGCCTAGAAATTACATGCTTCACTCCAACTGCAAGAACGTGGAAATACCCCAAGAACTACCAAAATGTGAGTGGTCAAAATATTTAAAGTTTTCTGGAATCATGCTGGAAGCTGGAAGTTGTTAATGAACTAATCTCTCGTAATAAAACACATGCTTGTTTTCCAATCACTTTTCAAAAGTCAAAATTATGAATAACGTCACATGCAAAATTAGGTTTGCTTCATCCGATGCCAGTGCTTTCCATAGTTGATATTGTCAGTTAAGTTCATTGGAAAGGGGGGAGGTTGCACGAGAACGCTCAAAAACAGTCAAAAAACATGCATTCAATATGAACTGGTGACTCTCAACTGCCTGTACGTCTGAATGTGTGACTGTCTGTGTCTTTGTATTTACTCTGTGATGGACCAGTAACCTGTCCTGAAATAAAGTGCCTTTTGTTCAGTGTCAGCGGCGACCCCATCCAGCTCCTCGCGACCTTTAGCAGGTATTGAAGACGGAGAGCTGGATGTGCACACACGGCCTTGGAACTGTAAATCAACTACCAGATGATGTAAAGCACAATGCCATGAAAAAAACTATTTAATCTATTTCTCATCTTGAAGAGAGTCGCACTGTTATATTGTTTAGGATTTGAATTCATTCTCTCTGCTGTTTCGGCAAAACAAATTCACTGGAGAATACCTCCCCAGCACCACGAGGTGCAAATGATAGCATTTAGGATTATTCATCAGTGAAAGTACTAAGCCACACTAAAATCACGAGGATTACGGAGGATCCAACAGTCACCTTCGTTTTCTTTATTGATTATTTTATCGTTTCACATGAACAATCTCCATTTTTTGCCATACATTCTCACAAAAAAAACCATTTAACTCTTCCACACACTTCGTCTCTGCTTCATGTTCTGCATGAGTTTTCCTGCAACGGCACTGAATGTAAATCCTGAGGTGTAGAGCTATTGAATATAAATTAAATACACTGAGATTCTGCTTCGAGGCTTCCAGATAAATGCTGAACACATGCAAACTGCAGCTTCCTGAGGTCGGCCTGCTAAGTGTCGGTGGATTCAGCCCCATCCAAAAATGGGTGATATCGAGCAAATCAAATAGAAACTCCTCAGTATGCAAATCAATCCGGACAGGCAAACTGTAACACATGCAGCACCCTCAAACACTTGTGTTCTTTTCACCTCCAGATCGTACTCATTTAGAACGAGTGTCATTTAGTTCACGACAATATTGTCCCCAAAGCAGTCGTATCCATGCAAAATTGTCCAGCGGGGGCTATGCTTACTATGAGCTTTGTGTTGTGTTGAAAGTTATTGAGGATCTCCAACCCTGACGGGTTTCTTCATCTGATGCAGTCAAGAAAAAACAGTTAGCTTTACACATATTGACACACGGATGCTGTGAGTTCAGGAGATCCTCTGACACTCAAGTCAACCGCAGCTGTGAGAGTCTAAAGAGAAATGCGTCTGCACTCAGTAACCAAAACAAGCCGATCTTCTTACCGAGATACTCTGTTCCATAGTATGAATACATGAGGGGGAAAGGCTTCCTCTTCCTCCGGGAGTATTGTTTTCCTGACTCGATAATGGCTTGGCAAATATATTTGATCTGGTCTTTGCTCAGAATCTGCAGAATAAGGCAAATAGTGTGTCGTTATTTGCATGCAGACATTACGTGACAAACAGAACACAACCAAGGATAATACGACTGTTAAAGGACGTGCACGCTCACACAACGGTGTGTCTGACTGATAAAGTTTAATCAAACTGGTGAAAACATGCCTGATGTGTTTGGATCCACGGGTCTGATTATTTATTTAGTCCAATGTGTCGTGGCTCACTGAAGGTTTCATGGGATATCTAAAGGAATTGAGGTGTAATTGGTGCTTGTCGCGCCACGTTTACGGATCAAGAAAACCAAAATATCTGCAGATGTAAAATTTTAAAACACGATTTGAATACACTGCTAAATACTTACTGTTTTCTGAAAGTTTTCCTTTTTTCACAACTAGAAACTGAATAGTCTCAACAAAGACTTTTCCTTTAGTTGACAGATAAACTGGTCCCAAAGAGCATCTCTAACCCACACACAGTGTGTCTGCACTTAGATTATTAATAATACTTTTATTTAGATCTGATGTTAATTTATAAGTGTGTTTTAATTTGAGGAAGACTCAGGCTCACATCATCGGCTCTCTCTGGCCTAAATATCAAGCATTTCTTCCTCCTACAATAATCAAATCAGTTTTTTCCTCCTGGTCGAAGCATAATTTGACTGCTGATGAAAACGTCAATATACATTTTCTTTGTTGCAGGTGGTCCAGGGATTAGCACTCCTTATTTCCAACGTTTAAACCCAGGTTGAGTTGAAGACGATGGCTGGAGAATAAAAGCCTGGAGGTGAGAGCCACAAGTCTGCGGTTTGAGTCTCACTGTCCCCAAATCCGACTGAGGGTCGTGTCAGGACAAAAGCTTTTAATGTGAAATGTGTGCCAAGTCAAGCACGTGGATCAAATGATCCACAGTGTTAAATCCTGGAAGGGAGGAGCCTTATGATAATCTCATAGTGAGACATTGTGTCTGTCAGTAGTTCTGAACTTTGACACAGAAATAACAATAAGTGATTGAAGGTTTAGGTTCAATCAGCTCATGGACTCAAGATCAGTATAAATGTTGGTGAAACTAAAGTTTTTACTCAATTATTCTTTCCACAAATCCACAGCGTCTCCCCGGTGACTTGTTACAGGCTCAGCAGGCCGATGAACATATAATAAGCCTCGAGGCCGGTGAAATCACTTGAGACAAATGATCTTTCCGACAGCTCCCTCTAGAGAATTATGTAAAGCCACAGAAGACCTTATGCAGCTTTTTCCTCCTTCCCCATGTAGTAGCCCTCCTCTCCACCTGGAAAGAACTTTACATTACAGACCTGCGAGGTAAAAGAAAGACAGGCAATGCATAGAATGCAATTCAAACATCCTGCATATTCCCCTGATTTCAGACCCAGAAAAAAATATTAATTAATTAATTATTACTCTTTTAGCTAAATGCAGTTAACAAATAAAACACATTTCTTCATGTTGTTTTTTTTATTAGATGACTTAAGTAAAAGAATCAAACCGCAATAAAACAGAAAATAGCTGATGGTCGATGCCATTAAGAATCCATTATTTACGCAATCGTTAGCCCAAACGCGCTTGACAGAATTATGGGAAAATTAAACTTAAATTGTTGTAGAAGGACCTGTATTTTAAAAGTGAGTGTCCTCTGCGAGGTTTTAAACTTAATTTGGTGCTCTGAGCAGTGCGCTCTCACCTCTATGCCCAGCTTTTGTTTGAGCACCAGGGCGGCGCACAGGTACCCAGCGCGCCCCACGAACAGCTCGTCGGAGCCGCACTCCAGGAAATTGATGGGCGCGCACACCTCCCACAGATTACGGAATTTGGTCAGCGGCTTGACGAAGTCGGCCAAGCCCAGGGACTTGTATATGAGAGCGGCCACGGCGTAGATGCCCGCCCCGCCCAGCAGGAATGCTGCGCGCATGCTTTTGTCCGGCTCCGCGTCCACGTACCGCACCGACACGTCGATGGTCCGCTTGGCCGCCTTCAGGTAGACCTCCCGCTGCTCGGAGAACAGCGGACACTCGCTGACATGGTACAGCATGTAAGCCACCCCGGCCGGCCCGTCGTACAGCCCCCCGTCACAGTCGTCGATGGGAACCGTTTTGAGGATCTTCTCGACAGTGGCGACCACCGCAGGCACCGCGTCCTGCTGCGCGCCCTGCCCCGGCAGGAGCGCGCCTCTGTAGTCGGAGAAGCTGTTGGTAAAGCAGCGGGTGTTTTCCATCACCGATGCTAAAGACAGGACAGACAAATTTAAAAAAAATAAAATTAAAGCAGCTCTCCGCTTCAGGTATCAAAGGATGTGGGAGCAACAACACTTTGATTGTTCGTCCAAACGCATCCGCCCTCCGCTGATTGGACGCAGGCTGTGATGGCTCAGCCTCATATTGGCTGATGGATGAGACCTGCAGCCTGGCACAGTGTAGCGTGCATTTATTATTACTGTGGCTGTTTGCACAAACCTGAACACAACGTGAGCCTCGGTGGGTTTAATCAGAAAAAGGTTCAGGTCCAAATGTATACGGCCGGGAAGCTCTTCAATCATCACATGGTAGAGAAATACACACGCAGGTTACAAACATGTTGACAACATGTTGTTCCCCGGTTCTCACCGTGGTCTTCAGTAGTCGTCAGGTAGTTCAAAATTATTTCTCACAATATTCTCTTTATTTCAAATATTTATACTTTTAAATAACACAAAAACTGTAGGAGCTGATTTTTTTTTTCTCAATTTTCACTATTTGAAGCCTTACACTGAACTAACAAACAAGTTTGTACTCTTAACAGGCAATACACACCTGTGCTCATTGCTCTTCAGACTCAACAAAGTTAATTATACAAATACATGCACATTTTTCATTGATAGTGTAAATAGCAATAGTGCAAAACAACATCTTCCTCTCCTGCTAATACAACTGGTCTGCATTTGCTGCAGCTTTCTTATGCATAGTTTGCATTTTTTTATGAACATTTTCATTTAGTAAGTTAATTGAATAGTAACCCCAGTTATATTTGACAAGTTACAGGCCAGAATTAGGGGCCGTGCTCTTTACTCTCTATTGGTTCAAAGCAAGAAAGACTGAAAGATTATCTAATTGCATCTTGGCTGACAATTAGACACTGAGGCGTGCAGCTATACACAACTGTGCGCTTTTTTGACAACCCAAAACCAGACGGGTGTTTTCTTGTCATTGAGAAAAGAAGAAAAACTCATGCAGGCCCTGGGAGAACATGCAAACTCTACAGAAAAAGGCTTTTTGTTTTGTGAGGTACCTCTTGTCCTCCCAGGTCAAACTTACTTGGTTTGTTTTCATCGCTTTAAAAGAATGAGATAGAACAAATTCTTTACACAAGTATGGTTTGACAGCCTCAATTTACTTAAAACTGAATTATTGTGGGATTGTGTTCAGAGGCACACAAGTTTATTTAATACCACAGACTGAAAGAAGACAATATATAGTGAATTTACAACAGTATCCTACTGTGTTTTATAATATTTGTAAAATACTCTCAACCCTCACATGGAAATTAACAGTTTAATCAGTCATTTAACAATAACAGTATAAACTGTAATTTAACAGCATAAAACTATTTCCTGTCAAGCAGTGGAGACGTGTGCTAACATCCCTTCTCGTTCAGCCATTATTCATCAGCATCTGACAGATGATTGCCGGCTAATGTTTCTATTTTGATGACAGCGCTTCTTTAGTGATCAAATTCTTCAAACCACTAATTTTAAACTGGCTTCCTGAACTTGACTTTAAAAAGCACAGCTGCTTCATATCAATCCAGCCAGAGAAGTCCAGGTGGATTTCAACAGAGCAGGTAAATTAAAGTTATTCTTAACTCCTGAAATTGGTCGTGTCCATTGTTGTTTTGTCTGCATGATTACTGAACTTTTGACATTTCAGATGTTTCATTAGGTCGGTTTCTTTCTCTCCTTTCTTTAGTCTTTCATGTTTTTTATATTATTCCAGACGTTGTATTGCAAATTTTATTTATGTATTTTGTTACAAGCACTCGTCATCGGTGACTGAGGATACCAGCCAAACGCTGTCAACTACTCTGTTCGCTCTTTCTTTCTCACCCTCTTTTCCTTCTCCACATCAACTGTTATTGTTCACATGTAAAATACTTGTTCTCAAGCTAAACTGTTCTGTTACATTGTTCTAGGTGGTATTTTAAATCAGCGTCTGAGGTTATGTTCCAAGTTCAGTAAAGCCTGTCACTGACTGTATTAAAGAAAGTTTCTTTCAAATGTTATAATGCAATACTTTGTCATTTTTGTACTACAAATGTTCTCTGTGTTACCAATCTTACAAAGTCTGCTGTCTGTCTGCTGAGCCCTTTGTAATAAACTACAGCAATGTATATATTCTCTTGTGTTCTATACCAGGGCTCTCGAACTTACTTAAAGGTTTGCATCTGAGTTTTATTCAAGGTCAGAGGTTAGAAAAGATTGGCTTTAACAAAACAATTTGTAATGAATATGTCTTTTCGTTGAGCCGGCATGCATAGAAACCCTATGTTGATGGTAGAAACCGAGGCCAACACAGCTGATACAGTTTGTTATTAAGTGAAATTAGTTATCAATTGAATCAGTTTAAAGTGAGAGCTGTGTACTGTCGGTTCTGGGACGCGTGTGAGACTGAGTGCTCTGCTCTGAGATCTGGTTCTTGGTTCCTGGACACAGCGTCAGAGTGAGCGCTCGTTGTGCACTCTTTGCTAATTAAGAAAGAAAGAAAACTGTCAACTGGACAAATACGTTGTCACAACCTTAATACTTAATGTTTCAGTTCATCGTCTCCACCACTAGGTGGTGACAAAATGCCACAGAATCCCGCGGTCACTGTCCATGGTGCTGAAAAATCTGTCGTTTGTGTTACTGTTTACATTTCTTGATAGGAAAATAATGAACTCTTTTCGGGACATTCTTTGATTGATTTGACACTCAGAGTGTCTCAAAGTAATTCAGTACTTGAGGATTCATGCTATTCAGTGCCTTTGTCCTGTGATATATTGTAATCTCTGCACAAATGTACCATAAACATGACTTTTGTATATGTTTGAAAGCTTGAACTAGTTTTATGTGTATACTGATTTGCTGAGGTGAAGGAATTCCGAGTTTTCGTATGATATTTTCAATTTAAATGGTTCAACCAGGTCAACTGACCTGAAGCAAACGACATTATGTCGCTCCTCTTTTTAATTAAATGGTGATTTAATAATAATAATAATAATAATAATAATAATAATAATAATACTGTAACACAAATATGCAGAAACATGAAGTTCAACAAACGTACATATACAGAAAGACATGTTTAAAGTAGACACTGTAGAGAAGTGTTGCTTGATATCTCTCACTCATTCTCCATTAATTAATCAATTTCCGCTGCCTTGTTTACTTCCATGATTGTCATCAATGTTTTGATATAAGTTCGATAGAAACACAGATGAAGTTAGCTAATAGGGTTAAATTCATGATAAATGCTTAAACATTAAACAAATAGATAAATACAAATACAAATAGAGCAAATTGCAGTAAAAAGTGAAAGAATCAAACCAAATTGTATAAAGATTGAATCAACTTTTAAAGGACAAAATAATTACAAATTGATAAAATAAGCAATGCAAATATCCTCAAATGGATTTTAAAAGTCATAAAAGCTCAGTACATTCATAGACTCTCACATCTAAACCTAAATCAGCTCAACTAGAAAATGGTTTGCAGATGACCTGAGCCAATTCTAAATTATCAGCACTGTCAAACAAAGTTTTAATCTGGATCTTGACAGTAAAGATTGTGATCTCTTTTCAAACTGAAAGTGGGAGCTGGTCCCACAACAGGGAAAGCCGATTACTGAACGATCAACCTCCCATTCTACCTTTCGAAACTCCAGGCACCTCCAGCAACCAGCAGCATACACTCGTATGCACCTCCAGAGTCGTGTTTAAACAGGGAGCGAAATTAAAAAGTATGACACACAGTGGTGAAGATGACGTGACGCTGCTCTGGTAGTCATTGTTCAAATGGATACGTGCATGAAATTTCTAATAGATTTCATACTGCAACATGACATTTGTCAGGTTAACACTGACTTGATGGCAGCTGGATGCCCCTCAAAAATCTTGAATCTTGTATTTACCTCAAGGCTTTTATTTTCATGAACGCAACATCAACTGCAGTTCTGACATATATTCAACCACTACAGTATGTACAGTATATCAAAGCTATTGTGACAGCTCATAACACATGTTTTCTTCATTTTCAAAGTCAAATATGTTTGATTGTCGCAGACAAATTTTAAAGGAAGAAGATGACTCGTGGTCATTTATGTTCCAGGGCCCGGAGTAATTTCCTTTCCATTATGATTACTTATTTCTCTGAAACCCATCTTGTAAAATTGACCAAGGGTTTTCTTCACTTTACAGAATCAGTAACATCCCCCCCCCCCGGAAGCTGGCTTCATGTTATCTTGAAAACATCTTATTTTTAGAGCTACATTAAAGTCACGTGGAGGTCATATCTAGACATCATTTTACTTCTAAAAGAAAAACACTCCCGGTAATAGGATGATGCAAAATACATGTAAATTGATAAAGGTCCTTCTTTGCACTTTTCTTCAAACACTGAGTGCGAGATGGATGGAGACGAGCGACTAGAGGAGGCGTGAACACAAGTGGAAAGCAACGTGTTTATATCTTCGCAAACAAATTATTCAGTCCATCTAGTTATTACTGGAGAGAGCAGGGAGCAAAATCTCCACCAGCGTCTAGAGTGGATTACTGCCTCTGATAAAAGCCTGATTCAAGTGCAAATAGGCATTTTTTTTCTTTGATGGCTTTTTCGTCTCTCCCCTTTTTTCTTTCTATAAATGTCTGGAAAAAAAAACCTCAACATTTATGAAATAAATTTTTTTGATGAGAGTTAGCAGAGTTGCAGAAATTTCTTTCACTGTAGAATTATTTGACGGCGATGAGAGAAAACTCAAATCGAAACGGTTCAATTCGAACTCCGAGAATCTTTCTGTGTCTTTTATTTGCAGCGTCGATATAAGAAAAACACAATTTGCATCTATAATAAAAAATTATTAAGTGCTTTTCGTTTTTCCAATCCGATGTGGCGGAGGAAGTGGAAGGAGAAAAAGCAAAGAAGCTTTTGAAGAGCAGCAGGAGCTCTGACCTTGACCAGAGATAGCAGAAGGTAAACAGTAGATCAGAAACAATTTACACCACGCTTCTTCATGTGGCATCACCTGCTCCCCCACGCAGCTTCTTTCACAATAAATGGCTGGCAGAACACATCAATCAATTCATCTTTCCTCATGCCTCTGCAGTGGTGTGTGTTAGTGGGAGACAGATCTCACAACCGTCCCTCTGTACCGTCAAACAGATGAAAAGATAAAAGTTGCATAAAATCTGTTCAACACAAAGAGAACGAATAAACTTTGTAACATAAACGGCAGCCTGCTTTTTCATCCAGTTGGATTGGTGCCCTGTTGGTGCCCTCAGATAATAAACCAGATTATAGGGGTGTTTGACAGTTGTCAAAGTTTCAAATTAAAATGTTACTATTTTCTGTAAAGACGTGTTATATACCTTACAGCCATGTAAACCACGACACTGAAAGGACAGACAATAGTACCCCTGGTGCTTCAAACCTTTTTCATTTAAATCAGGTGTGTTGGAGCAGGAAGACAATAAATGATGTGAATCCTCAGAAAAGTAATTTCCCCCTTGTATGTTTACTTCTTGTTGACTCATTTGAAAAAGGGAAAATGTGAATGTCGTTTTTGTTTTTATTGTCATAGTCATATTATTAGAAATTGAAGTTATGTTCATTGTGCTGTGGTATAGACAAAAATAAAACCAGCTCTTCATTACCTATAAATTACTAAACGAAACACTAAATTAATCAGTATATTGACTTCTATTGTTACCCTCCACCCAGTAATTTTCTCGATCCACCTCCGGTTTAGAAATGGTCATTTCTACTTGAAGCAGCATTTTATATTTAATGTGAATATAAAACATTGCTGTTTTTCAGCAACATAAGAATGATTGAACATTCAGACAACACAGAATGGAATTTGTTGGTGCAGGTCCTTTGAGGAGTGTGGATATTTCGAGCAGATGGTGAACCCACCCGGCTGAAGACACGGGGGGAGGTGGACGTTCAATCAGATCAGCCATTCTTCTCCATCTCCACCGTTTGGCTCCAACAGGCGCGCAGAGTTGACAAAGCGAAGCGCACCGACATGTCTCTGGAGGACCCGTTTCTTCTGCCCCCGGAGGACGGCGGGGGGCTTCCCCTCAATGTTTCCACGGTGCTCAGAAACGCAACAGGCGGGCAGTACGACATCTGGACCCCCGGGATCGGGATCGCCGCCGTGTACGGGCTCATCATCGCGGTGGGACTGGTCGGGAACGTGACCCTGATGAAGACGTGCCTGCTGGTCAAGTCCATGCGCACGGTGCCCAACTTGTTCCTGTCCAGCCTGGCTCTGGGCGACGTGCTGCTGCTGCTGACCTGCGCCCCGGTGGACGCCAGCCGCTACCTGGTGGACCGGTGGCTGTTCGGGCGCGTGGGATGCAAACTCATCCCGTTCGTGCAGCTGACCTCGGTTGGAGTCTCCGTGTTCACGCTCACCGCGCTCTCCGCAGACCGGTACCCGTCTCACACACGCCACCTTCAACTTCTCCGCAAGTAACGTGTTTCACCCTCAACACCTTGAATTATACTACATGATGGCGCATCGATGACCGTTTTAATGCGTAAAAATCCTCTCTAATGTATACCTTAATATTATCTCGATTCCCTGTTTTCTGAAAAGAATGTTTGAACTTTTAAAACATTTCTCAGAGACCAACAGATTTTACTCTATTCTTCAAACAAATCCCACAAATAGAATAAAACACAACTGGTTGCACTGAGACTTTTGCAGGTTTGGGGACTTTTTGTTCTCTCTGCGTGGGTGTGAGGTTTTTCATACTATAAAATAGCTGCACTATCTAAACGCAAACTATTGTAATTTTATACTTATTGTCTTTATTCGAATTGTGTGAAGGTTATATATATATATATATATATATATATATATATATATACAATTTTGTAAATACTGGGTCTTTATCTCTGACACTGGAATTTCCCTGCTGTGTGATTAATTAGGTTTCATCTTATCTTTTTTTTTCATCTTTTCTTTTCATGCAAGATAAAAGAGAAACCTGCAGTGACAAAAAAAAAAGAAAAGAAGCAAGGCCATGTGAAAAACTGTGCCATGGTTCTGTTTGCTTTTTGTTTATACTATTATATAAAATATGATATTATACATATTTCTCACCTCATAGTGAGAAAGCCTTTGTTAAAATCTTTGCGAGCTCTTATTGTGTGTAGTTCACATGTTCTCCCTGTGCATATGTTAGTTTTCTCCAGAGAACCCCCCCCCCCCCCCCCCCCCCCCCCACCACACACGCACACAATGGCTTCTGTCTCTTTTTGTACATAGTGATGACAAAGTCCAATTCTAAGACGTTCAGTCCTAATGAAACCCAACAGGGATTCATCTTCATGCCTTACTTTTCTTTCTGAAGGTACAAAGCCATCGTCAAACCACTGGACCGGTCCAGTGCCACCCTCAACGTGGGCCTCCGGGCCGGAGCCATCTGGCTGCTCTCTGGTACTCTGGCCATCCCCGAAGCCGTCTTCTCCGACCTGCACGCCTTCACCACCAGCCAGACCAATGAGACTTTTGTCACCTGTGCACCTTACCCCCACACAGGGGACCTGCATCCCAAGATCCACTCCACCGCCTCCTTCCTCATCTTCTACATCGTCCCGCTCTTCATCATATCCGTGTACTACTGCTTCATCGCTCACAGTCTGGTGAGGAGCTCCGCCGACCTTCCTGCTGAGGGCCGGCTGCATCTCCAGAGACAGGTCTGACTCCTCTTCTTCGGTGTATCACACTGGGTTCTTATAAATATAAATGTTCCTGATGTTTCTAACTGCTTCATCTTCTTTCATCACAAGAATGAAACATAAAGGTGAAGCAGCAATCAGTCATATTAATGAGGGGATGTGAATTTTGGTTTTATTTGCCAGTTATTTTAATGCTCAACATCGAACCAAAGTTTTGTGATGCGCCTCTCCAACTTAATGCTGTTTGCTAAGGTACTAGAGGATTACTCATATTTTATACTTTTCATTTGTACTTTAAACACTAAAGAAGGTCTGATGCCCACTGTGTTTGGTGACACCACCTTGAGTTTTTTTTTTTTTTTTGTTATACATGACCAAAGAATGTGTTCAGAATTGGCAGGTTTGGTC
The DNA here is from genome assembly GCF_963383615.2 of Lipophrys pholis. Lineage (NCBI taxonomy): Eukaryota > Metazoa > Chordata > Actinopteri > Blenniiformes > Blenniidae > Lipophrys > Lipophrys pholis. Next base: position 8,762,108 of record NC_137632.1, read on the forward strand.
CGTATCAATCGAATTTTGCTCGTGTGCTCGCCGGCTCATTTGCTGAAGTCTGAACTTTACTCATGTGTGATACTTGGAGATTTTCATTTCAATTTCACACCAACAGTGAATCTCTCCACAGGGAGCAGTAAGGTATCTATCTATGTATCTCTAACAAGCAGGGCTCATACCGCTGATGCTGAAGCTTTGTATTAAAGATTTTGTCTTCAAAGAAAGGGAGGCAGAAGCAGTTTATTTCTATTTCACAAATAACATTATTGGACAAAAAATAAAAAGCTCTGCTATGGCTGTCCTGTCAGCCTATGAGGGTTAGGTGTAGTAAATAATGTAGCTATACTGTACTGTACTTAGAAACATACAGGTTTATTCAAAAGTGTTTGTTTTCTCCCCTCCACAAAACAAAGAGGAAGAATAAACAGAAGATCTCGGCTATACAGTATGTACACAGTGGCTTTTGCCCAATGCAAACTCATTCATTACGAATACAAACAAATACAAGTACATCCAAGCATGTACGCCTGTTGGTTCTCCAGACAAGAACAAGAGTACAGATAAACACAAAGACGACGATCCAGGCTCCACATGTGCTCAGAGGGAGGTTTGAGATAAAAAAAAAAGAAGGGGAGAAGTGTAAAAAACATAAAAATAAAATTAAAGGAAATCATATAAATGATAAGCAAATACAGTGTGAATGTAATAAAACACAAAGCTTCCAAATGTGTGTAGTGGTAAAAGCTGGTGTAAGGAATGTAATTACCGTATGCGGTAAAGGCAAGACTGTAATAAATGATTCAGGACAGTCAGTCTTACCTGAGCTGTCTCTTTCAAACTAAAAGTCAACTCAACAAGTGACTTGTGTTGCCTACAGATCAGCTACTGACAAAAAACATTTTTTGAGCAATTGGAGTGTGTATCACACCCGTATCAAAACATGCTAAAGTCACAACAATAAAACATCTCAGGTGATGCCAATGATGACATAAATATTCATTCCCTTCACGTCAGTGTTCGGCAGCAATCACAGCTCTGAATTGTCTTAAACGAGCTCTTTTGTCTGGACTCTGCAATTTATTTTTTTTCTCTATTCTTCCTTGCAAAACAGATTTAGCTCTCAGGTTGTTAGGGGATGAGGCATGAGCAGCTGTTTTCAAATCCAGCCACGAATTCTCGATTGGATTCCAATCGGGACTTTGAATTGGCCACGTCAAAACATTCACCTCATTGTCTCTGAGCCGTTTCTGCGATGCTTTTTGGTGCATGCTTTGAAGAATAAATCTTCACCCAAATAAGTGTTTTTCGAGCCAGAACCTTCTCTCTCTCTCTGACCCGGAATAGACCAGCACCCTCTCGATATTCCAAGTCCATCAAAATAGGCTATATATAATGGATTATATGAAAACAAAGAAATCCTAAGTAAAATAACCGTGAGCAACACAATGATTTTTATATGATTGTAGGCTATTCTTCATATTGTTTGGGCACCCATGGGCAAAAATGTAAAATTCTGTTTTCACTCTTCCCTCTACTTTCACAAGTCGTCCAGGGTCTGCTGCTGAGAAACATCCCTTGAGCATGATGGTGCCACCACCATGCTTCGTTATGGAGAAAAAGCATTTGTGGTAATAGCAAATGTTTGATGTTTGTCAAAAGCTCAGTCTGGTCTGATCTGGTCTAAGATTTTTTGTTTCATACCAAAGAATCCTCTTCCAGTAGATCGTGGATCAGTGCCGCCGTCTCACCCATCAGACCGGTTCCTTGTATGTCAAGTCAGTTTGTGAGAATGAAGAGGTCAAAGCAGATTTGAATAGGTGTCCTAATCAATTTGTTGATGGATTTAACTTAATCCAGTGGGGTTTTTTTTTCTTTCTCTGATTTGCTTACAGTGTTTTTTTTTTCATGTGGTAATTATAGCAGGATTAGTGATGAACCCAAGACTGAACCTCAGGAATGCTGGTGTTTTATTGTACAGTCACTCGTCACTCATCAAGGTCATTAATTCTGACACTGTTTCCATTAACCAGCTGGGCCTCTAGTGCATTATTCTAGTCACTTTAAACGGGGTCAATATTCTACCAATACTTATTTTAAACTATATATTTTAATAATGCAAAATCACTTTGACTTGAAATAAAGTTGTGTGGCAATTCTTTTTCTTTTTACAAAAACAGTGTTTTAAAAAAAACCCTATAGGTATGAATACTTATAAATACCAATGAGAGTTAACTAAAAGGATGTCAAATATAACATACAATATTACTATCTTGGCAGAATTTTATTCAGATATTTTAGCTTTAATGTGGGTTATCACTATTTGTGATGGACGATGGAGACAAAACACAGTAAATGAAGAAAGACACACAGATCCTTCTGACTCCTGAACGTTACGCTGCTCAGCTCCTCTTCAACTGCTTCAGGTCAAAAACGCTGGGATCAAACTTAATACCAAACGTGAGGTTGCATCTGTTAGAAGCTGGAGGGGCGACCTCAGTCACACACATTTCAGATCTTCTTTTGTTTTTGCTGTTGTTGTTGTGAGGAGTCGAGACTGCGGCTGCATGTGCTCGGCCAGGAAACATGAACACGTGAAGAGCTCCGGGTGTCAGGGGGTCCGGGTGAGACTGGTCAGGTGTGCACTTTAGAGCACTTTAGGTGAAGCTGGAGGATATAATGAGAGTTTGGCGAGGTAGGTATAATTGTATAAATTAACAGAAAGTGCGGTAAGAAACCTACAGTGAATCACCAGCAGGAAGTGACATGGAAATGAATGTGAAATTGTTTCACAATGACAGACTGTCAGATGGTTTTTACAGTCATTTTTCTTGCTGTCAAAAACTTACTGAGTCAACTGTTATATTACTGTACCTTAAAAATCAAATCAGTACACCAACTTTAGTTAATAGTTTTATCCATTTTGTACAATACTGCTTCTTTTGTTCTTCACTTTTGGAGTTCATGCCCGCGGCGTGTTTCCTTGAGTACTTTTCTTTTCTGTCCCCTCTTGCCTCGAGTGTCTGGTGACTCTGTCCTCTGTTCTTCTTCTCTGATTAGATTTTAAGTGTTTCCGCCTGCGTTGCATCAAGTCCTTCCTCCCGGTTCGTGCATAAGCACTCAGTTTGTCTTTGTCGGTCAGTGTTGTTAGCTGCTTCGTTGCTACGAGTTTTGATCCACTTTTCTGCGTTTCCAATTGCCAAATTCATCTCACTGCACTTTGCTTTAGTTTGAACCTGGCTATGTGTTTGGATCCCACAGAGATGATAAATATACTCTACATATGAAAGATTTCACATCAAAAACCTAAAAGGAGACCAATGATGCATTTTGTAGATGGATAACACAATCAATAAAACAAATTCCTATCAATAAAATAAAAAATTTAAATGTACGAGATACTTTTGGAATCTCAATCCACTCAATAATATTTTTGGATAAGTGAATGAAAAAATTTTATTTAGTTTTTTCCCCCTTTAAATAATTTAATTTGAATCTTATGTTCAGTGATAATTCACTGAGGAACAATCATGGTACCAGCATAACGCCCTGGGGTACAGCAGAGCATAATTTCGCTATGATGTTTTTAATAAAGATTTATTGGTGTTTAATTTGAATTCAAACTGAAATAATTTGGTCACATACACATTGTTTCATGGATTTTTGAAAAGCATAGGAGAAAGTCACTCGAGGTTTATCTTGAGTGGCTTTTTACTAAAAGGAGATTTTAACGGACACGTCAGAAATCCTCTGCTGCAAAACAAAGATTTGTGACAGATGTCTCACGGGACACAAACAAATAAAACTGAGGACACATTCGGGTTGTTTGCATCTCTATGAGGTCATTTTGTATCTCTTCAACAATGTACAACATTTTTAATCTCTCAATGGCTGTTGTGTGGTCCAACTTTACATGGTAACTTCTAATCCATGTCACATTTCCCTCTGATGTCCATCGTGAGAAAGATTTACTCTACAGTGTCATTTTCTTTACTTTCCTCTTATAGTCCTGTGATTTCACTTTTAGTAATCCTTCAGTCTCATTTTGTACCTTTGCTAGTTTTAGAGGCCATTACAGGCACTTTTTAAATCTCTGTGAGGAAAATTATTTCTGGATTAATACAATTATTTTTGCCTCATGAGAAATATGCACCTCATGTGCAAATTGTCCAAGTTGAGATAAGACTATTTGAATCACAAGCATGGGACGGACAGAAGTTGTGACATGCACACAAGCATCAGAGCGTTTTCACGGCTTCATGTGATTCTTCATACCGGTCACTTCAACCAACTTCTCTTGATCCAAATCACAAAAACCACCTCATGTTACCAGGCACTGATGTCACACATGAGACCAGAGAGAAGAAAAAGTGTCCTTCAACCCTCTTCTCCACTGATCAAAAGAAAGAATCACGAGAATTATGACTTTTTTGTCCACAAACTTTAATCCAAAGTTCCAATCATGGACTTCAAACAGTAAAGAAGAAGAAACACTTCCAGCAGTAAAAGCCTTGTCCTGCCCACGCATCCATCGAGAAATTTTGCTCTGATGAAAGGATGCAGTCCAACTACGACACGTCTCCCGGGAGTCTCCCTCGTTAATTGTCCTCCGACTCCTCCTCGGCCTCCTGCGTTAGTCGCAGGGAGGGTTTTTCCCCCAAAAAGAACCAGGGCCTAGTTCAGGGCCGCTGCCAGAGCTAGTTCTTAAATGAGCACCGCCATAGAACCGGTTCTTTTTCTACCGTTAACGGAGCCAAGTGAGAGCCACATCATTGTGTCACTCCAAAACGTGACAAGTCACTGATTTCACCAATGTAGCCCTGACAGCGCTCATACAAGAACCAGGAGACGGACTGTAACATTGGTTTAGTCCGGATTGCTCCATCTAGTTTGGTCTGCACCCGAGGCTCCCGAGACCAAACTACCAAACTAGATGGAGCAATCCGAACTAAACCGATGTTACAGTCCGTCTCCTGGTTCTTGTATAAGCGCTGTCAAGGCTAAATTAGTGAAATCAGTGACGTACGACGTTTTGCAGTGACGCAATGACGTGGCTCTCACTTGGCTCCGTTAACGGTGGAAAAAGAACCGGTTCTATGGCGGTGCTCATTTAAGAACTGGCTCTGGCACCGGCCCTGAACTCGCTCCTGGTTCTTTTTGGTGGAAAAGCCCTTTGGGAGGAATTAGCACTGAGCTCTTCTCCGTCCCCTGCAGCCTTTCCTCTGTTTGGTCTTATTCTGAGGTGTCTCCTGGATGTTCTTCTTCTCTGTTTGAGGAGCTTCCTGCATGCTCTGCAGTGGCTGCTGTCGCTGCACTTGTGGACATAAGAGGATATCTGGAACACACCACCACACAATGAGAAATGTACTTTTTAAAGGTCAAATGTTAAACAGTTTTTCAACAATTTCACACAGGTGTGAGAAGTCCAACAACATTGTATTCAAAGTGTATTTCTCCAAACCCAGCCTTGGTCCTGAATTTCAGCCATGAGAACATGCTGTTTCTGTGTCTACTTCTGGCCAATGTCGGGGAGAAGATCAGTGCTGCCAGATTGGGCGGCTTTCTACCCAATTGACATTCCCATGTATTGAAGCTGCAGCTCAGGAGGAGATCTTACCTGAGTCACTGGATTTTCCCCATCCTCTACCGCCAAGCTTCCAGGCGTTGTGATCTGGCATATGCAGCTGGGTCTCCTCACCTACTGGAGCCTGTGTTAAAACAGCAGGAAGAAAAGTTTAGAGTTTCCATCCAGCTGCTGGTGATGTTACTGAGAGGTGAAGCTCAGCCCTGACTGTAGTGAGTCTCACCTTCAAGAACTTTAGGATCTTGTTGGGGTCAATGAGATCTCTATAGATTGTCTCACGCACAGTTTCTTCTGGCTGATAGTCCAGCTCTCTCTGGCTGCGAAGATCTAGGAGGGAACACACAACCACAGAAGTGTTCTTATCAAAGGTCCCATATTATACAGTTTTTCAACAATTTTACGCAGGCGTCAGAGGTCCAGCAACATTGTATTTAAAGTGTATTTCCTCAAATCCAGGCTTGGTCCTGAATTTCAGCTTGTCTAAAAGTGTCTCTAGTTTAAAATATTGTGTGTCTGAATATTTTACTAAGTTTGGTTGTATGTCTTGTTACAGTTCCTACCAAGTAGCTACAGCTCCTGCTAACTGTAAGCGTAACTGTTAGTTTTTCATATTATATTGAATTATTCATGTTTCACTATTTCTGCTATACATGACGCCATATTATACGTCAGCTACAAGACGGATGGAAGTAAGGACTCTTCCTGTCTGCTGTTGGACACAATAGCATCTCTGCAGGCCGAGGGACAGGAAGTCTGCCTGTATGCAGGCTTCCTGAGTCACTGGGGTTGTGCCGATGTCATTCTAAGACTTAAAGAGGATTTGGACCGTGGGTCTCACCTGTCTGTCTCTTGAAGTCCATATGCTGAAGAACTTTCCTCTGCTCTTCAACATGTTCCATTTCAGCCTCCATGTGGAGCTGACTGATGGTCTTTGGGCCCTGGATGGCTCTCCTTGGGACCCAGTTGTTCTGAGAAACACAAATGTATTTCATTATTCATTCTGCAAACTAACTTGTCCGTGCAGTTGTATCAGTGTTTTGAGGGCTGAAAACCAAACAAACCTCTAAACCAAACACTCACCAGTCTCAAGTCCACCACGTCCTGAAGCATAAAGCGGATCCTGGATGACGTTTTACGCTCCTTGATGATTGTTTCGATTTGGGTGAAATGTTGGTCCATTCGGGACTGATGGAAAAAACATGGAGAAGGTGACACAGTGTTATATTTGTGTTTCTCTGTTTCACAACAATAAATAGCAGTTTTGGAGGATTTACAACTTATTTCACTCGACTGGTTTGATTCATAGCATTTTCCCTGTTTGTTGTTGTGAAAGCGACGGCAGTACAGTACAAATGTAGCCTGATGGTCTTTGGGTCATTTGTGTCTCTCCAAGCATCTCAGCAGTACAGTACAGCTGGTTTAGGATAAATTCCCAACAGGAAACCTTCATGCATTTGGTTGTTTATGTATTCTCACTTTCTGCAGATAAGCTAAGTTACCCCCCTTTTAGTGCTCTACCATCATTCACTCTATGCAAGTTTGAATCCAACATAAATATATTTTTGTAATTTTCAATAAGAGAGCTAATAAGTGTATTTTTCTCAATTATCAAACCAGTAACTTCTGCTCAAACATTAATGTAGAATCGATGAATCGGCTTCATCAGTCTCACCTTGGACTTCGTCAGGTCGAGAGTCTGGCCGGAGGTGGTGAGCAGCCTACATAAGCACTCCAGTGACTCTTCACTGTTGATCTTGAAAAGCTTCCCCACACACTCATGCATGATGGAGCCGGTCAGCATCTTCAAATTGTACAGCACGCCAATGAATTTGATGTTTCCAATGGAGCGCCTTCGGGCCTTGCACTTGGCTTCTTCTAGCTCTTCCTGAAGCCGTCGGCGCTCCGTCGACTAGAGAAAACAAGACAAACAAAGATTAGCACTGTGCAAATAGCAAATATGAATATCAGCCTCGGTGAGGTATTCAGACATATTTTTGTGAGAATTGTAATCAATGCATACCGATGCAGCAGAGTCTACTTCCTTCTGCTTCCTCTCAAACGTTGCATCATCCACTCTGTCTTTGTCGAACTCTTTCTGGCAGCAGTTCAACAGCAGCTTCTGAAAGCTGACGGTGCTGTTGGGTTTGCCGGGCATCTGCACCTTCAACTGTGAACCACAGACAGGTTGAGGTTAGGAGAAGAAGCAAACCACTACAAACGCTCCACAATGTGGCACAAAGCAGACATTTCTACATCCATCCATCATTTCTAGGTACTCTTAAGACAACAGTTCTTCTGACAGGATCATTCACAGTGGTAGAAAATTACATTGCATTCAGTTTGGATTCAGGAATTCCACCAACATCTTCCGAGCAAACAAATTAACAACTAAAAGCCAATGTCCTTTGTTTTAAAATGTCCACTCTGATGTTTCTCTATATTCTAATAAATAATAAAGCACACTTACAGTTGCCAGGCAGCAGCACATCTTCCCATAAGTTGTGGCAAAGTTGAGCTCGTCGATAGCCTTCTCATAGATGAGCTCAACGACCCCTCTGAGCCGCTCCTCAGTGTCGATTGGCAGCTCAGTCACTTGCTTGATCAGCCGGTCGAACTTTTCCGGAGTCAGCTTGTTGAGGATACTCCGGAATTTCCTCAAGAGCTCCTGGGGGGAACCAATTAGAAGATGTGGTTAATCACTGAGATCATCAATCAATTGGCCCATTTACATGCACACATGCAAACAAATCCGATAATTAACTGAACTGAAATGAACTAATGACATTTCTGAAGTGCTTGTAAGCTTGTCAGAACCGATTATTACAATTATCTTGTTACTCCTGGTCATGTCATTTCTCTGAACAGGTAAACAGTCTCAGTCAATCTTTCTGGGTCATTGTTGATGAACCACTCAAAAATATCTTCAGGTAATTTTTTCATTCAGAGCGACTCGTTTTGCTCCTCTAATCTATGCAGAATTAAGTTATGATGGATTCTGTTAGTTTATGTTAGCTTGAAGCTCATTAACTAAACAGAGTTTATTCAGGAATATTAGTGTAGTGTAGGTAGTGTGTTTGTCTGTACCTCTGTTTCCTGTGCCTCAGGATCCTTCACAGTGCTCCTTCTCTGAAAGCCGGGCCTCCAAGCAGTCGCACATTTATTCAGCTGAACATCGTTGTTCGCTGACACGTTCAGGACGTTCAGTGGTTTCTTCTCAGGCTCCTGTTGCCGTTCAGGCTGTGCTGATGTCTGTTGATGCTGAGAATTCTCTCCCTGTTCTGGCTGGTCATGCTGCTGTAGGCTCTCACATTTCTGAGGCTCCTCATGCTGCTGTACCTCCTCATGCAGCTGTACCTCCTCATGCAGCTGTACCTGTTCTGGCTGCTCATGGCTCTCCTCCAGTTCAGGCTCTTCACACTGCTGTACCTGTTCTGGCTGATCATGGCTCTCCTCCAGTTCAGGCTCTTCACACTGCGGTACCAGTTCTGGCTGCTCATGGCTCTCCTCCAGTTCAGGCTCTTCACACTGCTGTACCTGTTCTGGCTGCTCCCTCTCAGAATGCTGTCCCTCTTCAGGTTCCTCAGGCTGATGTCCATGTTCCTGCTGCTGTTCCTGAGAAGGCTCCTGCCCCACCTGTTCCTGCTCCTGCTGCTGTTCCTTCTCAGGCTGCGGTGCCTCTTCATGCTCCTCAGTCAGCTGTTTCTGTTCTCGCTGCTGCAGTTGTTGTTCCTTCTGAGGCTCCTGTTCCTGCTCCTGCTGCTGTTCCTTCTCAGGCTGCTGTCCCTCCTCAGCCTCCTCAGACATCTCATGAGTCTGAGGCATCTCAGGCTGCTGTTGCTGTCCACTCTGTGGTGACTGCTACAAGATGGCACAAACAGGGAAAATACACGTTGAACATCCACAGAAAGACACAGGGAGGAAGACGTCACAATGCCCTTCTTCAGAAACCAGGAAAGGTCTACTTTTGGCGTCTTTGTTCCATTTTTTTAAAAGTTCGAGTTAGCACAGCAGATTTTGGCTTCAAATTCTTTGACAAAAACATGGTACTTCACTTCATAGATACACTGTCAGTGTAGTTTTTGGACTAAAGTCTGGAGTGCACCAAATAAATTCAATTTCTTTGGTTCAGCCAAATCAGACCAGATGAATGGATTCTGTAGAAGGAGTAGAGGTGAACGTACTGTAAAAGCAGATGGCACTGTTGCAGCAGGAGTTAAGAAATACCCTGATTTATTTAAGGTTCTATAAAATGTTGAAGCTTGAAGTATGAGGGCATTCATAATACTGGTCTAGATCCTGCCTAGACCTAACGTACCAGTTTTACGTTGTATTTGTAGGTGATTATTCAAATCTAATTTTTCTAATTCTAACAATTGAAGACACTCACCTGTGGGACGTGGAACTGTGGAACCTGTGGAGCCTGTGGGACGCCGTACTGTTGGGGCCCTGGGACGCCGTACTGGTAAGGTTGTGGGACGCCATATTGTGGGACGCAGTACTGGTAAGGTTGTGGGACGCCATATTGTGGGACGCCATATTGTGGAATGCCATACTGGTGAGGTTGTGGGACACCATTTTGTGGGACCCCGTACTGTTGGGGTTGTGGGACACCATCTTGTGGGACCCCACACTGTTGGGGTTGTGGGATGCCGTCCTGGCGAGGCTGTGGGACGTTGTTTTGTGGGACGTAGTACACCGGGACGTAGTACACCGGGACATAGTAAAGTGGGATGCAGTACTGCGGAGCCTGTGGGCCGTAGCAGTATGCAGGCTGTACGTAGGGGAAAGACATGGGTACCGTGGTTGTCATGGTTGTTGATTTGTCGACTGTGAGAATGTGAACTAGGCTCTATAGAGTGTCTGTTTGTCGTAATAGCTGTCCTCGCAGTGTTTACTTGTCTCCTCTGAAAAAAAGATAAATGACAAAAGACATTAGAAAAATTTGCATTTCCTGGAGCAAATACAATGCTGGAGCTGAAAATACAAAAATATAATGCTGAAAAAGTGAAGTAAGTAAGGCGATATAAGTGAACAATACAACATTTGACAATATATTTACATTTGTTCAAATTAAAAAAATTCTTTGACAGCATTTTTAAAACATATGATAATGTGATTTCCATGTCAAATTGTCATCCAATATGATTCCCAGAACCTTAAACTCTGATACCTTCTCAATACTAACTCCATCAATAGATAATGCAACTTCATCTTTACCTATTTTAGCAAAAACACAATCAACATACTCACTTCTCCAGTTAATGGACTGATAGAATGAAGTTAATGTACTGGTAGTTTAAAAATAGTTGAAGTTCTGGTGAAAAATGTTCACGGACTGGTCGCTTGTGAGAATAAGAGATATTTGACAAGCCACCCGGGTTTGTAAACTCTGTTTGGTGATGTCACAAAGGCTCAGTGTAACATAACACTGATAAAAGGACTTAAGCCCCGCCCCCTTGGGCCTTTCATGACTGCCATCAACTGTAATAATTAATTTGTAGTTCTATCATCTCTGTAAATTTAAATGACCCTGATTTATCAAATAAACTATTGGTATGTTCTTTAAATTGAAATCTGTGGAAGATTCAATTTTCTCTTTTCTGCACTAAAAACTAAGGCAATAAATTGCTCATATATGTATAACCCCACACGTGTGGGCAATAACTCAAGTAAGGTGATATAAGTGAACAATACAACATTCAACAACATATTTACCTTTGTTTAAATTAAAAATGTTCTTTGACAGCTTTTTTAAAACATATGATAATGTGATTTCCATGTCAAATTGTCATCCAATATGATTCCCAGAACCTTAAACTCTGATACCTTCTCAATACTAACTCCATCAATAGATAAGCAAACTTCATCTTTACCTATTTTAGCAAAAAAAACAATCAATATACTCACTTCTCCAGTTAAAGGACTGATAGAATGAAGTTAATGTACTGGTAGTTTAAAAATAGTTGAAGTTCTGGTGAAAAATGTTCACGGACTGGTCGCTCGTGAGAATAAGAGATATTTGACAAGCCACTCGGGTCTGTAAACTCTGTTGGGTGATGTCACAAAGGCTAGTGTGATAGTGTGACATAACACTGATGAAAGGACTTAAGCCCCGCCCCCTTGGGCCTTTCATGACTGCCATCAACTGTAAAAATACATACAATTTCTTCAATTTTGTTTGTGATGAATGACTTTACTACATTTAAAACTGTGGTCTGAAAGTCCACAGGTGCTGAATCAGCACTGTATAGTCCACAAAATAAAGCACCTTACTTTGTGATCTGCAGTCATCTTTTTCTGTGGTCTTTTCAGCTCTTCTAATTTTGAAAATCTAAGTCTTTCTCATTGATGGTCTGGCACTGATGCAACAACTCAGTGATATTAATGCTACATACATCCAGAAACACATCAGCCTCCATGCATGAAACTACAGGTGTTCATTTTTAGAACTCAAAACTACTCAGATACTCACAGAAAAATAAACCCTCAAGTTAGAAATGTTTGCATGTGCAGAAATCTTGTTTGATCGATCAGCAACATCCCAAAATCGTGTCAAATGTCAGCAAGCAAACCAACCTTTAAAAACTGGATTTGACTGTAAATACACAAACAGTAAACAGGACTATGTTTTAGTAGATTTGCATTGAGGAGACTTCAGATTACAACCCAAGAACGTACTAATCCCTTCTATTAATCACACAAGGTAAAAGAACACAGGGGGCTTATTTGACCCTCCTCCAGTATTAATTTCATTAACAATAATAAATGATTGTTCCATTAAGAATTGTTCACATGAAGCAGATTAAACAATAAGTGTGTCTCTTGATCACAGCCTTGTCACCAAGTGGGCCACTGATCCATTGATGCTCTATCCAATTTCTGATTCCTACCTGAGCAATCATTTTGTACCTGAATTAACTACTATTTTATAACCAGGGTTTAGGGGGAAACTAAACATGTAAGAAGCAAATCAAGGCTGAGCAAATCTCTGACGCTGCCATTGGAACCCTGATAATCACTCAAGGAGCAAACTGAGACCAAACAGGAGGTCTGAGCTCAGGTGAGCATCAATTTGAGGTCTGAATGGACCAAAGGCCTTAAAACTAAAGACATGAGGTTCATTTCAAGATAAATACACAGAATTCTGTCTAAATAAAAGTTTAGTTTAAAAGCAAGATGTAAAAACATGTATAGCTTGAGGGAGCTGTTATTAGGAAACTCATTTTCTACTCCATGTAATAATCTCAACATTTGTTAGATTTTGGGATGTTGCTGCATCAAACAAGATTTCTGAACCTGCAAACATTTCTAACTTCAGCATTTTGTTTTCTGAGTATCTCAGTAGTTTTGAGTACTGATTTAAAAAAGAAAACACCTGTATTTTCATGTATGGAGGCTGATGTGTTTCTGGATGTATGGAGCATTAACCTCACTGAGTTGTTGCATCAGCGCCACACAATCAATAAGAAAAACTTAAGAATTTTCTTTTTTAGAAGTGGAGCAGTGCCCTGGACCAATGTAAGGATTTGGGCAACATGACCCTACATTTTCAGGTTTCATGTCAAAGTATTTTGGGAAACACTATATTAGACTGTAGAGTTGATCTGATGCACAATTGTTTCTAACTCAAGGCTGCACAGGGGAGTAGTGATTAGCGCACTCGCCTCAGACACATATTCCTCTTTTCTATCCTTTCTGTGTGGAGTTTGTTCATCTGCCTCATGGCTGTGGGAGGTTTCTAATTTCTTCTCCAAAAACACAAGTTCAAGAACAACAGCTGACTCTAGAGTGGTGTATTGATGGTGATTACCCAGAGTGCACCCTGCCTTTAGCCCCCAGAAGCCCTGAATTAAATAAATGTAGCAACACAAAAGGTGAATGGATGGATGTAGGTTTCTGAATTATAAGTGAAGCACAGTCCATCAGAAAAAAAGTGAAATCAATAGACGGACTAAATTAGATTGAATTAAGTTGAATGAAGGAAGGACAGAATCTCTGGAGCGGCTGAGTTGGTCCAGTGAAGTGTTGCCACTTACAGCAACAGTTTCAGAAAACAAAGATGACAAACTGTATTTTGAACACAACATGATTTCCATCCATCTCAATAATAAATGAGGGCGAGAAACATTCCACAAAGCTGCCGTGAAGGTAAAGCGGGATGCAGGTGGGTGTCGGGGTTTAAACCCACTAAGACAGAGTGGATTTCCAACCCGAAATTGTCCAGTTGGATTTCAAAGACTCGTGTTATAATACCTCCTCCTACATGATTTTTTTGCCTCAGTAAGGAGTGTTAAAAGGAAAGGAGGTCTAAAGCTATGAGGAGAAACAGCTCAGGGGGAATTTCCAAACAATTTCCTGAGGAAAAGATTCAAGCAGTGGATGCTACTCTCCTGGGAGATTCAAAACCAGATTTAGGAATAAAATTAATCATCAAATTGTAGCAATACCAAATTCCTCACCTCCCAGCCTCCGTGACCGCGGGCTCATGGACTTACACATCCGTCTGATAACGATGACACAGGGGAAGAATGTGGGTGTGAAAGGTCAGATTGTTCGGCAAAGCAACGCTGCATCCATGAGAGGAGCAGCCTGCCGCCAACCAGCAGAGGTGAGGATCGTATGGAAAAGCTATTATAGAGTGAAATATCGCCGTGTTTACACTGCAGAGCATCTCTCTGGTGACACTCACTTCTTCTCCAATCCATCCTCGCCTTCCTCTCCATCACCTTCCATCATCTCTCCTGCGGCTCCTTCGCTGGCGTTCTCCTCACTGTTCTCCTCAGCGTTCTGCGAGGGTTCAGCAGAGGCCTCGCTTTCGTCCATCGCAGCAGAAGATAGGGCCGGCTCCTCGTCAGCAGAGGGCAACTCTTCTGAGGAGCCCTCAGGGTCTGAGAAGCCAAGGAAAATAAAGAGGGAAAAATCATCGAACAAGTTCTATAAAGTTCATCCATTACTGTGCAGAGCCATATTCTAGAAATAAGTGCCATCGGCCTATATAGTTGTAGCAGCATCATCGTGTGGGGAGGCTTTTCTTCTGACCAGAGTTGATGGGAAGATGGATGGAGCCAAACACAGGACAATCTTGGAGGAAAACCTGTTAATCTTTCAGGAGACTTGAGACTGAGGCGGAGGTTGAACTTCCAACAGGAAAATGACCCTGAACATACATCCAGAGTTACAACGTAATGGTTTATACACTAGGTAGAACGCACACCTTGGCCATCGCCACATTTATGTGTTGACCCGAGATAACATCGCCAGCATGTGAGCTCATATTGACGCTAACTAGCCTGTCAGATAGTAACGTCCCTGTGGAACACTGAGCTGGGGCACACAGGTTAACCACTACCCGAGTCAATGCACTCACGCCGGTGTTTCCGGATACTTGCCTAAACGAGTTATTAGCTGCGAACTCAGGAGCAACTATGTGGTGAAAATAAGCCAATCATTTTCATGTATTTTGGGAGTGCCCCATGTTGTTTCTTATTGGCATGACTTAAAGAAAAGCATGGAGAAGATTTTGAAAGCAGGTCCACATTGTCTCAATGTGCTCATCTCAATGGAAGATTGATTCTAGAAAACAATCGGCAGACTGAGGGCTCCTACCTTCTCCACATACAGTATGATGAGACGACTGTCCTTAGCATCACTAAAAGAACCTAAAGATGAAATGCAGATCTCTGCATGAGTTGTTCAACAAAGGTTTTCTGCATCTCAGTACCTTCTGTCCACTAGTTGCCTGGTTAAAAAATAATAATAATTGAGGTTAAAAGTTCATACACCTTACCCCCTCCACCCCAGCCCTGGTAAAAGTATGACCATGTTTACACGACAACGAATACGAGTGTATCCGTAAAACTTTCTTCACTTTTGGGGGGTCCCGTTTACACGGCACCAGTGTGCGGATGCGCTGTATCCGCAAAGTTTTTAATCCGGCTCCCAAGGTGGAAAGATTCTTTCACGGTCACTATTCCCTCCTGCAGAGACCGCCTGGGGCTACAAAACCTGTTACTGCGCATGCGCAAATCTAACCCTCCCTCCTGCTCATCCAGTTGTAAACAAACATGGCGCCCCGTTGTGGTATGACGCGGTCTGTATTCTAGTTTTATTATCCATATCAGTAGTTTTATAGTTGAGACTCACCCCTGATAACATCCGATGTGTCATCGGGCCATGTGGATGTCGGGTGCTCTCCACTTTCTTCACGTTTATAGTGTATTGTTCTCTGCACACACGTCTGTGTGGTTTCATTACAAGAACCAAACAACAGCGCCTCCCTGTGGCCTGGCATACTAACTACATCGTTGTGTCTGTGTCAGCTGCTGCAGTCTAAACACACTCCTTTTTTTTTTTAACGGATTAGGCGTTGTCATGTGAAACGTTGTCGTGTAAACGGGCCTCAGGCTAACCCTAACCCTAACCCTCAGAGGTAAGAGAGAGATTGTTGCAGGGTTTTTGATATGTAAAGCACTTTGTGCTACATGCAAACTCCTATATAAATAAAGTTTGATTAAGTAAAGGACCCCACCTAACCTGAATGCATCTGTCCTGCCTGTTGCTCTCTCGAACAGACTTTTTGAGCATTAACAGAAAGATTAGGAAAGCTGCTTCAGTGGCTCGTTGCAAGTTCCATAGTTTTACCCATTCCTAAGACATGAGGTGCAACGAGAAATCAATCCCTTAGTTGTGAATGTTACTGCCACTGTAAAATGCTTTGGGGCTGTTAATCAGTGGAAGAGTTTTATATAAGTCAAAACAATTTACAAATATATCTGACACACATGACGTCCAACAAAATCTTTCCTTTTAATACTGGATTGAATTAATTTAAATATTTAAACCGGGGGGGGGGGGGGGGGGGGGGGTCTTTTACATATAGGTCAGAAGTGGGATTGTAACACCAAGATAATGTCATTGAGAGTGGATTTGACCCTGATTGTGTACAGACGAGTCGGACTGGAACGGGCTGAGGTGGTCTGCCCATGTGATTAATCCTGGCGATGATCAAACAGCATGTAGTATTCCCAAAGGATGACGGTCTGATTCTTTAAACTGATGGTTATAAGATTGTTTGAAAATCCCCAAAATTATGGAAGAGCTGGATACAAAACTCAGAGGCCACAATTCAGCATTTGTGGTCTGTGTATATTGTAAGTCAACCCAAAAAGGCTTGGACATGACAAACTGATTGTGGAGTTAAACGATAAATTGTTGAATGCATTCCTTTGCATGCACACTGAGACAAAGGTATTACTCCAATTGAATGGACTGACTCAATGAACTGATATTTAATGGCTGATATGATTAGATTATAAATGCTCTTTTCTCTTCCGTCAGATTGAGTCCAGAAAGCGTCTTGCCAGAACCGTGCTGGTGTTCGTCGGCCTGTTCGCCGTCTGCTGGCTCCCGAGTCACATCATCTACCTGTACCGCTCCTTCCACTACGGCCAGGTGGACACCTCGCTGGGTCACTTCATCGCAAGCGTTTGCGCCCGCATCTTAGCCTTCACCAACTCCTGTGTGAACCCGTTCGCTCTATACTTGATGAGCAAGAGCTTCAGCAAACACTTCAGCAGGCAGCTGCTGTTCTGCTTCACATCCAGAAATCTGCACAGCCAGAATAGTGGAATCACGCATATAACCACTGTGTGAGGGAGTGCTGTTAAGAAGGACTTGTTGGCCATCGAATGCCAGAATCGTCCTCTCGTACTAAAATACAAAGTTTTAATGTGACTGTAATGTTCACATTTCTTGTGAAGACGTTTACCTTTAACTATTTTACCAAATGAGACCAGCTTCAGAGACAATGACATCCCAGAGACGATGTTCTTAACCGCGTAACGGTTTCCTAAATTGCCCTACCTGTTTTTGTCTTGTAATACAAATTTGGACCACTAGGTGGTGTATTGCATCATTTACAGAAGTAGCAGGTTTGACTGAAGCTTTTGGCCTTTACACAGTACAGTGGTCTGAGCAACTTTACACCATTTATCCACTGGATCCTATTTATACAGAGATTCTAAAATGCACATTCATGTTCTCTGCTGGTGACATTGCATTAACCTCAGAGCCACTGTTTTAGCTCTACGTGTCGCCAGTTCACTGTTGAAACACTGTTGGTTTGCTTCAAAACGACAGAAAAGACAAGAAAATGTTCTTCAGCACACAGACTGACAAAGAGAGTTATTCTTGGGAGAATAGTTGTGGACTAATACAATAACCTGAATCCCTCTAGCCGTGTCCTCATGAGGGTCTTTTACACTTCATCAGTCCCTTTCAGCTTTGATACCAACATGCTTCATTTATTAATCACTAATAACAGCCGACACTAAACATTTACTGCCACTTTACATCTTGTGAAACATTCTTCATTCTGCACTTGTTGTCTGTGTACTGTGACCACTGCTGCCATAATTTCTCATGCAAGCGTTTAACCAAATGAAAACCACACTTGGGCCACAACTGTTTTCTAATGTACACATCTGCCAACCATCTGGAAACACTCAAATCAAATCACTGACCTTGTTGCCTTCTGACTGCAACAAGGTCAATGTATTTATTTTTATTTTTTTTAACATGTGGTCAAAATGGCAACAAATCTACATAAGCCATGGGTTTTGTGTCATTTAAAGATATCTGTAATTATCATTTAAAGTAGGAAGATTTGAATGTGATGAGCTTTAAGCAGTCCAATAAACAGGAGAAAATGTATATCCTGGCAATTAGTCCTGAGATGTATAGAGGATAAAGCACTATGTAAGATGATGAACGGTAAATGGATTTCACTTATATTGCTTTTCTACCGCATGGGGGGGTCCCCAAAGTGCTTTACACTGTTAATCACATTCTCCCATTAACAACCAGCTGCACAGATCATAGATGTAAGCGTTGGAGGAAATGATCAGAGCACTGTGGGGATGCAGAAGATTAAGTAGAAAAAGAGAGATGATAATCGACTTGCGTGAAATTAAAAGCACATTGCTTTGTACACTTACAGATGGAAGTAAAGAAAGGTACACAGTTTTTTTTTTAATCTTTATTTATGGACAGAATCAGAAATAACCACATGACAATGTTAACAGCACCTGTGGTGTTACCATGGTAACAAGTAACGTACTTTATATAGATGATTACTTTGTCGTCGTTGTTGCTAGGATGATGAAGGCTGTGTCCGCCTTTGCTTGTAGTCAAGTGTTGTTGGTTTTTTTTGTTAATTGTGCATGTTTTACCTCATACTCCTTGAAATACATGTTTATGTTCATCTGTTGAGCTTTAATTCTGCTTTTTATGTTTGGTATGAGATCTTCAATAGTAGTCTCACAAGATATTTGGGCTTGTTATGACCTTCATGTATTTTCTACGATACAAAAGGGAATTTCGCGTATCTCAGGAGCCATAAGAGCAAAAGAAGCGCGATCAACAGAATCAAACTAAATCTGGAGCCGCCTGTTTTAAGAGCTGATGCCTCTATTTTTGTGAATGTTTCTCGGTCGTGAAACGCAACAGTAATAAACGTGCCGGTAGTCTGTATTTTACTGTCTGTGGTAAAGTGAAACATTATTTCAGTTTGGATGTCAAATTAAACAAAGGAAGGTGTTTTTATCTGTTTTCATATTAAGTGAGGAAAAGAAGCGCTCGCAGGGTCAACCATGCCTGAAACAGCCGTACGCTATTGTTATTGTTATTGGGATCTTTTTTATCTGTGGTTTGAACATGTCAACAGAAACATTCAAACTGAACAGTTTATTTTCAAGAATGTTGTTCTTGTTTGTAATATGTATGTAAAATCAAAGGTAGGAAAATGTTTGTATCTCATTTTTCAAGTGTCTCTAATGAATTTTTATTTCTAATTGTAATTTTATTTTGATTGAGACGACAGTTTGTAGTTTGAACTAAATTGAATCACAACCTGTGTCATTACCGATTAAACAACATTACAATAACAGCTTTAATGTGTGCGTGTGTGTGTGTGTGTGTGTGTGTGTGTGTGTGTGTGTGTGTGTGTGTGTGTGTGTGTGTGTACAACCTCAACATCCCCCAAAAAACAGGTTCAAGATGCCGTAAGATGAAATATTGATTTTATACTTGAGTTATTTTCAGAACCTGTAGTTTTGTTATTTCTACTTAAATGAAGAAGTTGAATCTCTACTTTGTGTAAAGTTACACCGTGTTACATTTTTTGCTTTGCTCATGTTGTTCATTAGTATTTTAGCTGCTGTTTGCTGATCATTAATGTTTCTCAGGCTCGTGCAAGTGTAACACATCAAGATATTTTCTGTATTTATTGAGCTGTTGTTTAATTTAATGGGTTTTTTTCCCCCCCAGTGTCTCAGCTTGCTAAGTGAACTTCTTTAACTTACAACAATTCTAGAGGTAAAAAAAAAAACAACCGAGAAATTCAATATGGAGTTTAGTACCCTTTGTACCTGTGATGAGTGTATAACTACTGAAACTTTCCTTTGTGATGAATGTGGTCACAATGTGCATGAGACGACACTAGTTGATGTGAAAACTTACTGGATTGTCTGGATATTTCTGTAAAACTGAACTATGTCTGTCCCTTGTCCCATTTGGACGCTTTCTGTCGTTGTTAACCCCTGACAGTGAATAAAAATACAAAATCTTCTGCAGAAATGATTTGTATCAAAGCCTTTTATCGTGTCGCTGGTGTGACCTTTCTCCCCGAGGGCAACGCACCCGAGTGAAGCTCTGAAGGTCTGAATCAGATCGCAGGCTCAGTATAAATCCTCGGTTCGCTCCCCGCGTGAACCGAACATTTTTTTCTCTCAGCGGTCAAATTCGGGGACGAGCAGCAGGAGACCCATCAACACATGGACAAATGAAGACGCACCATCACGTCGCATAACCCTCTATTAAGAACTTCTGCTGAAGGCTGAGGAAATTTCTTTGCTCTTTAGATAATAAAATGTCAAGTTCAGTCGGTTCCGAGGATATCTCCCGGGTTCGTGCAGATGTGACCTTTCTGGGTGGCATTTCAATGCAGGAGATAAATTCCCCTTCAGCAACTTGAGACGCAAAAACGCAGTTTCTTCCTTCAGTTCTTTTACAGCCCCGAATCTCACGACTGCGTCCATCCAATCCAACCACCTATAATAACTCCCTCGTACACAGACCTGCTGTGTCACAGCTTTGATAAACACGACACAAGTTTCTGGTCAATAAACGATTCGTATCCACCGCAGACGGAAAGCAAGGGATCCAGAAAACATTCAGATGATTGTGCTTTTGCAGACTTTGTTGGCATCGGGACGGTGTCAAGACTTTGCTGTACAACTGAGACTGCAAGAAAGATATTACATTTTAGATTTTTAATGTCTTCTGCCTCAGCACATAGTTTATTAAACTTTATTGAAAACTTTCTTCACAATTTCTATATTATATTCGAAGTCAAAGTTTTTTTTCTGGATCCTGAATCCAGAATATGACGTTCCTAATAAGATTTCCTTCCACACATCACTGGACGTGGCTCAAAACGATGCAGTACATAAGCCAGGCAACTAAGTGACGCTGTACCTGCCACAGAAATACACCAACAAATGCAAAAGAAGACACGGATAATAGTCTGGCTCCTCCTCGTATTCCAGAAATTCAATATCTCGCTTCATTTAACCAACTAGTACCACCTGAAGCATGGAGTCTGACATTCTTGTTGTTTAGTGGCAAATTTCTTGGGAATCAGTTTAAGAAAATAAAAAATAAACGTATTCAGACTCCCAAAACGCAGCGCTGTGTGATCGATCGGCTGATATATACTGTATGTATATATATATATATATATATATATATATATATATATACAGCTCTGGAAAAAATTAAGAGACCACTGCAATTTTAGTACTTATAGGTATATCTTTGAGTAAAATGAACATTTTCATTCTATAAACTGCTGACAACATTTCTCCCAAATTCCAAATAAAAATATTGTCATATAGAGCATTTATTTGCAGAAAATGACAAATGGTCAAAATCACAAATAAGATGCAATGTTTTCAGACCTCAAAATAATGCCAAGAAAACAAGATTATATTCATTTTTAAAACACCCCAACACTAATGTTTTAACTTAGGAAGAGTTATGAAATTAATATTTGGTGGAATAACCCTGATTTTGAGTCCCAGCTGTCATGCGTCTTGGCATGCCCTCCATCAGTCTTTCACATTGTTCTTGGGTGACTTTACTCCACTCCTGGCGCAAGAATTCAAGGAGCTCAGCTTTGTTTGATGGCTTGTGACCCTCCATCTTCCTCTTGATCCCATTCCAGAGGTTTTCAAAGGGGTTCAGGTCTGGAGATTGGGCTGGCCATGACAGGGTCTTGATCTGCTGGTCCTTCATCCACACCTTGATTGTGCGAGCTGTGTGGCATGGAGCATTGTCTATGTGCTGCAAAATCTCCCTCCACAAACCTTTTAAACTTTAAGACCGGCAATGTTCGTGGACTCCTGCTGAGCTGTATGGTTTGCTCAGCAGGAGAACCCAAACCCCTGATTCATGGATGTGGAGCTGGTTGGTGTGACCGTAGAGAAGGCGGGAGCGAGGGTGCAATAGAGGCAGATGATTCAGTATCAGGATGACCTAAAGGTAAAAGGTAATATATCAGGTTTTACATTGCAGGTTGTTCAATGTTGCATGACTGAATTGATTTGACATTCACCTCCATTATCACTTCGGTAAGATGACTTGGTGCCAACTCTTCCCTTTGTGTGAAAAGATGAATGTATCTAACTTAGGAATTTCTTTTTGTGCCGACTTCAGTACAAACAGTACAAAGCCGTTGTTACAGGTCAGACCGTCAGTTTCAGGTGATGAAGATCCTTCTTGGACACCAAACAGACCTGTAGAGTCTGTGATGTACCCGTCATGAGTGCATGCACTCTATACACAATTTAAAAAGAAGATGTTGAGATTCAAACTTTCTTAATCCATTAGATTTGTATGTAATGTGGAGGTAATCATTAGTGTAGCTGGTGTGACAATTTAAAGCCTTTATAGAAGGACCTACAGTATCTACATGATATATTTTAAGGTAAAAGCTTTTATCTACCGCAGTTTATTCGTGTGGAGGAAAACAGAAACACTTGAGATTCATTATTAAAAGCCATCGTTCAACAGAACTTTGCAATGTAGCATGTTTTCTTTAAATATTTAATGACACCTTTCACCTGATGATTTTAAATTGGGTATTATGTTTCCGTTGATAAAGAAGGTAGATGTGTAACTGCAATAAAAATAAAGAATCAAAAAAAGAATTTGTTAATTTATTCAAATTGAAAATTCCTAGAGCTTTCTTTACTCTTAGTCTCGTGTTTTTAAATTAAATAATACATAGCTCACTGGGATTGGCGCCATGGCCCTCACAAGATAAACAGTATAGAAGATAAATGGTTTCATTTGGTTTTTAACATCAGTTTTTGTCATAGTAGTCATCATAGTCAGGGTATTTACAACTAATTTCTCTTTCTTTAGGTCCTTTAATATTCATTCTTTCTGAATGTTCTTTTTTCCATTTCTTGTGTTTCCATGTTATTGTCTTCCTGTAATTGTATCAGTCCTGCTGTGAAGCACTTTAAATCCTAATAACTGCATTAAAACGGCACAATAAACAAAGACAGATTGATTACATCTCCCGAGTATTTCCAGTTCATAGTTTGAGAACAGTGATTCTTGGTTGATGATTATGTATCTTGGTGCGTGTTGGCGCCGGAGGAAATTGTTAGTTTATTCAGTCGAAGCGGCACACTGATGGCATAAGTATGTTTTGTGTCTGATTTATTGAATAAAATGTAAAAAAAAAAATGACCATGTTGTGAGAGGCAATTTCCTCTACATTGTTTCACAACCCAGCAATTAAAAATGTGAAATTATGTACATTTGAGTTAAGAAAATAAACAAAAGCAATAAAACTTTGACAAAGTGTGAAACTTGCGCAGAAACACAGCTTGACCTATTTTTGCTCTGGTATTTTGTGAGGTTACATGTGAGTTTATCTTTGAAAGAAAAAAAAAAAAAAACATTCCCTTCCTTCTTCATCATCAAAGTGAAGGCCAACTTTACCCACAATGCAACTTGCTATCTTACAGTTGTAGATGTACATTCTGGTGTGCATTTGGCGTCTGATGTAACCTTGGGGTAAGAAACAAAACCGATAACGTCAATTCTTTTTGATCGCTGGTCTCCACATGTTTTTCAGACCTGTACATTCTCCACACACCAATAATTCAAGCAACATTCCCACGATTCCACACGGAGCTACTTGAGGTTTTCTACAAGAGCAACACCAGTAAAATCAACTCTGACCTGTAAATACGTGACATTCCCCTTGAAGAATGCACAAACCTCCTGCTCTTGTTTTAAAAGACGTTACCTGAGCGATTCCTATAATATCAAAAGAAATCCTCTGAGTTTCTTTTCCTCCACATCAAAACAATTGGAGGTTTCAATCAGTGCATCAGAAGCCCCTCCAGCAGGGCGGCGACTTCTCACTGGTAGAGGAGGTAACCCTTCAAGAGTCGTGGGAGGAAGAGGTTGGAGATTTGCTGCAGGTGATTCGCTCCGACGCTGCGACGGACGCTGACTCGGCACAGCTGGGCCAAGGAGCAGATCTCTGGGAGGAGAAGAGAGGCATGGATGTTCAAACTTGGACGGATGGATGGATGGCTGGATGGATGGATGGATGGATGGATGGATGGATGGATGGCTACTCGTGAAAGTATCCAGACAGAGTTCGATTTCAGCGCTGTGACTATTTGTTCTCCACACACCTCTCTTGGTCAGTGCAGCCCTGACTGCGCCGTTTTCCGCCGACAGGTCCAGGGGAGTCTTCCCGTCGGCGTTCCGGCAACACTCGTCGGCCCCGAAGTCCAGCAGCAGCGCGATGATCTCTGCAGCGCCGCCTCGAACCGCGGCGTGCAGAGGACTGTCACGCTCGCAACCGAGCCTCACGTCAGCCCCTGCGTGACAAACAGGAAGGATTCAACATCCGATTGCCGCTTCTGACTGAGATGCTGTTCAGTGGTTCGTACTCCTGTTCGGGTGTTTCAGTCTTGGTCTGGTATCTGTATGTTCTGCCTGTGCATGTTTTTTTTTTTTCTTTTCTTGGTACTGCAGTTTCATTCCTCGGTCCAAAAACAAACATTTCAGATTGACTGGCTTCATTCTGAGCTGGATCCTGAACCAATGAAGTAAAGGATGGATGCTAAATGACTAAAAGTGCCCGTGGCTGCGACCGTGAGTGGTTATCTGTCTCTCAGTGATGGTGGATGACCTGACGGTGCTCTGCCTTCATCCATACCCCACACTAGCAGCGTCACCAGGACATTGAGCTGGCAAAGATGGATGGATGATCGATTCTGACTTCTACTCACCAGCTTGTAGCAGAACCTCCGCGCAGTCCGACGCCTGGGACATGCAGGCGGAGTAGAGCGGCGTCCCCACCAGCGGCAGCTCCAAGTCAATCTGAGCCCCACAGCACAGCAGCAGCTGCAGGCACTTTTTATGATCTGGTGAGAGAAGCAGCCCTTTTAAATCAGAATCAAATCAATGCTGAGGTGCTGAGGTTTCCACTCAGACATGTTTGCACAACACACTTTTCTTGGCGGCCTCGTGGATGGGGGACGCCAGATGGCGGTCAATGTGCAGAGAGGAGCTGTGCTCCAGGATGAGCTGGACACAAGCAGCGTTCCCGCTGCTGCAGGCGTAGAAGAGAGGCGTGGCTCCGTCCAACGTTACTCTGTCCGGCTGTGGAGAAGCAGGAGAGGAATGGGGTGAGCAGCCGGGCTGTGCAAGTTACTGAAAAGCTCTTAAGTCACTGCAGTCAGGTGGAAACACTGGAAGGTGATGTTTAAATCCACTGTTTTCAATATTGGTGTTTTGGGCTATTTTAAGCCTGCCTGTGAAATACAATTTAGATACAGTAGAAATCATTGGAATGAGCAAAGTTGACCAATGTGATGATTTGCTTCACAACTACCGGTAGTAGTTTGAAAGAAAAAGAAAAAAAAAATCTGATTGATTGACTGTCCTGATCCAGAATGGAAAAGAACTGGAAAAACAAAAAACAAAAGAAAAAAAAAAGAAAAGCAAAGCAAAGAAACAAAAAGGAAAAAAATGGTTTTAAAAAAAGTGGAAGAGGAAGAGATAAACAACAAAAACAAAAACAAAAGCTTTTCCTTTCCAGTTGTCACATCCTCTATAACGCAGGATAATATCCTCCTCTCCATAATAGCAACTCATGCATTACTTCTTATTTCTGGTTATATTGTGTTATTGTGACACATAAGCACCGTATGAGTCCGTCTGAAGACCGGTTCTATTCATCACATCATCTGAAGTTACATCTTGTTCTTTGGAGGAAGATGCTCCAAAAACTGGATGTTTGCAGTTCTTGAAAGAAACTGATTCAGAACATATTGAAAATATGACAAGAAGCAATAAAAAAGCTTGACAGAGGTCAAGAACCAAACGTTAGTGTTAAATGTTGAAATTTGCACTTAGCTATTTTTATTTTTAAGATGTTTAACATGTTAAGGATCTTTTTTATGTTGCCATCAGGCCATTGGTCTTCAACATCTCTGAACAAAAGAGTCTAAGCATTTGATTCACAAGGGAACATTTTCAAAATGGTAGAGTTACAGATTATTACACTATATTTTACTGGTTCAGCTTACCAGAGATCAATTAGGTTAAAATGAAATAATTTGTCTTACATCTGCGCCTTTCTCCAGCAGGAACTTCACACACTCGTAGTGACCGCTGAGACAGGCCTCATGGAGAGCAGAGACATTGTCCATGGTGACTGTGTCCACTTCAAGACCCTGAGGGACACCAGAGGGTAAAAAAAACCCAAGTCAATTCTCTCACATCTTCAACTTCTGTCAATAATGTGACAATCAGAGAAAGTTGGGTTTACATAAGTGAGAAGGTTACGCATGTAGCCCAGTCTGCCCTCGAAGGCCGCGATGTGAAGAGCAGATCTGTCCAACCAGTTGTCTAGAACACAGAGGGATCATGAGGAAAGGAATACGGTGCCAACTGAGCCCAAACAACAAACCCCACAGCTACTTTCAGACCTCTGACATTTGATTTGTCTCTCAACTTACCAGCCATCAGTGGGTTTGTAACCGTGGGCTCATGGAGGACCAGACTCCTGAACCACAGTCGAATACACTCGTCCACCGTGGCCATGATCAACAGCTGAGTCCTTCACCACTGAGCAGCACTCTGACCTGAACCTGAACCTCTTCTCCTTTATAATCTGGGTGTCACCTCCCCACCCCCAGCCCACTGCTATCTCTAGGTACAGATTCACCTTATGTGCATAAGAAAGGTCCGTGAGGCCCCCGGCCTACTACCTGGAGAAAAAGAGCTTCGAATTATGCATGCAGGGGAAACGACAGAAGCCGTTTGAGCTAGTTTCACCCTCTGTGGAAACCAGAGCAGGATTTTTCTAAATCTGCGACAGAATCTGAATCATTGAGTCTTAACTGGTTAAATTATCAGTTTGAACATGGGATCATTTAAACATTCCAGAAATATTCACTTCTTGCTGAAGGGATTGTCAAAGCAAAGCTGAAACGTCCAAAACAAACTTCATCTACTCATTCAGGGGGGATTCTGGAGAGTCCAATAGGAGTGTAGAGACTCTTGGTCGTGGACGAGATTGTCCAGAATCACATGGACGAGTTGTCCAGGGTTGAGGTTTTGTCGACAAGTTGTCCGTGCACCGTCCAACAGAGAGGTTAGATCTCCTCAGCCTTCTGATTTACTAAAACTTTACTGTGAAGCCAAAAATAAAAGAAAACTGGATTATGCTCTAAATAAAAGCCCATAACTCCCACCAGGTCAGAGGACACATTTATCACTGATGGATGAGCTGGTGGAAATCATATTTTTATTTTGAAAAATACATAAAAAAACGAGGCACAGAGTGTAACTTTAGAGTTAATTTGCAGTAACAATCCATAAAGTACTCAGGATTAATGAGTTGGGTTTATACCTTCTAACCACCCAGCAAATAATGCCTACTGATTTTAATAATGAGAACTGGAAGTCTCCCAAGTTGAAGAAATTCTATAAATAAATATGTGGGATGCGTGTGACGTTTTCACATTTGAATACATAATCAATCAGAAATTGCAACATGGGTCAAATCGACTACATCACTACGGAGGAAGTGGCTCAGATAAGTTTGTAAAATTACTATGACTGGTCCAGAAGACTGAATGGTCGAGGCCCAAAATACATTTCTGATGGGCGTCATCCAAGATAGACCTGTTTCCTGTTCTTAGCCGGACCCAAACAATGAAGGTGCTTCTAGTACTTATGCACAAAAGGACGGCTGCACCTCCGAGTGTCCTCAGGCTGAGGAGCTTTTCAGTCAAACCACCGCTCAAACGTTTCACTGAAGAATTGTCATAAATATCACTTTCATGTTTCTAGTTTGTTCTGTAGTTTTTCTCATTTGTTTCAGGTCAGATTTTGTTGATGTCAAGCATTTTAAATGAAACATCCCTGTTTCTTTTCTCCTGTAAAAAACTCAAATTAAAAGATTGTTAATGCTTTTTATTTGCATGTAGCATTGACTTTACCGCTCTGTGACCCACAGCTCTTTAGCTCCTTTTTAGGGTTGACACCCCTTTTTTTAGTGGCTCCCTGTGGCTTTCACACATTTCAAAATGTCTGTAAATAAACATTTTAATTGTCTTTTTTTATGTTGCTCTTATCTCCAGGTGACAAAAGTACTTTATTTATTAAAGAACAGCTCATGAGTAGAAGCAGTTGACTTAAATATGCCTCACCTCAGAAAGCCAAACAACAACAGGATGGTGAAGGAACAGAATGACAAAGAAACTGAAAGTAAAACTGCTAAATGGCAATACATATATAAATCCGTCAGTAAGTCTATAAATGTCATAAGCTTAATCGCTAAATTGTTAAAAACAACTCATCAGGAACATGAAAAGTCATGTAGGAATTGTGTTTTAAATAATGCATTGTGTTTAAATGGGTCTCTCTTAAACTGTATTATCTGTAAATCTGTTCGCACCCGATGCAAATCCCCATTGTTCAGCCTTGAACCCCCCCCCACCCCCCTACCCGTTCACCCCGGCTCCATGAGAGCAGACATTCTCCACTCCTCCTCCTGTGTGGTTAATAACCTCAACATCTTGACTTTTCTTTGTCAAGCGTCTCCTGTTGTAACACGCTTGGACAAACCGCACATCAGCCCGTGTAAATTGATTTTTTTTCCCGGGGTTTTTGTTCGTTTCGAAGAAAAATCCCAGTTTACTTATAAATATGTGAAATCTGGAATAAAGAAGAGCCAGAAAAAAACAAATGCACAATTTCACAAATATATTTCCATTTCAAAAAGTTAAACGTGTTTACTTTCGAAAAATATTCATTTTTCAAACTGCATTTTTGACTCATGAGCTGATAAAGAATAAATGATAAAATCCAAAATGTAAGGAAGTTTCACAGTTTCAATGAAAACGTAACCATTGTATTTTATATATTTTTTTAATGTATAGACGTAGGGGTTTTTTCCCCCCAAAAGTTAAAGGTTTAAGTCAGTGTTTAATCACCCTTTTAGTCCTGCTCAATGCAATGAACACTTACCGGCCACCACATTATTACACAGTTTTAACCACGAGTTAACACAAATTTCTAAAAACTCAATTAATGGCCACATCATAGTGGATTATCAAGCTGCTGAAGTTCATCCTGACTACATGGATGACGCAGAAATCTTGAATTGACGTGACTGAGAAAAAAACCCCCATTGAGCTGATTCCCTTTTCCATCCAACAACTATTGTCAGGAGTCACAGAAGACCGTTAAAAAAAAAAAAAAGAAAATCCCCGGTGAGAAGCAGCTCTCTGGGTGAGGATGTGGTGTTGATGCCAGTGGCCAGACGAGTGACGCAAAAGTGACAACTTCATGTGAAAAAGAGGATTTCTGCACACATAACAACCCCGAAGCAGAAGAGCCAGAGGAGCGTCTGCCTCTCCTGCAAGATAAGAGCAGGAAACTGAGGCAACAATTCACACAGATTCACCAAAATCAGACAGGAAATTGAAAACAGTGGCTGGTCTGATGAGTTTCAATTAGTTACAGTATAAGGTTCCTCCACAGTTGAACCTATCGGTGGCCCTGCAATGACTCTTGTCATGGAGCTTTCAGAGAATTACATGTATTTAAAGATTGTCTTTGGTCCTGGTTAAAAAGGGGCAAAAAGGTTTAAAAAGAAAAGCTTCTGAAACTGTAAAATGGGGAAAACAACCAAAATGTTCTCATTAGATTAAAAAACAATTAAAAAGCTGAAATGAATTAAAAGGCTAAATTTGAAAAACATGACAAAGAAAATATAAAAGACTTTAAATATCAGGAACTGCTAGAAAAACCAAAACAGCCAAAACCACAAGAAAAGTAATTTTTTGGGGGGAAAAAAAAAAGCAAAATGATTAAAATTGTTATAATTGGTTCAAGAGTAAAACTTCTAAGAGTGAAAACAGTTCAAATAGCTAAAATATCCACGGTTGCAAATTGTTACAAAACTTAATAAATGTTGCCTAAAATACAG
The DNA here is from genome assembly GCF_963383615.2 of Lipophrys pholis. Taxonomy (NCBI): domain Eukaryota; kingdom Metazoa; phylum Chordata; class Actinopteri; order Blenniiformes; family Blenniidae; genus Lipophrys; species Lipophrys pholis. The sequence goes on from NC_137632.1 coordinate 8,792,278, forward strand.
CTTCTGTATGTTTAGTTACAGGATGTATACAGTTTTTGCATGTATTGTAAAACTACACATGCAAAAACACTCGAATGGCAGATGTGCAGAAAATGTGTTTGTAACGCACGTCGGGGTCACGACACGCCAGTTCATTTTAGCAGTTTCTGGCGACTTCAAGCAGAGTTAAGTTGATGGTGAACAGTCCTCCAATAAAGGCACTTCTCAAAGTGAAGGAGGTCCCGCTCATTACCAGCGTCGCAGAGTGCCACTAATGGTGACTGTGTGAGTGTGTTACTGTGCCAGTCTGCAATTATTGAGATTATTTTTGGTGAATTAATTTTCCCGTATTTAAAATTCCTTCATTCTGGGTTTGCAGACCATGAATGCATATCGTGCACCGTAATGTCTGGACTATTTAGCTCAAGGTCAGAGTTACATGATGCACTTGAACGCGTCACCCATGTATTGGTGGCATGAAGCTTGATAACCCTTAGAAATCCATAAACTAGCCGAGTCATTGTTCAAGGCCCCGTTTACATGACAATGAATGCGAGTGCATCCGCAAAACTTGCTTGGCTTTTTTTTTTTTGGGGGGGGGGGTCTTTTTATACGACACCAGTGTGCGGATCCACAAAGTTTTTATAGCGGCTCTCAAGGGGGAAAGATTCTTTCACGGTCGCTAGTTCCCTCCTGCAGGGACTGCCAGAGGCAACGGGGCGCCGATACTGTGCATGCGCATATTTTCCCCTCCCTTCCCATTGAAAATAGTTCCTTTTGCTCATGCGCCTGTAAACAAACAGAGTCGTAGTGGTATTACTCGCATTCCGTAGTCTAGTTTTATCGTCCATATCGGTAGTTTAATAGTTGAGACTCACCCCTGATAGCATCCGATTGGTCATCAGTCCAAACGAATTTGTTCGTGTTTATAGCGTACTGTTCTCTGTGCACAAGTCTGTGTGGTTTCATTACAAAAACAAGCAACAGTGCCCTCCTGTGCCCCGGCATACTAACTATGTCGTCAGCGTGTCCGCTGCTGCAGTGTAAACGAATTAGGTGTTCCCTCGTGAAGCGTAGTGTAAACGGGGCCTAAACCACAGGGTTCAAAACATGTGAAAAAAGTAGCGGCTTATAGTCCGGAAATTACGGTAGCTGATAGCAGTTCACCCAGTCTGTTGTGATGTTGTGTACATTGTGCATGTTGATTTCCACTAAATTTTTTAGATTTGTTGTGCAGCCTCAGTAAGATCCAGTGATATAATGTCCATATAGACACAGGATGAACCAGTGTAAGCTTTTGTGATCATCTTACTTAAACATATTTGTTCTCGACCCAAATTAGAAAAAAAAAAGTGCTTTTACATTCTCCAGACGCCTCCATTTAATCATTTCCTATGAAAACCCGTGAGCAGCCGGAGTTAAAATGCTTTCACAATAAGGTCCCTTTTAGTAAAAATGTAACTGTAAACAGTGTTTGGAGTGACCATGAGCTCACTCAGTCTGTCGGCACCACAGAGGAGCACGAAGAACCCGTACAGGAGGCTTGAGGTGAGGCGGAGCCGACATAGTTTATGTCTCTGTGGTTTGCTTCGCTGTACGTTTGGAACGAGTCTTATTAGTTTCTACCCCCCACACTCCGCGAGGGCCGCTGGCATCGACAGCCATGTCCATGTTGTGATCGGGTACCAACCACTGCAGGAGCAGCAGCAAGAGGAAGTCCAACACCGCCATGAAGGCAAAGATGGAGCCAGCCACGGAGCCGCAGTGAGACCTCAGCCTCCGTAACCGTCTGTCCAAGGGAAGGACGTCCTCTTTGCAGACTCTGTCGTAGACCTGAAGGAGCGAAACGCGACAATGAGAAGCTGCAAGACCTGCTCCGACATGAACCACCTGCACATTCACACGCACACAGAAATCACGCGATGGAAAAACTCAGAAAACATGTTCAGGCAGTTTAATGATTGTACCTGTGCCCATCAGGCTGGAATTTCCCTCCCTCCTTTTCTCACTGTTGCAAGTCACAAATATTTGTCTCTCTCTTGTGGTCTGTACTCTCTCTCTCCCTCGCTCCCATCCTGCAGGACCAGAGTGAAACTGGAAGTTGGTGGCCTGAGCCTCCGCCCCCATCCGTCTGCAGCCAGCGGATCTGTCTGCTTAATTGAATGGAGAATTTGGACCTCCCTAACCGAAACATGGCTTGAATCCCTCCCCACATTATCTGTCTGTTCTATTTGTGTATCTGTTCTTCTATCTCCTCCCCCCAACCGGAATAGCAGAAAGCCGCCACCTGTGTAAAGGTTTCATCCTCTAAAAACAGAGTTTTCCCTTTCAACTGTCACTTATGCTTGCTCATGTGGAATTGTTGAGTTTTTCTCTGTTAAAGTGCCTCGAAATGTCTGTGTTCCATTTGGCGCGAAACATATAAAACTGAACTGAATTGAATTTTTAATCAAGATGTTTTCAGTTTAATTTTTACTGAAACAACCCACTAAAGCTGTTTACGCCAGAGACACTCGCTGGAAAAGCAACTGTTCTATCATTTGTGTAATGGAAAAGTACTGACATAAACATTTTGAAAATGATCGCTGTACAATCGAGACAGATAGAAATGTTGAAAACACTCATTTAGCATGCCAGGCCACCAGTCATTCTTATGTCTTTTGATGCGACCAGATGAAGACAGATATTGTGACGGTGTCATAAGTGGAATTTAGTGTGCACTTTGTTGAGGAAGCTCCATTTGCTTCTAAAGAGCGAGTGCCACAAACATTCTGCAATCCGTCATTGTCATCAATCTATTAGCAATCTATTTTTGCATGAGCAAATTGACTGCAAACGACAGTGTAAGTTTCAAAAGAACTGGAAGCAGTTTTCAGAATGTGCCATTTTCAGACACTGACAATACTGTTGTGTAACAAATCACGACAAGAGTTTAATGTTTTCACTTGAAATCAATATAAATTAATGTGAATGTGAATAAACTACCAAATAGCGAGGGGATCGTGCAGGACATAAATGAAAAAACTGCTCAGATGCATACAGGAAGGAGCTTCTACTGAACCGCGAGGGGGACATTTGCTTGTAAACGACACGACTTTGTTTACCTCGCTCTGGTCTGTTATCATGGCGGCGACGTCGCCAATATGATAACATTACAAATTGTGGAATTACCCCTTGCAAGAGTGAGAGGTCATACACATAATAAAACAAAAAAATCACAGCAGGAGCATGAGCATGTGCCATTCCACTCAGTTCATTGTAAATTATTAACAGTCATTAAAGAATAACTCAATCGGCGATCAAAAGTCAAAGACACAAGCATGCAAGCAAAATAACTAGTTATTATGGCCCGGGGCTATGTTTGAGTGTACGCTTTAATGTTGGCAAAATCTGTATGCAGGACGACGTACGATTCCACCTTTGCCCTCATTTCTGCAGGTCATAATGAACCTCATAAATAACAGGTCACTGCATACGACATATATGGTTGTAAAGGGAGAATTGCATTGGGGCGGCTCCAGGTTATAAAAAAAAGAAGTCAGTCAGTCATTGCACAATATAGAAACGTATGAAGAGGGCTATTATGAAAAGGTTGAAGTTGTTTCAATTACTCAATCATGCTCATATTAATTCTTTAATTATTACTTATATTACGATATTATATTAAAACCGTCATATCCTACATATACTCAGTGAAAAGGCAGGTTTTGGCGAGCCTACTTCTTCAGTTCTCTCTGCGACATTCTTCCAGGTGTAGAGGTTTCGGACTCGAGCGTGGACGGAGGCCGGAGGAGGGACGGAGCCGGACCGCTGCCGGGCGATGACGGCCTCCAGACCGGCACACAGCGATCGCACGGTGGGCTCACAGAGGGTGATCAAGTCCTCAGGTAACACCTCAGGGATGCCGCCCACACGAGTGCTCACAACCTGAGAGGAAAACACAAAGAAATATGACGACGAATAGACATGAAATCAGGAGAATTTAACATGTGGAAGTATCACATTTTCCACCATCAGGATAATTCACCTTTTGCATGACGCTTTAAAAAAATGCATTAATTCAGAGGGGGTGAGAAAAATTCAAGGAATGGAGTTATTCTGTATCCTTCACTTGACGTTATGGTTTAATTTATAACTTCCTCATATTTTAGTTTTCAAGAAAAATGCTGTAAAACAGGATGTTATACTGATGATAAATTATAATTTATATCCTGTTATCACACCAAATAGAAGATTCCAGAGTTGCAAACATTCTTAAAAATAACTATGATTGTCAATAAATACATATCGACTGCAACTCTGCTCCACCAACATTTCACACTTTAAAAACGGTGGGTTTTTTTAGTTAATCATACTGGACGTATCTATAAAGATGCTTGCAATAGGGCGAGAATGTGCCTAAAGCAACTGACCTCCAGTTAATTGATTAATGTGGTCCTGTGGAAAGCGGTCTCAGTCTTCATCAAAGACTAATGGAGTGGTGCACCTCAAACTGTGAAGCGACGGGCTCTGGATAAAACATCCAGCACTGAACACTCTACTCATCCATATTTGATTGAAGGTTATATTTCAATAAAGCACTTCATGATTCCAGGAAGTGGTAAAAGCACAAAATTAGAATTAGAAAGTATAAACTTTCAAAACTACATGTTTTAGTGCAAGGCGAAAGCATTCACGCACACATGTGTATATATATATATATATATATATAAATAAATAAAAAAAGAAGCTGAGACCAGTTTGAAACCTTAGGTTGAGGGTCTTTTGATATGACTCACAACGATCGGCCACACCATTAAGACCATTAACAGGTAGAGTGCTGAATAGTGGCCCCATGGGTTAAATACATACAAAGTGCATCATAGGTTATTGTCACTGTGATTCCAAAAGAGGAACTTTGACAAAATTAGGTCAGAAGTCATGATGTTATGACTGATTAGTGTATCATTAATTTAATATTCTGGAAAAAAAAAAACGAGTGGAGTGTGGGGCCGGACATGCTGTTCTCTTCCTGCCGCACTTGTTTGCTCTTTGGATAAACAGTCCTGCAGAGATTTGGCAACGACATGACCTCGTCTCAAGCTTAAGAGAGTTAAAATAACTCTGTGATAATAAGTTATAATTAACATGCAGCAGTTCAGACTTAGTTTACAGTCTAAATCACTGTAAACATTTGTCTTGTAAAGTAAACGCTTCAGGATCTAACACCTGAGCTTCTGGTTGGCTGACACTGAGCAGTGAGGCTTTGTTTCTCTTAAAACTTAAACTGCTCACAAAACAAAGTCTTTTTTTGTGTTCGGAATAAATGTCCAACTGCTTTCATCCATCTAACAGTTTATTTTACTGTCGTGTGTGTGTATTTTCCACAGTTAAACAAGGTGGATGTCTACTGTTCTTGATAAGAATGTTCTTTTACTCCCTCTCCAGAGACAGACCAGACTCATCCTCCACTGTCACACATGTTCGCCTCTGTCCTCCACACAAGGTCCATCATTCTCCCATTAACAATTATCATTAACAACAGTTTCTCTTCATGTTGCATGTTTTCACCAACCATAAACTGATCCTTCGACGTCGGCTCTTCCTATCATTGTGAAGCAGAATTCACCAAGCGTTGGATTGTACTAATAGGGACTAACAGGGAACGTGAGCTGGGATTAGACCGTCATGAGACAGGTTAGTTTTACCCTACTGATCATGTGTTGTTGCAATAATAATCCTCTGTTCTATATGCAGAGTTTTTTGAAGGTTCAACATGAAGCACTTTCCAGATATTCAAGCGAAAACAGCAGCAGCAGCAGCATGTAAACTATATTGCTCAAATTATACACCCGCCTGCCTTCACACGCATATGAACGTGAGTGACATCTCATTCTTAAACCACATGATTTAATACGATGTTGATCCACCCTTTACCGCTATACCAGCTTCAACTCTTCTAAGAACATTTTCCTAAAGATTGTGTTTATGGGAATTAATGATAATTTGTGAGATTGACACTGATGTAGGACGAGAAGGCCTGGCTCACAGACTCTGCTCTAATTCAACCACAATTCAAAAAAATGTTTGAGGAAATAGTCAACATGCCGAGCTACTTGATTTTACATAGTCTCTGCAGGAGGGAATAGCGACCGTAAAAGAATATTTCCACATTGGGAGCCGGTATAAAAACTTTGCGGATACAGTGGATCTGCGCACTGGTGTCGTGTAAACGGACCTCCCAAAAGTAAAGAAAGTTTTGCGGACACACTCGTATCCGTTGTCGTGTAAAGGGGGCCTTAAACTAAGACATAATTATACAAGTACATTAAAAAGGAACATGTGTTGTTTTAGTTTAATGTGAATCAAATATAGCTTCAACTGCAAATCTGTATCAGAGGCACTTTCACATTTTAGGCTCCATCATGTCTCCTCTGTCTTTTTAGATTAGATTCAGAGAAGCTGTTTGTCTTGCCTCAGACTTTATCTACTCGCTTAAAAACATCTCAATAAAGCCAAATTATTGAACTGAAATTTGACACGAGTAATAAATTAAAAATTTCATCTACATTTATTTTGTCATGTGAGAAGACATCAGACACTGGATAGGCCAGTGGATGTAAAAATGTTATGTAAACTCAATGACATGGCCAAAAAAAGCAAGCAACCAAGACGGTGCCAGTCCATTCAAGTGTTAACACGCCTCATAGAAAGTACCTGAAATCCACAGAAAAACAGTTTCGCAATCACCCTCTCACCACACAATGTGGGGGCAGGTGTTTACAGTTACAGAATGGAAAATGTGGGAGCCGGTTGAGCTGGTTGTTGCTTCACAGTGAAAGTCTGCACAGCCATTGTCACAACATGATATTCTTAATGAATCAAAGTCGACCGACCTGCAGCCCACAGCTGGCTCCCTCCACGATGGCCATGCAGAAGGCTTCTGTCAGCGATGTGTTGAGGAAAATGTGACCCTGAACCAAAACACCGCGCACATCTTTATGCTCCAAAGCCCCCAGCAGTCGCACCCTACAAACATAGAGGTCATACATGTTACACTCAGCTGCGGTAACGCTGCTTCACACATAAATACTAAAGTGCGATCGGAGGTAAAGATATTACTTAATTAAACAGGTGCAGAAGTTAGTCCCAGGTGACTCTGTGTGAAGGCAGTTTACACTCTGGAAAGGTCACAAGTTCAACACCCACTCAGACCGATGAGCAATTTAGAGTTGGAACTTAACTTCATACTGATGTTTTTTTTTTAAGAGTCTGAGACAAAACTGCTGTACCTGTAGAAACACACTCCTGCATGGAATATGCAAACTCTACACAGAAAGACTCCAAACAGGACTGGAACCAGAGATTTTCTTGCTGTCAGTGTTGCCTCCTTATCGAATCACCCCAGGAAAGAAGAGTGTCCAGTGGTACCTGTCGTGAAGCTGGTATTTCTCTCTCACTTCCTCCAACACTATTCTCTTCGGTCCCTCTCCACCAATGAGGAAGTGCAGATCAGGATGCTTGAGGCAGAGCTCCGGGATTATTCCGCTGAGAAGATCAATTCCTGGGAGGAGAAGGAAAACGTCAGCGCTTAATTTCTTTCACCATTAACATCAGAGTGTCAATTATTAAGTTATTTTTGGAGTCACTGGGTTTCTGAAGCTGATTTAAAAGATAACCGGGTTATTACAATGTGAAGAGACATTGTTTTGCACTATAAGATGGTACTGAATGATTTTTTTTTATGGTTATGCAAGTTGAAATATTCTTAGAATGGGGAGCAGTATGCTATTAGTGAAGTGGAAGTCTCTAAATTTGTTTTAAATAAACAACGAATAAAAGAAAATTAAACTCCAGTACTTGAACTTTTGGTGTCAGTCACAACACCTCAATCATAACAGCATAATGCAGCTACAAGCCCTGCTTACTAGAACAAATGGAAATATAGAAAGATATATTAAAAAATAAATAAATAAACTGTAGTTACAGAGCAACTTTATACACAGAGTTTACAAAGTGTGCAGCCTAACACTTCACCGCAGATATTAGTTAAAAAAACAACAAAACAAGGAACCACTTCAAACAACTTCAACAACTTTCTGTCTTTTTCTGTATGCGGTGATTCTGGAATTCTTAATTTCCTCCAGCAACCTTTCCAAATTGATCAATTAAGTTTACTCTAATCAATAGGCGCTTGGTACCTTTGCGGTAGACAAGACGGCTGATGACAACAATAGTGATCCTGTCATCTTGGCGCTGGGAAGGGTCGGGAGTGAAGTCTGTGGCGTCGACAGCATTGGGGATGACGGACACGATCTCCGGGTCGAGGGCTGCGCGGAGGACCGTGTTCTCCTTGCTGGTGTACGACACGCACACGATGTGGTTGGTGTCGCACAGCGACACGGTCAGAAGCTTGTTGGTCAGCACCGAGCTGACGTCGGCAAACCCAAAGAGCGAGTGGTCCGTGAACACCTGTGAATGATAAAAATGTTCGTGTTGAGACACCTCAATTTCTTTTTTGTTATGTAAACATTTAAGCCGCTAAAGTGCACTAAACCATAAACAATTACTTCAAACTTTAGGCAACTAAAAACTAAAGTAGACTGAATACCTCAGAAATTATAGGCATTTTTAGTAACAAGTAAAGTGAATTCTACATGTCTTACATGTATCATTATTTTAGGTAGTTTCATTGTTGAAGGAAAGTATAATTACAACAGACTGTTATTATTCTCCACATAGAAAGGTTGGCACTCCACTGTAATATAATAAGTGGAAGATATTTTCTTTAAGGCAGAGGTTCCCAAAACCTTTTCAGGTAAAGACCCAAAAGAAAAAAACTTCCCAGGACCCAAACAAGACATCAACGTATTAAAAACAATAGACAAAAAACATAAACCATGAATTTTAAACCTTTTCTGCAGAGAATAGTTTTAACAAAACATAACAGAAATCTGTAGCTGAGCGGAGGGAGAGGTGATCAGCTTGGGGTTAGCTTTTAGTAAAGAAAACCCCCCAAAAAACAACTAATTAGATTCAAATTGAAAATATGAAGTATATTTTATATCTTATTTTTATATTTTTATACTGTTTCACCCTGGCGCTTGGCGTCAGTAAAACTAGGCTAACGTTCATGCTTCACCTCGTTATGATAAGCTATAGGCGGTGAGGAGGCCTCTTAAGCGAAGCCAGATGTTCTGATCTCATCGGTTGTTTTTGCGCCTAATATGGAATCAAATGCCCCGCCATCTCAGATTGACCAGGAATGTATAAAGCTGAGCGGACTTCTACACTGGACAGAGAAAGCAAATTGGCTGAGCTGACTCTCGGGTTGACGCTTCACCTGTTATTCTGATGCCATTCAATTATATATTAAATTCTTTCTTATGCAAACAACAACTTTCTGTTTTAACACTGAATAGATGTCAATGAAACTGGAAAACCTTTTATGAATAGACCTGAAGCTAAACCCCACAAAAACATGAAATAATTGTGAGTCTCGTACTGTGTTCAGGCCCATAGTCTTGGCGTGGAACAGTGCATCATGGGCCATGGAAGAGAAGGAGCTGTGAGCGTGCACCACAGTGATGCGCTCCCTGACAAACACGCAGCGCATCAGAGGCAGACTGTGGTAGATGGTTGTGGAGGTGGACTGGTTGTACATCACCTGCAGAGGCAGGTAGTACACCTTCAGCCCATTGGTCAGGTATCTGACACCTTTCCTCCTGCCATAGGCATGAGTGACAATCACCACCTTGTGTCCCTTCTCAATGAGACATTGGGAAAGTTGATAAATGTGACTTTCTACTCCTCCCATGTTTGGGTAGAAGAAGTCAGACACCATGCAGACGCTGTGCTTCCTGCTGCTGCACACCCTGGCAGCCTCTGCAGGAGCTCCAGAGGCTGAGTGAGGTGCAGGTTTGTTGGCAGCTGCGACTCGTCTTCGGCCCATTGTTGAGTATCGATGTGATCACAGCTGAAACAATGAGACGATTTACCAGTCAGTGTCAATAAAAAATACACGACAGCAGTAATTAAACAGTGAAATCTCCAGTCAATTCACACGTAACTCCCTTGTGACTTACGCTGCTACTTATCAGCATAAAGCAGATATTACAATCACCGCACAGATTAAAAGAAACGATATTTTTATCAAGCATATTCTCTCCTTTGGCAGCATTAGCATGAAGCTAACAAATATTGTCTTTCTTTTAAACACTCAGCGAGCATAACAGCAAACAGTTTCCTCATCCCCATTAATCTTACCTGTATTATAACGTCAAGTTCATTCCGCCCTCTGAAAACAACCGCATACTTAATTTTTGGATTCATTTTTATCCGTTAAGTCCGAGCAAGCCAGACAGCAGCCCTCAGCAGTTCCTGGTTGTGTCGGACGTGATGACGTATGACGTAAAGGTTCTCTCAGCTCTGGACCAATCGGCGCATGAGCTCTGACGTCAGTCCCAAATGCGAAACAAATGCTTAAAACGTAAACAAACAAGGTAAAGCCATTGATTTAATGTTAAATCAATATAACCGCCTTTATTTACACGGGAGATCTCTTGTTGACTCATTGAGACACATTATTACATATTCATATTCTTATTCTTATTTCTATTATTAATTTAATTTATAATAATAATGATAACAATCATCATCATCCCATAGTTCCCCTCAAACACAAAGCGCAGCTCACATTTCTTTTACACAAAACTAGAAAACAAACCAGTAAAAATATCTATCAAAAAAAATATTAAAAACCCAGCGAGTGGATATTTAAAATTTGGGATGGTGCATTGAACAAAAATGAACAAACAAACAAACAAACAAAAAGCACTTAAAAAACAATTTTCGGTTTCTGGTTTGTTCAAGTTCGGGCCATAAAGACTATAATATGTTGAAAAAAAAAAATTACCACAAAATATTGAGTCATGATATCCTCATGCGTTGTTGTCCTTTAACGTTTTTCTGGTAAAAATCAGTTTCTCCGTCTACTGCCCAAAATGTGATTGTATTTTCTCCTGAAGTACATTTATTTGACGTCAATCAGTATTTTACAGAGAAAAATATGAAAAAAACATTAAGAGAAAAAACTTTTTGGGTGTAATTTTTTACGAATAAATTAAAAACGACCTCCTCTCACTGTAATTTTATGACAGCTTGCAGAGTGAAGATCAAAGATACAGCCCATCAGAAACCTTCCTACTACAGGATCCATTACAGCTGACGGATTGACATTTCAAAGTGTAAAAATTACAAAAAAATTTAAAAAGAGTTGTTTGATAAAGTAACTGCTGTTTGAAGTTTATTCACTTGAGATCATATCATACTGTGATTGTAACTGAAGCAGACATCCCTCAACACTGAGAATGCAGCCAAGACAATCGGGTTGTGGCAGTGAAAGCTGCTTTATTCCCTCATGTCATTTCAGTAGCATGAGGACTAATTCCAACTGTGACAGTGAATGCAGAAGGCTGAAAAATACCTAAAGTAGTGGTGTTACAGCCTTTTACAAATGTATTTTCCCTTCTTTTTTGGGGGAGATTTCCCCATATTTTGCAATAAAATAAAGAAAACAATAGAAGGTGTCAAAAGATTGTGTGCAGCAGTTATTATTCAACTATTGAAACAATTTCACCCACTTTAGATCAAATTGGCCTGAATGTGACTGAACTGAAATGACTTTGACAGCTCTGGTTTTAAAAAATGGTACAAGAACTGAGCATTAATTTCTCCCCTGTGAGCTGAATATCTCAAAATATTTCAAATAAACTCACAATCCAAATGTTTGATGAAGCTGCAACTGTAGAAGGATTTATTTTAAACAGATTTTTACGTTTATCTTAATGATTGAAAAAAATAGTTTTTTTAGCCCATGGAAAATCAAATATTGTAATTGTATTTTATTTTATTTTTTAATTGACAGTGTGTTGGTTCAACAATAAAAAGGGAAAAAAGACACAAGCACAGTTGATTATCTTGGTTTTTTTTTGGTTTTATTAAAAATTTATCACATCGCTGTTGTACAAATACATCCAAATGTAAATCCAAGTTTTGAGTGAAATGTTGTTCTATATAGAAATATGCCAATAAATGTTAATGGGTTATTTTGATGTATTTTCAATTATTAGTTTCTTCTCTCCCATATAGAACTGTAAGTTCTCATATTTGCTACAGTTTAAGAAAACAGTCTCAATTTCCAAAGTGTCCACATTTACTGTATAAAATTATTTTAGAGCTGCAACTAAGCTTCAACAAAGACTTTCTGGTGTGTGTGCTACAGTAAAACCATTAAAAAAAGGGACAATTAACCCACAAGTAAAACAAAAAACCAACATCAACACAACAACAACTCAATGACACAAAACATTTCAACAATCCAGGGCGTGTTTCTAGCATTAATTACATTCTTATCCCATGAAACATGAAACGCTTAACAATTAAGTGCTGTTTCTTTCATCCACATGCAGCAAACCCTTCTTAACTGAACTGTGATGGGTCAGCCACCCTCCCTGTGTGTGTTGCATGTTTCCTTCCTCCCAGAATTCTCTAATATTTTAGAAAACAGTAAAAGATCAAAAGTATTTTCCATCTCCAAAATGATACACAGAAGTCCCAAAAATATCAACAATTTCATATGAAAAGGCAATAAAAGTATTGTAAAACGGCACCGAGTCACATTTGAACACATTAAGTTTACGGAACATTACCAGGACTCAGGATCAGACACTTGTCACACACTGTTTATACTGTCACTGCCTTTCATGTTTTTCTAATTAACAGTGCATGTTGCGCTGTTGGTATGAAGCCACACGCAACTCTTATCCTTATTCTTTGTGAATAGATTTCCAAAGGTTAATGTATTATTTGTCTGTCTCGCAGGTAATTGAAGAATGAGTGCCATTCTAAACAAACTACTTGACATTCACTGCATAACACAAACAGTATAATTACTGAATTAGCTGCCATAAATGACAATAATCCTCAGCGCAGACGTGCTTTGTCACAATGTCATTGTTAGAATGACATGTGTGCAGCCCTGATAATGATCCATGTTCTATCATGTTGTGAAAAAAAAAATAAAAAATAATAATAATACAATATATATATAAAACACAACTTTTAAACCTTTTGAATATTACATTATAGCAACTTGCCTACAAACAAATTGCATCAAAGCTCTTTCACCGCTAACTGTGAGAAAAGTTCATTTAAAGTGTCAGAGAATTTTGTTCCGCCCCCCCAAAAAAAAAAAAACTTCCCTTTCTCCTTCTACTAACATATAATCTTAGGCGCTGAATGAATGTGGCATTTGAGAAAAGAAGTGGAAGTAGCTTTGAGCAGGACCCGAGGCTTCACCAAAACAGAGGTTTTCAAAAGTATTCATCCCCATAGAAAGTGCGTTTCCAGACTTGAGAGTTTACTGTTCTGGTGCCTCTGATGTGCAAAGGAGCAGGAATTTTGCAGTTTAATTTTCCAAAACGGACAAGATTTTTATTACAATATTTACATTATGAAAGAAAATAACGATGAAAAACACAGGAATATATAGATATTTACACTCTATGTTCAGAATTTTGACAAGCACTTTGATTTCACTTTATAATTTCTAGGATTTTGGGAGCGATAGCTCTTTATTGTACCTGTTATAGTAATCTAAACTAAAGTTTTATAAGTGCTCTTCCATTGACACCACATAGTCAGAGGCTAAGATGGTTTCGACTGATGAAAGATCACAAAAATAGTCTTGAGTGGGGAATTTCCAGCTCTGATAACCAACTTTTTTTTTTCAATATGTAGAATAAAATCAAATGTATTTTCATAGATGACATAAAAATATCCCCCTTTTTTTGTCCCTCTGTAATAAAAAAAAAAAAAAAAAAGATTTATACAATATACCAGGATCATATTGATACCAGCTTTGGATTTTCCTGTATCAGACCTCCCCAAAAAAACAAACAGTTGAACAGAGCACCGCCAACGCTAATAAGACGTTATTTTGGCACCGTGACCTTTTATCTAATGCTCAACTGAGAACAGACTGTTCTATATTGATATCTGTAATTTGCATTAATGTCAGTAATTATTTTTTTCAGACTATTAGACTCTTCATTCCAAGTGATACTCACTAAAACAAACATTTCTCCAGCCTGAAGCCGCTGAACAGTGTTTTCCATTATGCGACAGGTTGGAGCCACGTTGAGAGCAGACATAGAACATGAGCGTACCTTAACAATGGCATAAAAATCAAAGGAGTTACCAACACCTTCTTCAAAAGTGCCGTTTCTGAATTCAGGGACATTGCATTTCCCCGTGAGCAGGGCATGTGTTTATTTCTAATCACTTTTTCCACATTTACAGTGATGTGTGAGCTATATATCTGTATAAATGCTGTGTTTGACATCTTGAAAAATGTATTCCCTGTTCATATTGTATCAATTGCACCTGAAAAGTAATCATTTAAAAGCATTTGCTTGTTGAACTGAAAGAGATAAAGAACTTCACAAACTGGGATGTCCTCAAGAATAAACTGCACAAGTGGAAACACATGATAAAACCTGTCTATGGGCAGTTATTTCAGGTACCAGGTGACATCCAGGATCATCCACCTCCAGAGAAGAGCAAACTGTCACATGAGATGCTCTCCACAGGGCCCGTTTCCACATAGTCCCTCTGCCGCCTTCTAAACAAACAAACAAAAAAAGGATAGTGACAGTTATTGACAATGGAAAATGTCAACAAAGAAGTACCGGCTTGTTAAAAACATCCGTAAATGTTGGGCAGTTCAGGATTAACCAGTCGCCCTGAGAAAGAGCACTAACCGTGTAACATTCCAGCAAAGACACGCAGCCAGGGAAAGTCCAAGCGCCAACACAATGGGGACAGTAATATTTATCCAGAGCGTGTTCGGTTGCGGTTGCGGAGTGATCACCAGTGCTATAAAAATGACATTAGAATGAATATCAGATCAAACATCCGAATGAGCAGTTGAACGCGATTGAAGCTCCTGTGTGTTGTAGAAAAACTGCTGCATTGCAAATATGTTAGATTTGATTTAGAATTGAATCACCCACCCCAACAAACTGTGCTGCTCATCCCACAAAGAAGTAATACTAACAGCGTTTAACATTTAACAGGGACATTTTTTTCAGTTTCCAGTGGTGTAACATTTATTGGGAAGAATCGCTGTGACAACATAAAATAATCCACCAAACACACATTTCTTTACTTTTCGTGCTGAGTTTCCCAATACTGTAAATGTTTTAAAAATGGTACCATTTAGAGCTTTTATGTCTCCGGGGACACATTCAGGCTCCGGTGTCACGTTGACTTGAGTGGCGAGCGTGCTATTGAAAACGTAGATTCCAGAGAAATTCCTGGACAGGATCGTGGAGATGTTGGTTTCGAATGAATTGTTTAGAAAAGTTCCGTTGAAGCGCCACCGCAGCTCAGTGTTTGGGTCACGTGTGAAGACATCACACATGAAAAGCCTTTCACCTTCGCTGCGGGTGTACATGTGCTCTGGAAAGAGAAGGTGCAATTTCAAAAAGCCGTGCTTGTAATCTATTGGTGGACAAACAGTGTTTCTATTCCCAATGTACAAATGACTCACCATATATTTTAAGATCCACGGGTACACGTCTATATTCCAATGATACGTGATAGTTACATCGGTATTGGCCTTGGTTGTCTGTCGTGATGTTGTAAAAGAGCAAGGAGCAGTTGTTGATGCTCTCATTCAGCAACAATTTGACTCTCCCCCTGTATGACTCGTTGATCGATTTGAGTGACATTATTCCTTCTTTGGTCGGACTTACTTTCTGCCAGGAGAAAGGGGCTGATACATTGATATTCGTGCAATTACATGGCAAAAGCACCCTTTCATTGACGAGGCCAGGGACATAAATGTTCTTATACTCATCACCTGCAGGAGAAAAGGGAACCCAGAATGAGTTTCAGTCTCAGCATCAATCTGTAAATACAATATGTGAAAACAAACAAAAATAAATAAATGTCTGAACACTAAATATCAAAGTTAAGTGAAGCTTCGTGTTTTAATTTCAAGATGGAGGTTAAAAATAGCAGCTGCTCAGCGGAGCGGTCTCACAGCAAGAAGGCCTCTTGTTTGAGTTTATGATGGACTTGGGAAACTTTCTGTGTGGAGTTTGCATGTTCACCCATGTGCAGATTTTCTCTAAGGACTTCGGGTTTCCTTGCACAGTCAAAAAAAAAAAGTTATACATTTTTTTCCCCGAGGAATAAACCCATTATCACACAAATTTGGAGTAATTTCAAATAATACCTGATTCAAATCTGCTCAAAATGACCATCATCCTTCCTGTGATATAATCTAAATATTATCTTCTATAACACTTTATCCAAGGTGAAGTAACATATTAGCTTTTGTTTGAGTATGAATACTATACACTTGGTAATATCACCAAGTCTTCAAGGATAAGGTATAAAAATAATAATAGTATTGTTTGAATTGTATGAATTAATAATAATAAATCGTGTGCCTTTGTAGGCACATGTCACCCAAACACCAAGCAGGATTGTGCAAACATTCACAGGGAAAAGTCATTTGATATCTGTGACGTTTCGATCATTTTATTAAGCTTTTGTTATTGTCTTATACTGGATTAACTGCTACTTTGCAGAAACAGCTTTTATACTAACTAAAAGAGTCCGATTACATTTCAGCAGTGTGTTTATTTAAAGGTTCCACTCAAACTGATTTTGAATAAAACATTTAAATATTCAATCTCGGAAGAAAGAGGTTAACAAGAAGGCTCATACTATTCTTATTTAATTTGAATGTGTTCTGAATGACCGAATATAAATTACGACAATATCGTCGTGGTAAAAGGAAACGTTTCTCCTTTCTATTCCACGAATCTGAGTGTTGGTGTGTCTGTGAGTTACATTAAATAGAGTGTATGAATACTATATTAAAAAAGTCAGAAGCATGACTATATTAGGTTCAGTGTTGGACGTTGTAGATGTTTAAAAGTGGAGTTGATGCGAAGAGATATCTCCTGTCTTAAAAAAACACGAGCAGACATTAGCTGTCAACACACCCCAGCACTTTGCCTTATTTATCGCCATCAGTTGGCATTTTGCTTTGTTTTTCACTTCCACATTTTCATCACTGTTTCTATAGAAACACAATACAGATACTATTTGAGAAAGAATATCGACTTTTTTTTCGCATAATAATAATAATACAACTTCACATTTGGCTGTATATCCTTTCTTATTTCCTGTAAATCCCCGCTGTTCTGCACATTGACTCTCCCAGTTTAAGCACGAGACAGTTCCATTGTTTGAGACAAATCAACCCAGCGACTCCTTGGACAAATGTGCACTGTCAGACTACATAAACAAAATTCAGATCTCAACATAACTCTAGTTTTTCAACAACAACAAAGAAATCATTTGGTTCACGTGAGGCATATCATGAAGGATAATGTAGTCAGTGACCGTAGAGCTGCGGTGATGTTGTGCCCGCAAACACACCATAACAGAATTTGACTACAAGTCTGAGTGTATAGGAGACTCATGTTTTTAATCAGATTATAATTCTCCATTAAAGTCAGGACTGTGGATGAAATTTAGATACATGGGCTGAGGAATTTGGATGATGAAATGATCGATTGCTACAATACAAACTAAAAACAACAAAAACCAATGACTTTGACTTTGCGTAATGATCTTAACTAGAAAAGTCTAGACAAAGAGACTTTGTGGGCCTGCTTCTTTTTCTTTTGGGTTTAAAAGCAGTTTGCATCCATAATATTATATTACCACTATCTGCTGGTTTTGTCTATCTACACTGTTTCCCACCGCTCTCGTCGTCCCTGATGACTGTTTCCATCTCTCTATCTTGTCAGCAGCTGTTTTTGACCCTGATGACTGTTTCCCCTTCTTCTTCTTCTTCTTCTTCTTCTTCTTCTTCTTCTTCTTCTTCTTCTTCTTCTTCACCTGGGTTTGCAAAGCTGCACCACCGCCATCTGCTGGTTCCAGTCACTCTATACTATTCCCACCGTTCTACACTTTCCCCAATAGTCCCGTCACCTATACAAACCCATTTAAACATCTTCTGCCCCTTCCTCTTCCTTTCCATCCTAGTATCTCCTTCACTCCTCCTCCTTCCATTCCTTCTCTCCACAATCCTTCCATCAAATTCCTTCTTTCACTCCCACACTTCCTGCAGCTCACCAGCACTGTTCCACTGTTTCTGATTCTTGACATAGACTCCAAAGGCCTGTTGGATGTTTCCCCATTATTTGTTTTGTACTTTTTAAGTATGATCTCGCCGACGGGGATTGTAACCTTTGGGCCTTGCCATTAAGGCAGGCACAAGACTGATGTGGTTGTTGTTGAATTACATTCCTCATGTTCTTTAAGCTGTTCATGTCTTACGCACTGTTACTGTTTTTCATAAATATCATGAACTTAAATCAGTTATGTAGACTAACAGTATACATGATTTGAGTATAACACGTGTAACCAAAATATTAGGTTGATGCTATGAAAACGTAAGAAACCCCATATATTTTTGTATTTATTAAGAATTCATTTACTTTTATTTGTTTACTTTATTGATCCCGTTATGAAAAGTGTTGCTGCAGCACCACAGACAGCATAAATGGTGCAATGAACATAGGTACAAACATATATTTAACATACAATAATTAATAGTAATTTCAATTAACAAGGAAGAGGAAGAACTGAAGGGGTTTCAGTGAAGTATAGAAAGTGTGGTTTCCAAGCTGTTAAGTGAGCAACTCACCTGAGACCATTAACGCCATGAACAATCCAAGAAATATCCACATGTTCCTCCTGCAGTCTGTAACATGCATTTCACTCAGGTATGGTGATCGATCCTGCTGCTGCGGCCTCAGAACATTAGTAAATAAAAACTAAATCAATGATTTTCCACGTGTTGGAAAAATTACGACCGTACTAGTGCACCTTTTCACAGGAAGTGATCTGATAAATGAAAGTACCTGGAGGACCGATCCCTCGCTCACTTGTCATGACCAATTATGGAAATATCCGCTAACAATTTTAAACAACGCCTCTTTTTTTTTTTTTTTTTATGGGGTTGTAACAATAAAAACAATAAAAAACGTGGGACGCTAAACCACATTGTATCCTCCAACTTGGAAATGGGACTTTCCAAACTGGTGACTTCTCTTCTGCATGCATACAGCATAAAAGATTGTGTTTTAAAAATGGTGTCTTGAGAGTTGTTTTTTTTCTGTTTCTTATTGTCACCTCACGTATGAAGGAATGGTTTATTTCTGGTCATAAGTCAACACAAGAAAACACCAACAAAGACTGGTGACTTCAAATGAGCAAGAACATGAATAAACTGTAGCCAAGTGGCTTATTTGTGTTGGTTCTGTGGACTAGATTAGAAGAGAATAGAAGAGAATAAAGATATTTTATTGATTCCAGGGGGAATTCTTGTAATACCTCCACACAGAAAAGAACACAGAATAAGAATATAAGTTAAAATGTATGTACGTACAACTTATAAAGAAAATCTCCAAAACAACAACAATACCAATAACAATAACAACAACAAAGCTCTAAATAACCTATATAACATAAGAATAAAGGAAAGTGTATTCTGTTTCCTTATTGCTTCATCGCAGGTATTTGTTTGTATTGTAAGTGTACACAGACTGGATTGTGTCATATGAGCTGTGTGTATAGACACACACACACACACACACACACACACACACACACACACACACACACACACACACACACACACACACACACACACACACACACACACAGGATCAGCGGGATTGGATCAGCCGAGCTGCTGCTGCTGCACCACACGTACAAAGAACCGTTTTAATCTTTCTTTCTTCTGATCTCCGACCGGACACCTCGTGAACATAGCGGCGGTGCTGGGTACCGGGAGGACGGTATGGGGGAGCACACGGCGTTTCTGCTCTTGCTGCTGGCGACCTTGACGCTTTCATCCGAGGTGAGTGAGGAGCGACGGGAGCCGCAGCCTGTGGCGGAGTGTCGGGCAGCGCTGCCCAGCTCCAGCTCCGGCTCCGGCCCAGCCCCAGCCCTGGCCCCGGCTCCGGCTCCGGCCTCGGCTCCGGTCCCGGTCCACTAAACCAGCCGGTACCTTGCGGGGGACACACTGCCCCGCAACCACCGTGTGAAATCGGAAGAAAAACAAGGCGTTGAAACGCGTCCGTGGGAATGTGTCTGACAGCAGTGAGCGGCTTATAACGGATAACATGACGGCTGCGTTAAGCACCAGAGCCTCCGGGCTCATCCGAGGCCCGCACTCCATCTGATCCCCGAAATTAATACCTACTGAGTCATTTTTAACGTTTTTCTCCGCGTCTCCATTTCTATTACTATGATCACCCGGCGGTAATCCGCACAGATTTACTGCGTAGAAGAAACTCGCTTCACTGCCAGCTATGCTCCCGAGGCCTGCCGTTAGATGTCAGTGATTGACAGTTTGCCTCGGATGCTTTTCTTTCTCATGTGCGCTGTTTTTCATTCCAACGTATCTGTTAAATGTCCAGCTACTGTCAGACAGACAGGTTATAAAGTGAAATAGTTGTGTTTCACTGCTGTGGCGGTTGTGATGGTAGCTAACGTTTGTTAGCTTTTTTTCTTTGCAGAAAATCACAACCGCGCTGAAGTTAGCCTCTGACTCGACGGTGAAGGTGAAAATTAAGAACCCTTAAAGACGGATTATCAGGTTTTTAGACAGATTACGATCTAATTTTAACCTTAAATCTATTTCATATTAAGTTATTATATTGAAAGAGTGTATAAAATGTATTTTTTCCTAACACTGTTTCTTTAGGTCATATGTTTTTAGCCTGTAAAATCTTGATTGTATCTATTAGACGCTAAACATTTAAGGTGTTATTTGTGAAATATGCTTTTATTTCATAAAATTGTACAAGAAATGATACTATTGTTAGACATAGGCCACAATAAGCCAGGACTATATTGAAAATAATGTCAGTACATCAAAATAAATGAAAAAGTGTAATTGATAATTAATAAAGGTGCTTTAAATGGCTAAAGTGATGAAATTGCTTTGCAAGTAATGTCCAATTTCCCTTAAAGTACAGGTTTTGATTTGATACATGGTTAAAAACCTGATAGAGCATTTTGGTCCACAGGCCTTACGTTTGACACCCCTATTTTACACAGAAAGTTTAGTCTGTTGATTAATTAAAAACTAAAAAGGATCAAATGTTTGAGTTTGTTTAAACTTTTATCTGAAATAAAGGACCTAAATCGAGTGACTCTGTTAAATTTCCCTTAACTTTTCCCTTAAATGTGAATTTAAGGCCAACTTCAGTGCACGTGAGCATGACAACCGAGCTTTAACAACGTGATTGAGATTTCTCATGTAATCGAACAAACTGATCAGACTCGGGGAAACAGCGGTACGTGAGCCTGATGTGATCGTGCACCATGTCCGGCCGCTGATCTGTTAGTTTGGCTGTGTTTCGGTCCGGCTGCTCGGACTGCTGAGGATGATGGAAAAAAAAAAAAAAAAGATGCAGCCTTATTAGTTTCACACAGGCAAGATGGCGCCTGCAGCTCTGCTGCTCCTGCTGGACCAGGCAGGGAGGAGAAACATGCA
The DNA here is from genome assembly GCF_963383615.2 of Lipophrys pholis. NCBI lineage: Eukaryota > Metazoa > Chordata > Actinopteri > Blenniiformes > Blenniidae > Lipophrys > Lipophrys pholis. The sequence goes on from NC_137632.1 coordinate 8,813,894, forward strand.
GCTCACATGCAGCGATATGTGTGGGTTTGATGCTGCTTGCAGGCCTGCAGCCTCCTCAGCACATGATGATGATGATGATGATGATGCTGCAGGAGAAAAATGTCTCCACTGCAAACATGATGCACACACACTGGGATTGTCGTGACACCACACACCAGCTGTGTTATTTCAGTGCAGGTTATTGAGTTCTGTTATATCACAGTAGCTTTGTGATGGGAAAGGGCACTTTTTCCTTTGGAAGCTTTAAAAAAAATAAAAGAGGGGTAAGTGTAACTACTTTAGTCTACACAGCCCTTCCTTTTGCCTAATTCTTGTTTTTTAACTGCATTGGAGTAAACATGTTATTTTCTCCCTCTTAGTAATTAACTGCACTTCACCACTTCCTTACAGAAATGCCTCCAGTCAGACTCAAACCAGAGATTTTCTCACTGTGAGGTGAGAGGGCTAACCACTAAACCACAGTGTAGCTCACATATAGGCCGAGACGCTTTAAATAAACCTATATCGAAGTAAAATAGAGCTGGAACCTCTTTAAATTGAGTAGTACATTTTTGGTTGAACTCTGACTTTAAACTAAAGTGCTAGATGAATGTTTTTGATTTGAAAGTGAAAGTTGTTGTACGCCTCTGGATCTGTGGTTTTGTTATGGCCTTGCATTACATTTTGTCTGCATTTCATAATAAACTCTATTACATAGATTTATTTTTGAATAAGAGATTAAGTTGTAAAGCTTCGTTTAATTGAGATTGCTATTATTTTCACAGTCTTTTATCAGATTTCCTTTTATCCCATAGGTCTCCACCCCTGATTTGTCTGGGGAAAACAATTGTAGACTTCACCCATTATTAATCCTTAGAAACCGCCTCTTTTATGCAGTTTGTTTACTGCGTGCTGCATGTTTTTAGGCTGCAGGCTGAGTCATGATAGGAAAAGACACAAACATCCCGAAGCAGATGTGATGATCTGTTTGTTTGTTTTTTCCATTGTTTTTCACACTGTGCACTGTTTTAGCTGCTCCACAGCAGCCAGACTAAATTAATTTAAAACCAGGTTTGACAGATTATCTAATGAGAATAGTAGCGAATAACCAGCAGTGCAGGAATTTGTCTAATTGCGTCTTTTGGCTTAAATTCTCCCGCAGGGGGGAATGTGATATCCTCGCACTAATTTGTCGGTGTTCTAACATATGTTGTTCTAGATATCGGATCCTCCGGAGGAAATTAGGTTTTATATCTGGACTCTTTATTTCAACGGTCTGGGCTGTGGTTAGTGCGCCAACTGCTTCATGAGGAACCATCCAAAGCAAAACTATTTCTCGTTCCGATTCAGAGGAGGAGGGTCACGTTATGCAAATCTTAAGGAACAAACACAAGATCAAGTCTGAATTAGTCACTTATAGATGGGCAGCAGATGGCCTCGTGGCGAGCTCTTTATTTTCAGCTTGTAGCATTAGTCCTCTCTCACGCCTCCTTGCCAGAGAAGTAAAGAGTCCAGAAGGTGAAACACGTTGCCATTTCCTTCAATTGTCTCCCGCATTACAAAGAGAGAAAGGACACTATGTGCAGATGGCTGAGCCACGTCTATAGAAGAAGGGTGTTTCCCCTCTCACATCCACTCACAGCTTGATTTAATATCATGTGTCATCATGTGATTTCTGCTCCTATTGCAATGAAAAGGAATGAGATAAAAACCGGCGGGCAAAAAGCACATGTGCTACCCTGTGACTGTAATGCTTATCTCTTTGGCTTCTGTCCTCAAATGGATGCGTAGTCTGCCGAGCTTAGGCTTTAAGCAGTTGTTACTTAATATATATTAATGCAGTAGTAGTAGTATAGTTTTGCCTTCATCCTTCTGACTTTCTAATCCTTATGATGTGTGTGTGTGTGTGTGTGTGTGTGTGTGTGTGTGTGTGTGTGTGTGTGTGTGTGTGTGTGTGTGTGTGTGTGTGTGTGTGTGTGTAGAGCGCAGTCCTCTAACTGAGAGGGAATTCATGTATATGAGCGACATAAAGAGGATATGTCTTATGCTAAACTTAACCAGTCTGGCACAGTCTGTCTTCATCGTTGTCCTCTTCTTCCTCGCCTTGTGTGTGCAGGTGCCTGCTGATGACTCTGTGGGTTTACTAACTGAGCCCCAGGTGGCCATGTTCTGCGGGAAGCTCAACATGCACATCAACGTGCAGAGCGGCAAATGGGAGTCTGATCCCTCGGGGACCAAGAGCTGCGTTGGCACCAAGGAGGGCATCCTGCAGTACTGCCAGGAGGTATTAGACCAGAGTGAGACAGAGAAACGGAGGATCTCACAGCTGAAGGAACGCTGAAATCTCTCTCTCTTTTGGCTTCAGGTGTACCCAGAGCTGCAAATCACAAATGTCGTGGAGGCCAACCAGCCCATCAGCATCCCCAACTGGTGCAAGAAAGGCCGCAAGCAGTGCCGCAGCCACACGCACATCGTGGTGCCTTACCGCTGCCTGGGTAAGCACTGCTAATATAAACAACACGACAAAAGTATGATAGTGAGCCACAATACAACCTAAGAGAGTTTGTAAAAAAAAAAGAAAGAAAAGAAATTAAGACAGTAGCGGTAAAGAAAGATGGTACAGAAGCCTTGTTATAGTGTTCGCCACCTGAGTCTGGCTTTGTAGTTCAGTTAAACATGATGGAGACTCCTCAGCACCTTAGAATGAAAAAAAAAAGTATTTAATATTAATCACGTTGTTCTTTTTTCATTTTTTTTCATTTGCCACTTTTGATATATAAATGCTGTTTAGCATGCGTTCGTTGAGACACGTCGCCTCATTGCCTTGGTGTCTGTTGCAGTCGGGGAGTTTGTGAGCGACGCCCTGCTCGTTCCTGACAAGTGCAAGTTCCTGCACCAGGAGCGAATGGATCAATGCGAGAGTCACCTGCACTGGCACACTGTAGCCAAAGAGGTGAGGACAACCAGTCTAACAGCAGTCAGTGGCACTGATTCTCCCTCTACTTGTGTATCTCTCAGTACTTTCTGATGCCCCATTTGTCCTCCTCATTATCTTTCACCTGATGACTCAGCACTTCTTAATGTCATCCGGCTGTCTAGTCGTATCTGCTGCCAACCGCCTCCGGCACCTTCCTCTAACAAGTGTTCTTTCTTATTATCGTTTCTGTGTGCGCAGACTGTCACTAAGGCAAATGCCTGTCATGTGTTGATATAGTTAGCATTCATTGTCTTTTTATAAGACTCTTAAACGTTTACTTCAGTAAGCTTTTGAAATGATGAAGCCACAAAGTCATGCTTCTCTTTTTAGAGCCAGATGTGAGGAAAGCATTTGGATTCCAGTTGTGACGAGTGTTAAAGGGATACAGACTAATGGCTCTGTTAAGTTAAGCTCCCTATATCGGCCCTTGTGGGGAAATTATTTCTCTGCATTGGAAAGCTCTTCCTCACATCTTAAAAACTTGTATCAAAAATGTTGATTCTTTAGTTTTTACTTTCTTTCCCGGCAAACGATGTGCGATACCTTATCTTGCGGGCGTCTGTGCCTTTTTCCTCCATCAGTTTCTGTTTCAAAAGTGAACTGGTGGTCGTGTGTCATTCACATTCATTGCAATTGGCTACTGAAAGCATCAATGAAATCTAGAAAATGCCCCGTCGACTTTGAGGTTTTTATAAGAGCTATACATGCATGCAGTTTATGGTCATCAAGTATCATAAAGACACAGTTTAAATGATGTATGAAATTAAGGTCTCCGACATTTAATGTTGTTTCTTCAAACCATTGGGAATATTTTGTGAGCGCTAATGAACGTCTTTAATTTGCCCAGTCCTGTGGCGACCGCTCCATGAATCTCCATGATTATGGGATGCTGTTGCCGTGCGGTATTGACCGTTTCCGGGGTGTGGAGTTTGTCTGCTGCCCCGCGGAAGCCGAGCGGGAAACAAACAGCATGGAGCCGGAAGGGGAGGAGTCAGACGTCTGGTGGGGCGGAGCCGACACCGAGTACTCCGATAACAGGTACGATCGCTTGCACGCCGCGTTCGACGGTCCATCGCGCGTTGAGTGAAAGGCTGATCGCGCCGCTTTGTCGCTGCAGCATGACGCGTCAGGCAGACGCAGAGCCGGCCGCCACCGAGGACGATGAAGATGACGATGAAGAGATGGAAGCCTTCGAGAGGGATGAGAATGGAGACGGGGATGTAGATGACGAGGAAGACGAGGACGACGTGGACAACGTGGACGACGACATGACCGACGAACGCTACAGTGATGAGCGCAGTGCTAACGTTGCCATGACGACTACAACCACCACCACCACCGAGTCAGTGGAGGAAGTTGTCCGAGGTGAGGGATCAAGCAGCTCCTTTCTTTGTGCGTTTTGTGTTGGTTTTCCTCATTGTTTTTGTTGTTACACTTTTAAGTTTCTCATCAAATTCAAATGCTTATGTTTTTTTTTGTTGGTTTTTTTTGCATTTAATTTGTTTTTTGATATTTGATTTGCTTGTGTGTGTGTGTGTGTGTGCGTGTGTGCGTGTCTCAGCCGTTTGTTGGGCTCAGGCCGAGTCCGGCCCGTGTCATGACATGCTGGAGCGCTGGTACTTCGTGCCTGAGAAGGGCGGCTGTGCCCTCTTCTTGTTTGGGGGCTGTGGGGGCAACAGGAATAACTTTGAGTCGGAGGAGTACTGCCTAGCTGTCTGCAGCAGCTCGTGTAAGTCCCGGGGGCTGGAGCTAAACCCTGAAGGGTCCACATCACAAGTTTGATTCCCGTCATCAGGCCGCTACAGTAGTTCCTCTTCTTCATTCACTCTTTGTCTCACTGTCCTGAGTGTCATTTAACCCCTCGGAGCTCTTGACGACTGGATTCAGCTGCTCACCCTTCGCTTGTGTTGTGTTTTCTGGACAGTTTGTTCTCACTAAGATAACGGTGTCACTTGAAGTTGGGTTGAGATGACAGAGAAGTTGTATTTACCCACGTAAACAAGCACAAAAAGAGTTCAGAAATCAAATTACACACAAAAACTCAGGAGAATTTTTAAACATTATTTTACACCATTAAAACACAATTGATTTCCTTTTAAATGACACCACCTTTTCAAGGAATGTGCATTTGTGGGATGATCAGCAGAGTTTAGTACATGATGCTCTCATTATAGAATTGCAGAATTCTTTGCCAATGCCAAACAGCTTTACTTTTTTAGATTTGTTCATCACATGCATACGTATCTTTGACAAATATGCACTTTTAAATAAACAAGCTTCTCAGTAGTATGAGCTTTATTGCCAACAAGCTTTGTTAGAATCAAGAAATAATTCACCAAACACAAATGATCTTTACTTTTTGTTAGTAGTCTATGATGCTGGGGCGACTCTGTATTTTTGTGACTGGAGACCAGAGAAAGATCAAAACCATCCATTACATTTTTGGGAAAAAACATATAATTCTTACTTTAGGACACAAATGTATAAAGAAACAGTTAAAATCGTTTAATGAATCATTCTTATTTTTCTGTATGCTAAAAGTGAGTTGGGCAGAAGAACTCCGGTATCTGCAGAATGAAGCCCATCGCCAGCCATCCGATTGTAATCAGAAAGAAACCATGGTGACCAGTCACGACCAATAGTAGCTTCATCTTTAGTGAACACACACCAGGGAAGAATAGATTATTTTAACTAGCCAACAGCAGTGAATACATGATTTGTTGGGACTGTTTTCAGCCTGAAATGAATGAAGAAGTGAATAAACAGCAGACCTGATCACGATGAAGGTCTCTTGTGCAATATTTGGCTCATTTATGCTTTTTATTTTGGCCGATAGTGGCCATTATAGGAGGAAAAAAATCAATCCCAGAGTTCAATATCTGGCTTAGACTTAGAATCAGATTATTGTTTAACTTCACCATCGTCTGTCTTTTGGCTGATGAAGTTTGAACAGTGTAGTAAAAGTGAGCTAAGTGCAGCTAAAGTGAATGTGCAGTCGTTCGCCTCCAAGTCTGTGTGATCGTTTCTAAAACTAACCGATCCCTCTTGCAGCATGTGGACAGAGCAACGTAAACACCAAACCTCCAATGTCAGCATGCGTCTCTGCACGTGTGCCTGCATGCTTTAACCTTCTGCTGGAAATTCATGTCCGCAGCTCTGTAGTAGTCTGAGCCAGCAGCTGTGTGTCGGCAACAATTTCATCAGTGTGTTTTAACCAGCCGAGTGTGTAGATAGCCTGAGTGTCTATGCGTGTGTGAATGGGGGAGCGCTCTGTTAAAGGTTAATGGGTTGATTTGCTGTTTCCATCCAGCGAGCTCCTTAGTGGTGCTGCTGTCTGCCCTGATGCTGACTCGGCACTTTGTGCATCTTATCTCCAGCCTCCCACATTAAACAGAGACACAGTTGGGCTTAAACACACACACACACACTTATTCTGGGAAGCTGATCCTTGTTTGTCCGCAGATGACCTACTTGTCTTTTTCATAGTTATATACACAGATCCAAGCATTTTTTTGTGCGTGTACCTAACCGGTTGTGTGTCATTAATCCATTTGTTTAGTATCTGTAACCCTGTGTGGAATGCATTGGGCTCTACATATGTGTTTTTCCTCCATCCTATCTTCCTGCCATCATTACAGACACTCTGCTTCACTCAGCTCTGGTCTTCTCTGTATCTGATTCCCCCCGTCTGCTTTCCTCCAGTGCCCACCATGGCCCCGAGTCCTCCAGACGCTGTGGATCAGTACCTGGAGGCTCCTGGGGACGACAACGAACACACCGACTTCCAAAAGGCCAAAGAAAGCCTGGAGGCCAAACACCGTGAAAAGATGTCCCAGGTACAGTATGTGTATTCCGCATTGGTTTCTCTATCATTAACTGTGTGATCTGTGCAACAAGCCTCGACTTCTGACCACGTGAAACGTTTGCATTGATCCTTGATGTTTCTTCTCGTTGTGCAGGTAATGAGGGAGTGGGAGGAGGCGGAGAGACAGGCCAAGAGCCTTCCTCGCGCTGACAAGAAAGCTGTTATTCAGGTAAGACAAATGTATGTGTGGTTAGATTTGACAGATTTAGTTCATTTAAATTCTCTTGGTATGGCTGTTATACGAAGCAATGCTACCGTAATGAAGGAAGGAATAAATACAAAGCAAAGAAATAGATCAAAATGGTGTGTGTGTGTGTGTGTGTGTGTGTGTGTGTGTGTGTGTGTGTGTGTGTGTGTGTGTGTGTGTGTGTGTGTGTGTGTGTGTGTGTGTGTGTGTGTGTGTGTGTGTGTGTGTGTGTGTGTGTGTGTGTGTGTGTGTGTGTGTGTGTGTGTGTGTGTGTGTGTGTGTGTGTGTGTGTGTGTGTGTGTGTGTGTGTGTGTGTGTGTGTGTGTGTGTGTGTGTGTGTGTGTGTGTGTTGGGGGGGGGGGTCTCTTTCTGACACCTGTTTAATTTAAGTATTAAACGTATTGGGAGAGCTATTCTTTAGTCTCTTCATATCCTCTTGCACTAACCAGTACAACAAAAACACACCACCTCTCAGAGGTTTCGTCACTGTTTCCTATGCTTATTTGTGTGGGCTTGTTTCTTGTTTGTAAAAGTGTCATGTGATGTTGTAATTTCTGCTATACACTGTAAATACATCTATATTAAATTGAATCGAATAGACCAAACACAGGATGTCACAGACTTTTGAAAATCTCTGTTCGCTTGTGTCACATTATTAGTGACGTGGGATATTCAAGTTCTCCTGCAGCTATTTTTACTCTTTAAAAAATGTCAGGAAATTACCACCTGGCTTGTGAATACTTTTAGCCCAGCAAACGGCAATTTTAGGTTTTGATTTTGTGAAAGGAGCCAGAAGAAAATGTGATCTTTTATAAAGAAAACGGACACAACAGTCCGAATGTCAAACATGCTTGGAGATTCACTTATTTCCAATATCTTTAAAAGGGATGAGGTTGGTAAAAGTGGAAAAGGGTGAATAAATGACTGGAAGTAACAGTACAATAGTGATCTGTACTTCATAAAAATATAATTACTACAAGACAAACTATATTCTATCTACAGCTCTTTATTCCAACTGAGGGCAGGTGACCTCAAGGTCCTTCCTCAGACTTACAGAGAGACGATTTAACACACACACACACACACACCTTCACACTCAAACCTTCGAGCAATCTGGAGTTGCCAATTAACTTCACATGCATGCTTTAGGACTAGAGTACCAGGAGTCTGTGCGTGACCTCATGCAAACTCAACACAGCAAAGCCTGGAATTGAACCTGAGTCTTCTTACTACGTGCTAAAGATCAGCCATGTGTAATTTATTCCATCAAATCAACAGACAGCCCTTTGCGTTTACTGTAATCATTCAGACTAATAAGTCTAAGCACAGTGAGTGATGGACAGCGTTCTGTATGTGCAGCACTTCCAGGAGAAGGTGGAGGCTCTGGAGCAGGAAGCAGCAGGAGAGAGGCAGCAGCTGGTGGAAACCCACATGGCCCGGGTGGAAGCTCTGCTCAATAGCCGCCGACGCCTGGCTCTGGAAAATTACCTCAGTGCCCTGCAGGCCACTCCGCCACGGGTACCAACACACACACGCACACACACCCGCACTCCTCACCTTTGAACAGAACTGGAACACTTGGTTATGGGTGTGTGCCCGGTCAGTTTAGAACTAGCGAAGTAGATTTTTTTTTTAGACAGAAGTCATACACATGAAGCGCACCCACAGTGTGACCATCCCACTAACAGTGAGTGACTCCTCCTCCCGCAGCCCCGTCAGGTGCTGAGCTTGCTGAAGAAGTACGTCCGCGCGGAGCAGAAGGACAGGCAGCACACGCTCAAACACTACGAGCACGTCCGCACAGTCGACCCCAAGAAGGCGTCGCAGATCCGACCTCAGGTAGGTATTCATATACCCTCAAAACTTGAAATAAAGACCATGGTTATCGACCAGCTCAGTTTTCAAACTAAAATAATCCTGGTTGCCATGCACAAACTTAGTGGGCAAACGGGTTGCTTAGCAACAGCCTGCAGCACGCATCATCACTGTGCGCCTCAAACACAAATGGTCGGCATAAATAAAAGTTGATGCTGTTAAAATAACAAAAAAAACATACATTTTCGATAAAAAAAAACTGAATGTTTTTTTCTCGGTGGAATTAAGTTCTTCCTTGAATTTGATTCTTTATTTGCCAAGAACTACCCTTGATACGATTCTCCGTTGCATTAAGTGAGTATTTGAAAATGTGCATATGGTGAAAGGATCAGAGCAAAACAAAGCAGTGTTTATAACATTTATGGAAATTGGAAATATAATTGTACAAGTCCTACTCATAAACACCAGTCTTAATGTTCAGTGTAATTTTATTAGTTCGTCTGGACGTCTTTGTCATTCGTAAAATTTGAAAAAAAAACTCAAGACAAATAATTGTGAAAATGACCAAATATAGACATAGGGTTTTTTCTTTTTGTTGGTGCCATGAATTGCATGTAGCATGTTCTAGTTCGAGATTTGAGGTGAATGTCAGTAACCTTCCTTTGTCCTCCAGGTGTTGACCCACCTCCGTGTGATTGACGAGAGGATGAATCAGTCACTGGGTCTGCTCTTCAAGGTGCCTGCTGTAGCCAATGAGATCCAAAACCAAGTCGGTGAGTGTCTTGTGGACTCGATACACTAAATCCTAGTCACCTAAAGAGATGGTTGGGAACTCAACAATGAACACGTATATATATATATATTCACAACATCTGCTGTCCAAACACATCAGAACTGTCTTCATAATTGAGCCACACTGGGGGTCAGATTAAAAACTTGGTAATCATCAAAAGTCAGGAAAAATTAAAATAAATCATTCTTTTCAAAGATATGTAAGCTTACAAACATGATTTAATTTTCATGGTTGTAAGTTGTCTGCCAGACTCAGATGAGTTTGAACGTGCTTCTCATTTAAAAACATGGCCTCATTAATCTGACCACAGCCTTACATCTGCAGCCGCAGACCCGACACTAATTAAGTGACCAGCCCAACCTGTTGTCCTGCTGAGTGAGGAGGGAAAATGGCCTTCACAGCGCATTCAAGGTCCCGCGATGAATGATATGCTGATAAATCTGCCTCTGTGCCTAAGTAATCAGGACACCGTGTTGACTCAACCTGGCGGGCTTTCTTTCTCCTCCATCTCACCCTGACGCTCCCTCTCTCTCTCTCTCTCTCTCACTCTTGTTTTTTCTCTGTAGCCGTGATCATGCAGAGGGTTCAGTCGGAGCTGTCTCAGCAAGTCTCGTCCCTGCAGAGCGACGGGCGGGTGAGTCCAGTCGCTCCCACTCACACATTCATGGAGTGCGTCCTGTATGAAGCACACTCTCCCACCTATATAAATAGAAATGGTCTCTGCTGAAGGATACCACAGAGGAAGTAAAGTCGCCACGCACGCTGAAACTTTGACGCTGACGTGGCTGGGGAGTGTGGGTTTCATACAGTACAGGATACATTAGAAAGGTGGATGTTAATGAGCAGAATAAGATGAACTGAACATGTGAGGAAAGAAATCAAGCCAGAAAAAAATATGTAGACTATTGAAGACGTTATTTATCTTTTGAGTTCATGCATTAAATTGTTCCATCTAGTAGAAGTCCTCTGTATGACTTTTAAGGAATCCTCTTCAGGAATGTGTTACATTTCCAATGATCCTGATAAACTGTGGTTTGTGCTCGCAGGTGGATGGCAGGGTGAGCTACGGTAACGACGCACTGATGCCCGACCAGACCTACAGCTCCGCCCCGATGGACCCCGGCCTGGATGGGTTCGGTTTCATTCACCCAGAGAGCTTCAACCAGCCCAACACAGAGAACCACGGTAACACACAAGGTTTTGTTTCTTTGCCACATAGGGACAAGATTTAGGCTTACCCGAGCTGGAACAACAACTAATCAGACCGAATCTATTTCTTACTTTAACCATTGTCTATATTATGTCTTCATCGGAAACATTAATGAGTTTCCCCATCAGGACCTCCAAGGAGAAGGCTGCAGATGCATCTCTGTACACAAACGGACGTACTTTGTGCAAAGAAACTTAATCTTTACTTTAATAAGATGTTTACCAGATATTTTAGTGCGATCAAACCTCTTCAAGGCAAATTAAACAACCATAAGTGTCTCAGAAAAGTGTGGAGTTCAGTTTAAATATAATTTAATACCAGAGAGAAGTTTGTGTCCTTATGATCTGTGCAAACTTTTCATTATTCTGCAGTTGAACCCGTTGATGCTCGTCCCGTCCCAGACAGAGGACTTCCCACACGGCCTGGTACGTACTCCATACCTGCATGCGCAAGTTCTCCTGTATAGGCACAATTCAAATTGCAACAACACGCTGTCATCATAGTGAAACAATGCCCTCTGCTTGGTCACGTTCCCTGTTAGTTTTCCATCTGGTGACCAGATGAGCGTCGTAATGTTGATGTTGCTTTAAATGCTTCGCTGCCTCAAACCAGTTCTAGTTGTGGGAACTTTTCTAGCTCCTCCTGCCTAAATCAAGATAAAGTAAGTTTCTGCCTCCCCGTTTAGACAAACTGGCTCAATGAGCTAAATCTTTCTTCGGTACAAAAGTATCGTGTATTAACTTTCACAAATGAAACAAATGTGCTTCATCAAAATAATATTTGACATACCTTCTAATGTGTTACACTGCCTCCGGGATTTCCAGTTCACCACACTGACCCTGGACTAAAACATCTTAACTTCAGAGGCTGATAAAGAGTTTGAGCACTTCTGCTTATTTTTATTGTCGTGCCATCAGTTTCACTTCCGAAACTAGTTTTTTTTTTTTATCAAACTGTTTCATAAAAACCATCTTCATGACTCCTCTCCAGAGCCGTACCGGTTATGTAACTCCTCAAATCAGGAGCTATTTGTTCTTGGACGGCTGAGTTTAAAAGCGGACCATTTATTTCAGGTTATAGAAGTGCAAAAATCAAGCAGAGACGTCTTATGCGATTTGAAATATGAAGAAAACATGTAAACCTTTCACATTGAATACTGTATTGATAGATGTAATTAAAGGTGTGTAACTAATCTTTTACATAAGTCCATGGAGGAATCAGTCCAAAAACTGTGTGTCCATATGGTGACCCCTCAAACTTCCAATCACAGACCAGGTTCACCAGCAAGTCAGGCATTTGTAACAAACTGAAAAAAACACAGTAAATAAGTGTAACTTATATATTTCACCCCTTCACACACACTCACTCACTCACTCACTCACTCACTCACTCACTCACTCACTCACTCACTCACTCACTCACTCACTCCAACTCCAGGTTCAGGATCTTTTGACAAATTCATGGGGTGAGATGAGGTAATCGAACCCACAACCCTGTGATCAGAAGCCAAAACACTCTTACCACAGCCACCTGCAAAGATCCTCCATTCAAGCCCGACTTCAACTGGGGACATTTCCCTCCCTACGGGTTGGTATTAACCACGACACCGCGAGGTGCCAAATGTTGAAAGTTGGAGAATTTTGGGGGAAAATGGAGGCTGAAACTTTCTCTAATATTACTTTCATACTTAAAATTCTCTGAGTATAGCTCATAATTTCATGACTGCAAGTAAAAGCAAAAATATACAAGAAGAGAAGCTATTTTGTCTTTAGTTGGTTAAATATGTTTTGCAGCTGGTCGATGGCAAAAATGTCCGTTTTTGTTCCGAGTTGCAGATTAATGGTCTAAGATTTATTACTTGACGCCTGCTGGTTCTTGTGCTCTGTGTGTCTCTGCTTTCAGTGTCCGCCCTGAAGCCGGAGGAGATGCCCGAGGTGCGGATGGAGACGGAGGACAGGCAGAGTGCCGGTTATGAAGTCTACCATCAGAAGCTGGTGAGGAATCCAACCGTCCACCTCCAGCCAGCACAGGTCCAGTTTCTCTGAGCTCACACGCCGCTTTGTCTTCAACCTGCAGGTGTTCTTTGCTGAGGACGCGGGGTCCAACAAGGGCGCCATCATCGGGCTGATGGTTGGAGGGGTCGTCATAGCAACCGTCATCGTCATCACCCTGGTGATGCTGAGGAAGAAGCAGTACACTTCTATTCACCACGGTGTAATCGAGGTAAAAAGAGGAGGATGCTTTGTGTTGTATCAGCGTCTCTGCGCTGTGTGAGGTTTTTTTTTTTGTTTGTTTGATTCGCTCTCTTCCTGTTCGAAGGTGGACGCCGCCGTGACGCCCGAGGAGCGCCATCTGGCCAAGATGCAGCAGAACGGCTACGAAAATCCCACTTACAAATTCTTTGAGCAGATGCAGAACTAAAAGGACTTCAACATTTCCTACAGGCGTGTGATGGCCCTCCATCACACTGTCACCCCCACCGCCACCACCACCACCACCGCCCCCAGCCTGCTCCACTCCGCGCCCTCACCCTCTTCCCCTCACTGACTCACCCTGCTCGAGGTGGGTGCGGAAGGGTCAGTCCTTGCATGTTATGACCAGGGTGATGGGCCAAAGGAAGAGTGACCTTCTAACTTCGTAACCACATCTTCCATCTACTGCTGCTGTGCCACCACTCGGTCTCATTCTCACCACTTTGATGAACCTTTTAGACCCAAATATCTGCAAAGTCATCAAATCTTCTGTAGAGCCGCCGGCAGGTTTCACACGCCTTCAAATCAGGATGTATTAGTGTTCCAACAATCTTGTTTTACACCCAAAGGGGATCATAGCACTCAGTTTATGGCCACAACCTTTTAGGAGATCGCTGCCTCTTTATTAGACGCTGGGCATTTTTCTCTTCAGGAAACACCTGAAGTCTCATCAGTTGTTCTCATTACCGTCATGCACTCACCCTCCTGGGGGTAGAGAAGAGTGAATTTTTACGATCAGCGTGTGCATGTTTTGATTCGAGTGGTGGGTCTTTATGAGGCACGTTCAAGTTTTCCTTCCAATGCCTTGTTGATTAAACCCCGTCGAGCCCAACTACCTGCACATCCACTAAAAAAAACACAGGATCTCAATTTAGGATCTTGTTTCTGCGTTTTAAGCTCAGTGCTGTTTTTATGTCCTCATGCATCTTCAGTTACCCTGCTTGAAAGGTTAAAAAACAACAAAAAAAACATGTGATTCTTTTTAATATCAATCCTTGCATGTTTGAGTCAGGCGGGTTCGGCCAAAAGAACAAGATGTGAAACAAACCTTATATCATTTTCAGAGCCATAGCTGAAGCTCCTCTTTCCCGGCTATTCGTTAAGACAAAGGTTCTGTTGTACCTGCACATTTTAGCCAATCACCCCCCCCACCGAGTCCTCAGTGTTTGCACTGAAAAGCCTGCTTTATTCTGGGACTAGAAACACGTTTAATTCACTCCACACATGCGGAGGGTTGTCAAGAGCGACCCGCCACACGGTCCAAGTGTTTCAGGATTGTTTTTCCAAAAAAAAAAAAAAAAAAGGACAAAAAGAAAAATTACAGAAAAAAAACCCACATTGAAATGAAGTAAAAGCTAAAAAAAAAAAAAATGGAACGTTTTGTTTTCGGACTCTTTTTTTTTTTTTTAATGTGTAATATGTTAAGACAGAGATTAGCCGTAAGTATATGTAGTGCATGGCAATATCGATGACTGATAAAGTATACTGTACGTGGTGGTCCTCGGAGGGGACCCGGTCACTAGATATTTTAGCAGGATTGTACATTTCTGGCATCTTCTTTGTGATCTTGTGATATGAAGAAGGAAAAAAAAGAAGAGTATTCAGAGTCTGGTCTGCTTTGTCGTCACACAGACTTGCTTTAACTGAATCTTGGCTCTTGACGCTCATCTCCATGCTTCACTGTTGTGTTAGCTGCATGGGCTACGGAAAACAAAACAAAACAACAAAAAAAACAAAGCTCTCTCTACGTATGTAATATATGAAGTGTAATAGTATCCGAAAGGAAGATGATTGTGTTACTGTTTGCGTTCTATGCACTCTTTGTCATTTTTGGAAGTCTGATTCTTTCCACCAAATATCATTGCCGTTGAGTCTCTGATGCCAACTGTCGCTGCACTTTTGTTTGGAGGAGGATCGAGATCAGACACGAGGAAGTTTTTGATGAAGGCGCATCGTTCCACTGTCTCGATTTGTAAATATTTGGACGTCGGAGGTCCTGCTCTCGTCGGCCCGGTTTCACCGCCACTTCTACATTTGTACCGCTCGTCCTGCTTTCCAGGTCGTCATGTCCTCTCCTCTCGGTTTGAGAGTCGGCCTGTGAGCTAAACAGACGGGACCTCCTGGGCCAGAATAGAAAGATTTCCTGGTGGTTGACTCTTCTCCACGCACACATTCCTTCACCAAATCTCACGCACACATTCTATTTTTCTACATTTCCTGTGTATACATGTACAGTGCTTCTGTTCGTCACGTGGTGAATATTTCTTTGCCCGTCATCTGTTGTCCGATCTACCCCGGGGTGTTGGAAGTCCCACCGTCTCACACCTACGGAGACACTCTTCCCCGCCCCCTAAATTATTGCTCATAGACATGAATGTGACTTGCATATTGTGCATCTTTGAAGTACAACACATATCACCTCTGTGCATCGCATCCACTCCTGTACAGACACAGTAGCCGCAGCTTCTAATCAGGTGAATGTTTTAAATTTGTATCGACGCTCACTCCGGGTGTCCTTGAAGCCGAGTGGTTTGAAAATATCTTTTTGTTTCCCCGCCTCTCATTGATTCAGTGACCTTTCTGTGTGTAGTTCAATGAACCATTTGCTTAGAGTAAGAAAAAGCTTTCTACACTCACTATATCATGAATAAAATTTTGAATGTACGAGACTGTGGCTGTCTGTCATTTTGGCTGCATGATGATGTGACCCCCCCCCCACACGGCCAAGAGCATCCCTCAAGCCTTTATCATTTAAATATTTCTCTCAATTATTCTTAAAAGTGTTTGCTAAAATAGTGTTAACTCTCACTTCACCTTGAATGACACCCTGAATCTCAGAAGTAAGAACACAGCAGAAAAGTTTCCTTTTCCCATAATAGAAATCAGTGAAATCTTCTTATGCTGCATATACTTTTATTACACATATTTCAAGCTTTTTTTTGTAATTCTACCTCATAAATCTGAAAGCCATTATTCCAAAACGTTTTTTTTCCCCCAAACGTGAGCTTCATTAGTTAACATTTATATCGTGTTTGAAACATCTTGATGGCATCGTCTTTGTCACGGTCACTTCAGATCCAGCCCTGGCCTTTCAGTGCGTTTACGTGTTCTCACAGTGCGTGGGTTTTCTCCAGTTTCCTCAAACGGTTCAAAAACATGCATGTCGGGTTAAGCGACGACCCTAATCTGCTCCTGTGACCCTAAAGCGATGGAAAGATTCTTTCCATGAAATGCATCTTTATACCACATTCAGATTGTAAATATTTACACACCACGCAGGTACAGCTGTTAAGAAAGATGCCTGCCACTTTATTCACCCCTAGTGGACAAAATGGGTCCAACAATGTAGGGAAAGGACGCTAAATAAAATACAAAACAGGTCCTCTATAAATGGAGAATATGAAAATACACTTGCCATTGTGGCTATCAAAAACATGGAGTACCGGTATATACAGTGGAAATTGTCCTAAACTACAGACGAGGACGCACAACATGAAGCTCATAGCCGGGTTTCTTCCAGTCACACATTCAAGCATTCGGTCACATGGACACAGTCGGTAATTGCAAAGAGCTCATCCTCGCCTCGCTTCTCTTGGTTAGTTAAAGAAAAGCAAAAGAAACAGTGTCTGCCTCAGCCTAATTTCCAACAATCAAACTGTGAAGACGAGAACAGAGTTGTTCATCCACACCGACGGGGATCGGCTTTGTATTTCTGTGCCGGCTGGACACAACGTTTCCAATCTGCGACGAAGGGCGCGGGTCGCCTGGGGGGTGGGGGGCGCTGTGACGGCGTTCCCCCTCCCCTCAGCTGTCCTTGTCCAGCGTGGTGGTGGCCAGGGTCACTGTAGTGATGGGCTGCCCGATGCCGTGCAGCTGCATGCGAGTCATCTTCTTCTGCTCGCACTCTGACACCAGGGTGTTGAGCTCAGCGGCGCTGTAGCCAATCAGAGTCCTCAGGTCACACACAAACTTGTAGACAAAGCGTTTTCCCTGCACCTTGCTGATCATGTCCCCGTCGTAGTAATATCTGAAAGAGACCAAGAGACCCGGGATTATGGCGACGTCAGAATGCGAGACACGGCAGCATCGAGTCAGACGACACCTTTTCCTCTTTTTGGCCCAACTGTGTCGCACAAGTCATCAAGCAGCATCATGAGAAATGTGGAAGTCTGATGTGTTTAGAAACAAAGAATGTGAGAAAATCCTTACACTGTCAACTCTCCTTTTCTCCGCCATTCCTTGTTTAAAAAGATCTGTCTTAAGTGTATTGGGCAGTCAGAAAACCAGAGGTTAATGAAAAAGACCTTAATTAGCTCTTTAAATCTAATTACTCTTCACAGCCTCCTTAAAGACGGAGCTTCACTTCAACTAGTAGATTAGTGCACTACTCCACAGCTGAGCATTCACACCGGCTCGCCTGGCCCGGAACAAGATTTGACAGAAAAACATTCACCATCCGGCCCTCGGAAGGACAGAAACGAGCAGATTAAAGAGCAGAAGCTGACCTGAGGGCTCGGCTGAGCTTCTCGTAGTTCATGGTGGGCTTGTTCTTGCGCTGGCCCCACTTCTGAGCCACGAGCTCGGGCTGGTTGAGTTTGAACTCGCCCTCCTCCCCCACCCAGGAGATACAGTCTGTGGCGTCTTTATCTGTGAGCAACTCCAGCAGGAACTGCCACAACTGGATCTGACCGTTGTTACCTGACACCAGAGGAACAGCAGCATCAGCGCTTCCGTCACATAAAACATGCATCATCAGTCATTTATCACTGCAACAGAAGAGATAAGCTGAGGCTGGGAGCTGCTAACATTTTCAATATGTAAAGTTTTTGTGAAGCCGCAACAATAAAAAGCAGTGCAAATTATCTCTGAGATAATCAAAGCTAATTTACTGGAAAGAGCATGTCTTTTCATGAACTTGAACCTAAAATGTGCTTATAATGACATTTCAGATTTTGGATGATCTGTAAACTGGATTAGAAAGAGCCTATTTATACATGAATGAAAATCTACT
Organism: Lipophrys pholis; assembly: GCF_963383615.2. Lineage (NCBI taxonomy): Eukaryota > Metazoa > Chordata > Actinopteri > Blenniiformes > Blenniidae > Lipophrys > Lipophrys pholis. Next base: position 8,831,983 of record NC_137632.1, read on the forward strand.
GTTATTCTTAATGTTCCTAATTGCTGGATTTATGAGAGATTAAGTGATGCTGCGGCTTTGGACAATGTGGATGTACAAACAATGGCTAATTTGTCTTTTGCAGTCTTGATTTTTTGCTCCTGTGAAAACCCAAACAGCTGTTAGCTGCACTGGAAGGCCCAGCGCTGTGTGTTTGTGTGTTACCTGTGCGGTTTCCTGGTGAGCTGCGCTCCTCGCCAGAGATGCGAGGCGTTCGGGGTCCACGGCTCTGCTTCAGCACTTTGATGGAGGTGTGCGTGTTTACCTGAGCCGGGATTATCTGCACGGCTGGAAAGACGGACGACAGTTGTTGTTGTTTTTTTAAACCAATCAAAATCACTGTCGGCATTGCTGTTTTTTTCACTGACATGCAAATTTAGCTATTCCATCTGCAAGACAGGGAAACGTGAAACAGCTACTTCTAACTCTGATCGCCCCCATGTGGGCGAGTTAAATGGTTCCCAAAGTCGTGCACAGTGAGACAACATAAGTCAAGTGTAGCTGCAGGTGTTTAAATGAGTTGAACGGTGTAAGACAACTTCTTTTAGAAACTTTCTGTGCGAGTTTATCACTAGAACGCTTACGTTGATCAATGGTGACGGTGGCATCCCCTCCAGACTGGTCCTGACTGGCCAACACATCTGGGGGAAAAAAAAAAAAAAACACCACAAAGAACATGGTCAAACCTGCTTGAAGCTAAAGTCTGACACACAAGCAGCGGCTCTGGAATCATATTTCCCACTCCTCACATTAAAAACAACTATATATGAACTTACATTTGCGCAGCAACTCCAGATGGCTCCAGAGAATCTCTCCATTTGGTACTTTCTGCAGGAACTCCTCTTGGTTGAAGCCACAGAGCTCTCGACCCGGAATGTGAATGCTGCCTATTTCCATCTCGTCAATATTAAACTCCTTCATCACCCACACGGCCCAGTGAATGACTTGATCAGCCGTCCACTGCATCGGGTCTGGATAGAGAAAGAGACCAGCCTGGCGTGTTAGCAGTAGATACGCACTACCATGTAGTGACATAGAGGACAGTTTGTGCCACACTGAGGTGTTGAATTAAAGGACTCCTCACCATATGGGATGCCCAGGCGAACCTGCTCTTTGCGATAACCTTCAAGAGCAGCGGCCCAGCGCGTGACCTGCTCCGAGGTCTCGTCGGACAGGGCCGATCGCTCTACAGCGATGAGGTGTCCCTCCTCCACCAGAGTTCCTTCTTCTCCTGCGGCATCCGGATCGATCACCACCTCTACTGTTTCTACTGGCTTCACTATCTCCATGATGTTCAGCTTCTCCTCACCTGGATGAAGGCAAAAACCCACAGTCAGGGTTTTCAGAGCCACATGAAACACTACGGCTCAATAAATAATCGTTAAGGAGTTTTATATGAGGCGTATCTGGTTAGATTGCTATACCTGGTTTTGTAATAATCTGCAGGCTGAGCTGCACTGTGCCATCTGTCTTTACTCCTTGATCGAAGAGGCTGTGATCAGGATGGAGCTAAAAGCAAGAATAAAATCACAAAGTTCAAACAGTCCTCAGACGTGGTTACACACACGAACGCAGCTCAAGTATGTAACGCAAACGTTTACCTGAATGTCCTGCAAGCAGATCTCAAAAGGATCCAGTGAGATATTTAGTCGAGGCTCCAAAAGTTTCTTCAAATTTCCGATTGGCTCTGTGATGTCGATATCCTGCTGAACCAAATCGGCTGCAGTGATAGTCTGCTCCTCCACACTGCAGAAAGATGCAAAAAAACCTACTGAAAAACAGCACCCAATGCAATTATAACTCATGTTTTTAAGATACAAAAATCTCTCTTACCCTTCCTCCAGACATGCCTGCTTCTCTCGTCCATCTATCTCGATCTCTATCATGTCTTCTGTTTCACTTTTAGACATTCTGCTCAAAAACAGAAAAAACCCGCACGCATTTAGACAAGGTTTCTTTTTTTTTTTTAGATTGGAGCATCACAAATTAAATTATCAAAACGCTGATAAACAGAAAATAGTGTATATTTCTCAAAAGCTTGAAGTGTGAAGACAAATGGAGCATTTACGTCATAAAGGCCTCTCACCTTCTTACTGTTACATTATTAAATAAGAAGGGTTATAGTATTTACAAAAGGTGTTTGAATCCAACTGTTTTTATGAGGTAAACCTACAGTAAGTGTTTGTAAAGCTTCTGCTATGGAGCAATTCTTGCAACCATGAACGTGACCAAAAGTGTTCACGTGAACCTTCTTCTTTTTTTTTTAAATATGAAAAGTGCCATAAAAACTTCTAGACATAATAGGCATGTTTTTAATCTATGACCATAGCTGTTCATTGTTTGTTGAACATGTATACGGTTAAACACAATGGATTACACATTTATTTTACAAATACTGTAGAGAATAAATCTTATAAGTTAACATGTCTGTGTTCATCAATACCCTTCCAAAACAAAATTTGGCCTCCTATTGGTGAATTTAGTTTATGTGTTTTGTTTTACTCCTCAATTGTTGCAATTAAATACCATATTTTAAGAATGAAATCCATTTTATCCCTTTGTTATTGTCATTGTATCGCGGCTTAAACAGAACTCAAGATACACTTGGAAAGCCACAGGTGACAGGGACATTGACTTAAACAACTAAGCAGGTGGAACCTCCAAGCTATAACAACCTGAGGACAAACATACAGCAAGATGGACAGATTAAATGGTACTTTTGCTTCTAAATGTCCCAGAAAACCATAGATGTAAACTTCACGGGAAGTCTCTCTGAATGAGCCCAGGTGATTTAAGTCTGTAAACGTTGAGGTTGAAAAGAGCAAAACGTTGATCACATATTGAAACTTGAATACACGTGGAGTCTATGTGGAGCTGGGGTATTTAAACGTGCCCCGGGGTAAACGCAAGGGGCAGTTCGATGCTGTAAAGGCCGCGCAGCCTCGACTCCTCATTGGCCGTCCGGGACAGTTCACCGACTGCTAATGTTAGCCAACTCGAGGGCGAGGCTGTGGCGTCTAAAGGCCGGGCTGCCGGGCCCACGAACCCCGCACGGCTCATCTGCTCAGATACGTGTGGAGGGAGAAAAACACCCCAGCAAAGTGTTGTAAACACCCGGGGCCACATGTTAGTTCTGCCGGGGCGGCGGGCCTGCGGCTCAGACAAGTTAGCTTCAATAATAGCAGCACGGGGCGAGGCAGCATTACACAATCCGGGCTCCCGGACCGACAAACAACCCGCTAAATATCCAAAAACCTCGGCCGCTCTCCTGAAATCTGACAAATCGTCCTCGAATCACACTTTAACCGAGCTCGAAGAAAACTTTTGAAACGGAAATAGAATAAACGGAAACAAAACAGCATAGGGCAAATGGAAAGGAGCCGGAAATCCTGGCTAAAGGTTTACAGCGCTGCGAGACTTCCGAGAGCTGCGCTCATCCGCACCAACCGGGGGCTCAAAGAGGGAAACCAGCACCGGGAAACCACCGAGACGTCCCCGATACACTCCAGCGACCCTCCGTTAGATATTATAACAGCCACGGGGGGTGAAATACGCAGGTTTGATCGCCTCTGGGTGTGTACGCAGTGAGTGTTTGTGACCGAGCAGCGTCTCCACGGACGGTTAGCCGCGCAGCTAGCGTACCTCCGGGTCAACAAACTAACCTGCTCTCTGTGTTCCAGCTAACAACCGAGCACCGGGATCAGCCCGTTTGGCAGCCGCACTCCGGTGTTTGTGGGCGGAAGAAAAAAAAAAAAGTCCGCTATCGTCCAAACGTGTTTTTTCTGGGGGTGGGCGGCCTCTTTCCTGTTACGCTGACGAGGAGCACCAGCAGCGCTTAGCTAGCCACGTTAGCTTTACAAAATAGCGGGAAGAGTCGCAGCGCGAGGACCAGACTTCCCCCCTCCTCCTCCGGCCGACCACCGTCCAGCTCCCCTCCACCACCCCCCCCTCAAACCGCCTCTGTCTCACTAACATCCATACCTCCAGGTTGTTCAGTACGTGGGGAAAGAAAAAGGCTGCAAGGTGTTGAACTTGAGTCGGGGAAGCATCCAGATTCACTCATGCAAGTTTTGGGCCAACTGCACAGAGAGAGTGAGGAGGGGCGGAGACTAACTGGCAACCCTAGAGTAACCTTAAAATCAAAAACAACCAGAAATGTGTTTACAAGTCTCTGTCAAGCCCCTGCTGCAGCTCACACACGCGTATTCCTCAGAATAAACCCCCCACAGTGTTCTCCTAGGATCCACCTGATCGTCCATATGATGTGGAACTTTCTCTTTAAAACATTAAAGTTATAACACACTGAACATATGTATGCAGGTCCTGTGTAAAGGTAAGATCTGTGTAATATTTATTGTGGGGTATTTAAAGCATTTGCAACAGGTATGAGGGAATTTCTATTAAACCTATCCTCGGTTGCCACTATGTATATAAACAATAGAATAGAGAAGTTTATTTGTTCTATAATTTAATTCAACATGTGAAACATATAGTCTAGATTTTTAGCAGTATCTCAACATGTGATCATACCTCCCCTATTTTTCCTTTAGCTGACGGTCATATTACAACAATTGAAAATACTAGGAAACATCTACCTTTAGTGAGTGCAAAATAACAGTCAAAATAATAACCATGGTCTTTTTTTTTTGTCTTAATGTTATTTCGGTAAATGTATTTTGTTGTTTTGTGGCTCCTAATGAATATTATCTGTCTTTTTTTTTTTTAGTTTCCACTTCAAACTGGCCATTTTGTGTTTTTTTGTTGTTTTGTGCCTCTTTGTGCTTATTTTATATCAAGTATTTTTTGTATGTCAGTGCTTGTTAGTGTTAGTTTGTGGCTGCTTCATTTAATATAATTAATCCATTACTTTGGTTTGGAAAAAAACATGTAATGAAAAGAAGATTACAAACGACTGATACCACTTTGGGCCTCTTGAAGGTTATTTGTTTCTCTCCTTTTTTCTGTGTTGTGCCCTAAAATAGCTTTTTTTCTGTATTTTATCGTTTTGTGACTTTCTGTTTTTTCCTTTTATGGATCTTTTTTTGAAGTATGATATTCAGATGAAGTTGTATAAAGCTCTGAAAAATGTGTCACCTATAACTGAAATCTCTTCGGTTCAGCAATGATTTCTTCATCATATCTCCTGATATCAAATGACTGCCAACGTTCAGACATGTTCTCTTTTTTTAAAAGTCTCTCTTTCAATGTCCAGGTCATGTGGTTTGAGTTTCTACAGTTATGACATTCCTCAAAAGTTAGGGAAGTTGCAAAATATTTCCAGGTTTTGAAAGTGTATGTATCAAATATGTATGTATATATTACTTGGATGTGCTGGTTGTTTTAGATTTGTCTTTTATTTACACCGTGATCTATACACGTGTACCCAGGATGATGGAAGCATCGACTTCACCAAGTGTGTGTGCACAAGACCCATGCGGCCTGTAGTGTTTGCTCCAGTTTTCTTTCTCTCAGTTACTTTATTTGAACTTTTCCATAACTTGGTTTTCTTCTTCTATTATGGGATTTCTCTCTTCAATTAATAAAGCATTTATTTTCTATTCTATTCCCCTCTGATCTGCTCACCCACTTTTCTCTCTTCTGCTGAATTACTTTTATCACCAGTAGGAATAGAATTAGAGTTGCATGGTGGTGTCGTATTTAGCGTTCTTTCCTTCACAGCAAGAAGGCCATGGGTTTAAATACTGGTGTGGAGTTTGCATGTTTGTTAGTGGGTTTCCTCCCACAAAAACATGCATGAGAGGTTATTCGGTGGCCCTAAATTCAGAATGGATGTTTGTGTATGTGTGATAAACTGGTAACCTGCGATGGATGTACCCTGCATTCACCCCATAGTTAGCTGAGATTGTCTCCAGTGCCCTGCAACCCTGAAGAGGATAAAGTGGTAATAAAGATGGATGGATGCAAATGATCAAACTTTTGATGTATTGTTTTTATTATAAAAAATGTGAATTGTTAAACTCTCAATAAAAAAAACAAAACAGATTTGACTTGGTTTTGTGTATGTGTGTGTCAAAATGTTTGCTGAGGTCTGTCAGCGTTTTGAAGGAATGTGGTATTTTGAATTATTGGATATTGTGTAAAATGAGGACTTTCAGTGCACATTTACTACCACTGACCCTACAGCTGGTCAAAAATGTTATTTTGGATCAGTTATATGCTATTAAAACTTTATGTGTGGTCCCAGACTTCCATGTGAAGTAAACCACTCTAACCACGCGATTTTAAACCATAAATTTATGTTTTGTTCATTTTATGGACCAGTTTGTATCATCACATTTTCGTATCTTTTCCGGAAATGACATTAAATGTATTTCCGTTTTTGCTGTCAAAATAAAGATTTTTGTAATTTTTCCCATAACATGGAGTTGGATTTATTTTTTTTATTTTTGAAATAGTTGAGATGCTTTAAATTTGCAAATTTTACATAATATGGTAAAAGAATTTCAATTATTAAAACATTTAAACTCGTAAAAATCGCACGCGGAAAGATAAAATAAATCACGTGATTGTAAGGAAACTATCAACATTCGTAAACAACTATTTTACAAACGTCATTGCCAGAAGGTAATTCTGTTATTTACTAAACAATATTTGAGGCGCTACAAGTCTGTTCAACGTGCTGTCATTGTGAAGGCACCCGGAAGTGCCGGCTCATCGAGCTCGAGGCGAGCCAACATGGCGGAGTACCTGGCCTCCATTTTTGGGACAGAAAAGGATAAGTAAGTAGTGAATAGCGGTTTTGGTATTCGTTAGGGACTCCTCCACTCGTGTCGGCCACAGCTCGGACGGAGTAGCTCTGAAAACGAGACGCTAATTCGTTTTTTCTTACTCGAAATGCTGCACTGGCTTTTAGCAGCTAGCGTTAGCATGCTAGCTCCCGTCATTAAAAGAGCGCGCGGCTGCCGCTGTTGAAGCAGCTGCTGCCACATCTGGGCTCACCAAACATTCACAAATATCCACTTTCACTCCGACTCAAAACGTTTGTCCCGCCGGTGAATCTCTGTTGGGAACTGTGTACTACCCATCGCTGGGCTAGCGTTAGCTCTCTGAAGCCCACTCGCGTCTTTGTTTGAATGGAAACACATGGACCGAGTCTGAAACAAGGAAATCTGCTTCAGACTCAAAGCAAACTTTATCTCCACCACTTCACTACAATTTTGAGACTTTAGAGTCCCACTTCACTCATCCACTTAAAATATCCACCTTAAAAGCCAGGCATGAGTCTAAATTATGTGTACGGTTTGAATTTAAAATGGTGCAATAGTTGATTTCCGTTTTATTTAATCAATGTTTAAGAGAGTCTAAAAACCAGATTTAATTATTAAACCAGAAACAATGATTATGTATATAGTTGCAAGGTTAAAAGTCAAATATCAGGAGCGTTTTGGCAAGGTATTTTGTTTTCCAATATATTTTTTATTTTAATAATGCAAGATTTAAAAAAGATTACATTGAAAGTAAACGATTTATTTATATGAAAACAAATTTTTAGAGTTGAATAAAAAATTATTTCTATATATATTATATATATATATATATATATATATATCACGTAAATTATTTTACAGCTTTGCTCCACACAAAATATAATAAATAGAAGAGAATGTGGACATATCAAATAAGTCTGATTTAAGATTTAATAAGTAAAAATTAATATGCACAAGGCCTAACAGTGTCTAATGGATTAATAGTAAAAAATACAACAAGCACAATTTCCTAAGATGAGTTGTAGAGTCGTATTTCCAGAAGAATGAATGGTCTCCTGTGGAACTCTGTTCTCTCTTTGGTGGAATGAGTCTGTTACTGAAGGTGCTGCTGCTGACCAGGACATCATGGAGGGTGAGAGACATTGCTCAGGGTGGTGCTCAGTTTGGTCTTTGTCACATCGAGCTGCAGATCATTCTTTCAATCTTTCTGACACACAGTCCTGCAGGCACAGGCGCTGCGACTGCTCCGATCTTTAACAAAAAGAACCCTGTTCTGCTTGAAAACTAGCAAAGATAATGAAAACTGCAGTTATGACTTGTCGATATATTTTCCACCCACTTTCAATGTTTGTGTCATTTTTCTCAAACATGAAAATAAATCTTAATTCATCTGTTATATATGTGTTGAATTTTTATCTCATGTATTTTTCTCCTTTCTTCCCCTTTTATTCAGGGTCAACTGCTCTTTTTATTTTAAAATTGGTGCCTGCCGACATGGAGACCGCTGCTCCAGGTTACACAATAAGCCAACATTTAGCCAGGTAACGATCACAATCCTCTTAATTGTTCTTTTCTAATTGACATGTGGCGTCACCCTGGTGAATTTTTACGCTTCCTGTTTGTCACCGCGCTCTAATAATCTATACATTGCTTTAATTTGTTTCAGACTATTGCCCTCCTGAATATTTACCGGAACCCTCAGAACAGTGCCCAGTCTGCTGATGGGCTGACCTGTGAGTGAGACTCTAATGACGTCAATCTAAAGCTCTCAGAACCGTGATGTCTTTGTCCCGGAGGCTCACACTGTGCACTTTGTGAAGTTCATGATTCTGACTCGGTCAGAGCTGTGAAGTTGCAGCTCAACCTGAGCTGGTTTTCAGGTGTTGCAGAAGAAATAATACATTATTAGTACGACGCTGTTTAAGAGGTGCTCCGAGTGGTTGTTCCATGGTGTGCGAGAAGTTTTGTGACATGTTTTCTGGAATTTGTTCAGTTTATTTTTAGCAAATGTGTGCAGGGCTCAAAAGTAGACACTGAAAGTGGGATTAAAAATTCTTCATTGGATAAATCCATCTGTTAAGTGCTTCGCTGTATGATTTTGTAGCTCGCCACTCCTGACCCTCCTTGTTGGTGTCGGTGTCGGTGTGGACTTGGTTCATTGGCCTGTGGAGCAGAGTCAGACGACCTGTCTGCACGACGTTTGCTGTCTCGCAAAAGACTTGACTGCACAGCAATAAACAGGATGTTTCCCTCTTCTCTGCATTCATGCAACATGTTTGTCCAATCAGCTTGAACTCTACTGCCCCAGTGGGCGGGATGTGTGGAGAAGGAGCTCGGTGAGCTTTGAGATGAATGTGACTGAAGAGAAACAGACTTTCTGCTTCTGAATCCAAACAAGGAAAATATTATCTTGTTTTACTTATTTGTTTATCTGAGTTTACATTCTTTAGGATCAGGTCAGATTGTAATCCTGGATGAACAGCGGACGTTTTAAATGTTGAACTGCCTCAATCACCGTTTCAAACTCGTACTGCACCTGCAGCCATTGTTGGTAGAGTCCAGCAACGAGCAAGTCGGTAAGATGCAGGGAGCTCCTGCTGATCTGGGATAAGGTTTTTACTGCAACACTGTGACTTGACCTTTGTTTACGTGGCTGTATTCAGTCGCCTGAAGGCAGAAAACGGACTGCAGCTTGTCTTTTGTGATCTGAACTCCGTGCCGCGCAGACGGATCAGTTTCAGTGTGAAAATAGGAAATGTTGAAAGACGTGATGCCGGTCTGGTCTCATCTGCACGTGGGGAACAATAGCAGACTCGAACTGAGAGCCAACAGTATCTCACAGTTTTTCATTTACCTGCTGTTCGCTGAAAGTTTTCTCACAAAACAATCAAGTTTCCAGTTTGTTTCAGGAATGATAAATCCTGCCTGTGTTCACTGTTTGTTCTCTCTCTGGTTCATCAGGTGCCATCAGTGACATGGAGATGCAGGAGCATTACGACGAGTTTTTTGAGGTAAATTTTGACGACTGCCTTCCAGCCGTTATTTTTCTATACACTCGACTACTCTGGTCTCATTCAAATGTAGCGCAGTTACATTGTTGTATTACTTAGTTACTTGTTTTATCTGGATACTAATTGGACGTTTCCGAGATGGACTGAGGAATGAGAATCACCTGAATGATCCGTACAAGTAAAACGTCTCGCTGACGGTCAGACTGCTAGTAACCCTCTCACCTTCACAGGAAGTCTTCACAGAGATGGAAGAGAAGTACGGAGAAGTGGAGGAAATGAACGTATGTGACAACCTCGGGGACCACCTCGTTGGAAACGTGTATGTGAAGGTGAGTGTCGGCTCTTGAGAAGCTCGCTGGTGCTGTCTTCACCATGAGAATCATTGATTTCACCACCTGAAACTCACACACTCGCCTCCACGTTCAGCAGTTGCACATACTACACTCACCGGGATGGATGGAAGCGGTTAACCTTGATTTGTTGCTGTAAGTTGCAGTTGTTTTATTGAGTTAACAAGCAGCCTGCGGAGGAAAGATCTTCTGCTCTCTACCGGGCTACTTTTGTACCATTCAGGCTTTTTTCTTTCTTTTGCGGGTTCTGGTTTTGTCTTCTTTGTGCTTCTTTGTGATTTGAGCTCCAAGTTCTCTCTCTCCATCCTTCACTCTGTGTTGCTTGATGACCCTTTTGCAGTTTCGCTATGAAGAGGACGCTGAGAAGGCTGTGATAGACCTGAACAACCGGTGGTTCAACGGGCAGCCCATCCACGCCGAGCTCTCTCCCGTCACAGACTTCAGAGAAGCCTGCTGTCGTCAGTATGAAATGGGGTGAGTAGTGTGCCAACGAGCTCACCAAGACTTGAGAAGAAGGTCTCCAGGTTTATTGGAATCTCCTTTTGAACGTGAAGCATGTGTTATACTGTCAAACATCCTTCTGAATCCTATTTGATGATTGCACAATATACCTCACTTGATTCCATAAACTGAATTAAATACAATGAAGACGGCACAAATTTAAATTTGACCACACAACATATACAATTGTAAAATAACATTTTATTTACTTTTAGCATTTGGAAAGTAGTCAATGTCACAAACTTGGTAAAAAGTGAGTGACTTTTAAAAAAAAATCACAGTTTCTATGAAATGAAATCTTAAGATTATAGCTTTACAATAAGTGTGTCAAACTGTGGCATGGATTAAGGTTCAATCCATCCCACTGGTTGACCTTTCACCCCTCCATCAAACTTCTACACCACGTCATCCACTTCACGATCAGGTCAGTGAAACTAGTCCCAGCTAATAAGTTCAGGAATAAAAAAACTAAAACATTTGAGGCAATTTTTCTGTTGAAGAAACCGCTGTTCCCATCTTATCCACTGGGGGTCACCCTGTTTCAAGAACTGGTAACAATTTAACACTAAAAACTGAAGAGGAGATGGCCACAGTGTTTTGAGCTAAAATATCTGTGAAGCAGCAAACTGGAGCGATCAGATTGATATCGTCCCTCCGTGAATATTAGTCTCCTTCTATTGGTCGAGACAAGAAGCGACCCCAGCAGGCGCCACCTCATAACAACACAACGTGATGTAATAAAACAGGCGCAGCACATTTCGATGTATTTTCAGGACTGCTTCAAGCCGCTCTCTTTCCACAGGGAATGCACTCGCGGGGGTTTTTGTAACTTCATGCACCTGAAGCCCATCTCACGTGAGCTGAGGAGAGAGCTGTACGGCCGCCGCAGGAAGGGGTAAAAACACTCTGCTTCTTCATGCAGGAACTCTGTTGTTCGTTATCGTCTCACGGCAGTTTGTAACCGCGCTCTCTTCCCCACTGCAGCCGCCACAGGTCTCGGTCTCGATCCAGAGAGCGGCGGTCTCGCTCCAGGGACAGAGGCCGAGGGGGCGGAGGAGGAGGCGGCGGCGGTGGCGGCGGTGGTGGTGGTGGCGGGGGCGGCGGCGGCGGCGGCGGCCGAGACCATGATAGGCGTCGCTCCAGAGACAGAGAGCGCTCCGGACGCTTCTGAAGCACCAGCCACGACTACTCGACCCCCCCCCACCCCCCTCCCCGTGTCCATGCTCGTCTTTTATAATTTCGTACCCCACCAGATCTGTGCCCGGACTAACTGTTAGGTACCCAGTTTGGAAGCTGTGACGGCATCGACCATCTTGTTTTGTCTTGATTTCTGAAAGTGACTTTCACCTCATTAAATTTAAATTTTTTTCTTAACAAGACTGATTCTTGTGTATTGATTTATTGGTCAGTAGTAATCCTCCAATGTAATCTCCCGCGTATATGTCATTTTATTTAGTTGGTTTAGTTTTCAAACAATCATCATGATAAACATTTAAGATCCAGATGATGAGGAGGCCAAGAAATGCTCATGACTGTTTGATGACATTGTTTTCTCTTGTTCACGTCCATGGATTTCCTCTGCAGTTTGTTAATACCTGAGCAACATAATATGTCTCCTTTTCTTTATTTGTTGCTTCCCATAATTAAAAACTAGATACTAAAGGAAACTCTACTTAGACATTTTGAGTTCAACCTTCTTTCTAATTTGTTTTACCTATTGGATATATATTGGCTCAATTTAGATTTTTAACAACTGAACAGCAGAATTTACAAATCCAATTTAAAAGCTTCTCCTTTATTCACTTTGGTGACGTTCAAGTGAATTATTAGTTCTCGTGCAGAGATGAATTGAGTAAATTGTAGTGAAAACTAAAATGTAGATTGAATTAAAATCAACACATTTAGTGTCTGATCCTTAAAATGTAAAAAAAAAAAAACTATTTCAAGGTGATATTTCATTCCACTGGAGTGTTTCATACTGAACGTTGTTCCTAATATTCTGCACTGATTCAAATATTTCAACTCTAGTATTATCCGCTGGATGTCTGGATATGCTTCTATGATCCTGTAAGAGACATGTTACACTGAAGTTTATATTATAGTACTTTGAATCTGACTTATGGGTCACATTTAAAGTCTGTTTAAAGATGAAATAAACTTTGGTGAGCACAGATCAGCCAGTCTGGATTTAAAAGAGTATCGCAGAAGTGTCCTACAGTTTTGTGATTTTCAACCATTTTGGAAATCTCGAATTTGCATTTGCAATTTGGCAGTATTCTTTTAGAAAACGCTGCAGAATTTATTGAACAAATTTCTACATTTTTCACCAAATCTGAGATTAAATTGTTTAAAATATTTCCTAGATTTTCACAAAATTATTAGTATATTGGTCCAAAAAATCAATTAAATGAATAAATAAACTAATTCTACAAATTCATTAATGTACACCTACACAAATGGTAAACTTCTAACAAATCTCAAATTCTACTATTTGAAAATATATATTTTCCATTTGGAAATGTCCTAGTTTTTTCAATGAATACAATTTAATACATGTCTTTTTTTCTTTTTTACAAATTTTAGAATATCAATGAAAACCTTTAAAAATAGATAATTTCTTCATGTATTCTGCGACTGTCAGAGGAGACATGCACATTATTACTTTACACCTCTCAGGCTGTATTAAGAACATTTTATCTTTACTAATAAAAACGTTTGTAAGCAGACTTATTTAAAACTTTCCTTCTTTTTATTCAGTTTCCCTGTGAGCATGATGACTGGAATAAATGCTGTTGTGTTGAAATAAAGGCGCAAGTGTTGTTTTTTTTTTCATTTTTACCGTAAACTGTGTTATAGATACAAAACGTTTATAAACAAGGCTCGGCTGGAGCGACGCGGTGTGTGAAGCTGAGCTCGGTCTCACTGATTTAAACCAGCAGAGATCACGCAGGTAGGATCTTAACTCTTTTATAATCACTATTTATAGGTTTTTATGATCATAATGTTTGTTTTTTATTCATTTCATAGTGTTTACAGACTATTTTACTTATAACTCTAAGCTGAATGTGCATGTCTGTCCAGGAATTAATTCTTAAAATGATTTCTTCTAGATCTCCTGATCACTATAATCACTATAAATCAGTCAAGATCACTTATCAGCCTATGTGTTGTTTGGTTCATTAAATAAGAAAATTACAAAAAAATAAAAAATAAATGTGGGAAAAACAACATGCACAGTTCATGATTAATTGAAATTGTATTCATAATCCAGATATAGTTGGCTTCATATAGTTATATTTGAAGCTGTACATTTAAAAACATTTTTCTTTTATTTTCTAAAAATGATCACAATACATCCAAAATGTTCGCAGATTTCTGTTCTGATGATGATGTTTATATCCAGTATATCAGAGATGTCACAGACATCAGTGATAAAGAGGCTGCTTCACTAAGTTAAAATAGTTATTTCACCAAAAATGGAATTTCCATTACTACAAGTAGTGAATATATCCGAGTGTGTTGTTAGAATAAAAACAAATCAGACATGCAGCAAAAGCTAGTTACTGATGAATGTTCTAAAAATGTCTACAGCCGCAGAAGAAACAACTTAATAATGTTTTCTAGTGGTTAAATTAGTTTTTAGTTTGCTTTGTATTTATGACCCTCTCATTAAGGAAGTCATCAACCTAACCCAATAGTTACAGTACAGATGAACGATGGCCTCCAACGAGAGTCGGACTGCGCTGGAGGGGGATGAAGATGCTGATCAGAATAACTGGATCCGCCCTGATTTGCCCAGCAGATGTACCTGGAGGCTCGGCGCGCCGATTTCAGAGTCCCCTCACAGCCATCCGGCTCGGTAAGAATAAGAACCAGCGAGAAAGAAAACCTCTGAAAATCAAGTATCATCCACGAAAACTCAAAAGTGTTTGTTGGATGTCTTCCCCTTTTGTCTGTTCTGCTGTAGCACACAGCCGCCCAACATCCTCCCCAACATCCTTGGAAAAGTCGGACACACGCCTCTGGTTCGCCTGAACAGGATTCCAAAGGAGTTTGGGCTCAAATGTGACATGTGTGAGTACAAAACAGCTGAATGTCACTACGCACACACATATAGTTAGATATCATGACCAGGGCTGTGTCTAGCTTCATAGGGGCCCGGGGCAAGATGCTGTTTGGGGGCTTTTTGTTTGTCTAACGACAGTCGATAGATTTCTAATCCTTTAGATTTTCCTCTGATAACCTGGCATGTTAAAATCAAATCGCTCATGTTGAGCCACTCAGGCAAGTTAAACTCGTGAAAAAAACCCAAACTATAATACAAAGGAAACAACAATCCTCCTCACTTCAATAAATAAAACGAATCAGGAGTGTTTTTTTTTTTTTTTTTAATGTTTACTTTAATAAAATACAACCAACAAAGAATTTGAAAAGCAACTAACACTAAAAAATCAGTCTGATCAAATCACACTAAATATATTTAGTCACATTATTAGTAATCCATTTTATTTACAGTCACAGTATACTGCCTTCAAAATGTCGCTTCCTGGACATATTGATGAAAGTAGGAAGCCCTGGAGCTCTCATGTCATCAGAAGGCAAGGTTGGCAAGTTTTTTTGTTTTGTTTGAACCCCCCTGCTGGTTTACCACAAACAGGCAGCCGACCACGTAAGGAAATTGTAAAGATCCATGTGGCTCAATTCCCTGAGCGCCAAAATATTTTAGAAGACAAAGCTCCTTAGGTTTTTAAGCAAAAACGTCCATAAGCACAAATTCCTATTTCAGTGATTTTTCAGTAAACGTCGTAATGTCCAGTTACAACATGTACCCAGTTACAGTCGGTAAAGAAAATCAGTGAGTCAGACCCATGGCAGCTCACACTGTCCATTCGCCAATTTCCACGAGCCAAACATTTAAAACTGATCTCATGACTAACAAGTCCCGGCCGGCTTTGCCAACATTTATCCGAGGCTAGCTGAGCTATCCTCCAATGCAAATACACACATTTTCTAAAAGCTCGGCGTTAAACCTCGTCCTATGGAGCCGTGACCGAGAAATGTCTCCGCTTCGTCCAACCAGTGAATTTGATCAATTTCTCCACCTTCTAGAGGTGGAGCAGGATCAACAAGTGACATGGGTAAATGTTTAGAAAGTTTCACAAAACTAAGCTCACATCCCAGGGAATTAAGGTTGATCTGCTAATTCAGCAATTAAAAAAAACAACAACTAAGTCCTCTAACCTACCTCTAACAGTTTCAGCAAGGTAAAGGGTCCAAACCCCAAACAGCAGCTGGTTTGTTCTGTTTGAAGGAAAAAAAACGTGAAAGCGGAGATGTTTGCTTTGTTCAGTGGTGAAAGTGCAGCCTGGATGCGACTGTTGCTGAGCAGCGGCAGATTGTCGAGTTAATTGAAACCTGGCTCTCCGTGTGTGTACAAGGGCCTCATTCATGAGATGCCGGGTGATATATTAAGCCGAGTGGAGGAGCCGCCGGTGCTTTGACCACAGGGGTTTGATTCCAGTTTGGCCTCTCGCTGGCCGGTGGCGTGTGACTGGCCGGGGTTTTGTGACACCGGAGAATTAACCTTGAAAACAGGAATTTGAAAGGCTCCTACGACTGGAAAATACTTTGGTATAAAGTTTTCTTTTTCCTGCACCTGTTCGGTCGTTGAGCTTTATTCGCTTGATTTGTGCCAAACACTTCGCAAGAGATCAGTGCCGAAGTATTTTCATCAGATTCTGCGATGTTTGTCAACCCAAATACAAAAAAACAACATAAAGTTCAAGAGAAGTGCCTTTTCCAAGCCTGAGTTGTGCTTCTTTTCTGTTTTGGGGAATGAATCCAAGAGTTTCTGAAAGTAAATTTGGAGGCGGAGCTTTCAGTTATTAGACTCCTCCCACCATCTTTCCTATCTAATAAAGCTTACAGTGAGAACTGGTCCAAGTTCAGGATGACTTTCTAGTTAAGCTGCTGTAGGTTTAGACTGCTGGGATTCACTTCTCTCTCTTCCTCAGTCGCCATACATTCACACAGAGGAGGTTCTATCACACGACATATCTTTCCACTGTCGTCTCTCCTGTCTTTCTATGACCTTCCAGCAGGATCTTTGACAGTAAAACAAGAAGCATGTCATTTGGATTTCTCAGCAATATTGCCACAAGATAATATTGTATTGAAATGTTTTTTTTATTCTGTGTCATTTTAACTTCTGTTGGTATATTATTGATTTCAATATGCTGGAAACGCATTAGAAACCAGAGCTAATTGGGTTATTTCTCATAAATAAACTTTAAACTGAACTGATAGGAAGCATCCTTTGACTTCCCTTGAAGAAAGTTGGAATTTTTCAATTAAAAAACATCTGAGTTCAACGATTTTCCCCACTTTTCTGGTTTAGTATCAGTATTTTGGTGTTTTCTCCTCTGTGACTGTCCAGTGGCCAAGTGTGAGTTCTTCAATCCAGGAGGCAGCCTGAAGGACCGGATCGCCGTGAGGATGGTGGAGGACGCAGAGCGAGCCGGGAGCCTCAAACCAGGAGACACCATCATCGAGCCCACCTCTGGAAACACAGGTAGCTGGACCACACCGGGACAGAGTCACAGAATTATTACCTGTGGAATTAAGGGCCGGTTGTGTAAATCCTGCAGGCATCGGTCTGGCCCTCACCGCTGCAGTCAAAGGTTACCACTGTATCATCGCCATGTCTGAGAAGATGAGCACAGAGAAGGCAAGCAGCTCTGATCACCAACCAAACCATACATGAGTCCTGTGTGGTGCACGGAGACGAGTGTCTCTCGTGATTGTGTCCTGCAGGTGGATGTGCTGCGAGCTCTCGGGGCAGACGTTATACGCACGCCATCATCTGCGGATTTGGATTCGCCTGAGTCTCATGTCCGTACTGCCTGGCGTCTCAAGGGTGAAATCCCCAACTCGCACGTCCTCGATCAATACCGGAACGCCAGCAACCCGCTGGCTCACTACGATACCACCGCTGAAGAGATCCTGGAGCAATGTGACGGTTTGTGTCATGCAACCCACTCGGTGGTTGATGGGGGGGGGGG
Source organism: Lipophrys pholis (assembly GCF_963383615.2). Lineage (NCBI taxonomy): Eukaryota > Metazoa > Chordata > Actinopteri > Blenniiformes > Blenniidae > Lipophrys > Lipophrys pholis. The sequence continues at coordinate 8,849,652 of NC_137632.1, forward strand.
GGGATTGATCTGTCTTCGTTTGTGGTTTAGAAACGTAAAGGTGTTTTACATTTCAGGTAAGTTGGACATGTTTGTAGCTGGAGCCGGCACAGGCGGGACACTTACCGGTGTTGCCCGCAAGCTGAAGGAGAAGTGCCCCAATGTCAAGGTAGGAAGGTCAGGCCCACTGAGATCTTGACCACACTTTATTTCTTTAATGAATTAATTTTAGTCCAATTACCCCAAAGCTTACAACCCAGCAACCTACAAATACATTTTAGTCAAATACTAGTTATAAAATAAAGATATATAGATAGAATGAATAGATACAAAGTAAACAAGCACCAATTTATTAAACAAACAAAAAAACAATAACAACAACAAATGCATGGAAATCTTCCCTAACATCATATGACAAAGAAAAGCATGCGATCAAAGGAAATTTCTTATATTCAGTGATTGAAAGAAACCTTTTATTTATTGTAAGTGAATCAGATGGTAAAGGTCATAGTGTTTTGAAAAATACAAATGTTTACAATGTTTTAGAAAAAATAATAATGTAATAAATGTGTGTCTAGACTTGCTCTTGCTTACACTTTGACTGTCACTAGTAAACAAAAGTCATGTTATTTGGTCCTCAAACTAATGGATACTTTTGTTTTAAGATATGTGCTCAGTAATAATATCCTGCTCATCAAGACTATTATTACTGCTGCGTCTGCCTTCCTGGCCTTGTGTTCAGATAGTCGGTGTGGATCCTGAAGGTTCCGTTCTGGAGTCGAATGAAACGAGTGGAAAGACTTCCTTTGAAGTGGAGGGCATCGGATATGACTTCATCCCCACAGTGTTGGACAGATCAGTGAGTGCTTTCCCCGCATGATTGCGTTAGTATTTACATTTTAACTAAACTTTCATCCTCTCATTCAAATCCGTGCAGCTCATTGACAAATGGTACAAATCCACCGATCTGGAAACCTTCACCATGTCGCGCAGACTCATCAGAGAGGAGGGTCTTCTGTGTGGTAGGGTTCACCCCGATTTAAAAAAAAAAAAAATGTTTTTGACATCATCTGCTTCAGATCATATTAGTTCATCTTGGCCTGAGGTGACTGTTTTTCTGCAGGCGGCAGCTCCGGCTCAGTGATGGCGGCCGCCGTGAGAATGGCTCAGGAGCTGCAGGAGGGTCAGCGATGTGTGATCATGTTAGCCGACTCTGTACGCAACTACATGTGAGAGAGTGAAAACACACTGACCGAGAGAGAATGTACTGTCTGCCCTGAAGGAAGAACTGATGAGGAAACCGTTTCCTGCACCTATTGTCGCACTACACTGTTATCTGTTACTGCGAGGGGAGCAGCTCTCCAGTTTCGTTGTACATTGTCTAATTCCTCACAGCAGTTTTTGTGCTTTAAATCTCACCCCTCACGGCTTTTTCCTTCAGGTCAAAGTTCCTTAATGATGGCTGGATGTGTGAAAAAGGCTTCCTGAACCCTGAAGCACCACTGGACTTCAAGCCATGGTAAGACAAAGTGAAACAAACCCCCACATTCGCTACTCATCCAGGTATGATGGAAAGGTGATTTAATGAGGTGTGGTCTCTCGAAGGTGGCAGAGCCTGACTGTGCAGAGTTTACAGCTGTCCGCCCCGCTCATCCTCTCACACACCGTCTCCTGCCAGAAGAGCATCGAGATCCTGAAGGAGAAAGGCTTCGACCAGGCTCCAGTTGTGAGTGAGTCAGGGTGTGTCTCTTTATCTTATTTAGAATAAACAAAAGCTGTTACCTTCTACAACTTAGAGGGGGGGGAAATATCAATGATACACCAAGTTAAAGACATGCTTAAGAATCAATAGAAAGTTAAGACAGGTGGGTAACAACCAATAATGGAATAATTCTGCCTAATTTAAATGTAATGAAGCCAATAATGTACTCACTTGCCAGTAGTGTAATAAGATATTTTTAGCCGTTGTTGTAATAACATCTTTTCCTATAATCTACCATCTTACATTCACAAGTAGCCTTCAAAATAAAGCTTTCAAAATGAAACATGTTTGTAATAATACAGAAATATGACTGCATTTCTTTTTTTGCAGGATCGGTGCAGGTTGCTTATCATAAATAATTATAGTCGATGGGATAGTAGTGATACTCATTCTTAGAAAAATACATGCATAGTATGTATCTTTTACATTTTAGTTTTTACATTATTGGCTTTATTGCATTCAGAATAGCCAAAATTATTACATTACTGGCATTTATTGGAGATAAGATTGGAATCGAACTGCACTGAATGAGGTCCACCAGCAGTCTAAACCTGCAGCAGCTCAACTAAGAAAATGGTCCTATACACACAGGAGTATTAAATCGAGATTTAAATGTAAAGAGTGTGTTAGAATGCTGAACTTGAAGTCGTGAGCTGAAAGAAACTTGAGAAACCCACATTCAGCTGAAAACAAAGTGTTCTGCTAGGATCAATACAAACGTGGGATTAATACGTGGCGACAAAAGGAGGGAGTCCACATAAGATGGGCTCAGTCTAATTTCAGCCACAAAAAGATTTTTGAATTAGTGGTGTTTTTCGCTCACCAAGCGTTGGAGTGTAGAAACTGTTCGGAGGTCATATAGGAAGCTTAAGCTGGTCTGCTGCTTGAAGCCCATCAGTCCCTCTCGGTTCCTCCTGAAGTTTGTTTCTCAAAGCTGAACTCTGCGCCTGTCTCTTGTGTTTTCACAGTGTGATTGTTGGGGCGGTGACTCTGGGAAGGATCTTGTCCTCGGCGCTGGCAGGGAAGGTCAAGCTTTCAGACGCTGTCAACTCGGCGGTCTGTAAAGACTTTAAAGAGGTCAGCCAGCGAGTGGAGACTCGTAGCGAGCCGTGCAGCATGGATGGTCAGTACTCACTCTGCTGTGAACATCTTCACTTCCAGGTACACCTGAGTGACACCCTGGAGAAGCTGTGCCGCGTCCTGACCACGGACAGCTTTGCCCTGGTTATGCACGATTACACACAGTGTAAGAAACTCTATCTTTCTTTAATAGTGCTTTTTTTTTTTTACTTCTGTGTGGTGAAACGATAAGTGTCATACTGGAAAAAAGAAGAGGTGCAGAATATATCCTATCAATGGGTTATAGTTTGTTTTGCACAATGTAAGAACATAGGATAGAGCATTACAGTTTCCTGATCAACCCACAAAGAGGCTCAAATGTCAAATTTGCATTTTTAGAGTTGGTGTTATTCAAATGAAAATACAAAATAATCAATCAAAATGGATCCTTTTGGATTAAAAACAGTGTAATAATATCTATCAGTGAGGAAAAGGGACTGAAACAGCGAGTGTGTGACAGAATTACAGTTGATCTGCTCAGATATGGTTTAAATACTTTTACTTGTAGCATTGAGAATGATTCAGTCATGCAGATATATTGGAAGATAATTAACTGGAGGATGAAATCATTGACGATGACAATTGGAAACTGAGGCGACATTCTAACTGTGCTTAAAACCTGTGGTCTTATGTTGTACAGCGAGTTGAACCACAGACGGTGTGAGAGAGAGAGAGCACTCCAGACGGAGTCAGAATCCGACTGTTCCCTGGAGCACAGAAACTACAGATAATAGAAATGCAGGATTCTTACTCACATCTGACGAGAACAACTTGCAAAAGATGTACATTGTTCCTGTGCACTAAAGTGCATTTTGCAGTCCAATTTAAAGTCCTGCTGGAGTTTCTGACCTCCACTCCACAGTGTGCCGGGTTATGAGACTAAAGTCCGTTTAAAATCCACCAAATATCACTCAATGTGTGTGTGGTGTGTTCTTTCTTTCTCCAGGATGTATTTTGTGTGTCTGCAAACATGATTCACTCTAGAAATTTGCGTCTTTTCAAGTACAAAGCACTTGGTAGTATTTTTGTAGCGACGTCCATGTGAGTGTACCGTCTGTGTTTCCGTCCAGATGAGCCTGAGGGATCCGCTCGTATGAGACAGATGGTGTTTGCCGTTGTGACGGAGATCGACGTCCTTGACTTCGTCTCAACACACCAGGGGCAGGACGGCGTGATGTCAGAGTCTCTGTGACCCTCTGCTGTGTCCGACCTGCACAGCGTCACAGTTCTATCCAGGAACAACACATGTTCTACTAGTTTAGTCGGATCCAGTGCTATCTAACCTTTATTCTTTCAAAGCCACAAAATTGCACCCCCGAAACACCTTCGGCTTCATCTCGGATTTATTAGAAAACAATATCGTGAAGTCAAACACGAGCAGATTTTAAGTAAGTGAGTGCTAAATGTGGTGACAATTCTCATCATCAACACCACAAAATGACATTAAACAAATATCAAACACGTTTCCTCGTCACGTTCACATCTGCTCCAATCAAAAACAACGCGCTGCTCTTTGAAATACTTTTAACAGCTGCTCTTTAAGGATTATGATCTTTTCTTAAAATCTCACTTCTATTTATGATAGAATTATTATTACTACTTATTTATAAACTAACATATCCGTATAAGAAACAGGAGCTGAACAGATTAAAACAACCAAACCAATTCACACACATTAAATGAAACGATCTTAAACTCAGATTTTTAAATGTATAATTGATTTGATAAAACCACAAGACATTCAGTCGGTCTTCTGTTTTCTTGCAAAATATGTTTTTTATTAATCTACCGCATCCCCTTGAGTAATCATTGAGTAGATCATTGGTCTAAGGCTGCGCAGTGGTGCAGTGGTTAGTACTCTCAGCTCACAGTGATGATTCCTGGGTTTGACACTGGTCTAGTTTGCAGATTATTCTTTGTGTGTGTGTGTGTGTGTGTGCGTGTGTGTGTGTGTGTGTGTGTGTGTGTGTGTTTCTTGTTATACTCCAGTTTCCTTTTACAGTCCAAAACAAGTGTATGAAAAAAAATATTTATCCCCCCAAAAAACAACCAAGAACAATGATTTTGAGGCAGATGTGAACAAGACGTGACATAAATAGGACAGCAGTGGATCAGAAGCTCGTGAAGCGAGCTTATAACCAGAAGGTTGCTGGTTTGAATCTTCAGAGTATAGCAAGAGATCTTTGGAGGAAGTGAAATATACTTTGTGTTCCTGCCTTTTAGCAAGGCCCCTTAGCCATGGGTTAAAAAGAGAGTACAAATCCCACAGTACTACTGCAGGACAAATAAAAGGATTTCTTCTTATTTATTCTTCGGAGTAAAAGAAAAAGAGGACTTTTTACTGACATTTGAAACATACTGGTTCTGCTAAACACCCTGTTCAGTTTCATATAGATTGACTCCTAATCTGTGAAGAAACAGCAGATATAATAATGCAGCGACAGGTAAATCTCGTTTGCTCCTTGTATCAACCAATAATGGAAAAATTGCCAACAGTTATAATTTTGGCCAATTTATATGTAATGCAGCCAATAAAAAGAACTTACTAATAAAGCATTCAAATCTATCTTTTTTAATTTACAGCCATCATTTAGAGGGCTCACTGAACGCCATGTATCCTCAACAAATAATAATGATAACAAAATGAAAGACAATCCAAGAAATGCAGTCCTATTTATCTATTATTACAGTTTGGCTGCAGCTATTACACTTTTAGATGGTTTATAATGTTATTTCAATAATATATGACCAGATAAATAGTATTCTAAGTCGTTAAATCAGTTTCGAAATGTTAGTACGCTATTGACTTGAATATTTTATTTAATTATTGGCTAGAATACCCCAAAATTATTACTTCATTGTTTTCTTCCACTCCTCCCCCGTTTCTCCATGTGTAATGCCTCATTGCCCCAGAGGGGGGCAGGAAAGACCCACAGCTGGAAGCAGTGGCAGCCTGAAGCAGTGGCAGAGCATGTAGGCCAGTGTGTGTGTGTGTGTGTGTGTGTGTGTGTGTGTGTGTGTGTGTGTGTGTGTGTGTGTGTGTGTGTGTGTGTGTGTGTGTGTGTGTGTGTGTGTGTGTGTGTGTGTGTGTGTGTGTGTGTATTCAGTTCCATATGAGAGCACCGAGTTCAAAGGAGCTTCAATATTCCTTCAGTCAGTGGTGACATGAATTCTTTATTCATATAAAAAACCCTGCCTGGGTCAAAAGAAGACGAAAGGTTTGAGGTGAAGACGGAAGACATTCAAATAACTCCACACACATGAAAATGACTAATTTCAATGAATAAATGCAGAATGTCTCATTTAATGTAATACAAATGTTCATTCCGTAAAAGTAAAATAAAGTGAAGTGTGTGTGTGTGTGTGTGTGTGCGTGTGCGTTCGTGTCTCTGTGTTTGCGTGCACAGTCAGGCAAAGTCTGGGATCCCACAGGAGAGATTTTTGAAGATTTCTTGTTGGATTGTTCAATCAACCCACAACAAAGAGACACAAAACAGCCATGAGGGACTCAAAATGACCAAGAAGAGGTGGAAAAAATCTTATGAAAATAAAAAGAGAAATACAGACTCAACGAAGAGAGAGAATGACTACCAAGAGACCTGAATGGAGCTACAAAAAAGGAAAAGTGCAAACAAGCTCAGTGGTCCAGAATGATCATTAAGGGAAACAAAGTCACGTCGAAGAGAAACACATTGAGCATTAACAGCTGCAAAACTTTCCACAAAGATACAAATCAACTAAAAACGAGCACAAAATGAGCACTGAGAGATGTAAAGTGGACTTTTGTTGCTCTGTGTCCACAAAGAGCCACAGAAAAAAAAAAATACAAGTCTTGTGTTTAAATAGGGAAACGACTGAGAAAGAGTCTGATGAGCAGCACAGATGCATCAAATAACAATTAAGAAAATCCTTCAAGGAGAATCAACCCCTAAATTACCTTGTTACATGCAAGAGAGACTAAAAATAGACATGTTGTTGTTGTTTTTTGTGAAAAGTAATTTTTTAACAGTGAGTTGAATTGCTGTATGTTATTAAATGATCCCCTGTCTTAACCAGAAATACATCAGATTTAACAAATTAAAAGTTTGGTTCCTCTGGTGGCTTCTTGCACTGGGAAATCATTAGCGACTCATTGTAGGTGTTTACTTCTGGCGTCCTAATGAGAGAATGTTTAAAACAACAGCTCCAGTTTCACTGAATATTGGCTTCACGTGGCTGTGACGCGCACTGGAGACCGTCGCCACCAGCCTCATTAGTAAACAGGGTTAATCCGGAGGTGAAAAGTCGTCATGGCGCAGCAAATGAAATGCAGAAAGATATCGCATCACACAACAGCCAAACATCCGCCGCGGCCCCACATCAGGTCACCGGCCAGCGTCTCAGGACGATGTGGGTCACTTCCAGATAGTTATATGTTAGGATGGATATTAGGATTCTATTCTGTAGCTTAAAAAAATGAAGTAAAATCTGTGAAAAAGAAAGAAAGAAAAATCACGTATGATTGTTTTGTTAGTTAATGTCCAGTGAATATTAATTCAGGTTTTAACTGAATGCTGAATAAGCTTCATGGTGAAGTTCTTTCTTTCTTTCTTTCTTTCTTTCTTTCTTTCTTTCTTTCTTTCTTTCTTTCTTTCTTTCTTTCTTTCCGGTAGACAGGAGTTAAGTGGAATAGTAACCATGAAACCTCAGCTTGGCGAGCAGGAGATGGAGAATGTCATAAAAACTAATCAGTTACTTCCACTTGTAGTATTGTTTCAATACCAAGCGTTTACCCGCATTTCATTTTAATACTAATGATACTGCAAGTGTATTCAGTTCAGTTGTACTCGGCACGATTTATACTTGAGTAGCAGCACAGTTTCTATTTCTTTGCTAAAAATATGAATGAATTTCCTGATTTGGAAATGCTAGAATTTGCTTTGGCGTGATTCTCTTCCTTTTACCTCCATAAAACGTCCCATTACAGCCTGAAAAGGTAAATCCAATATAATTTCCCCCCCATTTTGACCGTGATAGGATCTGTTTAGCTTGGAAACGCTTCGCCTGCCTCTTGACGTAAGGAGAAAATGAGACGGCGTTCAGAATCAACAGGTCATCGGAAGAATCACAAATGGCTGCCAGTGTGTGACCGGCGACTAAAACCCCCCCAAAAAACACTCTGCACATTCACAAATGAGGTATGACGCACATCCAGTCCAGTTTATCTCAGACTTTCAATGCTGCCTTTGCCTCTTGAGAATAATTGCTGCATTAGAGGGTTAATTATTTGCCTCCGGCTCCAGGCCTTGAATATACTAATCAGGTAGGGCCAAGCTCAAAAAGACCTGTACAGCCAGGAAAGATTAAAAGTGACGTCATCAGCAGCGAGGGGGCCCTCGTGGATTATTTGATGAACAGAAAACTCGATATAATGAGGCACTTTTTTTGGGATTTACCACAGTGGGGGGAAAAACATTTTATTGCCTCACACTGGGATTTTAATTTTCAGTTTTCCAGATTATGACAGCATAAATAGTTTAATTGCTTTTTAAGCGGCTGCACACAACAAAAAAAATTCCACATCACTGCACGCAGACATTCCTGCAGCTCTTGTCTTCAGTGAAGCTTCATATCACATCCAGTCTGCTGCTGTTTGTGCACCAAAATAGAGCAAGACCACAGAATGAGCAACATGCAAACATTTAAAAAAATAAATAAATAAAAAAGAAGGAAGAAAAGTTGTTTTCCACAGAAGGAAATCATCCGGATGAATAATTTGAAGTGACAAAATCCATCCATGACCTCTCCCACAAGAGCTTCTTCATTTCTGGAAAAGGCCACGTCCAGTTTTCCCATCACTTCAACATGTCAGCGGCGTTTAAATCACTGCATTTTCTTCCCGTTCTCGTCGGGCCGTCAGCCCCCATGTGGATGAAACCCCTGACCCCTGCCCTTGAGCACCGCTGACCACCGTACAACCGCACGTAGCCACTGTTCAAACAGCGACTCAAGCAGCGGCCGCACGCAGAGACTCACGGCGCTCTGATCCCACGGCTGCAGAACAAACAGTCATCATAAATACTTCCACAGCGATCGCAGCTTATATTTATATATTACTAAATTCATCCATGTTTTTTAAAAGAACAATTTATGATTAAAAAGATATTTTCCAGAATGAAATCCTTTTTTTTTTTTTTTTTTTGTAAAATTGTGGTTCAAAGCATATCAGTGGTACTGAATATGGTATAGCTATATTATCCACTCTTTGTAAAGTGAGGATATGACAGTGTCGAAGATTCAGACGTTTATCACAAATAATGAGTAAACAAAAGAAAATAGTTTTTAATGGTACGTTTAACTCTCTGCTTCATGCCGCCTGTCCATTCTCGAGCTGCCGAGCTAATATCTAGATATTAAAGTTATTGACTTGATAAAGAATGAATACTGTGTGAAGAAAGTTAAGACTTGTACTGCACCTCTCGGGAAGGCGGCAGAGATCACGCGTCCTTGTTCCCGTCGTGTCTCCTGTCAGTGAAATGTTGCCCTGTCTTATGTCCGTGAACTCTATCCTCGGTTTTTCAAACGATGACCGTGGTTTTTTTTTTTTCATTGAGGCCTGTTGCTATGGTAACTCATCCCGAACCTACCGTGGAGAAGGTTATGTTCAGGATATGATCCAAATTCAGCAGATATGAATGTTGGTGCTCAAACGTGCACGTTTACACACTACAGTCATTACAATAACGATACTGAACAAGCTGAGGTATATTCATATCGATTTATCTATTTCTAAAGGTCTTTTTGCTTCAGTAGGGCTGTATCCAAAATATTAAGACTGTAATTCTCATACACACGTTTCAAAAAGATCTATGTAGCATACGCTATAATGAGATCTACTCACACCATCATGGTGATGCATTAATATTGCAATCCCTCTAATTTATGCATGAACACAGTTGGTGATTGTTTTGTCAGCTGCAGAAACATTTTCCCTGCTGAGCAACCTGCTCGTAATATATCGTCGTTTGTGGTCTGCGGTTTGTGGACTCAGTCAAATGAGTCATTTAGAAACACTTGCTACTATGCTGCCAGAAACTAACTTCCTTATCTTCCTACCTCTGCGAATTCCTCACTTCAAGTTTAAAACCAACATAGAGTTTTGTGATCTTCACACGGCCTGTCTTCAAAAACCACTGACATCAATTGGCCACATGTGTTTTTAAATCATCAACGGTGATCAGTTCAGAGAAGCAGTTCAAGACACTATCATCAAAATATGAATTTTGTTTTCTGAGTTTCTAGTAAAGCACTTTGAGGGTCTCGCTCTCCAGTCTTCTGATGTTTTCTCCTTCTCCTTCTCCTGCAGTCTGTGAATCCGTCCCCACCCAGCATGGCCGAGGGTGACGCGCTCTCTCCCTACAAGCGTCTCAGAAAGAAAGCTATTTCCGATGTTTCTAAAACAGAAATTCATTACTAAACGCCCTCCTGTCTTGTCTTGGCAGCTTGTGCGCAGCTAACGAGAAGCGATTAGACTTTCACTTTATTATGTTCTACACTTCCATAAAGTAAATCCCCACCAATAAATGCAACGTCTCTGTTACAACAGTTCAACACAAACACTATTACACTTAAAGTCTGAGTTATTTCTAGGTCAAACTGTACATGTGCGTCCTGGACAGTCACATTCAGGAACGGTTTCTTGCTGCACTGAAATGTCAGTAGCAACTGCAGCTGCTGAGCATTTGTGAAGACGATAGAAAAACATTCAATATTCAATTACTGGAATTGGTTTTTGGATGATGTTATTTCATTATTAACTGCTAGATTGCATTTATAACCTGTCAGACAACACCTTGATGTGTGAATGTGCACTAGAAGGGGCTGTTCCTCAGGGGTAAGAAATTTGTTTCACAAACGACAGAAAACCCAGACAAATCACTGTATTCTCTTTAAATCAACCAAATCTAACTGTTTGAACAGTTCAGTTCATTATAAGATATCTTTAACACCACTTCAGCCAATGTTTTGAGGTAAAATCATGCTCCTTAAACCATTTAACAGCCTGTTTTCTGCATATTTCCACTGTAGTCACGGTTACTCTGGATTTATCAGGGAGTTATTCAGGCACATTGTTGCTCAGGTCACTCAAAATCATAAATTTAAAATCCCTGCGGTTGGAAAACGTCATCGTCTGGGCGCCACGTCATCCTAATTTTAGCCTTGTGGTCAAACACAGAGCAAACAGAGGGACTGTAGACCCTTTAAGGTTACGGCAGTTTCAAAATATATGTCGTCAGCAATCATTATCACGTGCAAAACTCGATAAATTGTAAAATACTGACAAAAAAAAAAAGTCCCAGACATAAGCTGAAATATTGTGCAGTCGTTTGAAAGAAAACGCAGCGTCGACTTTCTGCGAGAGGTCGGAAATGAGGCAAAGGATGCTGAGATCCTCCAGAAAGACGTAATTGATGTGCCTGTCAGCACTCGCTTGACAGGGACACGCACGCACAGACCACACACCGTGGTGTGAATGACACGTCTCCGTCTAAGTGGCACAAATTGAACCCCGTCAGGCTTCTGAGCCGGAGCACAGCTGCTGGCAGTGACGGAGGACGCTCGTCACGGGGGCTGCTGCCCTCACTTATGCCACCCGGTCAGACTCGGGCCTTTTGCCCCTCAGCGCCGCTGCCAGTGACAGCAACGTTCCCGCTGGTGTGGCCAATCACACCTCCCGGTCATCATTATCTAACCCGGAGTGAAGTCACCGGGGTGTAGCGCCTACGGTCTTGACGCCACGCCTCGAAAGTTACACTTGCGTCAGCACTGCCGATGGTTCACCCTCAATTATCAATACAATCCCAGGAAATCAATGGGCTCAAAAGAACTGTTCAGTGTAACGGTGAACAATATATCCTGTGCAGTGGAACCAACAATAAAATGAAACCGCACTTAAATCCCCACAGGTTTGTTTGTGCTGCACAAAGAGGCCTTACAAGCGGCAAGAAAAACTCAACACAGATCAAAGCTGCAGAGTAAATATCTGAAAAAGAAAAAAGAAATCATAAAAGAAAGGGAGAAACATGTGATGCAGCCTGCAACATGTTTCCTGTGCTGGCCTCAGATGTTTTATGAATTTATTGGTTCCTCTAAAAGCCAGAGGGGGAGATGCCGTCATGAATCGTTAGAGAACATAAAAAGGACGGTTGGGAAAGAGGTCATAAAAACACCCTTAAACGCCGAGAGCTACCTTTAATGTATGGTCTCGGAGCGGCTCTTTTATCCTGTGCAGTTATCCGATTTGAAGTAAAAAAATTCTGGGAAAGTATTATTTTCCTCAATATAAACATAAATATTCACACGCTTACCTCCTGTCGGCCATTGATTATACAATTCATTCTTTTCCCCCAGAGCACACGCTCAAGTCTTTTCTTTTTTTTTTTTCGCAGTCAAAGCAAAATCTATATTTTTCTTTTTGCAATTCTGCGGCAAATGAATATGCACCATTTCAGAGCATTTCAGATTAATTGAAAGCGATGGGCACATTTGCAAGGATTGTTTTAAATTTGACTCACAGCTAACCTTTGGCAATCAAACGTTTGAGCTCGTAGGCCAAAACTGGTCTTTATAATTAATTATTAATAATAATAATAAAGTCAAATTAAAAAAATTAAAGAAAAAAAAAAGTACTGTAGCTTATGTCCACACATTGACAAGATTGGAAATCCACCTCACTTCTTCCCACACGGATGCAGGATACTACAGTGTTCAGGTGTCCTTTTCAAAAGCACAAGCATTTTTACGTGATGTAACCCTCTGTTGTAGTCTCCTTTGTTTTTCACCACGTACGCCGCCCGCAGACCCGTAAAACACTTGCAAACCTGAGATCAAATATGCACTTTAGTAACAGCTGCTTTGGCACTTGAGTATTTCGCTTTTACATGCCGTGAGTAATGGTTCTGTTTAACCTCGGCCGGTCTGAATCCCACTTGAGACAATTTTCTTCTAGACCGAATCTTGTTCAGATAATTTGTTGTGTAGATCCTGGGGTCGCTCGCTGGTCGGAAATGCCTCCTCGGCGAGGAATGCAGCACAATAGTGAACATTGTGAGGAATCACAGGGTTTTTATTAAGGTCCGTGAAACCAGAGACACGCAGCAGAGATGAGCGGAACACGTCCCGGTTTTAACTTTCACGTTTTGCGTCATTCCCCCCTCGTCAAAATATATAAATCACAAACATGTCATCTAACGAGGCGATGAAAACCTCTGCTCCTGCCATCTCTCATCTCCTCTCTGCGTCACACTTTCAACACGCCGTTCTCCGGCGCTCACTCCAGAAAACACATAAAAGAACAGTAAGTTCAACACTGGCAGACGCAGCTCGGATCTATAATGCTCTGACGGAGACGTGCGACGAGAGAGTGTGAGTGAGTTACTGAAGTGGAGAGAGGAAAAAGTCAACTGAATGGAGGGCAGAGCAGCTGTTTGCTCTGATTCCTCTTGTGCGTCACTCCCAGGCCCCCGAGGGGGAGCTCAGCGGTTTCAAACTAACCTTTGCACTTTATCTGGGGGGGATACAGGTTGAAGTTATGTGGTTGAAGAAATGTGTTTGTTGTTTCTTGAGGCTTGAGTGTCGAATGCTCACGTCTCTGCCTTTGTTTGAGCTCCGATCGTTCTTTTCTCTTCACTCCAGAACACCAGAAAGGCAACACCAGGGACGCGAGTTATTTTAGCATTTAAAGAACTTTCAGGGAGGCCTCACAGGAGAGCAGGACAATGCTGCTTTGCTGGCAGGCTTTTCCACCGCTTAGATTTGTTTATGTGCAAAACTGACGCCCAGCATTTATCTTTTGATGGAACATTTCTCACCCATCATCCGGTCGAGCTGAGCTGTCGCCATTTCATGAATCGAGAGAGTAACACTTAGTTAAACCTCTTAAAATCGATCCGCTCGATTATGATCTCGAATTCGAGTTACATGGCATTAATCACATTAATTTTCAATTATTCCAAACACAAAATATCAATCCTGGTCCAAGACACTGTGCAGACACATTGCAGCACAAATTAAACCCTAAAACTTTACATTTTATTAATACTAAGTCTGGCCCACATCTACAGTACATCTATCAAAAAAACATTGTGCTGAATTTCTCATCATGGTCACGAGATTACCCGTGTGATAAAGGGTTAATGTGATCTAGACCACTAATATGATTTTGGCTGAATAGAAAAGCCACCTGTTGTGCTCAGACTTGGATGCTGCGTGAACCTGTTCCCTCTGACGCAACAACCAAGTTCTCATGAAGTCATTTTCCTGTTAAATTATTCATAATCATGGGCATTTGGTCGTAATTCATTTACAAAGATTGATTAGTGACGTTTTCCAAGATCTGTCTACACGGTCTGAACATTATCCCACGAGACCAATTACAACACAGTGATACGCCAAAGCCTGACTTATGAATGAAGCCTTCAGACCTCAGAGGGGAGTATAAGCAACGTTTGAACTGTTTTATTCCAGAGAAAGCAGAATTAAAAAATGCCACGTGTTAATTTGCTCATGAGAGACATCATCTGTTTGCAGGCAAGTTTTCAAACTATTAACATTTAGAAAGTCATTTTCTTTAATATGCATCGAGAAATTCAATAAAATTTCAATCAGGGGTAGAGAACGAAGTATTACTTGATTATTATAAGCTACGCTGTTACTGATTCTTTTCCATACAATTATAAACAATGAAAAAATGTGTTAATTGAGCCTATGTTTTATTTATTTTCTAGTAAAACCTGCTTACAGGGGGAAGAACAGTTCAGCCCAAATGAAGGAACCAACACTTTTCATTTTTATAATCTTATACCAAAAGAAGCTGATCGGGAAGGAGCAGCATTCATCTATAACACTGGTTCTTTTTTATCAGTCAGACCACAAAAAATACCCTGAAATCTTCATATTTGATTTGATTTAAAGTGACTTTTTTAACTTCAAAGATGCTATCAGGAAGTTGGTACAAGGAGGTTAAAGTGCTGAACTATGTTCTACTGGCAGTCAGCTGAGTTGCACCTCTGCAGACCGGACACTAGAGACAGCGCAGTAAAGGACATTATAATAGTGTAGAAAGTTTCTAGATTCTATTTAAAGGGTTTGCATGTGAACTGGCATCATCACACAGTCTGGGCAGCAGTAATATTCAAACAGTCATCAGTTTCAACTGACACGCTGGAATAAAGGTCGAGAGAGTGAGTCAGGTGTAATGACTGACCTACATAATTATCAGGGCACAACATTGTATAGAACAAAAACTCCTTTTAAATGGGTGGATCCGTGACGTCTGAAAGTATGCATTGTCTTTTTATGTTTTTTGTTTTTTTTTACTGACAAGTAGTTACAAACATGCATGAAGGCACGCCTTACATAGCTCACACTGCCGATACCAGTGGACCATCAGAAATATCCTGGCATGAATTTACACCCAGCAGATATTAGAGGGACTCGTGTCAAGTAAACAAACGACTTGTTTACTGAAGTCTCTCTGAATCTGTATAGTGATTAAAGTAAATTGATAAATACCACAGTGTCAAGCGCTGCACCCACCATCCTCAAAGGTGTTGTACATTTTATGGTGTCATATGAAGCGTTACAGCAAATGACCTACAATTTGCTTTTAGGTATATTCATACACGTTTCACTTTACAACATAGTGTCTCACTTCAATATTTATATGTCAAGAAAACAATTAAAACTTCTTTTTATTCACTTTTGTATTTATGGTTGACAAAGGGCTGGGAATGACTCATAATTAAATTACCCCAGTGACATGGATTAGTTGATGAAATAAGAAACATTACTATATTTTACTGGCCCTTTTGACATCAAACTACAAGGTGCAGTATATTTGAAAGATTGTCTGCTTGGCAACAAAACGTTTCTATGTATTAACTTTGTAAAAGCTGCAGGGAGGCCCTCCAAAGGGAATAAGAGCTGGAGCTACGCAGCTGCAGAGGTTCTGCAGCCGAACTCAAACTGGTCACCTGATTTATGCAGTCAACTTGAAAACATAAAACAAAAAGAAGAATCTCTCATCGCTTGTTTAACGCAGCACCGGTGGCCCGTTTCAAACAAATGTCTAATGCTTAGTAAATCATTTTTAGGGTTATTTTTTTGGAATATAATACATGATACTGTTGGCATAATAAAATGTTTGCACTTAAGAGAATTTTTTATTTTAGATGCTTTTCAATATAGTTGTTTAGTCACGCTTTTCATTGCGTCCATATCCCTTTAATAAGATTCTGAAATGGAAATAGTTGTATTTTCATGTCTGTCCTTTGAAACCTAAAATTACTTTTCTGGTTCATTCTGAATATTTGTGCTTTTCCTCAGTATTTTCTTTAAATGTGAAATCCAGAATGTTAATTATGGTGTGAAAAACACTTAATCATTAATTTGCAGTTATCTGGAGGTCACACTAAGAGTTGACCTTTACTCAGCTCACATTTTACCGGAGTGCTGCTGAGTTAGTTACCGACTTTCTCCCACAGAGATTCACGGCCATTTGCAACTCCATGTTTTCTGTGCTCTTAAAAATATGCACGGTACAAACTCGCTGCCTGCCAGGCAGGAATGTGTCGACGTAAAAAAAAAAAATAAAAAAAATGGGTCGGTACAAACACTTTCAGTTTGCCGGGACTCCACCAGCGTGAGGGGCTCGTAGAGATAACTGGGTCATAGAGTGCAGAGGTTTACTGGCACACAAACCCAGTGGTGCCTGCGAGAGGACTCTGACGCTGATGTGCAGTGAAAGGCCGAGGCGGAGCATTAGATGGAGTGTGGAGCTGCTGCGAGTCAGACGGTGCTGCCGTGTCAGCTTGTCCTGACCGGCGCTGCTCTCCAGGCGGTGTGTAGGTGTCTCTCGGGGGACGCGCACGCTTTTCTCTCGTGAAACCCGAAGTCCAGGCCAGTGGCCGCTGCAGCTTTTCAATACTTTATGACAAGAGCCGACATGAGCTGACGGAGGCTCTTTATCTGGGGAATGCGCTACATCAGAATAAGATAAAATCAGTCATCCATTAACAGATTATCTCCAGCCTTTGTGATTTTATGAATCCTGCATTTCACAATACACATTTTAGTTGGTTTTAAGCTTGTTTCGCAATCCACTCTGTGGAACCTTTTTCTTGAATTAAAGGTAATTCTGCTGTCTAAAATCGCTGCAAACAACATTTAGTAGCATTAGTGTTAAAGCATCCAAAAAAAGATGCAGTAATATTTCCCCATGATGTTTGCACAAAATTATAATAAACTGTGACACAGGGCTGCATGATGAATGGTGCACCAGCTGGAATAGTCTGAGGGTCAGTAAGATTCTTTTTCCCAGCATTATTTTTTGCTTTTAATTTATTTTATAGGAAGCCTTGTAAACAAAAAACTATAATGTTTAATGTTATGTTTTATTATCAGTGTTATAGAAGGTGGTCAAATAAAAAGTCCCAGTAAAAAAGCTAAAGGTCATACCATTAAGACAGCTGCAAATGACAAGATATTTCACATCAAACCATTTAACAAAATCAGAGCTACGTATGCTTTTAATTTCATCCCAACAGCATTTAATGAGAAGATCGCATTATGTGGAAAAACATGAGAAAGCATTTGACTGAAAATGACTCAGTACTGCAGTACAGTTAAAAACAAGAGTATATATGATACAAATAGAAATGCAACGGAGTCAGCAAGTTGCAGTGGTGTGACTTTGCCACTTAATTTCTCTTCTTGTTGACATTTAAAGTTACAGCTCGGTTGTTAATGCCCCCCCTCGGCTCTTTAAGTTTATCTATAATCTGATTTGTGGTTGGTAACGGCTCCACAGCGGAGACGGTGCAGGACTCCATAAAGCATGATGCAGTGTGTGAGTGAGGTCACTGTGCAGCATGTGCCGGCTCTCGCACAGGGCTGTGACAAAACACAAGTTTCTATCAGAGGGTACAGTTGCAGCCGAGTGGCAAATTGTGGCGTCTGTTTGAGTTCAGACAGTCAATGTTAAGTGTCGGTAGGGGGCCGCATGCAAAGAGTGTGCATGAATATTTCAGGGAAGGTGTGCTTCCACTTGTGCTTGTTTGTGCTTTCTGCTCCAGATGATGGGGGAGATGCCTATTGTTATTTCCACCTCACTGGCTTTTCCATTTTGGGAGCCCCCGTCCTCCCATCTGTGTTTTTCATCTCTTACGTCAATGCCTCCAGACTGTCACTGAGTGAAAGGGTTTTCCCACTCGGAGCCTCCTGAGAGTTGCCCAGCATTTTTACAGACCAATGGATTTCCAAGTGAAGCTACAGTAAAAGGAGAAAAAAAAAAGAAAAGAAAAGAACTTCTTTGGAAATTCTGAAGAAACTTCCTGACTAATCCAGCAACTTCCTCGTGTTCTTTGTTAAAGATACCGCCATTTTCCAAGCAGGTGTTTGTTCAGAGAACTAGTAAAGTCATTTGTCATTTTTTTCCACTCAGTGAAACGGCAAAGGGAACATGACGTCAACAGGATATGCGTTCACTTCCTCCGAACAAAGTGCCTGTTCCCGTCGTTTGACTTGAGGTCAGGCAATAAGTTTGAGCGGCAGCAATGGGATAGAGCTTAACGGCCTGCTCAAGCCAAGGTTTGTCCAATGATGGACAAAAAGTTACACAGAGTTAAAGAAGTGCTTTAAAATATGTGACACTGAACAGAGAGGGGTGGAGGGGTGGGGGTGGGGGGGGGGGGGGGGGGGTGTTAACTGACAAATAGTACCTCGATGAATTCAGCAGAGCCTCATGACTGCTGGGATCCAAAAAATAATGAGATTGCCCTCTTGTCTCAAACAATCAGTCCTACTGATGCTCACCCCTGGCCCCATAATCAGCCCTCTATTCAGTTGTGCAAATACACATGACCCAGTTATACAGGCTCACAAACTCTCCCCTCATTCCGTGCACACTGACACACACAAGTTGTCTTTTCATGCTTTTTTAGCGACGTTACATTGTCTTAACTTAGTCTCACACCGAAACATGTCTTCACCCCAGAATTCACTGATTTTGCGATTCACCTTCCGTGCACACACACACACACACACACACACACACACACACACACACACACACACACACACACACACACACACACACACACACACACACACACACACACACACACACACACATACACACATAGCCGTTCTGAGAAATGAATGGCCGACTTGTAAACATCTCGCAGACTGTTGTCTGTATTGTGCGGCGGCAGCGGCTGACGTCAGCGCAGACTGATGACTTAATGTGTCCACTGCCGCCCCGGGAGGTGATGGAGATGCAGGCAGACGGATACAGAAAGGTGACACTGGAAAAGAAACTCGCTGCGTCCACATAAAGCAGAGACCAATGGGAGGCCAGAGAGAGCGTGTTGCCGCTGCTGCCACATAACCTGCAGAAAATAGTTGCAGGATGTGTGCATGTGCATGTGTGTTTTTGTTTTTTTTCCATTGTTGGCGAGAGCAAATGTTCATTGTTGTGTTATTGACGCTGCCACAGTTTCTGCCTGCATTGCACTAGAATGCAACATTACATCACGTCTCAGCTGCAGCAGCTCATCCACTTTAACACACACGGACACAGCCAAGATGAGATGATGCCGATTCAAACAGAAACAGTTTCAAGTGTTCATGACGGTAGGGTATCATTGGTGAGATATATGAGTTTACAGGAAAACAAAAACACATGAACACAACGATCAGAAGCAGTTTGGTCCTGCAGCCTCTCAGACAGACACCATCACAAACAACCTCCCAACAGAATAAACCCTCTACTTTACCTTAGGGTTAGGGTTAGGGTTAGGGTTAGGGTTAGGGTTAGGGTTAGGGTTAGGGTTAGGGTTAGGGTTAGGTTTAGGGTTAGGGTTAGGGTTTGTAGGAAAGAAGTGCCACAGAGCCCAGCTAGGAGCTACAAGCTTAAAGGTCCCTCATGACATACTGAACAGACCTTCCAATACCCAAACTATCACACTTTTTCCTCCCCTTCGAGCTCTCTCCACCCCAAAATGATCTGATGTTAAGGGTATTGATTGTTTTAGTAACGTTATGCGATCAGATGATAACTGCTGATAACGAATGGCATAGACAGGTGAGCGTAGTAGGCTAATATCTAGTGTTGTGAAAATTTATAGTGCATCACGCTCACATGCATGCAGAGAACAGTGCAATGTAAACTTCCTCATTGAATATTAGTTTAGGTGTGTGCTGCACAAAAAGTTTCCCTGTTTGCATGGAGATGGAGGCATTTTGAATTTAACGCTCTCCGGAAGCCATTTTCAAGATGTGAAGATCGTCCCACCAAAAGTCTTGTGTGTGAAAACCTGCAAGCTAAAACATGGAATTCAGTATGTATATGTAAGAATCCCAAAACTGCATGAGGTGCTTTATTTATCACAGACTCTATCAGTGACAGGAAAGGTTCATTAAAAGAGAAGCAACTGAACAGAATCCAGTCATCTTTTTGGGTTTATTTTTTTGGGGCACGCCCCTATAAAAACCACAAATGTAGCAGGAGTTACGCTATAAAAGCACAAACGTGCAGCTTTGATCATCTGGGCTGTTGTGGGCCCCAAATGTTTTTTTTTAAAAAGAGGGGCTGGTTGTTATATGAGGGGAAGCAAAAGTCAAATAAACATGTCCAACAGCCTAAGTTCTGTGTTTTTGGTCCACATAAGTAGCAGTACTCACTCTGTTAAAGACTTTATACAAGTGCAGAGAGAAAACAGATGCTGGGTTTTGGCTAAATGAGTCACTTCAGTGCTTCAACTGAGCAACAGAATATAAAATATGCTAGAAAATGTTAAGTAATGAAAAATAAATTGGTCCCTTCTGAAAATGGGCTCAAAATCAAGCCGCAAAAAGCCTGCCTTTAAATGTATTCCTCCACTCCTCCTGCACACTGTTTCCTGTATTCCCCCAAAGGCTGGAAATGGATGCAGGTGACGCCGACGTCTCAAGGTCTCATCAACATTGCAGTTGCAGTCGTTCCAATGTCCGCTGGGATGCCCGTGTCATGATGTGGACGGGAGGTCTTCCTCCGTAAACACAAACTACCAGTCGCACACATTTCTCTCTGGGACCATGAGAACATGCTGCAAACTCAAAAATACACAACGGACAAATCAGAAGACTGGAAGTGGTTGATGGCAGTGGATGTCATCAAATTAAAGTCAGAAGCTGAGTTTTAAAAGGAAGAGAAGTTGCAAAGTTCTTCTTTTACACATTGAAAAGAGGAAGTCGAGGTGGTTCAGGTCACTAATCTGGACGTCCTCTGGTTGTTTAGACGGCAATTGATGACTGATTGAGGAAGCTACAGTCCGTGGGGGAGCCAGGATGGATGGATGGATGGATGGATGGATGGATGGATGGATGGATGGATGGATGGATGGATGGAGGAAAGTCAAAGAATAACAGGAAGCTTGGAGAAGTTGCATCATTTTACTTCAGGTTTCTTGGAACAGTCAAAACGATAAAAAAACAACATGCAGGCCTGGAGCCTTGGAACACCAGGATTTACTGCCTCTGTTGAGTATCTACCATTTGCACAGAGGAGAAAATACAATAAGACATGTATTTGGATCCATGTGGCCATCTGATGGATTGACTAAAGCTTGATTTTAGAAATTTGACACGTTTAAAAGGTTCAATTATGTGTTTTAGCTACAGTTGTGCTCATAAGTTTACATACCCTGGGAGAATCTATGATTTCTTGGCCATTCTTCAGAGAATATGAATGATAACACAAAAGCCTTTCTTCCACTCAACAACTGTGTTTACTCTTTTTAAATCAAAATGACAAAAGAAAGTACCCAAATGACCCTGATCAAAAGTTTACAAACCCCAGTTGTTAACACCATGCATTGCCCCATTTAACATCAATGACAGTTTCAAGTCTTTTTTTCCAAGTCACAGTTGTTTGCCAATAAATAGCTTTACCCAACCATCAACCATGAGTGGAAGAAAGGTGTTTGTGTTATCATTCATATTCTCTGAAGAATGGCCAAGAAATCATAGATTCTCCCAGGGTATGTAAACTTATGAGCACAGCTGTATTCTTGCGGTGCGGGAGCCAGCAGTTTGGTTACAGTGAGTGACGTGTGTTGGTCGATCATGACTTAACGTGCAACGTTGGGTCACGTAGCAACAAAGCAACATCCCTATGTCTGCTGTTACGAGGGAGCTGGAACACGAGGCCGAGGCTCAGTGACGCAAGTTTCCATGGAGGCACAACTTCTGACACTCCTGTGTCATGATGCCGTCAACGTGATGCAACAAGGCACCGCGACTGTGAGGGATCGCTGTCCTGCTCCTTCATCTTCTCTCTTACGCCTGCTAAGAGTCCCAGCAGAGAGACATGAAAGGCTGGAGAGCGCAAGGTGCGACTTTTCTTCGTTTGCGTTAAGAAAGCCGTTTAGAGTTAAAGGGAAACATTCTGCCACGCGCGTTAAATTAAACACATACGACTTACCTACGAGGTTAGTGAAATCGATATGCATCAATATGTGACACTAATGCTGAGATTAAATATAGTAAATTAGGGAGGAAATAATCCATCATCTGTCTCTCTGTGCTTCTTCTGGGATTACATGGTGCAGTAACTCAGTTTACTCTCAAGGACGGGGATTTTATTTCATTGTTCAGAGGGACAATGAGCGGTAAAGTTAGAGATGGGGGGGTGGGGGGTGATTAGCACAGATGCATTCAGGACCCTGTGAACTCAGTGCACTAGATAAATGATAAGCAACTTAAGACAGTCACATAAAAATATTTGATGACAAGAAACCACAACCAACATGTTGAAATGAACAAAATGCAGCCTGTCAGGTGTTGTTTTTGCTGTAATTGAATGTGCATCGATCAGGTTTTCTTCACTCTTCTTCGTCCAACACACACAAAATAGCATTTGGGGATAATTGGAGATGCACAGTTTTCCCCGAGATGTGAATGTGAATGTGTGTGACTGTCTTGTGATGAACTGGTGACCTGTCCAGGATGGACTGGTTTGGTTTAGCGGTCTGAGACTCTTGGAAAGTGTTTACAGAAGATGGATGGAACAACTCACTCGTGAGCATTTACCTTCACACTCACACGTCTCCAATGACTCCAGGTGACACATTGGATTGAACCATTTTTTGTCAGAAATGTGATGTAGAATTTTCGAAGTGAAACAGCCTAATTTAAAAAAAAAAAGAAACGTTTTTATCACCCATTATTTACAAATCATAGAGTTTAACCAAATCATATTTGGTTAAACTACTTTTCTATGGAATGTGGTTACGGATACCAGTAAGGCCACTCACTCAGTGAATGTGATTGCAATAAATCTGTCAAGGCAGTGGGCATCGAGCTTGACCCTGCTAAAAGAAGAACATTTGCATGCTCCAAATCAGACATGAAACTAATACACGTCATTGTGGTATTCAGCAGTATGTGTGAAGCTGTGAACTAATGAACTCTGGATCGTCGCATCATCGAGAGGAGTGGCTCAATAGCGAACATAAAGGCATGTCACATGACAACTGGCAATCAACCAGGAGGAAAAAAAAAAGGTTCGTTGACAGGCTGTCGGATTTGTCTATTCGATACTCGCTGTTCAACAAATGTAATTGCATATTTCTGTGGTGGGACAAATGCCCAAATTTGGTTTGCGGTTTGTTAGAAAAGATTCTTCAAAATGTGGAAAACCAAAAAAAAACTGTGATTTTTCTGTTATCATTCTGACATGTTAGAATGACACATCGTTACTCTGCTACTCTGAGTTTATAGTGAAAAGCTCTTCGATTTGCTTTGTACCTTTGTGCTGCTTTTCAAATCAACCTGTTTTGCCTTCGCTTGCTATTTTTGTTCGAGTTATTGGCTTATTTTTTGTGAAAAATTTTGTTAAATCAAGGGGAATAAAGAATATCTTTCTTTAATGGAAATCACACCTAATTCAAAAAAAGCTGGGTTTTTATTTTGTTTGTTTTAGAAAAATAGAGCAAGATTTTTTTTTTTTGCATGTAAATTTAACCTGCTTCTATATCACCTGACATGAACACCGCCGCTAGTTATTCAGATGTTAGTTGCTGTTACCATCCTGTGCCAGTTTTGAACAACCTGTGGAACAACATACCGAGTTGCAGGATTACCATATATTGACAAAGAATGTCCACACGCACTCAACTGGCTCTTACTCAGTTGGAAAAGTGGGTTGTCTTCCAATTCCAATGTGTCCTTGGGCAAAACGTTGAACCTTTTGTTTTGAAGCGCCTCGAGCAACGTGATTGATTGTGTGAAGTGCAGAGACAGATTGTGTCTTGTGGGATCCGTAAATACAAAACTTTGTAATCAGTCTCACAGAATGACTAAATCTGAAAATGCTTAGTCAGCATCGTCATCTTCACCTTTGAAACTCATCAAACATTGACGTCAAAGCCTCACCTCTTCGTTAACCTACATGCATCCACCCTGTCAACCGGCATCAAGAAAAACAATGGTGGATTATAGAATTGCACTCATGTTATGAAAGAGGAGCTTGTTATGGCTTATAAAACAAAATCATGAATGACACGAGGAATTTAAGAAGAGGATAAGTCACGTGTTTAAACTTTATGTCTATACCACTTCTAACCATTATTTATCTATGTTTTCCACCTGAATCTCCTCTTGATTGCTGCATCCACTGATCTGCAGAAACATTTCAGTGAAACCAAAATCTAGTACACACCCACTCTCACCAACATGCAGATATAAGATATATTAGATATAAGAGTGAAATGAGAAATATAATTTTGAAAGACCTCATGACACAACCGAAGTTTCCAGAAAAATAAAATGCTATGCACTGTTTTTTCCCGGGAAAAATAACAGTGAGCGGACAATAATGTGAGAAGACAAGAGAAGCAGAGTGGCAGAATCTGTGTGTGTGTGTATGTGTGTGTGTGTGTGTGTGTGTGTGTGTGTGTGTGTGTGTGTGTGTGTGTGTGTGTGTGTGTGTGTGTGTGTGTGTGTGTGTGTGTGTGTGTGTGTGTGTGTGTGTGTGTGTGTGTGTGTGTGTGTGTGTGTGTGTGTGTGGCAGCTGCTGGTCGGACTCGGTACGAGACAGTAATGGAATGTAATGCCTGAAATGGAATGCTCACACAGACGCCAAAGCCTGCTGCACAATATTAAGAGAGCCCGATGTGCGTCATAGCTCTCACAGCTGACACAGCCTCTGAGTGTGTGTGTGTGTGTGTGTGTGTGTGTGTGTGTGTGTGTGTGTGTGTGTGTGTGTGTGTGTGTGTGTGTGTGTGTGTGTGTGTGTGTGTGTGTGTGTGTGTGTGTATGTGCCTGTGTTATGCCTTTAATCTCTCTTTACAGTAGCACCATACCAGTCTTGCGGTGATGGATGATCCATCCAATCAAAGTCTTGGGGTGGCGTCGCCATAGTGACGAGAACAATGGCCGAGCGGCACGTTAACTTTGTTCACGGACTTTGTGCACGATTAGAGCTGTGAATGAAGCGTGGGATTTAGAAGGCAATTAGTGAGATGATGTATTGGTTCCCCAGGACTCATTTAAGACATAATAGCTTTTAATTAATATTAAACTTGGCGATTATAGAGATGATAACATTTACTGTCACATCAAAAAGTTTGGGAGGCAGAATTAAATCTTTAAAACTTCTTCAAAAGGGCAGAGTGACGCACAATATACAGTGCAATTTGTAAGGTGGAGGAAATAGAGCAGAGTCTCGCTGCTAATACATCCCACCTCTGAGTCAGGAGTATAAACCAGTCATGCTCCCTGTATAACCATAAACTCTAGGGGCACAATATGATGGAAAGCTGTGATGGTCAATCCGATGTGCTGTAACTGACATGTGATGTCCAAGCGTGTAAACAACTTGTTAGCTATGTATGAATGAGCAGTCCAGATGAACAAAGTTCATGGTTTACTCGCTGAATTGGACCACGACTAAACCAGTGGCTCACCCACACCTAGAGCCCAATTGCTGCTCTTCAGCTTGCAGCTCCACAGAGAAGCATGTGACGTGAGTAGAACGTGTGGTTAGTGATAATACCAGTGTTTTTAGTTCAGTTTGTTTGACGTTGGGCTGGCTTGAGTGCGTTTTAGAGTAATTTTGCAGACCTGGCAACGCTGGCGCAGTCTCATTATTAAGTCCAATTCAATGCTAAAAGCTGTTCCCCTCTGCTGTCATTAATCCTCCTCTTCTGAAACAATGATATTTTTGCCTCCCACTGGATTTAGATGCCAAGAACATTCCGATATTTACCACGTGACAGAACAGATCTGCCTGGATTCATCCACAGACATGGTTTACCCTTCTGAGGCGGCAATTGCCGTTCAGGTCAGCGTGTGTTTGTTTGCTTCAGTGTTAGTCGACGCTATATATACGTTGTGATGCAGCAATTAAAAACAGAGACAAGTTACAATGCTCCAAACAGATGTGCAACCAAAATGTACTTTTACAAAATGCCAAAAAGACAAATGAAACATAATAACATATATATAAAAGTAAAAAAAACAAAAAACAACATGTATTTGTTCTATGCTTGATAGCTCATGTTGTGAATAACAGGGACAAAGTGACATGACTGTACAACCACTACTGAATGAGTTTGTAACTGATGTAACTGGAATAGTTCCATGGTAACAATTATTGATGTTTCAGTGTGTCTATCACCTTTTTTGTCCTGCTGTCTGTATCTTACTTTATAACTCCAATGAAGAGCAACGATGACTGGTATGACCTCGGTAGACATAGAAGAACACTGGAGCTGTCTGCATGCTTTATACTTTATATCTGCTACTTTTTGCTTTTGTCAGTAGTTCACAAATCTGTTGCTTGTAAGAGCTTCTAAAAAATCTAGATCACAGAGGAACTTCTTCCTAATAACTGATGCAACTTGTGCTAATCTCACTGATTGAGTCAGACAATGCTCACATATCAAGTAATGTGCAACGACTCCACAAAAACACAATGTGGACATGAAGCCTAATTGACTTAATCTCTTTTGAAACTTTTTTTTTTTTTTTTTTTTTCAATTATGGAACTTGTATCCAAGAAATAACTAGTAACTGTAATGAATGAAAAGTAAGAGTAAGCAGTCTCATTTCATGTGACTGCTTGCCATGTGCTCCTCCATCCCCGGTTTCTCCAGCGCCACAGTGTGATTAGCTGCAGCTGTTAGTCGATTCCAAGTATGGGAGGACAGAAAGGTCAGGCCGAACCTGCGCCTCCTCCTCAGATGAGGCAGCAAAGTTTCAAGGAAACCAAAACCACTTCTCTCTAATCTGCCTTCGATTATGAACGAAAAACATTGTTTCGTTCGACTTCGTCACCAGAAAGAATCGTCCTCAAACATCTGACAGAGTGGAAATTACATTTCAGAGTTTCGCACAGTGTATCTGTTCTACCTGTGCGCAAGACGGACAGATAATCTGTAAATCTCCAGGTTCCCTGTAATGCAGTGTGCTCGACAACTTGTTCGGGTTGTTAACAAAAACAAACAGGAGGGTTACTTCCTGGCTTTTGTTATTTACTTCCTCACCGTGGTCCCATTAGTGGGACGAGTCCCTTTTATTTATACAGACTGAAATCACACACTCGTCTCTGAGTGTTGCACAATGCAAAAAACAACAACCAACAACCTACACAGTCCAGTGTTGAGAAAATAAAAAAAAAGGTAAGTAAATCATCAAAGAAACACCACAGCCAGACAACAACTGTCTGTACAACTCACTGAAGCCACATTTATGACATCCAGACCGAAACACAGAACTCAATTAAAAAGTTTTCCAAAGGAGAAGGTGGATGTAAATACATAATATTACTCTTTTTCTTCTCTGTCTTTTGGCTGTTTCCTTCAGAGTCATCTGCCTCCGCTTTACCCGCATACCTTCACTCCATACATGAATCTTCTCTGTGGTCTTCCTGTCGTTCTCCTGCCAGGCAGCTTCATCTCCAACTCCCATTTTCTAGACTAATCTCAACCTTGTCTCCCTATAGCTTTCCCTCTATAGTGCTCAACCTTAGCTGTCTCTCTGATCTGTGCATTTTTAATCCCACGAAAACAGAACAATACAGGATTGTGATCAGAATTATAGAATAAAACATTCAAAAATCCACTTAGACAAGATACATTGTTGGTGACTTGTTTGTGGATTGAGGTTCTTAAGTCTGCACAGTCCACTCAGTCTTCATGACGATCCGTTTCATAACAATAACTTCAAGTCTCTGACAGACACGAACATCGCTCCTGCAATCAATGAATGGATGGACTAGGATAGATGTGTGTATTCTGCACAATGAAGTTGACCTTAATCTAAGTCAGGGACGTTGCCCTGCACCAACACACCTGAATCTAATGAATGTATCATCATGAAGCTCTTCAGACAGCCTGATAACAAGCCAATTATAATAATCAGCTGTGCTGAACAGAGGGCTCACTGAACCTGTGCCTATCCCCAATCTAAAATTCTTATTAAAGTTCAACTATTTGAACACGTGACATGAAACTCTTGTGCAGCAGCACTCACACCCAGTTTATCCAACTCAACCTTGTTGTCTGACGCCAATCGTTGCTGAGCATGAGTGAAAGGCAGGACAGGTCGCCAGTCCTTCCACAGGTCCAACACAGAGATATTTATAGTCTTTCACACAGACAGGCAATCTAAAGTCACCTTAATGCAACTGAATCAGATCAACTGGACTCGGTCATGTCTTTGACGATGCTCCACTCACTATCCAAGTGGCTTCTTCAGCTGGATAACGGGTGAAATGTCTTCCATGACCTGTTGACCTGTGTCAGTTGCTTTGAGGTGCTTAAAAATGAGAACATGCGTCGACAATTCAGAGAAAACAAATAATAGGGAACCCACCCATGCATAGTTCAAACATGCAAACCGCACGTAGAGAAGGTCTGAACAGCATGCGTCTTTTTAACGCGAGAGTATTGTCCTCCCCCACACCCCAGTGGCTCTCAACTGTTTTTCCTCGGATCCCTCTCGATGCCTCCAAGAAAAGCTGCAGAGCCTCTCGCCGATGTCTAAAAACAGGCAGACACACCCACTCTCATGAACATACAAAAGACAGAGCCTTCACAATCAGAGCAATGCTCTGTTTTCCAGGTCTGCTTTTGTGTCTAGAACGTGTCTTTCTTTGACGTGTACAAAGCCAATGTCAACAACCTCACATCACCACTGTAATCTGCCCCATCAAATACGTCCCCGGAACACAAACTGACCCAATTATCCAGCAATTTTCAGGTTTTAAAAAAAAAACCCAACAACAACTGGATTCCCTCTGAAATTTAATTGAAAGACGATTAAACACTTGGAGCTTTTTGTAGTTGCTGTTCCTTCCAGATAAAAGTGTAAAATATGTGATGGCTGTACTGCAGCGTGAGTCCCAGTGTGCACTTTCAAACCTTATTTATTTACTTTGCTCCCAGCTTCCACGACTTCCAGCGATCCTCTGGTATTCATGTTCATCCTGCCAGAGAGCTTGAGTATATGCAGTGACGCACGTGTACAGTTTCTCCCTCACGTACGCACAATTAGGAGGCTGCTAATCTCGCAGCGAGGGGAGGGGACCCAGAGGTCTCCGCGGAGGGTTCACAGGAATATTTCTGAGTGTTTTATCTGCCTTACAACACACTGAGGGCTCTTTGTTTACAGGCACTTGTGCCACTTCTTGGTTCATTTTACGCAACAGTTCTCGTGGCTTGATGCAGTGTCACTGACCTCATGAGTCAGAACTTCCTTTTTGTCATCAGACTTGAACTTCCTGTCTCATCCCTAACTAATCATTTTGATGAAATGTATTTTCACATTACCACAGTTATGCTTTTCCTTCCTTTCTGGGAAAAAAAAAAATTCTTCTATAGATTCTTGATAAAGTTTTCCTTCAGTGAACTTTGACTTTTGATAAGCAAGTCACTGATTCAAAGCGCACTGAATGTTTCACAATGAGTGACCCAAACCGAATGATCCCCACATCGCCGCCGAGCTCACTTTACACGCTCTCACACATGACAAACGTTGCAGAGTTATAAACGGAATCGGGCCCATATATCCGCCGCCGACATGTACAGTGAATACTCCGCTGGCAGACGTTGACAGGGTCAATTCAGCAGGGCTTAAGGGCCGAGTGGAAATACAGAGGGGGGTGGATTATGTTTGCAGCCATGGCTTCATATAGATTCCTCTCAGATGTGGTCAATACATCAAGGATTAGTGCAAGTTTCGACTGAACTCCAGTAATTGTCTCTCGGTTATGTAATTTCTCTCACACAACCATCTGCATTTGAGGGTTAAATGCACTCGTTAAATCCCGTGCCCGAGGGGTATTGGATCGAATGTTTAAACATTTACATCGAAGGTGTTTTAATGGACAAGAGAGAGAGCCTTGAGATCCTCCTGCCGTCCGCTTCAGAAACCTAAACTGTGTTTAAGATGTGAGTTTGATTGCGACTGGGAGCAATTACATGCCTGCAAGTGTAAAGAGCGCTTGTAAACACCTCGAGTTGCGTGTCATCTATAAAACATACTGCAGATGGTCACACGGTGTTCCTCAGAGGGTGATGCAAACGTAGGTCACGTCTGCAGCAGCAGGCAGGCTGACGACTGATCTGCTTGTGGCATGTATAGTACAGAGCCGCTCCAGAGACCAGCCCCCATGAGAAAGCTGATCGAGTGTCAAGCGTTGAGCCATATGGTCCACGTGTAGGAAAGTGTGCGTCAGGTGGACCTGTGCATGTACTGAGCAGCAAGTCGGCACATTGGAGTCGTCTCTCCTATCTAATGGGAGATAATGAGCGAGAGAGGGTGGGGGGTGGGGGTGGTGGGGGGGGGGGGGGGGGGGGGGTGCAGCAGAGGTTTTCCTTTTTTGGCTCGCCGACAGCTTGGCTTCTTGTTCTGCTGCTGCGTCACTTCACCACCACAAAGCCTTTTTCTCTCAGACGTCAGACACCTGTCTATTTTTTTTTGGGGAGGGGGGTTTATGAATAGCCGGCCGGCAGGAGGGTCTCCGGGGTTGAGTGCATCATCGTTATCGCCTCTCAGCATCACGGCATTAGCATAGGGTGCGAATGCATCATCAGTGTGCTTCGTCACCATTTAGTGGATGCGATGGTAATAAATATCCAACATTGAATTTTGTTCTTCTGAATCATTCTCATAAAACTTTTTGGTTTTATTATTTTCCTCTAAAGTAGGAGTTTATACGATTCTTTTGAATGTTTAAAGTAGACATGTATCCATGTTCTATGGAGCTAATCCCAGCCGACTCAGAGCTAATAGTGACCATATTTAAATTTTTGAAAAAAGAAGACATTCGGAAAAAGCAATAATAACAGCATCTTAAAAAAATTAAAAAAATTAAAAAAGAAGCCCTGGACTGGACAGTATATGAGAATATGTACAGGCAGGATGTTTCATCACCTCATTTACACTCCAGATAAGTCACCTGTTACCTCATAGCGACAGCTAATTAGGAGTCACCAGCGAACGTCATCTAAACTCAGCTCACCTCGTGTCTTAACTTGACTTGATGATAATACCTCTGGAGGAATTACATAGACAAGGATGGTTTATGGCCCCCTCCCAACGTCACACCAGCACTGAGCCCTCAGCTTACCTCAAGTGCTTCTTCAGGGACATGCACGTCTTCTAAACCATAGTCGAAGAATTAAATGGTGCGTTTATGAGTGGTATTTTCTCGTAGAGGATATTTCCACATTAATGATAATACATTAAGAATAATTCCATTAAACTATCACTACTATTAGAACAGTCTGGTACGAATCTGCCCTCTGTCATCTGGTGTAGTAGTTGTTTATGTTGGTTTTATTTGGATTCCTCCCGCAGTCCAAAACATGCATTTGAGAGCATTTACAGCCTCCTGCCATCTGAATTAGATAAAACAGTATTGAAGACGGATGGATGCAGAAAGACGACTCAAAACGTGTCGTCACTGCGCAACAAAGGAACCACAAAGTATAGAGAATGCAGAAGTCAAAGGACAAAGCCCGTCCTCAGTGAATACTCATATTTTGCATGTCTGTTTTGAGCTCTGACACTCTTTTCATTTCAGCTTGGCCTACTTCCCATGTGGCTTTCAGAGAGTTGTGGATAAGCACGAGCACAAGGAGCATTGTAGCCAAAACCCCTTCAACGCCGGGCTTATCGTCAAATGAATCACTTTAGTTAAATGCTTGTTTTTTGTAAGAACAATGAAGATGTCAAGCTGATATCTGGGTCAACGTACCAGCTGACGGCTCGTTTCACTGACTATGAAAGCCCGAGTGTTGAAATGTACACAATGAGAGGTAATACTTGTATGCACATTAAAAACACTTAAAACGTTGATTGTCAGAGTCTTTCAAACACCATATCTTCATTTAAAAAAAAGAAAAAAAAACATTTGACTGGAGATAGAGAATTATTGCATTTACTACAATGATATTAACTCAATTGCTGTGTCTCTACTTAAATAATCTTACATCAACAATAGATAGAGTGAGTTTGTGTGTTCACACAGTCAAAATAAGCCAAATTGCAGAGAGCTGTAAAAACCTGGTTGGTGTTCTTGAAAGTGGTCTGACGATTTGCTGTGAAATGATGGAAACTTCTTACGCTCATTGATTACTACACTGAACACATTGGCGGCAGGCGTGGGAGCCACTGGAGAGGCCACATGAAACACAATAATGATGCATTTTGAGACAATTTGAAGATTCATAGCTGGCAGATATTTTTGGTGAAACAGTGCTGAATGGATCAGATGTTGCTATTTCCAGGAAGCGCACGACTTAAAAAACACAAAAAAAAAAACATTTTCAAAGAAAAAACTCTTTCTTAACAGGAAGAAACCACAAAGCAGATTCAGTTTCAAAACTGAATTTATTTACTGTCTGACGGATAGTCACAGTGGGGAGCATACCATGACCTCAGTGCCACAAAAGAGAACCTGGAGGTTAGCTCTGATAGATAAATGTCCTTTGACTCCTACGTAGAGCAAGTATATCTTCTTTCACCTTCAGACTAAACCTACAGCAGCTTCGCTGAGAAAATGTCCCAGTGTGAACTGAGCAGGACCTCTTACTAAGCTTTACTGAACAACTGACCAGTGGAGGCTTTCGTTAGCCTCCTCAAATGAAACTAGACGTTGACTCAATAAAAGCAGAAGCTGAAAGCTGGACGCTCAGAAAGCACTCCTGTTGGACGAACTTCAAATGAGCCAGCGCTTTGAGTGTTCTCTAAGTGTTCTGCTGGAATAAATGAATGTGATTAACAGCACTTTAAAGTATGATGATGCAGGGCTGTTACAAACATTGTATGCTTGTTAATAGAGGATTTTATTTATTTTTATCTTCAATTTAACATGAAAACCAATTAATTTTATTGGATGAAACTGGAAAAATAAATCAAAGTGTGTAATATCTGCGGATTTAGTTTAGTCGAGATTACAGAGAAAAAAATTGTCTGCCTTTTAACAGGAAGAAGCACCAATAGATTCATGATCAGAGGTGGTGGCTCGCCAACGTTAGCGATCCTGCATGAAGGTACAGAGAAAGACGACAGAATGGAGCGAGAGGGCACCGAGTGATATGAAGGTACTGACCGGCCATAATGACATAAGAATGTATAGAATGTGAACAAATGAGAGCCGAGGCATTAAATAATGTCTCCCAGCAGTCTAAACAGTTAGCAGCTCCATGAGAAAATGATTCAGGTCGACTTGAACCAGTCCAACCTTTAAGCTTTGTCGAATAGGAAAAGTTTTAGGCCTCTTAAAAGTAGAGGCAGTGTTGGTCTCCATAACTGAAACGAGGAGCTGGCTCCACATGAAGGGAGTCTGATAACTAACAGCTCTGCCTCACATTCTACTTTTAGAAACTCTGGGAAACTCCAGTAAGCAACACTCTGAGAACACAGTGTTCTGATGGGATAATACGGGACTGACAGGTCTTTAAGGTAATATGAAGCCTTGTTATGAGATGTGTATGCTGATAATCCACAACAAAGATTCACACATAGTCACAACACTTTCTTTTAACATTGTCGCACTGTATAATTCAGTTAACATTGTCTATTTAAACGTAATGACACTTTCGAGTCCTAACTACCCTGTCATATTAGCAGCAATATAATGCGGGACTTGTAGAAGTATTTCTTTAAATGTCAGTAAATATGACCTGCATTTAAAATGGGTTCAAATGTTATCAGTATAGAATACGCCAGCAAATATTTCAGGATTAGACAAAAACAACAAATCAAACCACAGGGAGTTTAGGAAGTGAACTTTATTTAAATAAATAGCCACATAAATAAACAATCATTCTTGAGCTAACATTTTCTCTCTCCTTGCCTTCCTTCTCCTACTTCTCTCCACACACACACAATCTCTCTCTCAAACACACACACAAACACAAACACATTCACACGGAGACATGCTCATGCTCACAGTCAAGTAACAAATCAAAAACAAAAACAAAACAAAAAAACATGAAATACTTCTTATTATCCAAGGTTTATCAAAATGGTCATCTTACAGGTTTGCATCAAGAGTTTTAGCGTTTCAATAGTTTTGTGAGTTGTTGTTTTTTGTTTTTTTTTTAATCATGAGAAACAAAACAAACAAAACCAGCAATACAAATGTAAGTAAAGTGCAAATCTTGCCTCCGTTTTAACAGCAAGTTTCAAAGGTTAAAGGAAAATATCAAAGGGGCGTCTGAGTGAGCGGCCGGTAAGGGAGCCGTCCATCGTTGTTTAGTAATCAGTGACAATCAGAAAAGGAGACCCCTGATTGCCTGTTTGTTCAGCTCAAGGCACAAGAGTTGGTAATGAGTGCAATCAACCAAAGAAAAGAAAAAAAGAAAAAAAAAAAAAAAGGAGGGCAGAAATATCAACACTGCATGTTTCCGAAGCAGGGCTCGGAAAAACACTGCTCCCCTGCAAGATGTTTCACAGATATGAGACAACTAACAAACTTAAAACAGTACACGTGTCTCGCAGCTTTCTAATGCTTCCTCTTATTTACCTGCTCACGAGCAGGTCAATTCCTCCTAACTCTTTCTAGCCAAATAAAAAAAAAAAAAAAAAGTTTCACTTCCTGCACAATATGGTATTGCTCGGTTTAGATTTTTTATTTTATTTTTTTTTTTCCTTCTTATTTTCTAGAAAAGTACAAAAATTAATACTACCATGGTCCTGATAGTAACACCTACAGATATAAACAATACGTGTAGCATTAGGGTTTGGTGGCAGCAGGAGTTTTCTTTTTCTCTTCTTTTCACCTCGCAGCAAACGCCAAGGAGATCGTGTGAAAATGGCAGCAAACCACCGTGCTACATCTCCAGACAGCATTCCAAGTGAGAAGTCAGTAGTGTGTGTGTGTCTTTGATAGATCGGCTGTCTCTTGTGCTGTTCACTCTTTGGTAAAACCCAAATGTTTACTCTGAGTTTAAAAGAACTACATGCATGCTGCGGGAAGACACAGCATTATAAAATGCCTTGAGTCGTTCCTCTCAAAAAAAAAAAAAAGAATAAAATAAAATATATATATATAGATATATATATCACTACAGTTTCGTGTCATTGTGTTACAGAACAAGTACCGTTTCTAGTCAGCTAGCCAGCACAGCAAGGTCATAGTTTGAACAATTTCAAAACAAGCCAACAAAAAACCCTCAGGCGAATGTACATGTAATTTAGACCCCATGTCCACTGGGTTTCCACGTGGAATATTGCACGGTTCCCACGATCTTTGTCCTGTATGAGAAAGCATTTTTCCTCCGATAGATTCTGTGGATTTTTATGAGTTTTTTGTTGACGTCTTTAAATTGTTGCCTCGTCAGGTGAAATTACTACGGATCCGTGTAGCCACACACGAGTAAGGTGCTACCGAGCTGACTGGTGTACCTGTTGTGCTTCACACAACCAGCGAGAGACGCTCATCGTCGTCTGACTGACGAGGATGCGGCGCCTCTTTGCAGCTTGAGGTAAAAGCAGCTTTTTGCGTAGCTAAAATATTCTTCTACTGAGAAAAAAAAATTTTAAATACAAAAAAAATCACAGTTTCGATAATGGATCAACTCTTTCAGTGACTGTAGGTAAGCTTAGGGCGCTATACTGCATGGTCATTGCACTGCTACAGAGAAATGTCTCTTCAGAAAGGCGAACAAAGTGGAAAAACAAAACAAAACAAAAAAAAGAAATAGGGAAAAGAGTTTTGGTCTTCTGTCCAGGCAAGTGAAAAACATAAAGAGCAATAAGTGAGTGTAAAAAGAAAGTAAATAACAGAGCCTTTCTGTCAAAAAACCCAAACTCCAACAGCATCAGACATGAGAAATAAGTAGATATATCTTAACTTTATGATATTGTTTCTTTTTGACTGACGATTTAGTGATGAAGGATGTTTGGCCTTGCCGACAGTCTTCCTCAACCTCACATGGCTGGTTGTTGATGAGGTTTGAAAGAATAAGAAGAATCGGTGCAGGTTGATAAAAGCACTGCGGAGGAGTGTCATTATGTCTGATACCACAATAGTTTACAGAAGAGCAGAAATCAGAACGAAAGCCCTCTTCTCTGGATTACTCTCTTTTTACATACACTGACCAGCAGGTGAGTGAGGACCGGGCAACGACCCGGGAAAGATTCAAGCAAGTTTTCAAGAAATGCACAGAAAAGGAAGCCCTGAAACGCAGGAGACTATTGTGCTTCAAAGTCTAAAAAAAGAATCTGAACTTTGTGACGAGCACATAGGACGATAAGACCATCCGGGAGAATCATAACTTCGGAGGCCAATAAAGAAAAACTGTGCATCAAGGAAGCCATAGAAATCAGGAAGTGGGCAACCAACTCCGTGACCCGTCAGATGAGACTGCAGACGCAGTTGAAAAATGTCAGTGAGGTGAAGCGTCCTGCATTACTAAGTTGTCAGTTAAAAAGAAACAATATCATAAAGTAGGTTTATCTGTTAATGTGAATTCTCATTTGTGTTCTGGTGAGTCCATCAGAGAGCTCGAGGGGAATTCTTCAGTCTATTATTGCTTCTCTGGCTGTCGGATGCCGATTCACGCCTCATCCAGAGTTTGGTTATTGCTTAGTCTTTAGCTTATACGATATCAAAAACGCACACATAATAATACACATGTGTCTGGACACATTCTCACATGTGTACCTGTAAATTTGTCGCTTGCAACTTCTTCTTTTTGTTATTGTTCCTCATTTCTCATCTCTTCTTTCCGGAGCTCAACGTCAAGACTTTGCTTCCTCTCAACAGCCTCCGTGTTTTATTTCACCATGACGCAGCTACTGAGCTGCTGCTGTCCAGCCAGACCCTGCATGTCGGGATCGGCGCCCGAGGCGGAGCCCATGCTCCACGCCGCCGGCTTGGAGAAGATGGGGAAGGAGTGCTGTGTGGCGGAGTGGGGTTGCTGCTGGAGGCCGGTGTAAGTGTGCGGGTGTGGCTGCTGGCTGATGTGCAGACGAGCCTCGAGGAGGAAGGCAGCGGAGGCCACGGGGGACATAGAGGAGGGGTAGCAGGACGAGGAGGATGAGGAGCAGCTGGAGGAGGAGGACGAGGAGGAGGGGACAGAAGTGGAGTCGAGGGTTTGTTGCCAGGGGCCGTGCTGGAGACCGGCCGAAGCCTGCTGGGCAGGGGCGTCGAACAAGGGGGAGGAAGCAAACACGGATGTAGGTTGAGGAGAGGCCGGCTGCTGCTGTGTCAGATAGAGCAGAGGATTCTGGGTAGGTCCGGTCTGAGCAGGCTGGACCTGAGGCTGCTGCTGGTGCTGAATCTGAAGCATCCTGAAAACGCAGAAATACTGAAGATCAGACTCCTGGTCTCACATCAGAGAAACCCCAGGTTTAAGGCTACACTTTGAGAAAGATTCTGTCAATAAGAACCACTGAAATTGTGCTGAATTAACAAAATGTCCAAATGTTTTAAAACTTTATCAGCATGGTTTTCCTGTCTCTATCTCTATATTGACTGAATCACATCTCCCACATAAAGTTCAGAGTTTCCCTGTGATAAGTTTGTCTCACCTTTGCTGGTGCAGCACCTCCTCCAGCATGCTGCGGTGCTCAGACAGGGCAGGACCCAGTGACCCTCGGCTGCCTCGGTTACAGGAGGGTGGAGGGGCGACCTGCCTCGTCAGACCCTTGATCTTATTTAATCCCAGAAGCCCTTTAGTGCGTGTGTTTTTCCTCAGCTGCTGGCGGAAAGCTTTGAGGCCTGCAGGAAAGCATGGGAACGTGTTATACAATACTCGTTTGATCTTGCAATTGGACACTGTGCGTGTTATAAAAGTGAATGTCTGGTTAGAAAAGTGACACGTTGGGGGGGAATTTGCTTCAGGCTCCTGTACCTTGGGTGAGGGAGGTGTCAGATGCTCTTCGACCCTCCTGGAAGCTGGCAGCGGGCAGGCTGCCCTGGGCCTGGGGCAGAAGGTGGGAGGAGAGAGCCAGGGGAGCTCTCGTAGGCTGCAGAGCTCCACCTTTCACCCCTGAGGCCAGAAGTGTTGACATGTCACCCATGGCAGCTTGCAAAGAGGGGGCGGGGTTAGATGAGGACTTTAGGCAGCTGTCAGATGAGGCGCCATCTGAGGGGCTGACCACGATGCCTACAGACAGAGAACAGGGATTAGATTCTGCATCACTGGCAGCATAAGGAACAATGTTTCAGTGTGCGTTCTCATACTTACAAGGTGGAGTGCACTGGTGGAAACGGGCGGAGACCTCAGCCAGCGTGTGTCTGCGGGAGGTGGTGGTAGGAGGGAGCAGAGGACTGAGAGTTGGCGTCACCTCCTCTTCTTCAAGGTCTCTTGGTCGCACTTCTTCGCTGATGCTGGTCTCCAGCAGGCTGTTGGGTGAAATGGAGCGGTTCCAGAGCAATCTGTTGAAGCTGGCCTCAACTGGAAAGACGACGCGCTGAAACAAAAGGAGGTAGTCTGTTAAGCACTGATCGCCAGCCGAGCAGGGTGTGGGAGTTATGATCTAAGACAGCCGTAACTAATCAACTACAACCTAATGGTTTTACCTGGAATAACCCGCCTTGGTCGCACTCGACCTCTGAGTACACAGGCGGAGTGTTTTTGGCTGGAATAGAAAATGCTGCAGTTCTGTAACTGTCAGTGGACTCCATGATTACCTAAAGGCAAGCAGAAAGCACAGAGCTCTTTAGTCTCGAAGCAGGCGACTGGATCAGGACGGTGGGTGTTTGTGCTCGAGGAGGGCTGACCTCTGGGCCGGTGGAGTCGGAGGTACTCCGGGGTCTCTGGCTCCAGGTGCCACACTGGCGGCTCAGCTGCTGCGAACGATGTTCACGCACCCTCTCCAGTAGCAGGTAGTAGATGGCGGAGAAGTGATTGTAGCTGCTGCTCTGCAACGACTGCAGAAAAAGAAGTAAATTAGTGGTTTTCCCACTTAAAACAAGTGACCTTTCCTCTTAGCATAAACAAAATTGTATATGGGTTTTAATTATAATGCAGGGTTAATTGTCTTCATTTCTGGCATTTAAGTCCCCGTGATTACATGCTGGACTTAAGTGACATCAGACAGTATGTCTCCAGATGCACTACTGCATGCACTTCATGCCCTAAAGCTGTTTAATAAAACTTTAATTTCCCCACTCACCTCGATCGTCCGCTGGCGGTCGATGCCGAGTGTGTTCATTATTCCCAGCACAGGCTCGCTGTAGTCCCCCAGGTTGGAGTTGTACTCGGTGATGGAGTGACTGAGGGTCTGGTGGGCGGCCGTCGGGTCCACCAGCATCCAGCGATGCTGCTTGATCTGGGCCACAGTGATCCTCTTAGCTGGATCTACCACCAGCATCTTACGGACGAGGTTTTCACAGTCTGCAGGACGCAAATTAAAAGAATTAGTCTCTGATCCTGTGCGAGGCTGATTTACAAGAGTTTGGGATTTTCTGTGGCCGATTGCGGGCTGACCTTGGGACATGAAGAAAGGAATTCTGAAGCGTCCCTCGGTGACTCTTTGTCGGAGGGCAGGAAGGCTGGGTCCATCGAATGGAAGAGAACCGCACACAAGAACATAAAGCACCACACCAAGGCTCTGTAAGGAAAGAGAATGGAGAATAATGGAACAACTCTTGTTAAATTCTTATTCTTAATCATTGTTAATACCTGCTCATTTGGAAATACAGCAAATAATCCCCTTACCCAAATGTCAAGCTGAGGCCCCTCGTACTCTTTTCCTTCAAACACCTCAGGGGCAGCATAAGGCGGGCTGCCACACCACGTAGACAGAGGATCGCCGGCATTGTAGAAGTTTCCAAATCCAAAGTCTACAAGACGGAGACAGAAAGTTGCACAACAACTTTGTTATTGCATTCCTGTTTGTTTTACATTTCAGCATCGGAGCTCCAGGCAAAGCAGATGCGTTATCATCCGCGGAGTCTTACGTAATTTGGCACAGAGGGACCAGAACTTATGTTAACTGATCATTTCTCACACAGAAAGCTCTTTGTTGGCGTCTGCATTGGTGATCTCAATTGCGAGGTCACCGTTATTTGACTGTTTGTGTGCCGAGTACATTTTTCTCTGCATCATATTCATTTGGGTGAAATGGGTGAATGATCTTTCCCAAGCATACAGACAGATAAAATATGAAATAATAATAATAATACAGTTTTTTGTTTATTATTTAGATTTAGACCGGGTTCATAAGAAGCTTAAATGTATGAATAGACGGGGTTAGATTTAAAGTAATCGACAGTTTCCCCAGGGTGCATCGTCTTCCTATCAGCAGAGAACAATCCATTCTGACAGTAGATGGAAAATGTCAAACCTACCAGCCAGCTTGATGTTCATGTTGGCATCCAGCAGCAGGTTCTCGGTTTTTAGGTCACGGTGAACGATGTGGTGTCGATGGCAGTAGTCCACCGCCGTCAGAATCTGCCAGAACTTCTTCCGTGCTTCATCTTCGCTCATGCGGCCGTTTGAGGTCAGGTGGTCTGGAGGGACAGGGGTTATTTTAGTGCAAGTCCACATGAGGGACTGAAATGTCTTGCAAGACTGCGCACTTGGACTCACCAAACATCTCTCCGTTCTTTGCGTACTCCGTCACAATGTACAGCATATCTTTGGTCTCCATGACCTAAGAGAAAGAAAAGTGGAAGAAAAATAAATAAAGCGAAGGGTTCAAACCAACTGGGTCATCGGCAGCTGGAGACTGTATCCGAGGATGAAAATCCATTCCCAGGCTTTAACTGCAGCCCGCTTTAGGCATTTCAAAGCATGAGACGTTTTCTCAACACAAAAAATCCCCTTATTTTACTTCCCCGTTTACTTGTTCCACATTAAACACCAACTCTCAGGCTTTCCATTATCTGACATGTTGCATAAACCAGCCGTCACCAACTTCCTCCAGGCATTTCTATCATGCCTTAAAAGCCATTAATAAATGCCAGCACAAACCCACAAAGGAACATTATCTCACACGGTTCATCAAACGGCTTTCTCTGAGGCTGACGCCCATCAACAACAGGAATGTCGCGTTGATGTGAGGATTCTTGTGTCTGTTTGTATTTCTAGGAATTGTGAAAAACTGGTTGCAAACGGGCCAATCCCCTTGTGTCAGGAAAACCGTGAACAGTGTCTTCAACAATGAGAACACCTTGAGGGAAAGAAAAAAGGAAATGCCTGGTGTTTTCCTAGATCTCACAGTAAAACTCAATGTCCCAGACGGGCCTTCTGGAGACACCAATGAGCTGAAAGGTTGCACAAAGGAGCAAATTTCATTTTTTTTTTTCCCCATCAGGTGACAAAAGCCCACGTCTGGATGATATTGTTGGCCGACTCTGAATTGAATGTCACTGGATTGTGCTGAATGGTGGAGCTTAATTCTTTTCAGCCGTCGGCCCCTTTAGAAGACTGCGTGACCATGATACAATACAGAGATGCCTCCAAGCGGGAAGTTGTCTTTATCAGCGAGATAGGGCAGCTCTCCGGAGCTCAGTCACCTTGAGGTGCGGCTGACGTCACCGTGCAGGCAACACAGCAGAGCAGAGCGAGGGCCCTTCAAACCTTAGCAGGAGGAGGATTAACCCCTTAACGTCTGAGTTTTGCATTTCATTTGCCTCAAAGGAGGCTGCTGCGAGAAAGGAGGGATTCAGGCTCAAAATGAAAATCAATTTCTAGCATTACCTTAAGACAACCCGAGTGCGGGGGGGGGGGGGGGGGGGGGGGATGCATCACGTACAGGATGTAGACAAGATAGAGGTCATCCTTGTTACATCAGCAGTGACATCATTTCTAGTTATAATGAAAATCGACTGATCACCATGTGACTGGTGAATACTTGCAGATAAAGTCAGAATGTGTAACGTTCCCTTTGTTACGCAATTTTTGGGGGAATCAATTCCACTGAAAACGTATCTGATTTTTGCACTTCGATATAACAACCTACTATTATGTTAAGAGTTTCCACATCGTTTTGAGCTGCAGCTAGTCTGGACTTGAAACGCTGTCCAGTGTCACTGCTGATTAATACGCCTCGACACTCGGTTGACGCGTCTGAAGAATGCATGAAACATAATTGCCTTTAAACCGCCTCAAGTGCTTGCATGTCCATATGTATTAGAGGAGAGTTTCATATGCTCATGTAATATTGATTTCTGCTCGTCATCTGCAATACATCCTGAATTGTGCATTTTCCTGGTTTAAAAAATAAACAAATAAAAAGAAGCAGACAGAAAACCGATCCCTGGTTGTCTAACATAACTGCCTGCTTTTTTTTTTTTTTTTCTTATTTACCTCATACTACTGTATTTTATACATCAATAATTCAAACTGGGCATCTTTCAAGACATTTGCATTGCATGTAATTATAATTTTGCAGCTTAAATACTGAGCAAGAAATATACTAAAGGGGTTCGTGTTGCTTAGTCTATTTGAAAATCTGAGCAAAACATGCTTAAATGTTTGAATAGATTTTAAGATAAAGAAAAAAAAAAGGCTGCATCAGAGAATATTTAATTGAAAAAACAAATGATTCAATGATTTATTACTTGTCAAAACATCAGCAAAATGACTATATTGTCTCACGGTCGCCTCTGGCGGGGTTAGGGTTAGGGTACTTGTACTGATATGTTTTTCCATAAATAAAGACATGTCCTTGTTTTTCAGGAAATGAGAGCTGCTCCACATGAAGTAAACCGTAACAAGAAGCAAAGCTGAACAAAGGACAGGGGGGAAAAAAAATTAAAAATCCATATTAAAAAAAGACAAAGGGTATCGTTTGTGCGCGTGTTTGTTTGTTTGTTTGCGGGTATTTGGTGGCAGACGCTGCCGCAGAGCTTGTGAGGTCAGGTGAGAGGGAAAAAGCGGATTCTTGCGACTAAGTCTTCAATTTGATTAGCAGTAAAGCGGTGCTTTGTGTGTGTGTGTGTGTGTGGGGGGGGGGGGGGGGTCCTTCACGTGAGCCACAGACACATTGCACTTGGCTGGAACAGGTGTTAATTGGTCTGAACGCACAGACCTGTGGACGC
This sequence comes from Lipophrys pholis, assembly GCF_963383615.2. Classification (NCBI taxonomy): domain Eukaryota; kingdom Metazoa; phylum Chordata; class Actinopteri; order Blenniiformes; family Blenniidae; genus Lipophrys; species Lipophrys pholis. The sequence continues at coordinate 8,893,046 of NC_137632.1, forward strand.
CTCCCTCTAACCAGCAGTCTCCTGACGCCTCCAGCGCCCCATAACTGTGCAATCAAATCCACCATTATATAACCAGAAAAAAAGAAAAAAAAAAAAAAAAGCATGTAGGTATTGCACTGTTCCCAGCACCGACTGGTACCCATGATTACTCTCACACTAACTCTCTCTCACTTTCTTTAATACTCACTCGCACAGGGAGGTCAAAAGGGATTGCGCTAATGCTGCCGGGCTGTACTTATGATTCAGTGCACTCTGAGAGCCAGCACCTCACCACAGGCTGGCACAGACCACTTTAGATACTAATTGCCCTTTATTTTGCATCAAACAACTGCCCTGCTGCATCCACATCACTACAACAATGAGACACAATACCCTCCTGCCGCACACCATGCCCACAGCAACAAGCATCTGCAAAGCCCCCGTTAATAGATCATTTTCTCCCCGGATTGGTGCATATATTCAGGCTGGCTGCACGCAGACACTTCACAATCCTGCTCAATGACAATGAGGATGTAATGCGGGCTGAATCACTAACCGCTCCACAAACACAGCTCTGTGCACACACACACACACACACACACACACACACACACACACACACACACACACACACACACACACACACACACACACACACACACACACACACACACACACACACACACACACACACACACACACACACACACACACACACATTGCACATCAACCCGCCACACTGGCCAGACATCATATATAATGCACACCTGGTAGAGTTTGATGATGTGGGGGTGGTTCAGCAGCTTCATTATCTGCACCTCTCTGTAGAGCTTCTCCAGGTTGGAGGGATTCAGCCTGGTTTTATCAATGATTTTGATAGCCACCTAAAATAAAAGGAGAAAAAAAAAATTGGTGTAAATAAGAATAATGATGATAGTAATAAGCAGATGAATATTCTATAAAGGTATGTTCGGGTAGAAGAGCAACTGACCTGTGTTTTAGTGACTTTGTGTTTGGCCAGTTTCACCACCGCAAAGTTTCCTTTCCCCAGGGTGCGGATGATCTCGTAGAAGCCGACCTGCAGTGGCTTTCCCTGGGCAGGGCTGGGCTGAGCCCCCCGGCTGGTTTCCGTCATGACCACCATGGTGCACAAACCCGTGTGGACTTACAACGTCGGTGTGTGTGCGTGAGATTGTGTGTGAAGGCTGGTACCTGCAGAGCCACACAGAGACAGAGCGTCCTGTATAATTCATTACAGATAAACAATACGTCGATATGTCGTCGTTCAACTTATAATGAGCATTAAAGGTCATCAGTGATGAGTCAAAATAAATAAAAAGGGTGTGAACGGAAAAAAACTAAATTATCATTATTATTATTATTCTAGAGTTAAAGTATTAAACGTACGAAACAGAAAGTGAATACAATTAAGTGAATTCGTTGTGGGAAGTGGCGCGACTAAAAGAAGTAATGAAATTGTTGCGATGATTCCGTGTCAAGCAGCCGAACGTGAGAGTTAATGAGAGTAATGTTACCTTAGAAAGACATGAACCGCCTCCTCTCGCAGCTCAGACAGAGATCAGAGGAAACGTGAACCATTCCACACGCGGAGCTCCGGGTTAAAAAGAAAAGAAACCAAACAAGAAGAAGAGGGGAAAAACAGTCACGGGGAAACTTTTCTTTCCTCCCGTCTTCACGTTGTGGTAACGGCGTCTCGGCCCGGGACTGCGCTCGGTGCGGCCGGTGTGCGTGCGCCAGTGAGCTCCGGCGGAATGCAGCGCTGACGGCTTCGGCACTCACACGGGGGGGAACTCCTCCTCTCCTCCTCCTCCTCCTGCTCCTCCCTTCCCTCCGCCACCATAACAAATTGATACCCACCTTATTTACGTCACACCTACGTCAGAGCGCGGAGCCGGGTGCACGGCAAGGCCGGACCCGAGCGCAAGGAACAGGTTGCCGGGCAACCGCGCGGCTCGGGCTCACGGTGACGCGGGTGCTGATGGAGGGGTTGCCTGGAGATGGGGGAGGTGACGTCAGTCGCGGAGATGTGTCACCACGTGATTTTCCTCGTTGCTCGCGGGCTGCCTCGCGACGCTCTCGCTCCACAGACCGGCTGCACGCGCGAGTTGAGCAGAGAAACAGAAAGCAACTGTTGATCGTCACCGAAACATTTGTTTGTTTGTTTATGTATCGCGTTGTTTTTCTAAGCAAATAAACTATAGACAATTCCACTCACATAAAAAGGAATGTTTTTATAAAGTAACAAAAAGGTAAACTTTATTCAAGTACTTTTATTTACAGAAAAGTGAACTATTTTCAATATACTACATGTTATATTCATTTTAAATTGAAATTGAAGCCTATGATATCTATAAAAAAGTAGAATCTTTTTTAATGTACTGTTAAATCAAAATGTATTAGATATTCCCTTTATAAAGAACAGATGTTGCATGAAAAAACAGATAAAGAAAAAAAAAGTTAAATAGAATATATATATATAGTAATAAACTGCTGATTCTAATCTTAACATCTGTACAAATACATATTTTCATATTTCTTATTTCTTTTTATTTCTTATGCAACTTTCAAAAGGCACATATGGTGCAGAACGCCTTTGTGACCTTGTATCAACCATTACGAGACATGCAGACATAGCTTTTAAAAGAGTGTCATATAGGAGGAAAAGTTCAATATGGGAATAATAGATTTTTCCGTTTCACAGCTGATATCAGCTGATATCAATGATGTGCTTCACTTGTTTTTGAATAGTTCGACCTGAATTGCAGCTACACATAGAGAACTTTTACATTACATTATTCGGTTGAGACAAATAGCTGTGGGGGAAAAAAGAACTGTTTTCTATGAGCTCGGTCCAAGACATCAAGACAAGTTGAACAAATTCCAGAAAGTTGTGAACAAATTTTCTGTGACTATTTTATAAATGCTGTTAACCCATCAAGAAATATTAATGAGTTTCTAATTGATAGTAATGAAGTAGCTGTATATTCAGTTATAATAGGAAACAGCCTTATGTTTTTAACTGGCTGTATAGGTAATAGGACAGTTATTGTCGATGAAGTGTACTTGACTTTCTTGTTCATTAAAACAGTGTTAGAGCCATAGTTAGCCAAATACAACTATACCTTTTCAGAAATCTAAAGTAAACATCTGTGCTTGCAAATGAGTTGCTGTGTGCTGCTGATTTGATAATTAAAGGCGCTGTTGGTATTTGACTTCCTTTGCATTTTCCTGTGACTCAGTTGCCATTCAAAGCTCACTGAGGGCTTTTTATTTGCTGAAGGATGTCAAACCCATTGGTATAGCTCACTTCAGGACCACAGATACCTGTGGTTTGTATCTCAAAGTAAGATGCTTCAAATTGTCAAACAGTTGAACTGAAAACTGACAAATGGGATGGCGAAATTTACTTAAAAGTCAAAATTGCTGATGGTAATTTCCCCCGAGTGTTTTGTCTGTGTGGCAGAGACCACAGAGGGGGAAAATTCAAGAAGACAACTTTCACATGTTGGTGGACCGAACGTTACACAGCGGCCCACAGAACAAAGTCAAAGTAAATTCCAAACATCAAACTCGGGGGAGAGACAGATCCGGCCCTCTCACATTCTGAAATGTTAAAGGAATGCAAATCACATGCAAACTGTCTCAACTGAAAGGTCACACAATGTTTTGATGCACACTCACAACAAAAACCACACAACCCACTCTGCTCGTCTCACTGTTTTTCATAACCAAACGTCTGCATCCATTTGACGAAGAGCCTCACTAACATGTTGCAGTCGGCGTCTTTCCTGAGTGAGCATGGGCAATGTCGCCATGGTTACATAAACTGTATAATGAACTGAGTCTGATTGTTAAAAGACATTGGTACGTTTTCCACCGTTGGTATTGCTAAACAAGAAAGTTAGGTGGGGCTTTGTCAGGGTTATAAGGCTCTTTTGTCAGTTTTACTTTTGCACAATTACTCACAGAAAATAGAAGAAATAAGCATTGAGTTACAGTGCAGAGAGAGGCAAAACGTATAAAGGCTTATTTGAATCATTCAGTTAATGTTCAGACGAATACAATAAATAAAACAAGTCATAGTAAGTGATTGTAGTGAATATGTTTGACTGAAGCAACAAAAAGACTATTTCCTGGGCTGTCGTGGTTAGCACTTTTCTGTTGCAGGAACCCATGATGTCATGTGTCTGAACAATACCCTCCCCCGTGTTGGACGTGGTGGGCCCCACGTAGTCCTCCCAGTTGCTTGTTTGGGCCGAGCCTGACCGGGACACACAGGCTACCCAGTCACCAGGCGCTCGCTGGCCAACAACATCACCGGGCCTGGCTCCAGGGGTAGTGACCCTTGTCTGGACAGGACATTCCAGACCCGTCGGCCTTGGGTGGCCCTACCGGGAGCATGTGTTCTGGACAGCATAGCTCTGAAGATCACTTGACCGCACAAGCCTTTCTGACATGACATGGCCACAGTCCAGGAAGTGACACATCACAAATACTATCCTTGTTTTGAGATTTTCTATATTTTGCGGCTCTAGGCAAATGTCATTTGCTGATCAGTGGATGGATGGATGGATGGATGGATGGATAAAAAATTAAGTTCTTCACAAGCAAGAACTTCAAAACAATGGTATGTTACATTTCAATCCTAATTAAAATTCTCCCACACATGATCACTGGATTTAGTCACACTGTGTCTTGAGATCTATTTTGATGACCGGCTACTTTCTTCACCCGACAAAATGAAGCTGCAGAGATAAAATACACATATGTTAAAAATAATTAACCTCCCTTGTTTACTTTGGTTTTATTTCCCCCATGTTCAATTTTCTATCATTTCCATCCTCAATGATACAAAATAATCAGGCTCTGTAATTATATGAACTATTAATTCTGTATATTTGACACATTTGAGACATTTTTAAGAACTCTATGAAGATACATGAAATCACGTGTGTTCTTGTCATAATGACACTGCTGAGAAAAAGAAATGACTAAAAGAAGAAGAAACTATTTCCCAAAGATGACAAAAATAAAATGCACGTAATTATTCATGTGACCGGATTTCGGTCGCCCTCGTGTGTTATTGCATCATGTTGCTGTATGTTGGAGGGAGACATGTCAGCACACATTGCGGAGTTACATGGCTGAACACAACTTTCAGATGAAGATTTGGAGAAAAGAGAAACCGCGATAAAAGAAAGAAAGAATATGCCCGGCAGTGCAGAGAAATGTGCTGAAGATGAGCCAAACTGCTTTCAACACACATCAGTCTCACAACGGCAACGTCTCATCGCTGGAAATGACACAAGCGCTGCCCTCCCTTGTTGTGTCAGTACCACTTTGTGTCTTTCTCTTGCACACACACACACACACACACACACACACACACACACACACACACACACACACGCACACACACACCCACACACCCACACACACACACACACACACACACACACACACACACACACACACACACACACACACACACACACACACACACACACACACACACACACACACACACACACACGCACACACTTATGATACCATCTATTTGTTGCTGTCCTCTGGTGAACTTTAATCTGTCTGCGTTTGTGTGTCATTATCAGGATTAATGGGAGACACTGATGCAACAAAAGTCCAAGAACTCCCTGTTTGTGTGCTGACAAAAGACTAGTATAATTCCTGCCGTCAGCTGTGCAGCACGACCGCAGAGAAATGCACACAAGAGCATGTGAACCGTTACTGTTTGGTGTTCGGCAGGTATCAGTGTTTACTCAAAAAACAAGTGACTAATCAGACACGGTTCCCTGCACAGTGTTCGACAACCACCAAACCACAGCTGCAAGGCTGTTTGAGATGTGTGTCACGTGTGCTTCTGATACCCTTTTTTTTTTTCTTCCCCCCCCAAAATGTGGCTGCTCAAAGGTCAACTCAAGAAGTATTTCAGTCTCTTTTAGCACCCACTTAAATTCTGCAGGGTGACAGTGAGCAGACGGTGCCTGACAGGATGTGATGAGGACTTCCCGCCCGCTAGGTAGTTCACATATTCTCACTAGTAATCAAACTAACTGTGGTCTAAAACGGCAAGGGAAAAAAATTTGATTAAGAGAAAACAAAAATCTGTGACGGTCAAGCACCCACTGCGGTTAATCTTGTTTCGTGTAATTATGTCCAGCCAGCAGATCTAATAAAATTCAATCGTCCCCTGGCTGCTCTTTTCAAACAATACCTATCAGAGAACATCTGGACTTCAAGGTCGGGATCACAAGACGGCGGAAAATCCTTTGATGGTGAGATGTGCGTCTACAAAACAAGATTAAACCAGACACTGGGAGAGAAAACAAATCCATTGCTTTGAAATGCTGAATTATTACATGAGCCAAACTTTATCTCCCCAGCTTGCCTGCTGGTGTTTTCCTAACCGCAGAGAAGGAACAGAGACACCAAACTGTAGTACAACTAGTACATCTCAGCATGTCTCTGGAATAGCTGCTGCTTCAGAATAATATATACTGGGAATCAACACGCACATATATTGTATTTTTGTTCATGGCAACTACTGTGTGCATTAGTTACTGTGGTGTTTTGTTACTACTTTTTTTTATTTTTCTCTTCGTTTCCATTACATTTTAAATTGCAGGTCACCAGTCTGTGACAGGGCAAACACAAAAAGACACGTAATAACACTTTTACATGCGCACCTATAGGACAATTTAGAGTGAATTTATTTAGAATCCATCTTTTGCGACAATGGGAGATAAAGATAAAAAAAACAAAAAACACGTTCAGCTCTAAATGGAAAAGTTTCAGAGCCCAGACTGAAACTGTTGCTGTGAGGACAACGAATAACCACAATATAACCAGAACTATAGAGGTATTGGGTCATCAGTTGGAATTTTAATACAGTATTAGTGTAGTTGATGTCATTCTGACCGCTTAAATTTTTTTGATCCTTATTTGTTGATGGAATTCTAACAGAAAACCCGGAGGAAAGCAGAAGGAGAGTATCATGAGTAAGAAATCCCATGTCATGGTGTAAATTTACTTTCCAGTGTTATTTTGAAGTTCTCATGCTGCGTCTCGTGTCAGACTTTCTCTCCGCGTGTCTGATTGCTGTCCCCTGCCCTGATGTGTTTCACCTGTGAATGAGTGCATGACTGTCTTCACCTGGTGTCTGAGGTATAATACAGTATATTGTCGGGTTGTCTTGTGTGTCTCTGCCTGGGTTGCATTACTGTGTCTCTTCCTGTGGTTTCAACTTTCCTGAGTTTTTTTTGCCCTCATGTGATTTCTGCATTCCTTGCGCTCCAGCTTTAGACTTTTGGTTTTTTTGGGCTTAAAATGAAATAAAATGAGCATTAACTGTTGTTTGGCCAACTGAATCCTCCTTTCAGTGACCTGTGACATCCCATATCTGTAAGGCCAATGAAAACCAACAGTATGAAACCATGCTAAGCGCTTCATTAGTAATATCCTGTAGTCCATCAAAATAAAATGCAGATCAATACAAGAATATGGATCTATCTAATGCCTGTCTTCTTGAGGGTCTCTTCCCATGGTAAAATAAACATTTTTACACTGAAAATGCTGAATTAATATCTCATAATGAACTTACTGCACCGTTAAATACATTTCTTTGTCACCTATTTGTCACATCTTCAGCTGTTTCACCTCTGGTGAAAGTAATATATCCACCTGCGAAATGTGTGAACTTTATTGACGTTTGTGTTTTATTGTCATTCCATTATCATATTATTGGAAATCGCCTACTTCCTAGCAGCTTCAACTGAACACCCAAAACCTTTCAACAAGGTATCAACATCAATTATACCAGCTTTGGATTAGAAAGTAAGTCAGTGTCATTGCATATTTAAACTGGCAACAGGAGCTCTGTGTAACTAGTGTCATGTTTACTGTGTTAAAGATTGTACCAACATCTATTAGAATAGCCCTAAGTATGGTAAAACTGAAGTTGACCGGAGTGTAATTGGTCAGACCAAGCATCTGTTGAACACCAAAGCAAGGTAGGCAGGTACCCCTCGATACATACACACTTCATCTAACACGCGTTCTTTGGATAGTTGGAGGATTCGGAGATCCCTGGAGAAAACTCAGGCGCAAGGAAAACATGAAAACTTAACACAAAACAACACAGCAGAGGCTCCCATAAGTAACCAGTAACCATTTGTGCTGATGATGATTCAGTAAATGTAAGTCACATGATAAAAATGTGAAGTTTGCCTTCAGTATATGGAAAATCAAACAGACTTCATCTTGTGATATCATTGAGTTTTTAAACCGTTTGCTTATCATTTCTTCAGAATGTTATCTAGTATTACCGCACGGCGGGTTTCCATAGACAGGAAATAGATCCTGCACGTCAAAAAAAGAAATCTGCAAAAGATAATGAAAAGAAAGAACAATAGGTGTCCAGTAAAGAGGGAAACCTGAAGGAAAAAGGGAAAAGAAAGTAAATGAAGAAAATTAGGTCAGGGTCGGGTGGGGGTGCGCTTCCTCTATTGATCATCCCTCCGACCGTGACGCACACAATCGCAATGAACTCTTATGATCCTCGGCACTCAGGGTCCAGCAGGTCGGACCTCAGTGATGAAATCTATCATGTGCCCACCGAGGCAGAGCCGAGCAGATGACCCTCTCCATCACTGACCTGCCAAGGGCTTCTGGGTTCAACACGTGATCCTGCCATCTTTACCTGATGGAGCGCAGGAGGATAGTGTGACATTGGAATCCAATTGTCTACTCAGACAATCAGTCGAGGTCAGTAATTCACTTAAATAAAGAAGGACTGATAACACTGATGAGCAGAAAAGAAAGACCTTTCTTCTTCTCTTCCTGTGGCAGGAAGAAAGATAAATAACCTTCCTTCTATTTAAGGTATTACGTGAAGGCAGATCTCATGTTATTGTGGGGAATTACAAAGAAGACATTTTCAGAGGATCACCGTATGACTAAGCATTTTACATGCATGAAAACCGAACAATATACTAGAAAGTAAAGTGAGTTGTAGTAATATTCAAGACACATTTCTGCTCCCACTAGCAAAATTAGGATTTTTATTATAAAATGTGAATTTTAAAAAAAGTTCAGCAATAAGTCTGTTGTTTTGAGCAAATCTCTGTAAAATAGCTTAAAAATGATAAATAAAAAAAACCAGATAAAAAAAAAAAAGAAAACTTAATTTGTTGCATGACTGCGAATAGACAGCTTCGAACTATAGTCACACATCTTATGAATATTGCCAAAAAACATGGAAACGAGCAGTTACAGGGAGACAAAACTGCTCCGAATGTTGTTCTGATTGTTTGCGATTTTCCTCAGGTCAGTCTCCTCCTGTTCCCTCCCGTGGTTTTCAATAGCTGCCATATCACATCCCAAACACACAATGAGCAGGAACTCTCTTTCATAACCGCCACAGAGGCTCAACTAAACTACACCGTAGCAAATTGCCGTCCTGAATCGAGCAGAAACAGCACTTTGTGGTCCGCCGTGAGGCAATGATGCAGTACATTAGGTTTTACTTAATGCCCCCATTATCTTTGAGTATTGAAGATGTACACTTCTTTCCTGGCTTTTCTCACTAAATGTGGGAGAGTGTTTGTTCCTGCGTCTGTGAAATGTGCAGTATTTAGGCTGGGACTGTACGTTTTCACTGACACCGCGGGCATACGTACACGGTCGATGTTCTTTTCACTGCTTACTCATCCATTATTATCCTCCATGTTTCGCAGACTTTCACAGTTGGTGAAAAGACCCATTGTCTGGTCATTTGATGTCTTGTGAGGCACAGCACATTCTTCTCTGTTAATTACCACTGTTCTGTCTCCACTTGTTGACTTTGGCAGGCCGATGGTGTTCTTGTGAAGTTTGTGTATCATCCAGCAGGTCCTAACCTCTCATTCACGCATGAGAACACATTCTCACAGATTTGAGGGTTTCTGCTATGAATTCACACACGGTTAATCAGTTTGTATCTTTGAGATTAGACTCAAGGTGCAAACATAATCTCTATGTTATGTGATTGCATGAATGCAAACCATTTCCTGGATGGCCCGTGACGTACTATCGGGTGTCTGAATTCCTACAGAAGCAGCTCAGTGTTACAAGCTCTGGAGGCGTCAAACTGAGAGAAAATACTTGTGTGAGAGAATTGTACTACATTTGACAAGAACAGGCCGATAGATCTGGATTTTTGTGAACGTGCAAAAGGTGAAAACTATAAAGAGAGAGAAAGTTCATGTGTGAGAGTGGCTTGTGGTTGAGGAGAGGGCAACGGACGGGGACTTCACTTGAAGAGGCCAGGTCCTCAGGTTTGTGTGAAACCAAAAGCAAATACTGACATTTTCTGAAGGTCTGTGTTCAACAGAAAAGGTCTGTGTTCTTCTTCTTTTTTCTTTATTTTTAGCACAGAGTTGTGTCATTAACAACCAAGTCAAATGTCACAAAAAAAAAAAGAAAAGCCAATTAAATAAAAAACTTTATTTTAACTTTAAGCCATTAAAGTTAGTTTGAGTCCATGTATGGGGGCTTTTCTAGTCCAAGTTGTGTTCGTGTATTTTCTAAGGAAATTCTGTTTTACTTTCATAATCCAAAACCGTGTGTTTAACAGCTGACTCTACACAGAAATGGACCAAAGCGTGAATCCAGTTGTCCGTCTCCCTTTGTTTGTCATGTGATGAAGTGTTGACCTTTCCAGGATGAAACCTGCCTTCGCCTATTCTTGGCTCGTATCGGTTCAACTCAAGTGCAACCTTGAACTGGATAAAGTGGTATATAGAGGATGGACGTAGGGACAGATTGACCGATGGACGGATGGACACTGACCCAGACATGAGCCTTCTTACCGTACATCACTTACAAACTCAAACTTAAAAAATACAAAACATGAATAACTGAACTGGCCTATCCAAGTTTGAATACCAAACTAAAACAACTCCAACACCTAATATACATGGAGGAAAAGAAATATGTCTGGGAAACAAATTATTCATTTCTGTAACGTCTTCATTGTTGCCATTACGATGAGTTAACCCTTTTCAAATATTGTCTCAACTGTTCGTATACTGTAAGTAGCTGATGACCCACTGCTTAGCCAACTAGAGGACGGCTCTGCACCGCCATATCATATGGGATGAGTAACAGAACACAGACTGCCTTATTTTCTGGTTCGCGGTTCAGAAGTTCCTTGTTTCATTTACTCAGAGGTCATTTACAAGAACACAAGTCACGGAGAATTTGTTGCGACATTCCAATGAGAAATGATTATACACGTTGTGATGACTGAAAAGAGTTCAGGAAGAGAACTGCTGACCATCATCAAGCACATTTTCTCTAAGAAGGAAAAGGAAATGCCTATTTGGTTGCTTGGGGAGTGGCTGTGACTCAGTTGTTGGTTCGATACCCTATCTGATCTGCGCCTGTCCACATGCCAAAGTGCCATTGAACAATTAATGCACAAATGGGGTAAATCGGAATAACAGTGTAGAAAAATGCTTTGAGAACATCGAAACAGTGAAAATTAACAGCATATGAGAGTCCATTTACTAATGATTCCCTTCAAAATCGACAGCAACCAGCGTAGACCAGACTAGTTTTCACCCAGGATGCCCATTTGTTGCACCTGGGGTTCAAATCCAGGTCCTCCACACGGAAGGTCAAGACATATTTCTAATATCAATGTGACTGTGTCCAGTGTTGTTTGGATTTAAGTTGTACTGCTTAGGGGAAACTGTCATCACATAAAGGTTCGTATTGAATCCAAACAATATGTAAAAGGAAGAATCTGAGCAGGTTTTTTTCCTTGCTTGAAGGCAAAAGGGTCGAACCAAGAACTCATTGCGAACTAAAGCGATTGTCAACCTATTTCTTCACTCCGGATATCTGTTGGCTGTGAATTATCTGTTTCTATGATCACCTTTCATAAGGGCAACAAAAGCCCTTTCTGCTCAAGAATGCACAGTCTATTATGTTAACGGCAGAGCTGCTGATACAGTAATCCTGTGGTGTCAGTTATCTCAAGATGTAAATACCTGACCGCTGCCTCTGTATCCGCACACCACGCCACACTGAGCCTTTATGAATACTTGTGTGCGCAAAAGCCCCTCTGGAGACGGAGCCATGTGCGTCATACCACAGATCAGCTTATTATCCAAAGCTGAGGGTAGCAAGGGAAGGGGATATGGGGTACCCGGAAAGGTGAGAGCACACATGACATGAAATACCGACTGAACACAATGATGCACACAGTCTGCAAGTGGAGGAGGATTCAAAGAAATAAAGGCGGGTAAAAGGGCACATTCAACAGAGAAATGGAGATTACATGGAGGAGAACGAGCGTGAAAGCAGAGAGCTGTGGGGAAAAGCGTTCGGAAAGAGGTCAGCTCTCAGTGAAGCGGGACGACGCACCTTTAGTGATGTAAGGCTTTTATTCGACCGCTGCAAAAATGCAGAGTGAGAGAAGGACGAAAAATAAATAAATAATTTCTGGGTCACTTTTATTTTTCGTTCCCTCTCACCGCTCCACCCGGACGCGCGTTTAAGTGCAGTGCAGCCACGCGCACACACACACACACACACACACACACACACACACACACACACACACACACACACACACACACTGAACTAACGGAGGATTTACAGAATTGTGCTGCTCATGATTAAATGGATTTGATATATGGGACGCAGGGAAATCGGTAGAAAGGCAGGACCTGATTACAATCATGTACAAACCAAATAAACCCATCAAAGCTCCACCAGACTGAAGGGCGGACGAGGGGATAAGGGAATGAAACTGTGCGAGTATTTGGGATTGAAATAATTTCCCGTGGACAAATAAAATCAAGATTTAACATGCTCATGCATTTCTAACGGCGTTGTCTAAAGCTACATTCGCACCGCAGGTCTTGGTGCTGTCTTGATTGTTTTCATTGTTTTGCTGAGACCCGTTTGTTTTTTAATGTTACTGACATGTGTCCTAAAGTCAATGGTGCTAAAAAAAAAAAGAAGGAGGCAACATCACACGCAGCAGGATGTGTTTATAGTATAGTGTTATGGTAAATTTGGATGGTACACCCGTCAGCACATGCACATCAATTTTGAAAATCTTCTTTTGACGGCAGTGTGAACGTAACCTTAAGTCTCCTAACACAACTTGGATTTGATGAATTTGTGTGATCTCACTCCATTAACATTGTTATCCTGTATCATATCTACATACATTGGCTTCATTCAATGAATAAACGAAGCAAACTGAATGTTTTTAGTAGCATTTGTGTGCAAGGGGAAAAGAAATTCTGTTTGGAATTTAAGCCAGAACGTGGACGTGGTCCAGCATTTCACCTCAGAAATATTTACTGTAGTGCTGGTGTCATTTTCTTCTCTATTAGTTGTTATTAGATGTCGCTCTCGGCTGCAGCCAGACTGTGCGGTGTTGTGAAACAGTGGTTGTGACGCTTCTGACATTGTGGGAAAATAATCTCCGGCTGTGTTTGGATGTACGACTTTGACAACAGCCATTTTTTAACCCCTCACACTTCTCAACATAACACTGCGGATTCTAATAGCCATGGTCGAAGGTATGTGATTGTTTTAATTTGACATGGCCAGAATCACCCAATATAGCCACTTTCTGTTAGCTGTTGCATGCCGCTCACTTAAAAAAGCAACTTTGAGGAGGTGCCACAGTTAAAAAGGGGTGACGTCAGAGGATTGACTCTGTATGAAAGCCATATTAGTAGTTCAGTAATCGATGTATTTTTTTGAAATTTTTTAAACAGAGGATTGTTTGCTCTTCTACTATTAGGTAAAGACAGTATACATTGTCTATGTGTCTATGTGTCCAGTGACACAATTACCAACACACAAAGCAACATCCATTTTAAAAACCCTTTATAACTGCAGCCTATAATATAATAATACATAAACGGTGCTGCGTTTCTTAGAAAAACAAACTTTTTGTTTTACAGGTTTTGTGCTGTTCGCTTATGAAAACTAAATGCGGTGGATGGGATAGTCGTCAAATTCATTAATTGAGGAAATATACTCCACACTCTTTCACTAAATCTTGTTATTCTTTTTTTATGGGCCGAACTCTCCATCCTAAACCATTTCTGTGGTGAAAAAAGGAAACTAAGCTTCCATAGCTTAGCCACACAGCAGCAGTGAACAAAGCTTCCACATTAACCTTTTCACAGAGGATGCACTCATTGAAGAAAACGAATAAAGAATTTCCTCTCACTGGCATTTAAGCGCTATTATCAGATATTAAGAGATTATGAGATATTAAAGTAGGTGTTATCTGACGGCGGACCTCAACTCTTAATAATAAAAAACGCTCCTGGTATAGAAAGTGGATGGATGCTCCTATTAATCTTTAACATGTTAATCTGTTGGTTACAGTTGAAGGGAATTCGATTATCAGTTTTATCATAAACGAATGCGTTTTGTTTTGCTGTTTGATTGGCTCAATATAACTTAATGAGTGGCTCCAATAAGCTGATCAGGTGGTCCGCTTCACCTGAAAGCTGCACATCTAAAAAAAAAAAAAAAAAAAAAAACTTTTGAAAACTATGGTGGTAAAAAGATTAGACTTAAATATATCAATTCAAAACAATCCTATTAAAAACACAGGCCTTATTAAATGTATAAGCTTAATCCAATGTCACAGCTTTTTATCAGTCTCCAAGTCAATTTAACCATTTTTGCTGACCGCACCCTAAATATCAGTTGCAGACATGTTTTCTATGTGCTTTCTCCCTTCGTTCGTCGACTGACGAACTTGAAAGTGGATTTGCAAAAGTCCAGATGGGAGGAAAGTAGCAAGTTCTATCTCTCCAGGTGGTGCCGCATCTTGTGCTCCTGATCTTTTTGCTAAATGTCCATATGGCCTCTCAGCTGCTCCCTAAAGCCGGATAATGGTCCTTAATTAAGGAGAGAAAGGAGAGGAAGACACGTAGAGGGCTTTGAGGTAATATCAGCACATGATGTTACAGCCAATCAGATCAGCGAGACGCAGAAAGGAGGCATTGTCTAACTCACATTGTTGCACATATTCCTTAAGAATGATTCAAAAAATGATATTTATTTAATATATTTTTCACCCCACACGTGCTGCATCATAACTCATTTTCTCATTTGACTTTGCTTGATTTCCTCCACCTGACCTTCATCATTCGAGTGTGCAGCTGCCGCCTCTCTGCTGACAGAAACTGTCAAAAAAAACCAAAAACAAAAAAAAACGTAATGTGTTTTTGATTCAGTGGTGGGCAGTTTGAGCAAAGTCTGCCAGAGAAAAGAACAGCTAAAGGAGGATTAAGAGACGTAAGCTGGTTGAAGGAGGGTGTCTGAGAGGCAGAAATGACGCCGAGGACATCTGTGCGTTCGCCTGCTACTGCCATGTGAGCGCTGGAGCTTTTAGACTGACGGGGAGGGAGCGGGGAGGGAGCGGGGAGGGGCGATCTGCTTTTGTACCAAAGCCAAAAAAGGAAAGCCAGCGCTGATGTCAAGAGGTCAGCCCTCAGAGTTTGTAGGATGAGCTGTGATGTGGTCTGCGGTGGTGATGAAAGAGCAAATCCTTTTTTAATGAAAACTCCTTTTTTTTTTTCGGGGAGGCCAAAAATTTGTTTTCATGTTAACATATGTTGAGTTTGATCAGTTTGATTGTTCCTGGACTCTGATTTACATCCAGTCGGTGGATTCTTCAATGAGCAGATGTATCACACTGATGTTTTTACACCTCAACCGTAAGAAGGGAGCTGATTTGGCTTTCTTCCATTCACCTGGAGACGAGGAGTTTAAAGTTCAGTACAGCTCTGCCTGTGTAATGGCCTGAACAACCTCTTCCCTGTCAGAATCTCTGTGGTCATTCCTGTAAAAGAGCAGCTGTTATTATTAAAAAACAATATATACGCATGAAAAGTAGAGATGATGTAAAGGGGGATTTCACATCACTAATGTGTTTCCAATGAATCAATAAGCGACAAGTTACATGTTCTTCTGATTGCATGTTTGGCTTATTCAAACAATACAATGTGTGAAAAATTCACCCTCCAAAAAAAAAGGAGATATTTTGCTTGCCCTCTGTGTCTTGTAAAGGTCATCGATCCTGCCACATATATGTGAAAGGAAGATTTAAAAAAATGTAATACATTTTCATGAACAACTGACCAAACAATATTCCCCTAATCCTGGTAGAGATACATGTATACATATATGAAAACAGCTATAAATCGAAGATCAAAATAAATAAATAAATTAGTAGAGTAAAATTAAATGAAAATACAATTGTAGGAGTACAAAAACAGACCTTAGCAGTGTACCATTATACCATTATAGCATTATAGCACAGGAAAAAAACTGAATCATGCAAAACTGTGGTTTTCCAAGAAAACCATATATGGACCCCATACACAGGCAAATTTCTTGTCTTTCTTTTTAACGATATAGGTTAGTCTTTCCAATTCCCTTATCCATTGTCCAACAGTTGATGTGTCCAAACTTTTCCATAAAAGTGCAACAATCCGTCTGGCTTGTAAAAGTCCGAAGTCAATGAGCAACGACTGCTGCAAGGTTGCAGGGGAATCCACAGGATACATGCCCAGTACACAAAGTTTGGCACATGGAGGGACTTATTTTCCAATTACAAGACTTAAACAATCAACCACAGATTTCCAAAACTGCTGTAGTTTTTCACACTCCAACAGACAATGAAGTAAAGTACCCCTTTCACGTAAAAATCTGGAATGTTAGGGGACATCTGATTAAGTCTGCTCGGTGTGAGATAAGTTTGCACAAGCCATTTGTACTGTATTGTCTATATTTTGTATTAACATACTGACTCTGTGCTTTTAGACAAACAATTTCCCATTCTGCTTCCTGAATATCTCCTTGTAAATGACGTTTCCATGCCTCTAGTTTTTTGATGGTTGAATCTTTTGAGGAAGTCAGTAACAGATTATAGAACAGGGAGAGTTGACCCTTTCCTTGTATATGGGACAGAGGACAGATGCTTGTGTGTAGCTATAAAGTGTTTAATCTGTAGATACTTAAAGAAGTGTTTTTTTGGAAGGTAATATTTTTACACAGTTGATGATAAGCCAATAATTTGCCCTCTTCATATACATCTGAAATGTTTTCAACACCTTTGTTGAACCATATTTTGAATCTGCCGTCAGCTCTCCCAGGTTTGAGAAAACGGTTGCCCCATAAAAAAACAAAAAATACTAATAATCTTAAAAAAAAGAAGAAAGGAAGACACATGATCCAAATGGAAATGATCTTAAAAGCATGTCCACTTATTATTTTATTTTTATTCCATCTTTGCATCATTTTTGACCTGATTTTAGGTGAAAGTAATTCATTAATGAAGAACAAAATGACATAATAAAAAATTCTTGTGAAACACAAGAAGCTCAGCATTGTTTAAAAACTGAAACAAGAATAAATAATCGTCATGACATTATCGTTGACAGTCACACTGAAAATTCTGGGCAATTTAGAGTCACCAACTAACCTCAGTTGCATTTTCTGTGGGAATGTGGGAGAAAACCTGAATAAAATTCACACATGATTAGAGGGAACATGCAAACTCAGAGAGACCCCAAGCCTGGACTCCATGTATAGACACTCTCAACTGGCCTGACTCCCTCCTGGAAAGGGTTCGGTGGGAGTCGACATGAAGATTTGAGTTATTTACTCCAACTGCCGGACATAACTGAAGCAGCGACACAGGAAGTGATGCACTCATCATCATGAACAAGCCGTCATCTTCACTCCAGCCTGCTTTTTATCTGCTCGCTCACACACACACACACACACACACACACACACACACACACACACACACACACACACACACACACACACACACACACACACTGCAGAACATATTGTTTGTTTCTCTTCCCGCGTATGCCAGTGAACCTCGGGTGCCAGAACAATAAATCCAGAAAATGTGCTCCAGCTTCCCGTGGAGTCGCTGGAATGTGGCAGCGCCGCGACTCTGACACAATTTTTGAGTTCGTCTCCCCCACAAATAAAGATGCTATGTGCTCAGTGAGATTTACCTGAATTACAGTGTCCATTTACACATGAGAAGAACAAATGATTGGGAACACTATGTACAAAATAAAACACTAGTCTGTTTGTATCGCCGCTTTAAGAGGACGATTGTGTGTGTTACTCAATTATCACAGTCAGAGTGGAAAATCCAGGCAGTGTAAGAGGATGAATTTTTAGTTTTAACACTTCCTTTAAGGTTTGAACTGTAAATGTTTTTAACACATTTGTTCACATCCAAAAGCTTCAGTAAGTGAGCTCGTAAAGACATAAAGTGGAATGAGAAATACAAGTGAGGCTGCAGAAACTGGATAATTAGTTTTAGTAGCTCGCACACACAATCAGTGAGATCAGTGCTCCGACTGTCTGGGTGAATATGTGCAGACTGCAACTTTTACTCCAAACACAAGTCAAGTCACAGCGAGTCCCCAATAAAAGTGAATGAATAGTGAGTCTGTGTACTCAATTTACTCGCAGAGAGACAAAAATCTGTTTATACAGCAGGGACCCACCTCCATTTTTCTACCATTAGGCTTGATACAAGGGGTCTGCAAATCTGATTCAGCCAAAATGGATAAAACTGCTAAAAACCGCTGAAGGAAGAAAAAGCTCAAATGGAGTGAGAGAAACTATGGAAATAAATAATATAGAGAAATTGGAAAATAGCTAAAATGCCGACAACAAACATCTGAAATTGGTGAAAACTTCCTGATATGATGAGATATGATTCATTCATTGATTTTTCATTAACCTTTCATTAACAGAAACCCCACTGAGATCGAGATCTCTTTTACAAGGGTGACCCGGCCAAGAGGTCCGCAGCACACAACACGTCAATAGATTTACAACAAATAAAATCCCATTTTTGAGAGAAGGTTGGACCTAAAGACTAATAATTAGGACAAAACTTTAGTTTTTCCTGTGATTAGTCAGAAATTTGAAGGGGGAGTGGCTAATGTGGTGAAGCACGTTACTTTCAGTCACCAGAACTGATTTTCTACTGAAATATGAAATGTTCTGACCAGAACTAACTTTGCTCTTGCTCTTGTCACCTCATAAAAACAAACAAAGTTGTTCTTGAGTCTTAGACTCATTTTACTTTTCACACTACAAAGAAATGTAGGAATCTGAATGTGTCCACTCTGGAGTCAGTGGTGTGGCTCCCTGATTGAATATTAGTATTGGCTGCTGTTTTTTTTAGCGTTTTTTATGCTTAAGTCGTGTAAAGATGACATTTAGTCAAGATTTTTTAATAATCCTATATGGGTGAACTCGCACCAAGTTAAACATGTTCCCACAGCTTCATCACAATGTCCATAACTACATGGAGAGATTGACCAATAATATCCCAAATAAATGACGCTGAGTAATGGCATCCAAATAATAATATGTTAAGTGATTGGCTTTTTGAAGTTGTAGCTTTGAAATGTGATGTGATGTGATTCATATTTTTGTTGAAACTTTGGAAGGTTTTCCATTACATTGGTTGGGTTTGTCAGCCACACCAGTGGCTGGAAAGCTCAGGAGCTTTTCCCTATTTGGCTGTTTTGCATTGTGTTTGATGTTGTTGCCCTGGTTGCTGTGAGATAAAAAAGCAGACAGCAGATAGTTAAACACAGTTCCCCCTCTGTTCCTTGTCCAACTTGACCGGCTCTCTTCATCCAACACCCGACCACCCGCGCCTTACTTTCAATGATTAACCTCAGATTAACTGCAATACAAAGACGCACACCCCTCTTCGCTTCCTCCATTTATCTCCTTCTTGCACCGCTTGTGCAGCAAGTAAATGTCAGCCACTCAGGGTGGGGAAATGAATAGCCAGGGAAAGCGAGGCAGCCAGAGGAGACACCTGCCACACTGTGCAGCAGCATCTGCTCATCCAGCTTAGAGCGCACGAACCACAGTCAAACCTTGAGCCATTCTTAGCTGCACAGATAAGAGAGCTGCTTTGACTCAGCTGTGCTTTCTCCGTAGTGCAGTCGATGGCAAAATCATTATTATAAAGGAGACCCTGAACTTTGGCTTCTATTCACTCTGCGTTCGGTGTCACCTCCAACACCCGCATGTATGACGTCAAAGGGATAATATGCAGTGTCTGCAGCTCGCTTGGAAAGTTTCCTTCCTTTTTTATTTTAGTCATGCCCGCCTACATTGCGAGTCAAATATTATCTTCTCAGTGTGATCATTCTTTCTATATAATTAGTGCCAGGTGCATGGTGACATTTCTGCAGCCTTAATGATGCTCTGCAGGTATGAAGTAGAAGGTGGGGGATTCATTTTCTTGCTTATTGACAGTGTAATTACCCCTGTTGCAGGGGTCAGGTGGGAGTCTGAATGTCACCGACTCCCATTTTTTTTTTTTTTTTAAACTTGGATGAAATTTAATCCTGAAAATTATACCCTCTGTGGATGAACCGCCTCTGCATCTGTATTTAATCTCATGTTCCTTCAAATCAATCCTTTTTCTTTCACAGGCTCACCATCACCGCTCCCACTCCTGCTCCTCCCCACCATGCTTTCCCCCTCCACCCTCCGCCTCCATGGGAGTACGCGGCGAGCAGACTGCTTGGTCAAAAGAAGGTATGGGCAATGATGTCAGCAGCCTGCGTCAAAGTCTCGTGGGCAGGTTTACAATCTCCTTAACTGATCTGAGCCTTGCGTCAAGATCGCGGCGCACTAATCAAATCTGCCTTGCTGGTGGAGCGTCTTTGCATTTGCAAGTCAGTTTCTCTCCTTCCCCTCAAGCCCTCAATTCACGGAGAAGTCTGGCTATTGTGCAAATCTGCAGCACCTTGAGCTGAATGGCTGCAGGTCCACACATGCGTAAACAAAGGCCAGATTCATACACATGCACTCTCCCCGGGGGAAAAATAAGCCATAACCTTGAAAAAGATTATTACATTTTTTTTCTGCATGATCACTGGAGGTGATTGAATCCTTTCTGACATGCATCAATCCGTCATATTATCCCTGTGGCTTGTGAGGTTTTCCGGAAAAATAATTTTTTTTTTAAATCCTCATATTTCTGCAGCACTGTGCTTCTCTCACCATAAAGATTTACACAAACAACGTAGGTTTGGTGTGTGACTGGGCGTGTTGGACTTCCAATGAAATGAGTCAGCCTAACTGTGGTTGGAATTAAACTGAACTGCATGATGCAACTGTGTGAACATTAACCTCACGACAACCGTTCAGGTTTAATTAGGGACACAGGCGAAGATAAATGTGTAAACAAAGCAGGTACACACGTATTCTGGTTCCTCAGAATAAAAGGTGATTTTGCAGAGGAGAAAAATGCGCAAATAATTTATAGGTGACACATTTTTTTCACTATGCATGGGTCCGTGAGCACACAAAGGTGTAGATAACAACGTCTTGAACGTATTCACACACAATTGTCTCTATTTGTGGGTTAAAAAGTAATACAGTAATGATATTATTCAGGTGCTGAATATCATACTCTCAGAATCTCGCAAAATATATGAAAATGCCCTTACTTGTCAAATGTGCATATGTATTGTATGTTTTATTCTGAAGTATGATTGAGTACTTAAACAAATGGTTATCTGAAGCTATGGAAAAATCATGCCAACATGCTCACATTCCCACAATAATCCTAAATGAGCATGTTATTGTTTCCCATGATCACTTATTTAATCAAACAGATGCCAACATTGTTGATTAGCACAAACCGGCAGTGTACCGAGAATGAAATGCAGGTCAAATTAAAATGCTGACTTAAATGTTGTTGTCAGAATTAAATTAAGAAATAAACTTAATGCAGTGTTTTTTAAGTAGTCCATTATGTGCAATTAGAAGGTATGAATCGACCAACAAAGGCCAATAGCATAATAATCTTATCCACTATACCTATTTTTCATCAGCAAACTGTTGAAAACCTGTAAAAAAAAAAAAAAGGCTTTTATTTTCAAGAAATACATTCTTATTTATGTATTATTACATTATTAGCTGGAGAGTTATTACATTTAGAAAAATATTTCTTAATGCAATTTCAACCATTTCAATCAGAAGTTCATCATATGGTCTTTATTAAATTAGACAATTATTCCATTAGTAGCAGGTATTAAGTTATTGGCCATAATTACATTTTTGGTTCTTACAAGGTGTTCTCTAGAATTGAGGGTAATCAGACCAGCGGTTGTGATATTCTTGAAAACTTAATTCACTCATGGGATTGAAACAGGAGTCTTTGAGAAAACCACATTGCTGATGGTAAAAAAAAAGGGATTTAATTGAGTTAGTGGTATTTTTTTACAGTCAATGTCATTTAAAAAAAAAAATAGGGGTAAAGTGAACATTGGTAATTTCTGTCCTTGTTGTGATTCGTCCAGGATGATGCCTGCCGACTTTGAACACGTGTCTCAGCCTGAGATGCACTCAGTCGCCTTAACTGGCATCAATTCGGACAGATGCCAGTTTGTTCCCGTTTTCCACTCCGGCCGTCAATGAGCCCTCAGCATCTGCTCAGACTTTGACTGAAGCGGCTCTGCAGAAGTGAGTTGGAGTGAAGAGGGAGGGAGTGTGAGGTAACCCATTAACCGGTTAGGGGCTGTGACCGCACAAACAGAGCGTTTGTGCTGCATTTACGTCAGACAGCAGCTGTGGTTCACCCCCCCTCCCCTCCCTGCAATACTATGAGAGTCAGCCCAGACAGGCTTTAGGACTGGGAAAGAAAAACACCACAAGAAGCTGCATGTTTGCTTTTGCAGACGTGGTGTTATGCGCCACAATGCGCGCGCACAACACACAAACACACAAACACACGAGATTAAAGCGGTGGCCCGGGGCATTTTCATAGAGGTGATGGGGGAAAGATTCATACGAGCACATACATAAAGCTTCCATAATCCATGACATGACATCTCCCATAATCCTCCTTGGCATTTAGTGCACACGTCTGAGCGATTACAACAGGTGTCATGTCATGTTTAAAACAGGATTATGCTGCTTTTAGCTTGTGTGTGTGTGTGTGCGTGTGTGTGTGCGTGTGCGCGTGCGTGTGCGTGTGCGTGTGCGTGTGCGTGTGTGTGTGTGTGTGTGTGTGTGTGTGTGTGTGTGTGTGTGTGTGTGTGTGTGTGTGTGTACCAGTAAATGTAATTGTGCACGAGGGTGTGAAATTATCTTGACTGCACCTTCATTGGGCGTTTATTGTTTTAAATTTTGGGACAGCACCCAAATGACGTGTCCGACTCTGGATCCTAACCTCCCACTCAAAACCGTCTGAGAGAAAAACATTTTCAAAAACCTAAATTGACGTGTGAACAAAACTGTTTATACTTCCATGCTGCCACTTGTACATATCCATATTTTTGGGAGGGTTTATTTATGTATTTCCTATTCTGCTGTATCTTCCATTGCCCACTATGACAGTCGTGCCGCTACTGTCAGAGATCCGCCAACAGATTTTCATTGCATTTCATGTACATCAACAATAAAGGCGTCTAATCTAATCTATGATATGCTGTAGCGCCAAGGTTTTTTTTTAGTGGGAAAATCATCCAGCGTCAAAAGTTTTTCTTCTCTGCTTGTTTTGTTCTGCTGCTTAACTAGAACCACATCAGAAGGGAGAATATACGGTGAATTGTTCCAGCTATCTGAGTCATTGACGTGTGCTGGCATCTGTGCGTGTGTGTCCTCAACAGCCAAAGTGGCGGCTGCATGGTTACTGAACTAGGTCAAACTCTTGTGAACGCCTGGCGAAGCTCTGTCTGCATGGCCACTGCAACGACAGCTATGCTCAGCAGCACAATTGTGAAAAGTCTCTTTTTTTGCACTATGATATTTTTTAATGCAGGTATGGTTTATGATGTTTTGTTGTGTATAACAATGTTGAAGAGCTGCTGTCTCTGCCATTTCAATAATTCCACGAAAGAGAACTGTGAAAAGGCGAATTATTGCCAAGTAATTAGCTCACTTGTAGATTTGTGAATGATTTGTGAGTCCCATGCTTCATCTATGTACTTACAAATACTTCATATGTTTTCACATATTTTTTTAACGTTTTTAAAATAAAATAACCCTTCACTATAACGCCACACATATTTGTGAAACAATCAGGCTTTATACTGTGCTCTCATCCACAGCACCTGTCTGCTATAATTTAAAGCACACAGTTGAGTTCTTTCTAATATGTGCTGTCATTTGTCTTTGTTGATACTCTCTGACGTTTCTGTCTGTCATTCAAATTCATGCACTTTCCTCACCTCTCATTTTAGACATGAGGTCGCAGCAGCTTGTATATCTAAAACACAGAGATGCATCTCGGTAAATATACAGTATTTCAACAAAAAAGAAAGACTCAATGTAAAATGCCTATGTGGGTACATTTTCTTAGTTTAACCCTTAATTGTTAGATTGTACACTGTGTTGAATAATGTTCCATTATGAGCCGTTACTGGAAATTAAAGCACCGGTTGTCTGGGCACTTTCAGTCCTTTTGAATTTTTTCCTCCCTTTGGTTTGTGACTTCACACTGATGAGGGGATTGGAGATGTGCTGCGTGCCTCGTGTGCCATGTGTGGTTTAACGTGATTCATTGTGTCACTGCAGAGAGGAAGTCAAGCTGCACACACTGTTAGACCATCTGTTGTTGCCAGTATTTGTTTGGCTGGAGTAAAGCCTATTACCTTACTTCTTTTGTTTGACTGCAAATTGTTCTCCGGTCTTTCACCACATTGTCAGTTCGTCTGCATCTTTCTCCACAATAAGAGTCCCTGGGAGTACGGTGGCATATGCTCACTGGATTCCAGCCCATCAGCCAGGGCATCTTTAAGAGAGACACGGGTCAAGAAGAATGCACGTTTCAGAGGAGGTTGTTAGTCACTTGTGCACTCGGTAAGACGCCCTCCGGAGAGGACTGAGGCAGGAATCAGAACACGCTGAAGGAAGGGGGGGGGGGGGTGTGACATCAATGGCTCGTGACGCCAGTTATTGGCATGTGTGTATGTGTGTGTGTGTGTGTTTTTACATATAATATCCCGTTTGATTATCTCAGGTTCAAACTGGACCGCATTTTAATTTATTGAGTTGGAAAACTGAATATTGTAGCCTCAAAACGGTTTGCTTTAAAAGCACGTACACTCCTGTTAGTGATGTGAGAAAGAATCTCATGTTATTTACCCCCGATACCTGAAACAAGTGGCATTCAGGAGATGTGGAAGAGAGAAAGACAAAAACAGTGAATGTGATGCTCAAAATAAGCATTTAAAAGATTGTCCATAATGTTGACATTATGTACAGTTAATGACAGTAAAAGGTTGCAGAAGTGAAATGATTTGAGCAAATAATCATAATTTCGTTTACCTCGGGACCCAGGACTCTTTGATAGGACCATCATATCACCAGCAAAATCCTCCCTCCTGACAAACATGAATGACATGAGCGTCGCAATACCAACATACAGCTATTCTGAAGAACTTCAAGGTACAAGGTTGAAGAAAGTTGAAACAATCTTGGGGAAATTGTCATAAAATGAAAATAAATCCAGTCAATCTAGTTGTAAAAGGGTTAATGTCAAGTATGCATACATATGAAGGCTTAGCATACTCATAAACCCTCAAAAGATTTTCTTATCCAATTTATATCCACCTCTCTAAATGTTCCCTGGGAGAAGTTGCTTTATGCATGATTTGTGCTGTTTTAAGCCAAGTCAGTGAATTTAAATGAAACAAACATTAAAAACTATTCGATTTATGAAAATGTGTGTGTTCACAAGTCTGGTCAAAATTGTTGTGAATTATCCTTATGGCAATGATTATAGGACATAGCTTGCAGCAGTTACAGTTTTACAATAGGTATTTATATACCGTATTGTCAATTGAGGATATAACTTCTTGTATTTTTTAAAGTATATGTTATACAAACTCAATGTCCATTATTACTGTGTTATTATCACGTTAAAGATAAATCTCATATTGTCATAATTGCAGTCATAAATCGTATAAACAATTACGTCCACGCAGAAATGCTTTTAGAGTCAAATATTTCAGCGGTGCTGTCAGACATCAAAGCTTCACTCCTGCAGTAAGATGAAAGCAGGTTAGTCTTGTTCCGAGTTTGTCGTTACATTTCCAATCATTCAAGACGTCAAAACATTTTTGAACATGCAGTAAAACTTTTACTCTGGTTGTGCTCATTTTAAACACAAGGTAAAGCACTCCCCCACTATATAACTTTGATTTTTATTTTACTCACACGGGGATGTTGGGGGTCTTTCTGGGTGGAGTTTGTATGTTCTCTCTGCATGGGCTTTCCTTCAAGGTTTTCTCCCGTGGTCAAAAATAATAAATGTTTTTGAGGTTAATAAGTGACTATAAATCTCTTATAACTGTAAATTGCAAATGTGTGTAACTGCTTTTTTATGGCTCTAATCACCCAGCGTTAGATGAACAATATAGAAGATGGACGTATGAATTGCATTTGGCACTTTATGTAGTTACAATTTTGATGGAGGGCTGGTAAATAAGGATAAATGCTCAAAATATTTGGTTGTATTTTCTTTTCTTGTGTTGACAAAAATCAACTGATGCTAAAATCAGTAAGTTTATATAACAGGTTCATAGAAATCATGGCCCAGGTAAGCAGGAAAATCAGTTTCCTTGTTTTGCTTTAAATCAAAATTACACAAAATGGTAGTCGCTTTACCTGTACTGTTTTTTACAACAGAAGAACAATTATTAATCAGTGTTTGAACTCGGACATTCACTTTTCGGTGAAAGTCTTGCCTTGATCGTGTTCAAGCATTGAGAGCTTTTGTTTGTAAGTTTACTTTGCATTTTGAACTTTTGTTGTGTTTGATGTTAAATATACGCTTGCATTATTTCATTTATGGGCTCCAGTTAATGTAAACTACCACAGCAGGATTTTGTTTTTGATTCATCTTATGAGACGGAACATCTCAGTAACAAATCACTGATACAATGCAGACGACAACGCGAACATCTGCATGGATCTCATCATAAACATCTGAGTCTAAACCCAAAAGTGTAACTCCGTCGTCTAGTTCACAAAATTCAACATTATCCCGATTTTATTCATTCTTCTGGTGAAAACTTCAGAAGCTCCTGCAAAGTCACATTTTTATTTCTGATGCACATATGCATATTGTCCAATCAGAGGAAAGGATTCACAGAAGGAGGAAGATCAAGTCTTTTAGGGAAGGACGTTCACCTTTAACCTCGATAGAGAAGTTCAGGAAGCGGGATGTACAGAGGAAGTGTGCAGGCATTTTGCAGCACAGATCTACAAGTGGCTCAGTTATATCACATGTTTTTATCACAGAAAAGGGAGCTCTTAGATAAAAAAAAAAATATATAAAAAAATGCACATAAGCATGCTTCCAAACACAGCATAGCCACTGTCAGCTCATCATGAAGGTTTTCACAGAAACCACAAACGATCTCTTCCCATATTGTTTAGTTCCCGCTACCTGTCTCAACTGGCTCTAATTCAAGTGAAGCTGAGCAAACAAGAAGTAAATAGAAACAAAAAAAGCCGAGCCGGAAGAAGGAATGTGCATACAGCATTCTCTTGATGAGACACTTTGCTCAGCAGGTTTTCAGCTTTGTTAAAGTGCAGCTGGTGTTTTAAGGTCTGTGGTGATAAGAAATCTTTGTGGCAAATATTTGTCCCACATTGTGCATAGTATCAGCCAAACGACAAGTTAAAGCATTGCAAACTCTGACTTTAAAAAAAATCTTTCTTGGAAAAAAAAAAAAAACTATTGCCTTTTTATTTTGGTCTGTATTAATTTTACCCAACCTCCAGGGCATGTTGTCCAACACACTTGTTCATATCAATTTGCAAACAATGAGCTCACAAAGTAATGGCTCCCAACCCAATGGTGCTGAGGGGAACATTGTTAATGAAATGAGTTAAGGTTAAAAAAGTTAACAACGATAAACACTTGTTTAACAGCTAATTGTGGAGAAAAGTAATGGATTGACTTTCAACTAAAATTTCAAGATTTTGCATGAGGAGACACAACTGGGTTTGGGGACAACATTGAAATTCCTATCTTGTTTAAACTGCACCCTGTTCAAGTTCTATGACACAATATTAAACTTTAATCAATCTGAATTCTAAAAAGAACAAATTTGTCACATGTTGAGTTCAGCTGTTCAGTTTGGTTGTCAACTCAGTATGATTTGTTTGTTCGTTTGTGCCAGATGCCCTTTTTTTCCGCCTGCATGTCTGTGGCTTCAGCTGGGATTGCTGTTTTATTGTTCATAACCTCTGAGTGGATTGTTTTGAATTCAGCTTTCATGGCGTTGAAACCTGTGTCTTGAGGTTGTTCCTGAGAGGGTGTGTCCTAAACGTCTGTCATACGACGTCACAGATCAGAACAACCGCAGCTGTTTGTCTTCAAAAATATTTAACAATATTTATCAAAGATACATGGTGTCATTGTATCGCACCCCTAAGTTGTGTCTCTGTATGTCCGGATTGGATCAGTCAGCCAGTGAAAGTGCAGAAACAAACAAAAACTATCCCAAGTTGTCCTGTTAGTTCCTGTGTCTGTTAACACAGAGACAGAATCCGAGTGTTTCGTTTCGTTTCCTGGACTTTCAAAAAGATGTAAAGTTTCAGCCAGATTGCAGCATGTAGAACAGAGTTACACGTCACTTCCTGTTTGATGGTGACGTGTCAATTTTTCAGGTGGCCGCCATGGCCACGCCCACGCCCTTTAACTTATTTTGATAACTTTTAATCAGGTTGGCCCTTGTCCCCAAATTTCAGGTCTCATGGACCTATACTCCCTCGGGCCCAGGAGGAGTTTGTCACCAAAAGTTCACAGTTAATGTCAAATGGCGGACTTCCTGTTGGGTTTAGAGTATGGGCGCCAGTGATGTTTCAATGTATCCTAATGTGCTCCCAATCCCGACCAAATGTTGTAGTCATTGCTGAAATGTCCTGGCCGTTACAAATAAATCATATAATCAATGATATGACGATGACCAATGTTTGCACGTCAGCCTCCAGCACGCTCTTATGGTGCAGTGCATTATTATGAGATTGCGAAAGAGGAATAACAAGCCAGGGGTGCCATTCTCCAAGAACTCACGCATTTCCAAGTATGTCTGACATCTGCAATGAGATGAATCCCCCCCCTGCTGTTTACCTAAGTGATACCCAACACCTTTGCGTCATTGCTCTTTCTCTAGCATGGGGTTGACTCAGACTTGTATCATCAGACGTCAGCAAACAATCCTTTGTACCCCTGGTGAAGAACCGAGATGAGAGGAGGCCTTGTCAGCGTGCATGACAAATGGGATATTTCGTTGCTTGTTAACGGGAAAAAAAAGAGGCGCTTGCTGAATTTCTGCACGTAGTTTAATCTAGTTTGGACAGGACTGAGGCTGAGCGTTTCCCTTTTCGTTGAAAAATAATAAACCCATTCTGACAAAAAGTCTCCAAAACAGAAACATGTGCAAAAAGCATCGTACAAC
Source organism: Lipophrys pholis (assembly GCF_963383615.2). NCBI lineage: Eukaryota > Metazoa > Chordata > Actinopteri > Blenniiformes > Blenniidae > Lipophrys > Lipophrys pholis. The sequence goes on from NC_137632.1 coordinate 8,922,595, forward strand.
GTCTGCACCACCCACGAAGTCAACAGGTGATCGGTGTTGATGTAAAGGCAGAAGAGAAGGAGAAGACTGAGTCGCTCTGTGTGAGCCGAGCAAACACGCTGTAGTCAGGTAATGATGACCTGGGCTGATAAGTTATCATCAGACATTCCAGCGTGGACGTGTAGCCAAGGTCAGCAACGGTGATCGAGACACAGAAAACTGACGGCAGGTCCATAAATTCACATCAGAGTGACGCATGAGGGCTGACAGATAACTCATACGAATATCTTGACAGTCACCAAAACTGGATGTGCTTCACACACGCAAGAGAGATTAAAAACAAGTCAATGATTCACCTTCAGCTTTAATCTGGAAGCAACTTATCGTACGATGTTGAGACTGACGCAGTGTAAAAATGTCCGCATGTCGTGTTGCGTTGCTCGCACAGGTTAAAGGTGAAATGATTTATTTGATCTTTATCTAATCGTGACGCCGGGACAGGACGGGCCTGGTCCTCGAAAGAGTAAGAAAGAAAGAACGAAAGGAAAGTTTCTTCAAGAGATTGTGACAGCATCAAAACTGAAACAAGATAAACTGCTTTTGTTTTTTCATGTAATGACCAACAAAGTACATCTCCCTGACAAAGAAATTATTGAGATATAATTATTTTTGAAAAAAAGAATAACTTGTTTTAATGGAAGCCCAGACTGATTCTAATCGGAATGTAATGATGATTATCTAATCTGATGAATTTAGACATACATCACAGCCTGTTTATAAGGACAGAAGATCCACTTCACTCCTTTTTTCGAAGTAAAAAACTCAAACCATCACGTTCGTAATTATGTTTTCTTTATATATCTCATGGATCCCAACGTCCATTAACAAATGAAGTTTACTGCTGAAGAGGGGGATGGATTTTATCCTTTTCACTGGGAAAATGATTCTCATTTTAATGATGACCTGAGGAGTGGTATACTAGAGTCCTCCTGGAGCAGTTAACCAAGCCACCATTCCCAGTGAGAAAGTAAAGTTCATAGCCTGAGCCAATTTGTCTTTGGGTTTGCATGTTCTCCCTGCATCTGCATGGGTTTTCCCTGGCTCCTTCCCTTAATTCTTATACATGCTTGTTGGGGGTAATTGGTGATTCGTAATTGTCCGTGGGGCAGTATTAAGTGTGATTATGTGTCTCTCGTTGGCCCAGTGATATGCAGGTTCTCAGTTTACTCTGCCTTTTGTGTAATGTCAGCTGGAGCACACTCCAGCCTTTGTGAGCCTAACGTGGATAAACCAGCGACAGAAGAAGAACAGATGGGTGATAGAAATAGACTTACAAACACAAAAAATAAGATCTCCTGGAGACTGTAAAAAGAAGCAATAAATTCTGTGGATCATAAATCTGGACGCAGAGCAGGGCCGAGCCCTCGGATGCACAATCATCTTTGTTCTTGATGGAGATCAAGGGATTACAAGTCAACCTCTGTCTACTGAACTAAGCAGCCTGTCGGTGGTGCGCAAATAGAGCCGTATCAGGATGTACTCTACAATATGTTCACAGCTTTTCCTCTGATAGGATGTTCTTTCCATTAAAATCGCTGATCTTATTTTTGAGTCAAATCTGACACCGGTAACACTGAGTCACTCTCAGCATGTGGATATCGGCAATGTATGTCACAAGTATGATGGTTAACAAAATTACAAAAATGTTAGTGTTTACAGACAAATCGTCATTGTTTCATAATAATGTGTGACAGTGCTCCCCTGAGAGGCAGCTGCAGGGAAGCATTCAAGCCCAGATAAATTTAGGACAGGTTGCAACCCAGCAGCCAACAGCTGAATCACTGTTTGAGACATTACACAACATTGGTTTGGTTTGGTCGTATTAAGTCATCACGCTGCCCTTCATCTCTTCTCTTGTAGAGAGCCACCGCGGGTGGGAGACTACCACAGCATACAATGGGTAGGAGGTACGGTGTCATTAAAGGTTTGGGGTCGGTAAAGAAGTTTATATAAAAAGCATGTGAACAATTATGGGCCAGTCGGACACACGTGTGACACATTCTTGCCTTTGGCTGCTTTACTATCGAGGCGAAACAACATGGTCCTTTCAGCTGAGGGTGTAAGCTATTGTACCAGAGGAGGCCGGCAACATCAAGACCCAGTTTATGCCCTTTTAGTCAAAAAAAAAAGTAATTAAGCCATTAGATTAGGAGATTACTTCAATCCAGCTCATGGACTGCTTATCGTTGAAAAAGTCAGCGTTTTTAATGACTGTTTTTAATCCTTCATCCCTTCATGCCACGAGATTCTCCAAGTTGTGTCACAAGAAAAGACACATTAACTTACTTCCTCTTTAACAAAGCGCCCAGTGCTGTATTATTCATGATTTCAGAAGTATGCCACATCAAATCAAAGCAGCTGTTAAACAAAGCAAATATGTAGAAGTACTTGTAGTGGGGCATGTTTCTTCCTCTCCGGATGGATTGTGATGAGATCGCATGCCAGAGTGGCTCATGACACCAACTTGTGGTGCAAACTGGTATTACAGCTATCAAGTCCAGTCAAACTATTTTTGACTCTGCAGTCACAGAGAAACCCTTCTACTCGACCAAACCCTTGAAATGATACTATGATACTATGAAACTTCAACTCCGGTGTTTCCACTAGTTTTTACGCCAGTGTATACAAGCATATTATTTTTCTGTTTCTTTGCCCTTCCTCGCCTTGTCTTGTTATCATGACATCTATCTTACTGTGAGGGGCAGCGGTGACCTGGAACTTAAAGAAGCGAGCCAGTGTGTGAATGGTCAGTGGTTTATATTTATATTTAAGTAGTAAGAAGTATCATTTAGACACAGGGCCTGGACCATGTGCCTTATGTTTAACACCGCTGTGTTCAGCAAAAACTCGGACAAACCCAAATCACCAATATGTGCATAATATCATTCCTTTCTTGCATGTTGTTGATGATTATTGATTAACCCTGAGGGATTCACATAAATAAAATGCAAATATTGTACATTCTAAAGATAATTTCCACTTAATTTCCACATTCAGTTCTGTTTTGGTGTCTGCTCCAACTCCTCATGTAAACAAGCTTTGATGATGCTTTCAGCAGAGCTCGGTGAAGACACTGTCATCACAATAAGGTGAAAACATGCCTCACAATGCTCATCCAGGAGCAGCATTCAGCACATCTGTAGACTCCCACTCCATATATAAAGCTCTCAATAGAGCCTTTTTAGTCCCATTGGAACGCAGCACTGGAGACACTGCTGAAGACTCCCAGCTTGAAAATGAAACAAATCTGGAGGTGTGAGATTAGAGAGAAGTGGGCCTGCAGACCTCTGTAGACCACGTCTCAACTCTGCTTGACGCAAGATTCGTCATCTCTACCAAAATATTCCCAGCAGGATTTCATCCTGTGATATTTCTCTGCTTTGCCAGACTGTAGTTAACAGCCACATTCCATATATTCTAAAGCATTTATGTCTTTTGCGTATTGATAAAATGCTTCACGGATATCAATTGATATCTTAATGTCTTGCAATATTAATACCATTCGTTTGATGGAGCATTCAGTGTAACGCATCTCATTATTACAAGACGGGCAGAAACTGTTCTTCGATGTGGACATGACACGCGCACTGTTCTATATTTGGAAAATCAGTCAATTGTTTTCATCCATATTCATGAAAATGTGTGCGTGCATGTCTGCGCTAAGCACATTATCATGGTAAAAGGGGCATGTGTAAAAAATAAAGTGAGTATGGGACTTCTCCTGTAGCATGTCTACTCAAACCTCTGCATGTGTCATTGCTAATTAGTGTCCACATCCGTAAATCTTGACCGAGAAATTCCTCGCTGAAGGGGTTTGGAGGGGGTGACTTAAAAAAAAATCGAGGTAATGAAGTGCTTTATTAGTGCTTTTCACAGAGGCTGCTGAATGGTTAAAGTACAGAATGGCATCATCACAGTGATAACAGGATGACGCACTTCACCGAGGTTCATTAACATTCACCACATCCCAAAGCTTTATCTCGCGGCAGAGAACCACTGTGGAGCTGGAACAGGCTTTAGCCCACTATTGATAAAGCTTATGTTGAACCATTGTCTGCTTCCTTATCGGTTAATGTTTATATATCCCTTTCAAACAATGCCGGTCAAATGGGGGGGGGGAGGGGAATCAAAAGGAAAATTGTTGCAAACATACACATGCGAGAGCTTCACTGCACATCCGTACGCACAAACAAAACACATGCAAATATCCAGCGTAATAAAATGAAGCGTGAGCATACTAACATCTGTTTGTATATGTCCTCCCTTCCACTTGTGTGGGAAATATCTCTACTGCAATATTTTTTTTTTTTTTTACAGCTGTTGTTAGGCTCCTCAGCGTTTTGTGGATTTGGAATATCATTGAAACACATGGTACAACTTATGAAATGTCATTACAATGAGTAGATATAACATATTTAAACAAGATCCTCTGTGATCCTTGTTGAAACCAAAATGCAATATCTTCCTGTGACACATCATTCTGAAAGCTTTTGAGGACATTCAATATTGCTAAATCATAATTTTTTCATAATTCTTACTTTTCTCATACTACGTCTGTTCCATGCGTTTGTGAATGTACCGTGTCTCCGGGAATGCAGTGGTTAACACATTAACCATCGCTGCAAGCAAAAGAAGAAAACAAACGAAATGAATGAACAATGTGAGAGTGGCCTGACCTGAACCACACTGATGTGGGCTGGCGGCTGTATTATTAAGAGCTCGCTCTCTCTCTCTTCATGACGTCATCTGTTAGTGTGTGGACGGTGGTCTGCAGCGCCCTCTAGAGCTCACAGAAAACACTTCACCCCACAAAGGTTCAGCGTGTACCCGACAAGTACTAAACAGCAGATCCGCGTAAAACTCGCTGTGTGCAATAAAATTCACATCAGAAATTAAATGCCACAGAGGAAAAGTCTGTACCAACCGCAGTAAGTGTGATTATTACACATAAAAATCAGGTGTTTCATAACTCTCTGCCTCTTACTGTCAGAACGGAGATGGTGGTTTTCCAGCTCTTGTTGGATGCCTCCCTCTTGTGGTAAATGACAGTCCCAGCTTGCGAACAATGCAAGTGCTCAATTTCACTATTAAATATTCACTCACACCAATAGAAGCAGCTGCCATGCAAGGTGCTCAGTTCATCCACAGTTTGTGGCTCAGTGTCTTGCTCAAGGACACTTCAGACATGTGGACAGATGGGGAAACAAACCTGCAACCTTCCGATTGAGAGACAACCTGCTCCACCAACTGATGTACAGGTACGTATTTATTGTACATAAATGTACAATAAAAATGTAAATATGATTTGAAGGGGCCATCCAGGGTGTACACTGCCTTCGAACAATAGTCGGTTGGGATTTGCTCCAGCCACCCACAACCCTGAATTACATAAAGTCTGAAAAAATAGATGTGGTCCATCTGATGTTTTAATGCTGTATTTATTATTCATTAGTCATAAAAAGGAAAACAAATTTAGACAACATGCAAATAAACTATAAACATATATAAATTGATCACAAAGGCAACCAAAATACCAAATAATAAATATATGATATGATGATAAACATTAAAAAACAATTATCAAGCAAAAGAGACAAATGC